>NC_137072.1:88450223-89143605 GCF_951640355.1 Cnephaeus nilssonii
CACACCAACCAGTTCCCGCCCCACCCCAGGCCTTCACCACCCTATTTTGTGTTTTCTAACACACCACCAAGTAATTCCCTGACACCTGCTAGGTGTCCTACAATTCATTTCAATTCTAACACTATATGACCAAAGATAGCATCAATTCCATAGGTTAAGGGCTCAGTCCCTCAAGACTGGTCCCACTATAGATGCCAGTCGCAACCCCAAGTTATCACCTGCTGATCTACTGGCTATATCAGAGGTTTCCTCAGTCTCCTCCTTGGGTGTGAGTAATTTATTATAGAGTAGCTCAGAGAACTCAGAGAAATATTCTACTTACTAGACCACAAGTTTATTACAAAAGAATGTAACTCAGGAGCATCCAGATGGAAGAGATGCATAGGACAGGGCATGGGGAAAGGGCATGGATGTGTCATGCCCTCCACTCTCTCCAAATATCCATGTATTCACGAACCCGGAAATTCCCTGAACCTGCTCCTTTTAGGGTTTTTATGGAGGCTTCCTTGCGTAAGCATGATTGATGACATCATTGGCCATTGCTGATTGAACTCAGTCTCTAGTCCCTCTCCCTTCCCTGGAGTCGGGGTGTGGTGGGGTAGGGGGACGGGAAGTGCCAACCCTTTAATCACAAGGTTGGCTCTATTGACAACCAGCCCTCATGCTTAGGTACTTTCCAGTAAGTTACCTCATTAGCACAACAAAAGACATCTTTGTCACTGGAGGCACTGGATATTCCAAGGGTTTTAGGATTTCTGTGCCAGGAACCATGATGAATATCAAATAGGTATTTATTATTATAAATCACAATATCACAGGTGTGACAATCATGGACCAAATGAGGCAACACAGATCCCCACATCTCTCTCAGTGCTTTATCTTTACCTCTCTATCATGTCTCATTTTCTGTCTTGTTATAAAGTATTTCTATCCATGTCTTGAAAATAAGGTTCTTGTTTGATATGCTTTTGTATCTCTGTAGCCCCATCAAAATGCTAGTTGGGTGAATTCATCACTGAATGAAATAGAACACTATTGTTCTATGGTGCTCACATTGCTCTTAGACTAAGTTTATTTGATTGAAATGAATGGGAATTACCTATTGAAGATGGCCAGGAACAGCCATTTACCAATGAAGGAGCTATTTGTGTTCAATCCAGTGGCTGTGGATGTTGTGAAGAGAGGTTGCTAGCCATACACACACACACACACACACACACACACACACACACACACACCACACGTATATACTAGAGGCCCGATGCACCCGTGGCAGCTGCCTTGGCCCTCGCAGCCCGGCTTTGTCTGGAAGGTTGTCCAGTCTAATTAGCATATTATGCTTTTATTATTATAGACCAGAGGCCCAATGCACAAAATTCATGCAAGAGTAGGCCTTCCTTCCCCTGGCTGCCAGCACCGGCTTTTCTCTGGCACCCGGGACCCAGGCTTCCCTCGCAGCCCTGGCTTCGTCCAGAAGGTCATCTGGAAGGACGTCCGGTCTAATTATAATATTTGCTTTTATTATTATAGATACTAGAGGCCCAGTGCATGAAATTCGTGCACAGGTAGGGTCCCTAGTGGCTGCCTGCTGCTGGCCGGGGCTACCCTTCCCACGGTTGGTTGGCCGGTCCCACTCCCTGGTCAAACTCACCGTCGAGGGGACAATTTGCATATTAGGCTTTTATTATTTAGGTTTTTAAATCTTCATGTCAAAAGTATTACATATGTCCCCTTCTTTTTCCATTGTCCATATACATTTTTTACACAATGAAGGTGTTTCTGCCTTGTGACAGACATTAAGACCAAAGATAAAATTCTTGGGTTACTTTCCCAGGTTTAATTTTATTACTAACTAGAGGACCAATGCATGAAATTCGTGCAAGGGGCTCGGCTCTTGAAGCCCCGGCTTCATCCAGAAGGTTGTCCGGACGGTCGTTCTGCTCTTCGGTCTAGTTAGCATATTAGCTCTTTATTATATAGGATACTAAAAGCATGAGTAATAAGGCTATTCAGTTGTTCGACAGAAGTTACCTCTAAAAGAGACACTGGTAGGAAGTTTGGGCTTTGGAATCAGGATTGTGGCTTTCTGGAATACCTGCCAAATAATGACAAGGAAGTTAAGGAGCACAACATTATGGGTACCGCTCGCAGTGCATTCTATGTGAATGGTGCCTCCTGGTGTTACCCAGGAGTGAAGAGTCCGTGGATAGGCCTTTGTCTCTTCTATAAAATACTGATACCTTGATAGTAGGAATCCTTGAGTTAAGGTGTGTAAAGCACTTAACATAGAGTTAGCATAGTCAGTGCTTAATAGTTAGCTACTGCAGTTATTTATAGTGGCAAAAAGAAAGTACAGGAGTGATGCCTCAGGAGTGGTCCATTTACCTAAATAGTATTCAGAAAAATACTGGATGAGAATCATCCCTGTTACACCAGGTTTACCTAAGGAGCTTTAGTGAATTAGGTCACAGGAAGTAACCAGATGACTGAAGCATCCGGGCCTCTATAACCTTTTCTTCTATAAAGCACGGCCCTTTGCAAAACGTGCATCCTACTCGATGCAGACATGAAGAAGCAGATGCGTTTTGTGAGGCAGGAATCTAGGTTCTTTGGATCCCAAGTAACTGACTTTTATTCACTTATTTCAGAATCATTTATCAGTGTCTGTGGTACCAAGGGCTCTGTGCTAGACAAAGTGCTGTGTCTGAGTATTTCTCACCGACTCCGTCTTATCTTTTATTTTAGGTTGTTCATGATGCTAACACACTTTACATTTTTGCACCTAGTGCACAAAGCAGGGACCAGTGGGTGAAGAAGTTGAAAGAAGGTAAAACTCCTATAATTAAATATTCATCTGTATATAATTTTTAGGACAGGCCATTATTATCACTAAAATAGAAACACAGCTAATGTATCTTGCATTTATAATCTTTTACTATACAATAAGTATTTCTCCAAGGACATTCTGTTACCTAAGTGATACATGTTGAAGATAACTTCTTTTTTTATAATCTGATTTCTTCTAGTGGCATATACATAGTTTCTAAGAAAAGTATGTTTTTATTTAGTGCATGATTTTTTAAAGCGATAAAACACTGGGCTTCTATGATAACGGGATGTGATATTTTTTAAGACATTGACAAGGTAGTCAACATGCGGTGTGGATGAACTGACTTTGCTTAAAGTATTTAAATGAGTGATTTGTCCCATACAACCCTCCTTGCTTCTTCTGTAAAACAGAATGGTGGTGGGCTGACTTCTTTGTTTATCCATTACGGTGTAGCCCATATTACTTCTGCTAACAAGGGTGCTTCACCAAAAAAAGGAGGCAAAAGAGAGCCACATGGATTTTTCTGAATGCTGGGCTGGATGATGTTATGAGGGAATTCTCATAATAGATATGGAATCTGAGAAACAAAGAAGGATTGACTGTTACTGAGGAGACGTTATCATCTCTGCCTTACTTCACTAATCATTTAATATGTTTATGAATTGCAGAAATAAAGAACAACAATAATATTATGATTAAATATCATCCTAAATTTTGGGCAGATGGGAGTTATCAGTGTTGCAGACAAACTGAAAAGCTAGCACCTGGATGTGAAAAATATAATCTTTTTGAGAGTAGTAAGTATTCGTTTTGTTCTATGATTATATTGTGCTCAGGATGTACATATCAGTGGTGTAGTGAGAAAGTGACATGATTTTGATTTTGAGGTTGGTTAAGTATGGCCTTCGCACTTTCTAGCACAGTGTAAATATTGGGCAGGTGTACTTGTAAGAATAATTATATTTAGTTAGCAGTGGGTCCATTTCATGGAATCCAAATGTCTAATCAGTTTGTGGGGCCTTTTATCACAATGTGGAAGCCTGCTAAAAGTGACTATTAAAAATGTGAGCCTAGTATGGCACTGTCATCACCTTTTTTCAACTTTATTGAGGTATAATTGACATATAAAATTGTAATGTATTTAAAGGATATGCTGTGATGATTTGATAAACTGATGTGTTGTGAAAGGATTCCTCCCATTGAGTTAACACATCCATCACCTCACATGTTTACCCTTTTCTGTGTATGAGTGAGAATATTTTAAGTAGTACTCGCTTCATAAACTTCAT
The DNA here is from genome assembly GCF_951640355.1 of Cnephaeus nilssonii. Classification (NCBI taxonomy): domain Eukaryota; kingdom Metazoa; phylum Chordata; class Mammalia; order Chiroptera; family Vespertilionidae; genus Cnephaeus; species Cnephaeus nilssonii. The sequence goes on from NC_137072.1 coordinate 88,454,343, forward strand.
TTAAACACTACAGAGTTATCAATTATAGTCACCATGGTATACATTAGATCCCCAGACCTTGTTCATCTTACAATTGAAAGGTTGTACCCTTTTACTAACATCTCTGTTTTCCTACTCCCAGCTCACTTTTCTATGAGTTTTGACTTTTTTTATTTTAAGATTCCACATATAACTGATACCATATGGGTGACACCTATAGAGTATCCCCCAAAAAAGTATACACACTTTGAATGGTTATAAAGTCAGTGTTTATTAACATACAGTTCATTTTCAAAATTTGAAAGAATCTACAGAAATTAATACTTTTTTTTTTTGTCAATGCCTGTTTTCAAACCGATGACCGTTCTGGTCCAGGCACTGCTGGTAATGCGAAGCAGTGGAATCGCAGACATCAGGAATCATTTCGTTTGGTATTTGTGCGCTATCACCAGTTTTGCACTGTAAACTTTATCTTTTATGTGTCCCCATAAAAAAGTCCGGTGGGTAAATTTTCTTGGTTCAAAACTTAGTCTGGTTCACCCATTATTTCAAATCAGTTAAACTTGAAAAAGAGTGAAAATTAAGTGAGTAACTAGGTGTTAAACTGTATATACATTTTTGGGACACTTTGCATCATTATAAAGGCAGTGTTTGTACTTCAACTGCATTTTCAAACTTCTAGTAGCATTTTAGGGTGAAATTCCTTTGTTCAAAGCTTAGTCTGGCTGAAAAGAGTGAAACATCAATTGAGCTACCAGGTGTTAAAGTGTATATTTATGTTTTTGGGACACCCTGTATGTCACATTTTCAACACACTTATGTTGTTTCTATACCTTGGATAGTGTGAGTAATGCTGCAGTGAGCATGGGAGGGCAAATATCTTTTTGAGGTATTGATTTTATTTCCTTTTGTGTATATACCCAGAGTGGTATTGCTGGGTCATATGGTAGAACTATTTTTATTTTCTTGAGGAACCTCCATCCTGACTGTACCAGTTGACATTCCCAACAACAGTGCACGAGGGCTCCCTTTTCTCCATGTCCTCTCCAGCATTTATCCCTTGTGTTTTTTATAACAGCCCTTATAATAGATGTGAGGTGATATATCATTGTAGTTTTGATTTGCATTTCCCTAAAGACGAGTGATGTTGAGCATCTTTTTATATACCTGTTGGCCATTTGTATGTTTTCTTTGGAAAAATGTCTTCAGCTCCTTCGCCCATTTTTGATTGTTGTTATTATTGCTATCGAGTTGTATGAGTTCCTTGTATATTTTATATGTTTGTCCCTTATCAGATATATGGTTTGCAAATATTTTCTCCCCTTCCGTAGGCTGCCTTTTCATTTTGTTGACAGTTTCCTTCGCTTAATAGAAGATTTTTAGTTTGATAAAACCCCACTTGCTTACAAAGACTAAACAAGGCCCCAATCCTTATGGCCTTTACAACCTGCTCAGAAAGACAGAAATACAAACCAACTTGAACAGCATTTTAAAATTCTGTTGCAAATATTAATATGAGCAACCACCGTAGTGAGAGAGTCAGAGTGGACTTCTTGCCAATGTGTTCATTTTCATTTTTCCTTAAAATGATCAATCATTGGTAGATGGCATTTTGACCTACTCTTGTTGTTGTCATTTTCAGGTATAAGAAAAGCACTACCTCCAGCACCAGAAACAAAGAAGGTAGGTGGCCTTTAACTTTTGGAAGCACTTGCAGTTTATTGAGTATGTTTATATTCCTTCAGGTGATGCTGTTTGCCCCCACCCCTACCCCCATCATATCAGAAACAGATATGCTATCACATATTTGATTTTGGGGGTATCAAATAGTACTAATTGTATCAGATATTATCATCGGGGCCCCTACTATCATCTGGCATTTTGCCTGTATTTTGGCTTCAAGAATTGTATAAGAGGCCCAGCCGGTGTGGCTCAGGGGTTGATCGTCAACCTATGAACCAGGAGGTCAGTGTTTGATTCCCACCTAGTTGGGGGGTGTGCAGGAGGAAGCCAATCAATGATTCTCTCGCATCATTGATGTTTCTCTCTCTCTCCCTCTCCCTCTTTGAAATCAATAGAAAAATATATTTTTAAAAAGAGAATTGTGTAAGAGGTGTGGGACTTCACAGAAATATTTTAGTCTTAAAACTGCAGTCTTATGGCACAGAGTTAGTGACACGCCTTTGAAGAGTGGGATATGGTGGGAAGCACAGGGACGCTGGACCCAGACAGGGCCTGATCCAACGTGACTCTGATAGGAGTGACCTTGAGTGGGTTACTTAAACCCTTGCTTCCTCAGTTGTAAATGGGGAATTATGTACTAAGTGTGTGTCTTGCACACAGGAAGACAAATGTAAATTCCTTTGAGTGGGAGGAGACCAGATAAAAGTCTCCACTCCACGGTGTGTTTCCCCATTGCAGTATGTTTGAGCGGCGGGTCTCCCTTTTCTGGTTTCTACTCACAGATCACCCTTCCTTCTTCCTGGAACGCTGCCCCTGCCCCTGAGCAGAAGCCTCTTGAAGTTTCAAGATAGTTTTTACTCCTGTCCTATATTCTGAAACCCATGAGAGGACCCGTAGCATCAGATTTATGGGAGGGTTCACCAGGTGATATGAGGTAGACTGGAGGGTTCTGCTCTGTTCTGTGGTGATGTGTGTGAATCACTCAGTGTTTTACTGCACACAGACGGAAGACTAAACGTTCACACGTTCTCCCTTTTTCTTAGCGAAGGCCTCCCCCACCAATTCCACCTGAAGAGGAAGATAATAGCGAAGAAATAGTTGTAGCTATGTATGATTTCCAAGCGACAGAAGCACATGATCTCAGGTTAGAGAGAGGCCAAGAGTATATCATATTAGAGAAGAATGATGTTCATTGGTGGAGAGCAAGAGATAAATATGGGTAAGTGTTCCCTCTCTGTGTATGACACATGGTGGGTGGTGGGGGTTAAGTGCTGATGAGAAGAGGATAATGTATAACTCCCAAGGAGACTGGTTCAGAGGATAACCTATAACTCCCATGGTAGGAGACTGGTTCTGCTGGCCGGCCATAAGTGAAAGTACACATTATTACTTTGCAGTAACACAGTGTATTCTTATCAGTGATGCAATAAATGTGAATGGATCGACCACTTCTTTCCAGAAATTAGAATGCATTACACTGGTCTCTTTCTCATCCATTATATGTTTAATTGGATTATTTTGATCTTGAAAAAAACTGCATTTTTATGTTTTTACCCCCTGAGATAGATAGAGAGAGAGAGAAAGAGAAAGAGAGAGAGAGAGAGAGAGAGAGAGAGAGAGAGAGAGAGAGAGAGAGAATCTGTATGTATAAAATACTTGCACAGCCAGGCATGTGCTAGCTCCTCTTAGCAAGAAATAATACCTGGAGACAACAGTTGGGGTGCTAGGATTCTAACTGCTACTGGATTGTCATTGCTTCTAGGTCTTGCTCAGTGGAATAGAGCTACACATACACACTCTGTGTGAATGTATTATGAGTTCTTACTAATAGTTCAAATTCAGAGTGAAGATTGCAAGGTTTTCACTCAATTTTTAAATTTTATACATGTATCTCTTATGTGGAGAATCTTAGCTTCTACCAAGATTCCACCTATGACTTCTTCTTTAAATGTAATGTGTATAAGAGTCATATGGGGTAAAAATCAAAGATTTCTTGGCCTCACATAGACCTTCTCAACTCAGATATCTTGGGATATGACCCAAGAATTTGCCTTGTAAACAGCACTCCAGATAATATTGATGTGAAAGGTCAAGGAATACCTTCTATGAAATAATGTTCTACATGGAGGTATTGGAGTGGTGGGTATTTTTATCCAACACTTTAACTTTTCTGAAGTAATGGTTTCTTTAAAACATCCCAAGAAGTTTTGAATTCAAGACTAGCATCATGGAATATTAGGAAGGACCCTGAACCTAGTCACAAGTTCAGAGACAGATCAATTGCTGGCCGTGTTGCTGGCTTTGTGTATTTTTACATCTTTATATGTAAAAATAACCGAGATAACCCTCTTCCTGGTTTGGGACCTTGAGAAAGTCCCTTAATCTTTCTAAGCCCTGGTTTCCCCCCAGAAAGTAGGTACAAAATGCCTGCCTACTTAAGACTTATTGTGAGGATCAAATGAGGAAGTACTTTGTAAAGCATCAAATGCTATCACTGAATTGACTTATCAGGGGTCAGCTGGTCTTTCTTATAAGGTTTAGGCAATATTATACTTTATTTTAAGAAGGCAATAATTTTTCTTTTAGTAACCTCTTAGTAAGATAATATCAGTTTACCTAAAGTATTTTTCTTCTTTCTAGGAATGAAGGATATATCCCAAGTAATTATGTAACAGGAAAGAAATCAAACAACTTAGATCAATATGAGTAAGTAAATGTTTATTTTGTGAATATGGAAAACCAGAAAATGTTTTCATTTCCTAATTATGCAAGGAATCTTGGAGGTTAATGGATATCTTTCACTATCTTTAGAAGGTGGTACTAACATATGCTTAACTTAGTTGTCTAGGTTATAAAAGATGCTGAATTAGTTTCTATAATACACTTTACCTGAAGGTACTATGTATAAATGGTTTTATACAAGCAATACAATTGCAATTATTTTAAACAAATCACAGGTTAACTGACTTTGAAATGCAGATCACTGTGCATGCATTCAAAAAATCAGAATATAGTTTTTCAGAGTGGCCTTTAAAAAACATGTTTGATTATTTTTTTCTAAGTATAATAATATATGATTATTGTTTTAAAATTGTTTGAAAAATATTAAAAAGTTAGTAAGAAAAATTACTCGTAAATAAAATAGAATTGATCTGTCAACATTAGCATATTTTTCTTCAATCTTTTAAAAAATAGAATCATGCTGTACATAACTGTTTTATATTGTGTTTATTCCACTTAATAGAACATTATGAATCTATTTCCTCATGCCATTAATTACTCTTCAGAAACACTTTTATAACTGCATTATATTTCTTTGTAATAAATTCATCAAATATTTACTGAGACCTTAGCATGTATCAGATACTGTGCTAGGCCTTGGGGGGTATAGCAATGCATGTGGCACATGGATATGCAATAATTTATATAATCATTTTCTTATTTGTGTGGCATTATGTTTGTGTAGGCATCTTTATATGTAAAAATAACTGAGATAACCCTCTTCCTGCTTACTGTTTTAAACCAGATCTTTAAAAATCAATGTACTCGGCTAACGGCTAGTTATGAACTGGCTAAAACCTCTAGTGCATGCAGTCAGATTTCTTTACAAAGAAAGCAATGGACATACTATTCATATGCCACTAGCCGTGCATGGCCAGGTTTTCAGGAGAGGCTCATATATAACAAACACTCTTTTGTGGTTATACTAAGGAAATGTACTGATGTTTCCATTTACTTCTTTAAAAACACCACCACCAACAATAACAACAACGAAAAGCTGTTTCCTCTGTCCGTGTCACTTTTTAGAACATGAGTATACCTTAAAGATCTAGAAAAGGATTAATAGGTTCAAAAGTGACAGCATTTAGTGGTATGATCCCTCAAGGTTGTTTATAAGTAGGCGAGGGAATAAAGATATATAAATAAAATAGTGTTTCTATTCTTAATATTTTTGGAGCCCGGCTGGTGTGGCTCAGTTGGTTGAGCATCATCTCATGCACCAAGAAGTTGCTGGTTTGATTCCTGGTCAGGGCACATGCCCGGGTTTCGGGCTCCATCCTCACTAGAGGGGTGCAGGAGGCAGCTAATTAATGTAGGGGTGCAAGGGGCAGCCGATTAATGTTTTCTCTCTCATCGATGTTTCTGTCTCTTCCTCTCCCTTCCTCTCTTTCTAAAATCAATAAGACATATTAAAAATATTTTAGAAAAATATAGCCAAATCCTTAGAATTAGGGAAGATACTAAAAGATGAAAACTTGGACCTGATTTTTTTTTGTTTTGTTTAATTTCTTTATTGATTAAGGTATCACATATTTGTCCTCATCCCCCCATTCCCATCCCACACCCCTCCCCACACATGCCCCCACCCCCCTGTTGTCCCCAACCGCTGGTTAGGCGCATATGCTTGCACACAAGTCCTTTGGTTGATCTCTCCCCTTTACCCCCACCCTCCCCTACTTGGACCTGATTTTAAAGTCATCTGAGAACTAACAGGTCAAGGACTGTCTTCTATGAAATACTGCTCTACATGGACTGTTGAGGTATTGGAGTGGTGGGTATTTTTACCCAACACATTAACTTTCCTGAAGTAATGCTTTCTTTAAAACATCCCACGAAGTTTTGAATTCAAGACTAGCATCATGGAGTATTAGGAAGGGATCTGAACCTAGTCACAAGGGCTGACCCTGTTGCTGGCTGGGTTTGGGACCTTGAGGAGAGGGGTGTACTTGACAACCAGATAATCCCCTAAAATGTGAGAACTCCCTTATGACTCACGGAATTACAAATAAGGATTTTACGAAGTTTGTGATTCAGTACCATGAGTTTTTGGGTCTATCTTAGTATGGAAACGTTCTCTCCTTTGAGGGACTCTCCTCCTCCTCTGTGTGACTAAGGGAACTTGTTGTAAGTTCTTGGCGGCGTGGGAGTCTCCTCGCCATGTGCCAGAGGTCGGGGATTCCACAGGGCATTGTGCCACGCCTGCTGGACGAAAAGGGGAAACCTGTTCTTAATGTGACAGGCAGAGTTCCCCTTCTCCTGCTGTCTTTCCACTCTTAAATGTCCCTAAGGTAAACGCCTGTTGGCAGCTGTTAAATCAAGAGTTCTGCTGTTTTTTGGGCCTAGGAGCAACCACCCTGTCCACTGGGCTGGACTCAGGATTGCGGACCTGAGGCTCCTGGGCCTGTCGGGATCCTAGTCAGGGCTCCCAGTAACCCTAGTCAGGGCTCCCAACACCCTGTCCACTGGGCTGGACTCAGGATTGTGGACCTGAGGCTCCTGGGCCTGTCGGGATCCTAGTCAGGGCTCCCTCCACACCCAGGTAACAATTTGGGGAGGAAATGCTCGGAACAGCTGCAGGAAAGAAAGTAGGTTCATTGTGATGGTCAATAAGATGTTCTTGATGGAAAGATGGTAAAGAAAGAAGGTGACAAGAATGAAAGGGCCCTTAAGCAAGAAAAAGTCTAGAAATAAGGCTTTGAGTTGGTGGCATAGGTGGCAAGGGCCAAATTAAGAACTGGCAAAGATTGATAGCTGGTTCGTTGGTTGTTTTCTATTTTTTCTTCATTTATATCTATTTTCTTTTTATGATTTACCCCGCCCACCCTGCCCAAGAAGCTTGGCCGGGATCCTACTCAGTTCTTTCTGAGTAGGATCAAACACCACTATGACATCTTGTTCGTCTGGGGTGTTTTGAAGTGACTAGCCAATCTGCAAACATCGTTCACATTGGGGTTGTGATATCTAAGAATGGAATGACAAGTTATTTACAAATCCTGGGCTTGCTTTCTAGCTGTATAGTTCCTTCGCCAAGGGGAGCTGAATGTCCCCTAACAGAGGCATTTCTGTGACAGGTGTGTGCAAGCTGTACGTGGGCTGGCATCTGTGTATCAGCACTCTCTCCCACCACGCGGGCTCCTTCGCACTATACCCCGGTGTGTATAGCTCTTCCTGACAGGACTGATTCAGCAGAGTCACTATTGCCTGGTGATACGTATCAGAGAAGAGGGAGAGAAGCCACAACAAATTGTTAGGAAATACTCACCACTAGTTGATTCATCTGTTTGTGTGTTCATCACTCCTTCCTTTACTCCTTCCTTCATCACATCCTTAAAACTCTGAGTTGATACCTAGGGAGGGAACATGGCCTTTCTGGGGAATCTGCAAATGCCATAAAAATAACCCCTCAGAATAGCAGTGCTGTTCCTTATTTCCTTTATCCCTTCCTGGGAGCTTGAATACCCTGGGTGAGGAAAGGACCTCTTTCTTTCTCTGAGTATCTTATATATAACTAGAGGCCCAGCGCACGAAATCTCGCGAGACCCAGACCTACCGCGCAGGTGGAACCCTGACTGAACCTGGCAGAGCTGCGGGCCCCGCCTCCACCGTGCGGCTCTGACCGGTTGTTTGGTTGTGACGCTGGTTTGCTTTTTTTTCCAGTCTTTTTGCTGATTTATAATGCATAATGAGAGCTCTAGTTACCTTTCCTTAATTAATTTTTGTGACTGCTTTTGTCATTTGACAATGTTTCTTGTATCAATGCAAAAGCTTTAGGGAGAGAATCCATTCTCTTCTCAGTTATTCTATTTCTTAATTGCATTCAGAAGTTGATTGATCAGACCTGCAATTTTGTTGAACTTGAGCTCAGTTCATAGAGTGGGGTCCTCAGCAGTGAGATCTCAGTGCCCATAATGTTGAGACCCGGGTAATCACCTCAGGCTCCCGATGAAATAACAGTCATCAGCTTGTAATTTGTGTTTGGCTTCTACAGCTGCATAAAAGAATCCAGACCAAGAAAGATCTTGTATTGTATTTTGTTCTTTGTATTTTTACCTTCCTCCATCTGGGAAGGCCTTTGTGTTTGCTTGTCTCAGGGTGCTGGCTCTTTAATAAAAGGCTGACCCAGTGTGGAAAATTCAGATGTCCAGAGGGGCCAACCTGATTTCATATTTCTCAGGAAATATGACCTTGATAGAGGGTTTTTTGCCCACTGGAGGGCATTGAAAACAAACAAAAGAAGTCAAGTTTAAAACGAAAGGCCAAAGAAAATCTGAGTTTATGCTCTTTGGCCTCCTTGCTTATGCAGTTGACCCTTGAACAACATAGGTTTGAACTGCGCAGGTCCACTTCTACAGGGATTTTTTTTACACTAAATACTGTAAATGTATTTTCTCTTTCTTATGATTTTCTGAGTAACGTTTTTCTTTTCTCTAGCTTACTTTATTGTATGAATACAGTATATAATGTATACAATACGTATGAATTGACTGTTCCGTAGGCTTCTGATCAACAGTGGGCTATTAGTAAAGTCTTGGGGCAGTCAAAGGTTATACTAGAATTTTTGACTTCTGGGGTGGGAAGGTGGGTGTGTGTGTCAGCACCCAAAACCCCTGTTGTTCAAGGGTCAACTGATATCTCATGGAGGTTGGGGTGGGGCAGCAGAGAGAGCGGAGCACCTCTGAGGATGAGGAGGGCGATGGCAGTATCCATCTTTCCTCAGGAAAGATTTCCCGAGGGCTAATGAGTGACACAGATCAGCAGGCACTTGGGGCTGTGGCACGGAGTGGTGCGGGACCTGGCGTGAGGGCAGGCTCCGCTGCTTGGCCATGGTGGATTCCTACAGTAGAGCCTCTGGGGACCTCCAGGGCTAGAACCAGTGAGTCCGGAGGACCCAGGAAGCCTGCTCTTCTGTTTTGCTCTGTTTCTTTCAACTCTTCCTGAAATTCAATGGGGATGCCTCCATGATGACTTGAGATAAAAATCTATTGACTATTGGTGAGATGGGGGCTTGGGATAAAATTTAATTGAATTCAAGACAATAATGTTAAGTGACATTTCCTGCACGTTTGAGTCTGTGGAAGAAAATTTATTCTTGCTATTATTATAATAGTGAAAAATTGGAAATGATTTTTATGTCAAATAAGGAAGAATAGCCTAAGTAAACTATGGCACATCCATACCATGATACATAGAACTATATTGTTTTGCAAAGATGTCAATCATGCAGTTATATGAAAAATTTAGGTTATGCTATAACAAGTATAGCTTGATCCCACTTTCATAAAAATATGGGTAGAAAATATCTGGAAGTATATACATGAAATGTTGCTAGTGGTTGTCTGTATTACTGAGATTATGAGTCATATCTTGTTCTTATTTATTGTATTTGTAATAAATGAGAAATATTACCTTGCTAAGTCTAAAAAGAATAACAAATAACTTAAGAAACCTGAGGTCTTAGATGTATCTTTTTCTGTTCAGATGGTATTGCAGAAATATGAATAGAAGCAAAGCTGAACTACTCCTCAGGAGTGAAGTAAGTGTTTATACTTGTTTCACGATTTTGGTTTTAGCACCAGTTAATTGTAATGAATCCAGTCATTTCATGTACCTCTGTTCCTAAAGCCTAAAAAATACTGTAAGTACAGGGTCTGTTTTCTTAATCACTTAATAGTGAACACGGGTGTATTAGCTTCCTGGGGCTGCTGTAACAAAGTCCCACAAACCGAGTGGCTTCAAAAGTAGAAATGTCTTGTTTCACCTTCTAGAGGTGAGGAGTCTGGAATCAAGGTGCCAGCAGGGTTGGCTCCTGAGGGCTCTGAGGGAAGGAGCTGTTTCAGGTCTCTCTGCTTCTCACCCTGTGTATGTCTGGCTCTGTGTCACTACTTCTCCTCTATAAGGACTCCAGTCATTGGGAGTAGGGCCTTCCCTACATGACCTCATTTAACTTGATTCCTTCTGTAAGTCTCCAAATAAGGTCACATCCTGAAGTCCTGAGGGTTAGGACTCCACCAAGCTTTTAACAATAGGTTAAACCCATAACAGTAGGTAATAGCTATAGATGGGTAACATTGTCTTTACTCTCTTACTGATTTATTGTTTGCTTTGGTACTAAATGTGTTTTTCCTTTTTATTTGAAGTTTTTTGTTTTAAAATAATTAATATCAATAGTATGTTACCAGTCCAAAGACTGTGTGCCTGATACTTTGAAAGGCCAAAACTCAAAACCTCAGACTTTGGAGTGAGGAAAGCTTTATTGATCCAAAGGTGCCAACTGAGAAGATGGGAGACCAACCCTCAAATTCATCCTAAGAAAGTAGAGAGTTCAGGCTTCTTTTATGTCAAGGGAAGGGGAAATGGGAGGGGCTGTTTTCGGTAAAACTCAGAGGCTAACAGAATTCTTCTAGTGATTAGCATGTCCATATGCAACAAAGCAGAGCTACTAGCTGAGGCCATGGGAACAGGATGGAGTCAGAGACTCACATTTCCCTTAGTTACAAGTACATGATAGCTTTTAGAAATTAGGTTTTGATAAAGTATTTAGTTGCCTTTAGAGATAAATGTGCTGAAATTTCTTACACTTTAAAAAGGATTAACATGAAAGGGTAAAATGTAGTATCGAGGAAACTATAATGGGCTAAGTAAGGTGACCCAAGTCTTAACTGTGACTTTTCTAGCCCATTTCTCACCTGTAAGGTGAGGAGTTGGATTAGAAGGTGACCTCTATAGTTCTCTGCATTTTGTATCTAGCTATTCCATTTACAAATGGTTTCCATTCTTTTAAACTCATGCTTTCTCATCTTATCTCCTGCTTCTCCCCACCAGTCAAGGTTTTGTTGGGCAATTGTTTCTGTAGTTTATGTTGAGAGAGCAATAGCAGGTGACTTAGCTTGATTCAAATGACACGTAACCATGTGACTTCCCTGCAGGATTCTTACATGCCACCCTGGTGACCCCACAATTAGCAGCCACTCTAGGGGAGTGGGTAGCTAGAAGAACTGGGGTTCAAATCCTGGGTTTGCTACTTATTAGCTATGTGACCTAGAGCAAATTATCCAACCTTTCTGTGCCCATTTCCTTACCTGTGAAGTAAAGCAGGGATAGCAGTAGCACCTACCGCATAGGACTGTTTTGAGGATTAAGTAAATCCACAGATTAGAACATATTAAAATAGAGTAAATTCTTAGTAAGCATATGGTAGCTACTATTCTGTTTACCAATAAAATGTTATACCATTGTCCCTAATTGTTCTTATCAGATTTATTTGTGGGGTTTTATTTAACTCCATTGTCTCTCTTGCTCTTTGGCTTGAAACCTATGAGGATTTATCCTTGAGTCACTTATTGTTGCTTCTGCCTTTTGGTTTTCTCTGCTTAAGTCACTTGTGCCTCCATCTCTCCTTTTGTAAAGAATGATATTTAACATCAATTTCCAGGGGAACTCAGGATTTTTTAACACATGTTTGTAAAGAGCACTGAGATATTTACAGGAAAAAAAAATGCTGTTTGGATAGAAGAGGATATTGGGTCAGGATCAAACCTTTAGCAGATATTAAAAATGTACAAAATGAAACCCAATCATTAAGAAATACACTTTTCAGTAACTGTGTCCCCCCTCGTGTCCAAGTCTTGAAGGAGTCGCAGAATCTTGTCTGTTAGTTCTGAAAGGGCCGGAGGGAGGATCCTTTTGAAACTTCTCATCCTGAGTGTGTGATTGTGGATGGGGGGAATTGTGAGTGTGCTTTCTCTAATCTCGTGGAAAGTCAGGTGGAGGAACCCTCCTGGAAGCTGTGCTTCTCCAAAGCAGATCTTCTAGGTAAAAGCTAATAATCGTTCAAGATTGGGTTCGTGACTCTTCTCCATGGCATTGATATGTGTTACTGAACTGAAACAATTCTCTTCACTGGGGTTTCAGGATAAAGAAGGCGGTTTTATGGTAAGGGATTCCAGTCAACCGGGCATGTACACAGTCTCCCTTTATACAAAGTTTGGAGGGTAAGTAATCCTATTCTCTCTCTCTCTCTTTTTTTAAATTTATAGTTTTGGTATGAAGTTCCTCTATAGTTCATATGGATTCCTAATTTTCAACATTAAAAAGAAAACCTAAACTTGGTTTTTAAAGTCTGTACTATATTTTATATTGATATTTCAATAATTTGCTTCATAGTTTTATATATATACACACATATATATATAATACATACACACATATATAAATTATACATGTATATAAATTATATATACATTATATACATATCTATAAATTTGTTGAGAATGGCTATAGAAATGTTAGCAACGTTAAACAAATAATTAGTGAGCACTGTGTTAAGCACTACAGATACCACAGTGAGCAAATTTGTTTCAGAAAGCAAATAGTCAGTTAGGATAGTATATGAATAAGTGCTATGCTAGGAGGGCAATGCTTGTGTGCTGGGGGGAGGATGGGGAAAATGGGGTACGTAGCCCAGGCACCTCTGAGTTAGTTGTTAATGTTGTCTAGTGACATTCCAGCTGAGACATGACAGGTGAGGCAGGCAAAAATTGGAGGGAGGGGAAAGAATGTTTCAGACCCAGGAAACTGCCTGGGCCCAGAAGTGGGGCGGGGGGGGGGGAGGCGAATAGGATGAGTACCAGGAACTGACAAGAGTGTATTGCAGCTGGATTGTAGAATGAGGGAGACAGGATGAAGAGAGGAGAGAGAACCTGAGAAATAAACGTGGAGGTTAGGTCATGTCAATGTCAAGGAGTCTGAGCTTTACATATATATATATATATATATATATATATTTTTTTTTTTTTAATTTTTTTAAAATATATTTCTTTATTGATTTCAGAGAGGAAAGAAGAGGGAGAGAGAGAGAGAAATATCAGTGATGAGAAAGAGTCATTGATTGGCCGCGTCCTGCATGCCCCCTACTGGGGATGAAGCCTGTAACCTGGGCATGTGCCATGACGGGGAATCGAACTGTGATTTCCTGGTTCATAGGTGGAAGCTCAACTACTGGGCCACATCATCTGGGTCTGAGCTTTATCTTAAGAGCAGTGGGAGTTATCTTTGAAATATTATTAGCAAGAGATGACTCCAGAAGCTCTGTGTTCTAGAACGATATCTAAAATAGAACTTTGTACATTTTTTACGAGTCTAGTTTATTCACTTTTAAGTGGATGTAAGTCCTCTAAATATTTGCAAGTTTACTCCAACAGCAGGGACAGACAGCAGTAGCCAGCTAATAGCTATTGTAAGACTTTAACTGCTGGTAAACAAAGTTGGTAAATGTTCTCTGCTACAATCTCAGGCAAGGGACCAAGAATGTTCTCAGTGACCACTTTAAAAACTTCTGCCTTTTAATGTGAAAAGCAAACCTAAGGTGGACATGGGGAGAAATAAAATTTATGCAGCAAGTAGGAGGGGCCATATGTAGGGGGACCCTGTGGTGACCTGGTAGGACATGTCTTCAGAGTGAAGTTACATTCTTCCCACTTGGTTCTAACACATTTTGATTTTTGTTGTAGAGAAGGCTCATCAGGTTTCAGGCATTATCATATAAAGGAAACAACAACCTCCCCCAAGAAGTATTATCTGGCTGAAAAACACGCATTTGGTTCCATTCCTGAGATAATTGAATATCATAGGCACAATGCAGCAGGTAGGTGAGCTGTTAGAGCCCATTTCAATAGAGGGAGAGGTTAAAATGATCAGACATTGTGATGAATTCTTCCCTGAGCAGTTGTATTTTGTAGTTACCTGTAGAACGTGATTGATTGATTTAAAATCATTGCATATTAAGAAAGTGCTATATACAAAGAAAAATCAGAAATAATATCAAGTCCCATAAAAAGCTCAGTCTGGACCTTAGGGCATGAGCTATTTTTATTGTGTATGGTAAGTGTCACATTTCTGGGCTTTATATCCTTGGTACTGACTAAGATTTTTTGCTTGACCAGACTGTAGTCAGACTTCTGAACTGTCTCCTAGGCCAGTGGTCACCAACCTTTCGGACCTCATGGACCACCAGTAGTCCACTGACCACTGGTTGGCAACGGCTGTCCTAGGCCATCTGTGCGCTTTCTGTAAAATCCAGTTTTAGCTGGAGGTCTGCTAAGTCAGTTGAACCAGAACCCCTTACCCTTGATATCTGATGTCTGATCACCCTCAGTATCTGAGCAACTTCCTCATCGTCCACCATCGTCCACAAGAACCCTGTTAGATTGGTTTAGCCAGAACTGGCCACTTCCCTTACCTCTGATGTTTCTCTTAGTGATTTTCCATCCACTGACCTTCACCCTGTTCCTGGATATATATTCCCACTTGCCCATGTTGTATTTGGGGTTGAGTCCAGTCTCTCTCCCTGACTCTAAAATCCCATTGCAGTGGTCCCTGACCCAATCACAATGGTCCTGAATGAAGCCTGCCATACCATCTTTAAAAGTGTCATTGGATTTTTTTCTTTTCTTCAATAAAATCCGAGATATGTCCATGTCAGAGTTGTCACAGAAGCTGCCAGACAAGCTCAGGGTTTAGGCCTGGGCTATAGGCTTCCAAAGATGAGAGTAATCATGTCCCAGGCAGAGTTTCCATCTTCCTGAATCTCTGCTACACTCACCACCCAGAGTGGGAACTAACCAAACACCAGAAACCACATTTATGCCCATTGAGGCTCCACAGGGTAAGAGAGGAAACATTTCTAGCCTTTGACTTCAAAGATGTAACCGAGCAGGGGATAGCCAAGTATCTAACCCAGTTTATGAAAAAGTAACTTTTGAAATTTTATCGAAGGCACCTTTTGCAAAGTCTGTTTCTACGTGTGACTCTGTTCACTTTCCTCAGATAATGATTGGAACAGTTATTGAGATATAATTTACATGTCATAGATTACCACTTTCAAGTGTACAATTCAGTGGTCATTAACATATTTATTACAGAGTTGTGCCAACTCTCACCATAAGCTAAAAAAAACTTCCATCACCCCAAAAGAAGTCTTGTATCCTTTCAACAGTCCAGCCCTCAGCAGCCACTACTCTTTGTGTCTCTACAAATTTGCCTTTTCTAGATATTTTATATAAATGGGATCATACCATGTGTGCTCAATTGTGACTACCTTTTTTGACTTACCATAATGTTTATGATGTTAGTCTATGATGTAGTTTATATAAGTACTCCATTCCTTTTTATTGATGAGTAATAAGTCGTTGTGTGGACTTTATTTATCCATTTTGTTATCATTCATCGGTTGATGGACATTTGGGTTGTTTCCACATTTTGGCTATTATGAATAATGCTGCAATGAATATTTGTGTACAAGTCTTGGCATGGAAATATCTTTCATTTTCCTTTGGTACAATGGATTTTCTGGGTCATATGGTAACTCAGTGTTGAACATTTGAGGAACTAATTTCCTATCAATTTGTTCCCCAAAGGACTTTTTCTTAGCCCATATTCTGTTATTTTCAGTGTTTACATAACACTATTTCTTTCACCATTATCTCCATTCATTTAAAGAACATGTATTAAGTGTCTAGTGCATGCTGGGAAATGTGCTAGGTTCTAGGGAGACTATGGTGGACTAGGTTGTCATTGATTCTGTCTCTCCCAGATCTTCTGTCTCTCTCAAATCTTACCATCTGGCAGGAGAGGCAGAGAAGTATCTTCTCTAATAAAATGGTAATATGCAAATTAACCATCACTCTGCTACATAAGCCACGCCCACCAGCCAAGCCACGCCCACCAGCCAATCAGGGCAAGTATGCAAATTAACCCCAATCCAAGATGGCTACAGCCACAGAGAGCAAGGTTTCCCAGGTAACAGAGCAAGCCAAGCTTTTCATAGCCGTTGCAGGCCTAAGCCTCCACTCAAGCTACAAAGTTTCAGTTATAGAAGGTAAACAAATTCAAACAAATGGCGGCAGAATGGAGCTTGAGAGAGCAGGACAGGGTTTCCGGCGGCAACAGGGGAAGCAAAGCTTTCCACACACCCTGGCCGGGCCCACCCGCTTAAGGCTACAAAGTTTCAATTGTAGAAGGTGAATTAACTGCCACAGAGATGGCTGCCACCCCGGAGGGAACAGCAGGCTTGGCTCCGCTCCAGGCTACAAAGTTTCAATTGTAGAAGGAAAATAAATCCCAGATACCAGGGCCTCTGCTTGGGTTGCCAGGGGGCGTGGCCGGCCTGCAAACCACCACAGGCCCCTCGCTCAGGCCGCCCCACGCCCCAAGGGAACCCCACCCTGATCCAGGACACCCTTCAGGGCAAACCAGCTGGCCCCCACCCGTGCACCAGGCCTCTATCTTATCTAATAAAAGAGTAATATACAGATTGGTCATCACTGCAACACACAATATAGCTGCCCCCATGTGGTCAAAGATCCTGCCCCCATGTGGACACAAGATGGCCAGCAGGAGAGGGCAGTTGGGAGGCACCCGGCATGCAAGGGAGGGCAGTTGAGAAAGACCAGGCCTGCAAGGGAGGGCAGTTGGAGGTGATCAACCCTGCAGGAGAGGGCAGTTAGGGGTGACCAGGCTGGCAGAGGAGGGAAGTTGGGGGCAAACAGGCTGGCAGGGGAGCAGTTAAGCATCAACCAGGCTGGCAGCGGAGTGGTTAGGGGGTGCTCAGGCTGGCAGGCAGAAGCGGTTAGGGGCAATCAGGAAGGCAGGCAGGCAAGCAGTTGGGAGCCAGCAGTCCTGGATTGTGAGAGGGATGTCCGACTGCCCGTTTAGGCCCGATCCCACCAGGCCCGATCCCACCTGGTGGGATCGGGCCTAAACGGGCAGTCGGACATCCCTCCAGGAGTCCCAGATTGGAGAGGGTACAGGCTGGGTTGAGGGACAACCCCCCGCCGTGCACGAATTTCGTGCACTGGGCTTCTAGTATAATGATATTAAGTTAGTATGAGATATGCTGTAATAGAGGAAATACAGTGTATAATGGGTGTTTATAGGAGAGATACCTGCCATTTCTTCTTATTTGGTGTTTTAGCAATTTAGATGAAAGGATTTAATGTTCCTCATTGATTTCCAGTAGTTGGTATTACCAGTTGTTGATATTTTAGAGCCTGATTTTTTATGCTAAGATTCCTAATATTGTTATGTCTGGGTAATCTATTTTATATATATATTGATTTCAGAGAGGAAGGGAGAGGGAGAGAGAGATGGAAACATCGATGAGAGAGACACATTGATCGGCTGCCTCTGCACACCCCCTACTGAGGATAGAGCCCGCAACCTGGTCATGTGCCCTAACCAGGAATCGAACCCAGGACCTCCTGGTCCATGGGACAAAGCTCAATCCACTGAGCCACAGCAGCCGGGCCAGAGAATCAATTTTTATTAAATATTGTAGTTCCCTTTCATAGTACAGATTGCATATTTAAAAAGAACATGAAAGAATAATTGATAATAACTGTTAGAAACCTTTTAACATCCTTTAAAATGTTTGAGAAGAGAATAGCTATCATGGTGCTTGATAAACACTGTAGTATTTAAAAAATGTTCATTGAATGAATAAAAGTGTGAATATACATATATATTCAGGTTTTTCATGCTCCATAAAAATATGAAATTATCAGCTCAGACAGTAGGCTCATCCTCTTCCTTCTTGCCTTCCTCTATTTTTTGCCAGGATATGGCACAGAGCTGTATGCACACACAGAGGATGAGCACTGAGTGACTAAATGAATGGACTTTATGGATTTTAGCTTCACACTTGGCCATGCAGATTGATTATGAACGAATTTGACTGCAATTCTTCCTTTGATTTCTAGGACTTGTCACAAGGCTGCGGTACCCAGTCAGTGCAAAGGAGAAGAAGGCACCCACCACTGCGGGATTCAGCTACGGTAACTCGCGTGGTCCTTGCCCTGCCAGGTTTCTTTGAAAAGAAGCCATCATCGCAAGGCCAGTTTAGATGTGTAGCATTCCACACAGCGGAGCTGTTTTTGTGTTTTGTAGTCTGGGTTTTTAGGTGATTACTAGTACACTTAACAGCTGTAGTTACCCTCGGTTTTCTGTTTTCATCATAGTCATACTTCGACAGAAAACTCTCTGTCAATGGAAAATAGGCATTAGTTACCATCTTACATCTAAAATGAATCAGAGCCTTTCCTGGTTCTCACTGGCTTTGTTGGTTACCCCCAGAAAAGTAAGGATGGTGATAATAGAGAAGGCATTCCACTTGATTGTCTTTGTTGCTTCCGGCAGAAACATTTTATTTTATTTTATTATTATTTTTTAAAAATATATTTTATTGATTTTTTACAGAGAGGAAGGGAGAGGGATAGAGAGCTAGAAACATCGATGAGAGAGAAACATCAACCAGCTGCCTCCTGCGCACGCCCTACTGGGTATGTGCCCGCAACCAATGTACATGCCCTTGACCTGGGACCTTTCAGTCCGCATACCGACGCTCTATCCACTGAGCCAAACCGGTTTTGGCCCGGCAGAAACCTTTTAAACAGCAAGTTAACTTATTTCCAAACTTGCTGGAATTGGAAACAAAACCAAACCAAACAACAACAAAAATATGAGGGAAAAGAGTGGTAAAGGAGGAATTGTTTTTAAGGTTTAACTTTCAAGCTCTGTTGTTATTAGCCTATTATGCAGCATCTTCTTGCCTTCTTCATTTCACTTTGCTTGTATTGTGACAACTTAGAAAGAGGTACATCTTCCTCAGAGAGTGGAAAGCCACCATTTGCAGTTAAATTTTTTTTTATTGGGGTGACACTGGTTAACAAAATGGTGCAGGTTTCAGGTGCACAATTATGCAACACGTCATCTGCACACTGTATGTTCACACTCTAAGTCAAGTCTCTGTCCATCACCATTTGTCCTCCTATACTCTCCTCTACCTCCCCCCACCCCCGACAGTCACCGCACTGTTGTCCACGTCCATGACACATTTGCAGTTTCGGTGCAGGCTGCAAGTTTGCTCTGTTTTACCAGTCATTGTACTATCCTGTGACTGTGAGGTGGACATTGGTTATAATTCTTTATTTCCCACTGATGTGTGCTTTGTTCTCCTTAAGAGATTTTATCACTTTCCCCGTCTGTCTCACAGAAAAATGGGAGATCAACCCTTCAGAGCTGACCTTTATGAGGGAACTGGGGAGTGGACTGTTTGGAGTGGTGAGGCTTGGCAAGTGGCGAGCTCAGTACAAAGTGGCGATCAAAGCTATTCGGGAAGGCGCGATGTGCGAGGAAGACTTTATAGAAGAAGCTAAAGTGATGATGTAAGTTACTGTGTTCTTTCCGGTTCCCCTTTTTGCACTAAAAAGTGTCCCCTCCCCAGCCTGAGCCCCGGTGGTTTCTTTTCCTGTAGTAACTGTGTGTGTGCCTGACTTCCCTCCAGGAAACTGACACACCCGAAGTTAGTGCAGCTTTATGGTGTGTGCACCCAGCAGAAGCCAATTTACATTGTTACCGAGTTCATGGAGAGGGGCTGCCTTCTGAATTTCCTCCGGCAGAGACAAGGGCATTTTAGTAGAGATGTGCTGCTGAGCATGTGTCAAGATGTGTGTGAAGGGATGGAGTACCTGGAGAGAAACAGCTTCATCCACAGAGATCTGGTAAATTATGAACTACCCGATTCCCCTTCATTGTCCAAATTCCTTTGTAATGCGGGGTCCGCCAATGAGCAATAATCCGTTAATACCCAATTTTTGTTGTCAACAATATTTCACTATTGTTTTTAAACTTGGTAAGTTTAATGTGCCATAATTTTAACAGAAAGATCTTTTTAAAATCTAATATATATAATACATTAGAGGCCCGGTGCATGAATTCGTGCATGGGTGGGGTCCGGCCCACCCGCCCCAAAGGGGGCTGATCGGATCGGGCTGGGGTGAGGGAGGGCACGCAGGAGGTTGGCTGGCCAGTCCTGATTGGAGTGGGGGGGCTGGCCGGGGAGAGGGGCCATGGGCAGTTAGCCAGCTGGCTCTGCTCCCTATCAGGGGCGGGGCTGGCTGGGGGAAGGGCAACGGGAGGTTGTGGGAGGGGCTGATCGGGGCCCGGATGGGGCCCGTTGGCCACCGCAGTGCATGTCATAGCAGCCCGTCTTTCTGGTCATTCCACCGTTCCAGTCGCTGGGCTTTTATATGTATAGATAATTACATAGGCAGTTGTATAAATAATACATAATGACATAGGTAATATGTCCCAACAAGTTACCATGCATAGATTCTTTGATCTCCATAAGAATCTCATGAAATAGCTAATCATGATAGTGTTTCTGACCATCATTCTTTTATAGATAAGAAAATTAGCTTTAGAGACATAAAAGGACTTGCCAATGGTGATAAATTAGGAAGTTAAGCTTGACTCATGTTTTAACTAAATACTAAGCTGTTTCCACCTTACACACTATCAGCAGAAATGATATAACAGAAATCCTTGGTTTATTTTTTTTAATCTCTCAAAAGATGGAACCCATGTTAATTCCTGAAAATACCAGATAAAGTATATCTTTTATTATTGGTTCTAAATTATTGTGATGGAGACACTTCTTAATTTTTACTCTCTCTTACTCATTTTCCCTCTCTGTCTCATTCTTTTCTTTCTCTTTTTCTTCTCTGCTTATTCTCCAAAATGTGTCTATTGGTAGAACCACTAGTTCCCCTAAAACCACAATTTTATTCTCTGCTTTTTTTTTTTTTTTTTAGTTTTGACTTTTTTTAGATTCCACTTGTAAGTGATATCCAAGGTACCTGTCCACACATATTGCCACAAATGCCAGGATATATTTCTTTCTCGTGGCCTGAATAATATTCATTGTGTATATATACTGCATCTTTTTAAAAATCTACTCATTCATTGATGAGCATTTGGGTTGTTTCCATATCTTGGCTATTGTGAATAATACTGCAATAAACATGGGTGTTCATGTATCTCATCAAAATCTTGTTTTCCTTTCCTTTGAGTATACAGCCAGAAGTGAAATTGCTAGATCATATGGTAGATCTCTTTTTAACTTTTTGTTTTCATAGTGGTTGGACTCATTTACATCCCATTAATTTGCATGCACAAGGGTTCCCGTTTCACGTATCCTTGCCTGCACTTGTTGTCTCTTGTCTTCTTGATTTTTTACAGAGAGGAAGAGAGAGGGATAGAGAGTTAGAAACATGGATCAGCTGCCTCTTGCACACCCCCTACTGGGGATGTGCCCGCAACCAAGGTACATGCCCTTGACCGGAATCGAACCTGGGACCCTTGAGTCCGCAGGCCGACGCTCTATCCACTGAGCCAAACCGGTTTCTCTTGTCTTCTTGATGATAGCCATTCTGACAGGTGTAAAGAGATACCTTATTGTGGTTATGAATTGCATTTCTCTGATGATAGTGGATGTTGAATATCTTTTCATGTTCCTGTTGGCCATTTTGATGTCTTTGGAAAAATATCTATTTAGTTCTTCTGCCCATTTTTTAATTGGTTTGTTGTTTTTTTGTTAAGTTCTTTAAATATTTTGAATATTAACCCCTTATCCAATATGTGGTTTGCAAACATTTTTTCTCATTATGTAGGCTGTCATTTCATTTTGTTGATTATTACTTTTGCCATCCAAAAGCTCTCGAGTTTGATGTAGTCCCATTTGCTGATTTTTGCTTTTGTTGTTTGTACTTTTGGTGTTATGCAAAAAAAAAAAAAAAAAATTGCCAAGACCAATATTAATGAGTTTCTCCCCCAGGTTTTCTTCTAGGAGTTTTATGATATCAGGTCTTATGTTTAAGTCTGATCCATTTAGAGTTAATTTTTTGAGTTGTGTGAGATAGAGGTTCAATGTCACTGTTGTTTATGTGTTTCTCCAGTTTTCCTAGCACCATTTGTTGAAGAGATTATTCATCCCTAATTGGGTATTCTTGGCTCCCTTGTGGCATATTAGTTAACTGTAAATGCCAGGATTTAATTCTAGGTTCTCTGGTCTGTTCCATGGTCTATTTTATGCCAGTACCATACTGTTTTTATGACTGTGGCTTTGTAGTATAGATTAAAATCAGGAAGGGTGATACCTCCGGCTATGTTCTTTTTTTGCTTTGGCTATGCAGGGTCTTTTGTGGTTCCACACAAATTTTAGGATTGTTTCTTCTATTTCTATGAGGAATACCTTTGGTATTTTGATGGGAATTGTGTTGAATTTGTAAATGGCTTTGGATGGTATAACCATTTCAACAATATTTATTCTTCCAATCCATGAATTTGGGATGTCTTTCCACTTGTTTGTGTCTTCTTTTATTTCTTTCAGCAAAATCATGTGTTTTCATTGTACAGATCTTACACTTCCTTGGTTAAATTTATTCCTAAGTATTTTATTGGTTTTGATGCTATTGTGAACGAGATAGGTTTTTTTTATTTCTTTTTCTGATGCTTCATCATTAGTGTAAAAAGAATGCCACTGGTTTCTATAAGTCGATTTTGTAACTTACCACTTTACTGATTAATTCCAACAGTTTTTTTATTGACTTTGGAATTTTCTGTATGTAAGATCATATTGTTAGCAAATAGTGACAATTTGACTTCTTCCTTCCTGATTTTAGAGAGGAAGAGGGGTGGGAGAGTGAGAGAAGCATTGATGTGTGAAAGAAACATTGATTGGTTGCCTCCTGTGGTTAGGGGAATCCCACTCCCACACAGTTAAAAATATGTGTATAACTTTTGACTCCCTCAAATCTTAACTGCTAATAACCTACTGTTGACCAGAAACCTTACCAATAACATACAGTCCATTAATACATATTTTATATGTATTATTTACTGTATTCTTACAATAAAATAAATAAGTAAAAAATCTTATTAAGAAAACTAGAGGCCCAATGCACAAAACTTGTGCAAGAGTAGGCCTTCCTTCCCCTGGTTACCAGCACCGGATTCCCTCTGGCACCCGGGACCCGGGGCTTCCCTCGTAGCCCCAGCTTCGTCTGGAAGTTGTCTGGAAGGACGTCTGGTCTAATTAGCATATTACACTTTTATTATTATAGACCATGAAGAAAAGAAAATACATTTACAGTACTGTATTATTTATTTAAAAAAATTCATGTGTAAGTGGACCCATATAGTTCAAACCCATGTTTTCAAGGGTCAACTGTATGTTGGAGACATTTCCATAGGTGTACAAACAACTTTTGAAGAGACATTTTCATCCTCTGCAGATGTTGACTGGGCCATACTAAACTTAATATAAACAGAACTTATATTTTTCCACTGTTATTGTAGAACTTTGTAACTAATATACCATTATGATGTTGTTTCCCAGGCTGCCAGAAATTGTCTAGTAAATGAGGCAGGAGTTGTGAAAGTATCTGATTTTGGAATGGCCAGGTAAGTCTGAGTACATGTGAACATTTTTATCAATTTTGGATTAAATTAATGTGAGACTGTGACCTTTCCCTTGAAAGTACAGAAAGCCTGACTTTTTCTTGCAGTTTGACTGTCAGCTTCTTCCTCGGAAGCCTACGTAAGCGCTGTTCTGAAACCACATGTTTTGTTACATTAGCGAAAATATTGGTACTACCCTTCATTTTTTATAGAGGAACTAATTGATTTTTCCATTTATTCGTATTTTTTATATAAGCTAATAAAATAAATTACTTGCATTTTAGAAGATTTCTTTGCTGAGTGTGTCCATTACTGTTAGCTGTGGCTTTTTCTCAGGTAAACAAATTGTTGAGAAATTATGATTGCTTAATGCTTTATTATGTGATATTCACATTGGCATGTAGAATGAATAAGCATGGGGATAATCTGCACTAATGAAGCAGAAAGGCAAGCTTGTTAGCTGGCTCTTTTGAGACAAATATATTCATTAAAATAAATGAGTGGATACTGTGTTAATTATTGTTAATCCTTCCCACTAGGTGGTGGTATAGCCTGTTAAATACACTACTTTCTTTTCTCCCTGGTGTGGATTAGATTTTTAGAATCTTTTGTTTTCACAGAAATCTGTTTCGGAGTAAAGTTCTTAGAATACCCAAATCTGTACTGTTTGTATTTGCTTAATTTTTGTAATTTTAATTTGTCCTTCTTCCTCTCTGTGCATTCATTCATCCATGTATCCATCATTAAGAAATTAGGTGCCTACTAGGTTCCAGGCACAATGTTAGACTGAACCATAGCAGAGAGGAAGACATACGAGTCCCCACCCACATGCAGTTTATATTCAAGAGGAAGGTGAGATATAGGACCTGAGACACACAGAGGGGGCAAACACAGAGGACGGAGTGGTGTGATGGTGCAGGGGTCAGCGGACTACGTCCCCTGGGCCAAATCTGACCCACCCTCTTTCTGTATGACCTGTGAGTCAACAACAATTTTCACATTTTTATTTTACTTATTTTTAATATATATATATATATTTGTTAATTTCAGAGAGGAAGGGAGAGAGAGAGATAGAAACATCAGTGATGAGAGAGAATCATTGATTGGCAGCCTCCTGCACACCCCCTACTGGGGGGAGGGGGGAGATCGAGCCCGCAGTCCAGGCATGTGCCCTTGGCTGGAATTGAACCTGGGACCCTTTAGTCCACAGGCTAACGCTCTATCCACTGAGCCAGACCGGCTAGGGCTGCACATTTTTAAATGGTTGGGAAAGAATTAGAGGAATACACAGGTGAAAGTTATCTGGCCTTCGGGTGTCAGTGTCCGTAACGAAAGCGTGACTGGGTCACAGCCTTGCTTGTGCTTTTGTGTTGACTGTGGCTGCTTTCACAGCACAAAGGCAGAGTGGAGTGGTTGTGACAGAAACCGGCCTGCAAAATCGGAAATATTCATTATCTGGGCCTTTGTGGAAAAAGTTTGCTGGCCCCTGTGATAGAGAGAGCTTGGCATTGGGGGTGGGGCGGGTGCTGAGTGATGGAGTAAGGGAGGGGTGATGGTACTCCGGAAGGCCTCTTTGAGACCCAGATATTTAAATGAAACCAAAAAGGCAGAAAGTAGCCAGTTTGGTGAAAACCTGAGGATAAAATATTCCAGGTGGAAGAAACAGCAAGTATAAAAGTTTGAAAGCTGGTGGAGGTGGTGGAGAGAATAGGTGGGATGATGGTGGGAAAAAAGAAAAGAATACATATATTTTTAAAAGGTTTGAAATCTGGGACAAGCTTGGCCTGCTCAAGGAACTGAAAGAGCCAGGGTGGCTCGCCCATGGCCAGCGCAAAGAGCAATAATAAAGGGACGGAGGACCAGGCCATACAGGTCAAGGTTAGCTCCTAAGGAAACTCAGGACCTGGGAGGTTAGAAAGCTCTGTTACTGTCGGCAATGGGATCGGACTGCTGGCAGTCAGGGCGTTAGTTACCCACTGCTCTTGGTTTGCTTTGTACAAAGATGTTCTGTATCTGACAGGCAGTCCTTCAGTTTTACATGTTCCATTTTCATACGGTTGGCTTTCAGAAAGTCTGTGCTTCTGTGTCAGCCCCTCTAAAACACTCATTATACACAAATTCAGACTCCCCCGATTGACAGACAAGTTGATCCAGCCCCTGGTGGCATCGTCACCATCTCTGTCTATACAGCAAAGGAGGCCTGTGCGAGTGTTTGAATATTTTCTCCAGGAACAAGGAGCTTTTAGGAATTAACTTTCTATGTTTATGTAAGACACAAACACATTCCTCTTGAAAATACATACTGAACACATGACAGAAAGGGCTGAAGTCCCCATGTGTACCATGCCAATCAAGGATTCTCCCAAGACATAGTCAGTGTTATCAGTTTGTATCTGTTCTTCCAGAAAGATAGAAGTATGCTCCCATAGAAAAATTATATAATAGTTTGTTGTTGTTGTGTATGTATGTAGGAGCAATGTCATGGTTTATGAATATATACTCCACCATTTACATATGTCATTTTGCAGTTTGCTTTTTAAATTTGCTGTAGTTTTAAATTGCACTCTGTGGAATTGTGGGGGCTAAAAGCACGTGTGTCTCCAAATGCTTTTCACCACTTCCTTTAGCACAGCTTTGCTTTAGATGTTTTACAAGTGGGGCCTTTGGGTAAAACTCTGTAACAAAATTGCTCACAAAAAAGTTTGCAAACTATTTTATTATATGCTGCCTCTATTGCTTATAAAAAAGAAAAGACAAAAGTGAAAGTACAGATACTAATGTCACAATCCATCCATTTCACATAAATAAAGCTGAGATGGAAATCACCAGGCATGGCCACCAAAGCAAACATTTAGCTTCAACCGGATGCTTGTTGGACTTCAGTCAACTGTGTTTTTTATTCTAAGGGCGGGGGGCGGGGAGCAAGAACATGGTACAAAATGCAGATCAGAACTCAGAGGTGTAAACCGACGATGTGTCTTTCTTACTCTAGGTATGTTCTGGATGATCAATACACAAGTTCTTCTGGTGCTAAATTTCCTGTGAAGTGGTGTCCCCCTGAGGTGTTTAATTACAGCCGCTTTAGCAGCAAATCGGATGTCTGGTCATTCGGTAAGACCCACAGTCCGTTTCCCCTCCACTCTGCTCTGAAGGGGAAGCGATGCATCACGTGGTAATCCTTGCCCCCTTCCAGGTGTTCTCATGTGGGAAGTATTCACCGAAGGCAGAATGCCCTTCGAGAAGAACACCAACTATGAAGTGGTAACCATGGTCACTCGCGGCCACCGCCTCTACCGGCCTAAGTTGGCGTCCAAATATGTCTATGAAGTGATGCTGAGATGTTGGCAGGAGGTATGGAATTTTTTTGGTGCTTTTTATTTTTGAATCTTTAAAACACTGATGGATCTGGGCTTGGTAGACTAATAATGTATTGTCTTTAGAGCCCGGTGAGCTGTGGGTTGGTGCCTGTTTTACATGGTTTGAAACCGTAGGTAGGAAGCCAAGTCTCTGGACTCAGTTCTGAAGAATGAGAAGAAGAGTTGGGAGAAGTGGGAAATGCTAATAATTAAGATAATGAATTCAGGCTGCCCCACGACCTAGTGGGGACCCTGCCACAGTGGCTGAGGTAGGGACCCAGCAAACAGCCTGCCGAAGGGGCTCTTCTTTCAGTGGGAGTCTCTTCCAGTTGAAGTATCACTCTTTCACCAGGGAGGGTTTCTTTCTCCAGCCCTCCACCTTCTCGGGTCTTTTTACTCACATTCTTTGGAAGTTTACCTTCCTCCTGCATTGAAATGTCATCTTATAGACGAGATTAAAGACCAAAATGACTTTTGAAAGATAATCATAATAATTAAAGACAATAACGTCAGCTCACATGTATCGTATGCTAGGCCCTGTACTAAATGCTTCAGATTTAGTTTTCAAAAATAACCCTGGGAGGTGCTGGGATGACTCTGGCTGAGAGCACCAAGACTCATGAAGTTGATGAGGCCACCTGGCTACAGAGGACCCGAGTCCCATCTGACTCCAGAGCCTCGGCTCCCAGTCATTTGCGATAAGCCTCCTAAGAGCATCGACTAGGATGGGCAGCGGCCTCTGGCCAGGGAGTGGTCCGGGGGAGAGAGGACAGCATGAGCAAAGGCAAGGAGGTGGTAATGCACCTGGTGTGTGGACTCGAGGGTGGAGATTGGTTTGACTGAGCAGAGAGGCCATGTGAGCGTTTTTCTGGGAAATGAAATTGGGTCCCAAGGAGGTGGGGGGTGGGCAGGTTATAGAGAGCACTGCTAATTAGCAGGACTTGATTTTGCAGGCAGGAAAGAGCTCAGTCGGGTTCTTGAGTGGGGGCACAAAAGCAGATGGCAGAACGCAGTCCAGCGGCAGTACATGCAGGCTAGATCAGACCCTTTTGGAGATGCCTGCATGCTCCAGTCCCAAAGCAATGAGTACCTTGCTCTAGAGCGCGATGTTATGTGAGTTTGGGAAATCATTTTTGGAATAGATTCTGGCACCCACCGCTTCTCTTTGATTTTTAATTGTAGAAACCAGAGGGAAGGCCTTCCTTTGAAGATTTGCTGCGCACGATCGATGAACTAGTGGAGTGTGAAGAAACTTTTGGAAGATAAGCGGTGTTGTGACCAGTGGCTTCCAGATTCCGAAGCACAAGGAAGAAATGGCACTTTGTAGCTAACTTTTAATTTATTTAGCACATGGATGTGTAGATTGTTTTACTGATAAACTGAAAACACCTAACGCATCTGCTTTTAGACCATCCTTAGCCCCACGACTGAATCTTCCAGGTTATGGAAATGCTGCCGTAGAGATGGTGATTAAAAGCACTCTCAGACACTCCACAGGGCTTCCGTGCCCACAGAGGTACCATGCCCAGGCCCCAGGGTTCACCCACTTGAGGGGTGCACCTGGGCCATGTTGGCTGGTGCCGGTGGAAGACACGGGTGTTGGGAAGGGCACGGGTGTTGGAGCCAGGCTCCAGCAACCCATCTCTTCCCGTTCACTTCCACCGAAATCTGGGCCTGGGCACTGTCTAATGTGGGTTCTGGAGGAACCAGGAAGCACACTGGATACGTACCCATCTTTTGTTTTGAAAACATCTGTTTTTAAGACTGCCATTAGTATTACATTACAAAACGTTTGTACCCTGTATATATTGTAAATATATATAATATATAAAGTTATATATTTATAAGAAACATACGTTGTCTTTTGTTTTTATTATTATTATTTTTAATCCTTACCCAACAATATGTTTTTACTGATTTTTTGAGAGAGAGAGAGGGAGAGAGAGAGAGAAACATCAATGTGAGAGAGAAACACTGACCGGTTACCTTTGGTATGCACCCCGACCAGGAATTGAACCCGCAACATTTTGGTGTACAAGACAATACTCCAACCAACTGAGCCACCCTGCCAGGGCATGAGTTGTTTTTTAATTGAAACTTTGAATTCTATAATATATGAGCTAACCTTCTTAGGACTTGGGGTGGTGCCTTATAGCTGTCAATTCCGTTTATCCTGGATTTGAACTATTTCTTACTGAAGAGAAAAAAGCTTGGACTCTTCTATCATGAATGCCCTCTCCTCACTTAGGTAGACACGTTTGGGCTAAGTGACCCTACCTTTGGTATTGGAGTTAGGTGGAAAATTGAACTAATGGCAATCAATCGGTTTCTACAGCTTAAGACTCTGTCCCAGGACATAGAAGCTGTGAGTGGGGGTGCTGGGCTCTGGAACAGAAGGATAGGTGACCTTCACCACAGAGGCTGCCCTGCTGTGAGCAAGACTGGGGGGCAGGCTCCAGTTCTGGCAGAGAGACCAGGAAAAAAGCAGAGCGTCATGGATTGAGCTGTCTGCGATGGTTTTCAGGAGGCCTTCTTTTACATGGGCTCCTGGACCAGAGAATCGTCTATTACAGCCTCACGGTAGACCCTGCGGTTGAGTTTATTGAGTAGGTTTCTGACCCTTACGATCTCTGACTTAGACGCCTGCTGAGGGAGAGCCATCATCTGTCCTCCTGAGCCCAGGGGAAAGCAGCACAGTCTGTCATCAACAGCAGAGGCCGGGGCGGCCCCGCACGTGACTCTTCCTGTGGTGTGGGTAGGAAGCCAAAGGAGACACAGGCCTTCGGGAGTTCCGTCCGCCCTGTGCACCGCCCAGGGGGCCCCGGTGCTGGGGAGCCCGTGGGAACACACGGCTGTTGCCGGCTGCTCTGAGCAGCTCCTCCCCTGCGACCCCGGGGAACCATCGCTTTCCCTGCCGGTCAGTCCATCCTCTGAAGGCTGTCTCCCATCCTTCCTGATCCCCCCCAGAATGGAAAAAGACAAAAACAACTCTCCCGAGTGTTGTCGCAGTCTGTTTGCCACCTGCCTCCTCATCTTCCTGTTTAACTGTACCCCCGGCACAAAAACCCGCACACCTTTTCACCGAACGGTAGCTCATGCAAGGAGTTGATCCTATTCGAGTCATACCCCACTCTCACTGTCACACTTCTCATCCCTCCCTCCCTCACCTGGACTCCTCCCCCGCCCCCTCCCGTCCCAGCCTTCCCTTTTCACCTCGAGGAGCTGAGTTCAAGGCTGAGTCCAAGGCGCTGGGTGGCGTGGCAGAAAGTGAGGAGAAGCACAGCCCTTGCAGTGACCGTTCTGTAGATCATGGATGTGGAAGACACGGTGAGTCATCGCTGGCAGCATGTTTCTCAGAAATCTTTCAATATTTCACTAAAACTTGAAGAAGAAAAAAGTTTTACGTAGAAGCATCGCTAGGGCAAGAGGTGAAGTAAAAATAGAAGAATCCACCCAGAATGCGCAGAGATCGCAATCTGTGAGGCAGGAAATAGGAAGGGCACGGTGAACGTGCTGCCTCTTCGTCAGAGTTGTTCCCTTCAGTTTCAGTTAATTTTTATATATTATTTTTCCCAAAGGGATGAAGCGAAGCCCATGGGTGCATTGTTTATAGTGACGCTGTTTTTATATTTTCTGGCCATGCTCTAGTCACCTTTCATGGGTATAATTTTATTGTTTTCAATGCCCCCCCCCAAAAAAAATAAAATAAAAAAGGTTTCCTCTAATAGTCCCTGCAGTGTCTATACCGAGTGGGAGGACAGAACATTCTAGACTGTGTACTCCAAAACCTACAATCTAATCCTGTTTCTGCCACTAAGCAGGTCCCTTCTCCTCTGCTTCCCTGTCCTGGGAGGGCAGTTGGGTTTGATGAGTTTTAAGGTCCCTTTTACCCAAATGTTGTGATTTCTTGAAAGTGCTGTTTGCTGGCGTCGCCCACACAGTTGGGAATGAGAGGCGAGAGGCTGGCGCCGCCCTCAGAGATCTGGATGCAGATTGCGGCACTTTCTCATGTAGGCCATCGGCCGCCATTCACACGCGTCTGAGGTTTCAGAACAGGAAAATAGGTGGGGTTAACCTTGCCCACGAGAAGCATCTTGGCTGAGCTATGATTTCAGCTGAAAGATGTGTTTTTGTGACGGGAGCACGGCCGGCGAGCTGAAGGCTGGTTTGTGTGCTGCGGGCCGAGGTGCAGCCATGATCCTTTCCACCTGTGAGTAAAGATGGCTTTGGCGCTTGGCTTCGGGCTTGTTTTGTTCCGGGCATGTTACTGGTTCTTGAACACCAGAAGGCGTTTTTCTCTAGGGCATAGGGCTGGTGACATTTTGAGGATCGTTTCCCCAGATGGGACGGGGTTTGGTTTGTTGTTTAAATGATCATTGTGGTGATATGATTTTAGGAAATGCTCAACATTGAGAGAATGCAAAAGAAAGCAAAACAAACAACTGTGTCCTTAAATCCTCACGAGAGAAATTCTGTTGGAAAGGTGTCTGTTTTTTAGAATGATGTCTAGTGTCCACAACTTGGCTGAAGGCGAGGAGACCAAGTTCTAGTTCTGGGTGTGCTGCAGCCCGGGTGGGTCACCTGTGGCAACTTCTTTATACCAGGTTCTGTTTTCTCCTTTCTATTGACTTTAGAGAGAGAAAGAGAAAGGGAGGACGGGAGGGAGGGTGGGAGGGAGGGAGGGAGGGAGGGAGGGAGGAGAAAAAAAGAGAGCGATTTGTTGTTTCACATATTTGTGCATTCACTGGCTGATTGTTGTACGTGCCCTGATTAGGGATCGAACCCACAACCATGGCATATTGAGATGACATTCTAACCAACTGAGCTACCTGGCCAAGGCCTGTATCAGGTTCTCATCTGTAAAATGGTGACTCTTTTTTTTTTGCCCAACTTTTAACAAGACATCATAAAGGAACAATAGATAAAAATGACACATCCTTTCTGAACTTAAATTTGAAGTTGCTTTGGAAGACTATTCAGTCCCGTGTGCAATTTTTGGAAATGCTTATTAATTTAGCTCAGAGGGCCTTATCATGCAAATAATTAAAACTACGGAAGAAAAATAGCCTTTGATCTTAATTCTGAATGACGAAGGAACCAAGCTTTTAACCAAGCTCAGTCACATCAGATTAAAGCAAAGGCCAGCTAACAAAATGTTTACATTTCTGATTTTTAAGTGGCAATAGGAGAAAAGTGATTGCAGTTTTAAAATGTTATCTGTTTAAGCCAAATCACCTCATAGGACCCAACACGAGTTGGAAGAACTTGTAAAAACCTAAACCCAGTGATTTCAGTTATACTGACCTGGATATAAGTTATGGTCTTAATCCTCTGGTAGATAAAAAACGCGGCTGCCTGTTACCAGGAATGCAGGCCAAGCAGAGCCAAGCAGAAAGCGCTCAGAGGCAGCAACCTCTCCCGCCTCCCCCAGTGGCAGGACCGAGATGAACAGTGACTTAATAAAAACCTTTTTATTAAAAGCTGTGTGAGCATCTGCTCTTCATTTCTCCTGAGGTCAGAACTAGAGAGAAGGCTGTAAATTACAATAGGAAAGGTTCGGTTATATATAAAATAAATAATGGTTGGGACAAGAACTAGAGGTTGCCCATGGGGTGAAATAAGGGACTGCCTATTGATGGGGATATTTTGAGGATCTCTCTGTCTGGCCTGGAAGGACATGGATTTGATGAACTCTCCCTGTCCCTTCCAACTTCTGATAATTTGATTTGATGGTAAGAATTACCTGTTCTTTCTGCTATAAATTACAACTTGACATGGCTCCTTTATCCTTTTTTTTTCTTCTTCTTTTTTTCTGGGTAAAACCAAATATTTACTGTTGACAAGAGAACAAGCTTCCAAAAGTATTACTGCAAATCAAAAACATGCTTGTGTGTGTCTGCCGGGCCGGAGTCATTTGCCAAATATTTTTGCTGTTTTAAGAACTGTGTACCGTAGAAATCTGGCCTCAGGCTGCTGCAGGGCAGGTCATGCGAGGAGACAATGGTGGAAGGGGAGACACTGATGAGACTGAATAGGAGAGAGCCCGAGAGAGCTATGAACCAGGAGGTCAGGGTTCGCTTCCCAGTCAGGGCACATGCCCGTGTTGCAGGCCTGATCACCATGGTGAGGCGTGCAGGAGGCAGCCCATCAATGATTCTCTCTCATCATTGATGTTTCTGTCTCTCTCCCTCTCTGAAATCAATGGGGGGAAAATATATTAAACAAATGCACGTTTCTGGACTTATCTCCGTAATTTGATCTGTGAGGTGAAGTCGGGACCCCTTCCTCGGAGTGTCTTTCTAGAGCCTCTTTTTTCCACGCCCTCTCTTATTCCTTCCTGTATTTCATCCCCAGACCAGCCCTGCTACGTTAATATCTTCTATTATTACGTCCATCATTAATATGCAGACAGAGGTGGCTGCCCAGGGAGTCCCTGCGACGGCCCCCGGCTGTCTTACGCCCTGTGCAGTCCCTCCCCTGAGGACACACTGGGCCCAGTAGCTGCTCAGGAACAGAATATGGAAAAATGGTGGAGGGTAGCCTCGGCGATGAGGCGGCAGCCTGTGGGGAGCCCCATCGTGGGCAGCCAGGGCGCACGGCCCGCTGACGGCCACGGGAGGGAACTTGGAAGTGAGTCTCACTCGGTCCCGCTAAGCCGGATTCCTGACCCGCAGACATTGTGAGATAGTAAGTGTTTTACTCCTCTAGGTTTGCAGGTATTTGTCTCCAACAATGGATAACTAATTCAGTGGCAAAAGGAGACAGAATCATGGACCCAAAACAAACTTGGCCACTTTACCACCACCCTGACTCCACCGGAGTCAAGTTCTCAGAGACGAGAATTCTCGGTGTTAGTGTGGGCATGAGTATGTGTCTTTCCTTTGTTTGTAAATCATCTCACTGTTACCCTGCACTGCCTATCATGGTAACTGTCATCACTGTAGGCACTGTGTGTCACCATCTGCTTCCGTGCCCTCTGGGGCGTTGGCCTGCAGACTCCCCTGTCCATCCTCAGTGAGGCCCACTGGCCAGCATCGTCTGCCCACTTCCTGCCCGCCGAGGGTCAGGGAGCTCAGCCACGCCCGCAGGCCTTGTGGCCGAGCACTCCTCCGCATCATGAGCCGGCCAGATGTCTAGGGTATGATTTCTGTGAGCGTTTCATAAACTTGCGGCTCAGACAACAGTCTTCTAGGAAATCACTACTCTGAGACCTGGGGGCGGGGAGGACTTGTGTGGAGACGGCTGCTTCCAGCTCACATCCACTGGTTACTGGGAAGAAATCAACATTCCTGCAGAGAGCACACAGGGCTTGAGGGTGCTGGGATGTTAGGTGCTGGCCGTTGCCCTGGCAGAGGCTGTGAACAGATGAGTAGTCTCTGGGAGCCTCTGCTCTTCCGTCCTGCACCCTCTACTCCCAGGAACCCTGTCTCCCCTGGGCCCAGTGCCCCCTCTAGCTTCCCAGCCTTCTAGACTCTCCCCAGCCCTTCCTCACACTCAGCAACCCTTCAGGCCCCAGCCAGACCAAGCATCAGTCTTATCTTCCACCCAAATGTATCCGTTTACTGTCCCATGAGCGAGGTACCTGTTCTCTGTTTGTAAGCAGTGAATCCCTTAATGTAGTCACTCCTCTTCCTTTAAGGTTTCACAGACAAGGATAATGTTAAAATCCAAGTTTGGGCTCTAACAGAGGGTTGTCAACTTATTTTGTCCATAGGTTTAAAAAGATTAACATCTCTGATGCATCATTTCTTAGAAAAATGGACATTTTTTTCTATCAAAAAGAATCACAGGAGTGTTCCTTGAGCATTTCTGTTCAAGGGTGTTCTTTTAATGTCAAAAGGAGGCACACACACAAAACAGGAATGATTTAACGTCTCAAATATATAGAGTGTAGAATCAGAATAAAAGAAAGCTTTCCAAATTGGAAAACATTTTAATAAAAATCTCAGAGTATTTCTCTCTCTCTCTCTCTCTGCCCCTCCCTACCCTTCCATTCTCTCGCTTACTCTTCCCTTCTTCCTTTTGTTTTTCCTTTAATTGGTGTGGGTTCTTTTTTTTTTTTTAATATATTTTTATTGATTCCAGAGAGGAAGGAAGAGGGAGGGAGAGAGAGAGAGAGAGAGAGATAGAAACATCAATGAGAGAGAATCATTGATCGGTTGCCTCCTGCACGCCCCTTACTGGCGATTGAGCCTGCAACCCAGGCCTGTGTCCTTGACCAGAATCGAACCCAGGACCCTTCAGTCTGCAGGCCGACGCTCTGTCCACTGAGCCAAACCGGCCAGGGCTGGTGTGGGTTCTTGGCTCTACATCTGGGAAGCCTCTTCGGATGCCTAATCAGAGGTGGAGATCACCTCCCAGATAACAGGTAAGTCCATTAAAATGTGTCAAAAGGCCCTTAAGACATAGGTCTGAGGGGGGAATGTGTGACATCAGTGAGGAAGTCTGGCCGCTGTGAATGCCTGGGGAAAAAGAAGGCATATCTTGTATGGAACTCAGAGTCTCAGCTCGAATCACCTGGAGCCCTCTCTCCAGAGCCACAGGTGGCCAAGGTTCTCCTGCCCCCAGCCCTCCCGCTGCAGAGGCTGTTGACGCCAGAATTCCTTGCCTTCCAGCCACGACCCGGAGTGTGCGGGCGGGTGGGCGACTAGCCTGGTCTTTGGTCCAGGGCAGCTCTTGAAACGGAGCCAGTTATTCCTGTTTCCAAATAGAAACCACTAGCCAGGTGCCCGGTAGGATGGCCACATTCAGTAGGAATGGATTTCACTTGAACCACTAATTCAAAACGAAACCCTGACATCGGAAATGCCAGGGGATGAACACGAGGTTATGCTGATACAGAAACCTCAAAACATGAGAAACGGAAGGAAAGCCACCAGCCGTGCTTCCCAGGCAGCAGTGGCCCCACAGCCTTTCATCGAACGTTTATTTGGGCGCTGAAAGGTGGCCGGGGAGCTGTGCTGGGAAGGGGCGCTGCTCACACTCGCTCCGCTCCAGTGCCCCCTGGTGGAAACGGGCTCCCAGACAGAGCCCTGGTGCAGCCACCCACTGGTCTGGAGGGGAAAGGAAGGCGAATAGGACCTGCTCGGAGGAAATAAGGGGGCAAGCCTTCCCGGAAAAAGAACACAGACACCTAATCAAATGAGAGGCCCCCCTGCCTAACCCGGGAGAGAGGAGCCGGCTCCAAAAGGTCACAGAGACTCCATTGGCCGCGATGCCCTTTTCCTGACACGCTGGTACCTGATACAGAATTAAAGATATTTGCTGGGGAATAAGAAGCAGATGAAAGGAGCAGCGCAGATGTCAGCCTGGGAGAGGAAGCCCTGGTTCCTTCCTGCGATAATCCTCCACGCTGAATATATCCTCCCCTTGTGCAAATAGTCATTGCCCACCTCCGGGGCATGTTAGTCTCCCGGGCAAAAGCCCTGGCTATGCATGCGTTTCTGCCTAAACTGGGCATTTTCCAAAGGCACAGAAGTGCTCTCTGTCTGCAGGTATTTGGCAAAAACAATTCAAAGAATAGTTCCTGTAATCACAGTGTGCACGTGGAAGTGGCTCTCCATTTATTTCTTCGCCTGGAAAACCCTGTGATGCTGTAAACTGACCATGACCATGACTCTAATAATCATTGTTATCGCCTTGGGAATGAGTCAATCCTTCAATCTGTAAAGATGCCTCGTGTCTTGGAAAGTCCTGCCAAACAAGGGAGAGCCAGGGAGCGGTTTGGCTTTCACCGTTGGCTTTTTTACGTACTCAGCAATTATTTATTGGGCAGCGACTGTGTGCTGGGCAGAAGGGAGGGAACCATCAACAAGGCAGAAGCCGCCTTCCTGCTCACAGCTGCTGCTGATCTTCAGGGGAGAGAGAACAAATGCCTTCTCATAATTAGAGCCGTGGCAGGGTAGGGTAGTACCTCTATCGGAGGGCAATTGTCTTTGCTATTGAATCAGGAAAAACAAATATTTGAAAATTCTAGGATCCAGAAAGCAAAGGTAACTCAGGGCATGTCCTTGGGTTCTATAATCACCCCTCCTGCTGTGTAGTCATGTGTTGTGAGTTCGGTGTACAGCAGAAGGCTTTTTTTTCCTAGTTTCAGATAGCAATTCTGCCTGCTGACTGATACCAGCAGTTTTTTTTTAAAAATATATTTTATTGATTTTTTACAGAGAGGAAGAGAGAGGGATAGAGAGTTAGAAACATCGATGAGAGAGAAACATTGATCAGCTGCCTCTTGCACACCCCCTACTGGGGATGTGCCCGCAACCAAGGTACATGCCCTTGACCAGAATCGAACCTGGGACCCTTGAGTCTGCAGGCCGACGCTCTATCCACTGAGCCAAACCGGTTTCGGCTGATACCAGCAGTTTTGCTTAGAAAGTTTGCTGACCACTGTGCTAGCAGACTGCCTTAAGACTTGAACCGAAGCTCTTCTCTGAGTTTTCAGTCTCCCAGCCCATCCCACTAAATTTTGGACACACCAGCCTTCACAACCCTGTGAGCCAATTCCTTGAAATCAATCTCTTTCTGTTCACTCTAATACAGGTGTCATGTTTAGATGAAAATGCCTTTAAAAGAAACTACAGCACAACATGTTTACTATTACATCATGTATTGTATACCTTATCAAGAATAAGTGTCGAGTCTCTCCAAAGAGCTGTTTTAATGGTGGGAGAGGAAGCCCATTCGAGTCCGGAATGGAAGGGCCATTGGCCCGAGTCAGGGGTAGCGTGTGGGCTCAGAGCAGAGAAGCTGGGGGCTGAGGATTCGCTTTGGCTTACTTGGCCTTGTTGCTGTTTCGTCTCAGAGGGAGAACCACATCAGTTTCTATCGATTTACTTTAAATATATCCTGTGAATATCCCCAAAGCTACAAGGAACCGGGTAAGGAAAAAAGGCTGAAAATTAAATGATCAACTGCTATGTTCTAGGCACTTTGCCTCAGCTATCGTTTTTTCCCCCTACCCTCTACACCTCTCCTACAATATATAGTGATTCTTTTTAGAAATTTTTCAGTATATAGTGATTCTTTATCAGTATACAGTGATTCTTTTTTAAAAATTTTAAATATATTTTATTGATTTTTTACAGAGAGGAAGAGAGAGGGATAGAGAGTTAGAAACATCAATCAGCTGCCTCTTGCACACCCCCTACTGGGGATGTGCCCGCAACCAAGGTACATGCCCTTGACCAGAATCGAACCTGGGACCTTTCAGTCCGCAGGCCGACGCTCAAAAATTTTTAAATGATAGTTGACATACAATACTATGTTAGTTTCAGGTGTACAACCCAGTGATTAGACATTTATTTAACTTTCAAAGTGATCACCCTGATAAATCTAGTACCCACCTGACAACAGATATAGTTATTACAATATAATTGACTGTATTCTCTGTGCTGTAGTTAACATCCCCATGACGATGCTATAACTATGTGTATTTCTAAATCCCTTCACCCTTTTCACCCATCTCTAACCCCCTCTCCCATCTGGCATCCATCAAAATATTCTTGTATCCATGAGTGTGATTCTGTAGAGCTTGTTTGTTTATTTTGTTTTTTAGATTCTACATGTAAATGAAATCATCTGGCATTTGTCTTTCTCTGACTTATTTCAGTTAGCATAATACCCTCTATGTCCACCCATGTTGTTGCAGATGGCAAAATTTCGTTTTTAAAAATGGCTGAATCATATTCAACTGTATATATGCACCACTTCTTCTTTACCCATTCATATATTGGTGGACATTTAAGTTGCTTCCATATCTTAGCTATTGTAAATAATGCTGCAATGGGCCTGGCTGGGTGGCTCGGTTGGTTGGAGTGTTGTCCCACGTACCAAAAGGTTGTGGGTTTGATTCCCAGTCAGGGCACATACCTAGGTTGAAGGTTCAATTCTTGGTCAGGGCACATACAGGAGGCAACCGATGGATGTTTCTCTCTCACAACGATGTTTCTCTCTCTCTGTCTCTCTCTCTCTAACAATCAATAAAAACATGTCCTCAGTGAGGATTAAAAAAAGTCTTTAAAAAAATAATGGTGCAGTGAACATATAGATGTATTTGTCTTTCCGATTTAGTGTTTCGGTTTCTTCAGATAAACACCCAGAAGCGGAGCTGTTGGGCCCTTCTTTGTCCCTTGTAATAGCCTTTGTTTTCAAGTCTGTTCCGTCTGGTATAGGTGTTACAACCTCAGCCTTTTCTTTTCCACTTTCATGAATTATCTTTTTATATCCTGTTACTTTCAGTCTGTGTGTGTCTTTTGATCTGAAGTGGGTCTCTTGTAGACAACATACGTAAGGGTCTTGTTTTTTTATCCGTTCAGTTACTATATACATATGTATATATATTTTTTCATATATCTTTTGATTGGAGCAATTAGTCTATTTGCTTTTAAAGTAATTTAAAAAATATGTTTTTATTATTATTATTATTATTTATTTATTTTTTTTTAGAGAGGGAGAGACGAGTAGAAACATCAATTGGCTGCCTCCTGCATACCCCCTACTGGGGATCGAGCCCACAAACCAGGCATGTGCCCTGGCTGGAAATCGGACTGGCAACCTCTAAGGGCATGGGACAATACTCAACCTTGTTGCTAGATATGTATTTATTACCATTTTATAATTCATATATTGACCTTTTTTGTTGTTGTTGCTTCTTCTTAAAGAAGACCCTATAATATTTCTTGTAATACTGGTTTTGATGAACTCTGGATTTTCTTGTCTGTGAAGCTCTTTAACTGCCCTTTGATTCTAAATGATAGCTTTGCTGGTAGAGTAGTCTTGGCTAGGTCATTGCTTTTCATGAATATTTCGTGCCAATAGCTTATGGCCTGCAAAGTTTCTGTAGAAAAACCACTCTGGACTTGTATGTCTATTTCATTCATCAGGGTAGGGACAGTTTCTGTCATTATTTTTTCAAATACGTAGGTTTTCAATTTCTTGCTCTCTCTCTCCTTCCACACACCATGATGCAAAGGTTGGTATCCCAGAGTCTCCTTACACTATCCTCATGTTTTTGGATTCTTTTTTCTTCTTGCTGTTCTGACTGTTTTCTGTTTCCTTATTGTCAGAGACAGCAGGATTGCTGCTCAGCACTGCTGCTCGCTGAGTCCACGTATTCTTCTGAATTCTTCACGACTACTCCAGGGCTGGTTCTTCCTCGAACCCTGCCCACTGAACTAACTGTTGGGAACTTAGTCCAAGTTCCTCCTTTATCTTCTGCTCACAGAGACACAGGCCAATCCTCGGTGGCGGGAAGATGGAGAGGCCATGAGAAGTGCTGGGTGCATAAGAATGAGTCTTTATTGCAGAACCAGTGGTCACATAGCCATCAGATAAGACAGTTTCTTACAGTAAAATCCATACAGGCAGGCAGCCGGACACTGACTGGTGAATACGTATCTTTCTCACAAAAGCAGCATTAATCTCTGTCCCCACTGTGAGTATCTGAGCAGCCGCATGCTGCCCCAGACTCACCGCCTTACGTTATAGCAGCACCTGAGCTCTCCCTTAGAGCTTCAGCCTCAGTAGCTCCTCTGGCTCAGCAGCTTCTCCTCTCTCCCCTACCCAGCACACTGGCTGGTTAACATGGTGGCTATATCTGAGCTCTCTGCGAGCTCTTAGCCTGACATCGTAGCAGGATCAGCTCTCAGCTCCGTCTGAGCTCTCTAGCCTCTCCTGCACACATAGGAGCTACATTCTGTCTACTGTCTCTGCTTCTCTGAGCTCTCTCTGCCCAGCTGCTCTCCCTCTAGCAGACTTCTTCACATACTCTTGGTCAGTAAACTGTACATTACTCCAGAGGCAAAGAGTGGGCACCAACAGTGATATCAGTCATTTGGGTTACAGAAGGGCACAGTGTACCGTGTATCCTTACCACTTGGTATCTTAGCCTGATTATGATTCCCAGGCTTAGAGTCCTTGGACATCCATGCCAGAATGGCCTTGAACATCCCGGTGTATGAATAACAGGGCCTCTGTGCTCTCACTGGCATGGTTCCCACACTTATATTCCAAATAGCTGATTTGATCCTCTGCTTCACCTACTCTACTGTAAAGTATTCTTCATTTCAGTTAGTGTATTCTTCATTTCGGACTGGTTCTTTTTTTATGGTTTCCATGTCCTTTTTTTATGCTGTTGAAGTTCTCATTAAGATTCTTGAGCATCTTTAGAACCATTGTTTTGGAACTCTGTATCTGATAGTTTGCTTGCCTCAATTTCATTGAGTTCTTTTTCTGGAGATTTCTCCTGTTCTTTAATTTGGAGCCTGTTTATTTATCTCCTCATTTTGGTGCTTCCCTGTGTTTGTGTCTATGTATTTGGTAGAGCTGCTACATCTCCTGGTCTTGGTAGGGTGGCCTAATGTAGCAGGTGTCTTGTAGGGACCAGTGGCACAGCCTCCGCCATTACTTGAGCTGGGAACACCAGGTGTGCCTCCCATGTGGGCTATGTGCACCTCCTGTTGTAGTCGAGCCTTGATTGCTATTGGCACGTCACTGGGAGGGACTGACCTCCAGGCTGATTGCCTTCGAGGCCTGGCTGCAACTACTGGGGATGAGCTGCTGTGCATGGGCCGACCCCACACTAGCAGGACTTGCTTCAGTGGGGCTTTGGTGCCCACTGTATTCGCCCTTTGAGAATGTTACTCGCGGGGGGTGGTTGGGTTGTAATCTGGCATGGTTTGAAGCTGTCCATTAGGTGCACAGCTCTGGGGCCTTCCAGGAGGTGCAGGCCAAGGTCCTCCGCTGCCTGTGCCCTGCCCATAGCCACCTGGCATGAGCTACAGTGATCTGCAGATGGTGCTACTCGTGCTAGGCTAGGAAGTGCCCAAGAGAGGCCAAGCTGCAAACTGAGGCTGGCTGCTGCTAGTGCCAGCCCTTCAGCCACTTAGCAAGAAGTGTGGAGTACACAGAGACCAGATGCTACTTGTTTGAAATATTTTAGCAAAATCTGAAGCATGGGCTAAGAGAGGATATTTGTATGGAAAAGCCACTGGAAACGGCTTGGGTGGGCCCAGGAGTTGGGTAGGGTGGGGTCTCAGGGAATCACCAGGTTGGGGTAAACAGTCTTAGGGAAAAGAGATCAGTGCCCCTGACTAAATAGTCAGGTATTGCATGTTTTAAAAATTCTTGCAGTTCACTGGTGGAAAATTGCTGCCTTAGATAGTCAAATAAAAAAAAAAAATGACAACAGCCAACACAACAGTAGTCATAGGTATTCATGCCCTGTCTTGAACCATAAATATATAGGTCATATAATAGAGTTTTACAGTTTCTTATTGGTCATATCACATAAGAAGGTTGCATCTGATTGGTTAATTCTTGGTACTAGAAATCCTATATACAAGTATAGGTACCTGATTTTTTAAAAAAATCACTTTGGAACAAAAAGGGTAGGTAATTATTATTATTATTATTATTATTATGATGATGATGTTATAAATCAGTCAAAGTTATACCTTTTTTTTGTCAGATCGGCAATATATATTTTTTTTTGGCATGCCACAGAATTTTAGTAATTAGATTATGTGTGCCGTGAAGTGAAAAAGGTTGAAAATCAGTGCCACATGCTGTCCTAATATAGAAAAAAAAATTGAACACCAGAGAGGTTTTAGCCATTTTATTTAGCATCTCATAGTTTAATGCTTGGTTTTGAATACGCTTTTTTCTTTCTTTTTAATATACCTGGAAGAAAAGATTAGACTTGTGGCCTGTACAAGTGCTCGCTAAAGCTCCGGAAGCTCCGTGTTCTTCAATTTTGCTGTTCCACGTAGTGGGACAGCTGACCACAAAAGACCGTGGTAAGCCTAGCTTTCTCTGCAGCCAGCATCGAGCTGTGAGCTCTCATGTGGTGAATGAGGTACTGAGAAGTGGAGCCTTACTTAATAGTTATTTATTGAGTTTTGCTATGTATGAGGCACCGACGCTGGATGCTGTAAAGAACACGAAAATGTATAAGATGCAGTCCCTGAAATTGGAGAGCTTACAGTCTAGATCAGTGGTTCTCAATTAGGGGTGATTTTGCCCCCAGGGGACATTTGACAATTCCTGGAAACATTTTGGTGGTCACAGCTAGGAGGAGGGGAGGGTGGGTGCTAGTGGGGTGTGGAGGTGTTAGTGCTGGCATGTAAGTACATAGAGGTCAGTGATGCTGCTCAACAACCTGCAATACACAGAACAGCCCCCACAACAAAGAATAATTCAACTTAAAATGTCAATAGTGGTTTGAGAAACCCTGTGAGAAAATGAAACCCACACAAAGAAATTTTAATGACTATCTAATTAAGGGCCACAGGGTAGAGTAGAACACATGTTCTTTGGGAGCCAAAGGAAGATGAGTTGGGAGTGGATTGCAATGGCTTTTTCCCCCCTTTTTTTCAGGCCAGAGGGAGGCAAGGTGTCTGTGAGAATAGAGCCAGTGGGAGAAGCGGGTGCAGCAGGAACTGGGGAACACTAAGAGTCAAAGTGGGACTGGCCATATGATGGAAGGCCTTTAGCACAGGGAAGGTCAAGTCTTGATGCCATGTGTGATTAAGAGCCTTTTTCGATGCTGAAGATATAGAGCAGTTGGCTGAGACAGATTTTTAGGGAAACGAGTATATAGAATGGATCGGAGGAGAGAGGGCTCAGAGGCAGGGGATTTGGACAGTTCATTCAGGAACTGAGCAAACACTGGT
The DNA here is from genome assembly GCF_951640355.1 of Cnephaeus nilssonii. Classification (NCBI taxonomy): domain Eukaryota; kingdom Metazoa; phylum Chordata; class Mammalia; order Chiroptera; family Vespertilionidae; genus Cnephaeus; species Cnephaeus nilssonii. The sequence goes on from NC_137072.1 coordinate 88,498,108, forward strand.
TGCACAGAGGTTAAGAGAAGACTGTGGGATCAGCCTGCCTGGAATCCAGTCCTGCTCTCCACTTACAAGCCCTTGACTCTCAGGAAGGAAGATTCTCTTTGTGGTTCAAATTCAGCATTGTGAAGTGCCATCTACTTCACATTGTGAGGATTAAATGAATTAATGCAGAAATACAGGCGTGAGCTGAATAGGGCTTGGGCTGGGTAGGTAGCAGGAGAGACAAGAAGTAAAATGCCAATTTGAACAGAATAATGGCAGATTGAATGTTAAGGATGGGGCTCAGAAAGAATTCAAGATTTCTATGATAGACTCATACATACACAGACATGGCAAATTGGGAAGGGAAACTGACAGAATAGTTTTCTTATTGGGACTAGCGAGGGAGATGATAATTTTGGTTGGGCAAAAGGTAAGACAGTGGTTGAAATAAAGAAATAAGCCTTTTGCACCTATTACTAAACAATCATGTATATGTAAAAACATACTAATGCTAAAATAGGCACCTATCTAGCCCATAATCTTACCTGATTTTCTGGAGAATTTCCTTCTTTGCAATCTAGAAATTTTAGTTTTTGAAATATTTCAAGCATATGGAAAAATAAAGAGAGTAATGTAACATGCCAGTGATTATCCAAGGAGTAAAGTGACCATTATCAAGACTCTTTGGCTTGGATGACAATATAGATCCTCCTCAACTCATGATGGTTTTATATCCTGATATTGAAAGTGGAAAATGTCATAAGTTGAAAATGCATTTAAAACACCTGACCTACCGAACATTATAGCTTAGACCAGCCTACCTTATATGCGCTCAGAACACAAGATTCAGAAAACGCTGGCAATATCGGTTGTGTGATCATGTGGCTGACTGGGGGCTGTGGCTTGCTTCAGCTGCCCAACATCACAAAAGAGTCTTGCACCACATATCACTATCCTGGGAAAAGATCAAAATTCAAAGCATGGTTTCTACTGAATGCATATCGCTTTTGCACCATTATCACCCATCTTGAAAAATTTATTAAAGTTGAACTATTGTAAGTTGGATTCATCTATAAATGGTTTTAGTTTATCTTAAAACATGAGACCATAGGTAATGGTTGCTCACCTTGCTGGACCATCTTATAAAGGTTTCTAGGCTGAATGCAGATTTCACTCTGCATTGGCCGATGGCCAAATTGTTCTCCATCTTCAGTGTCTAATAAGACTCCCTACCACATAGACAGTTGGGGTCCTATCTTCCTTTACTTGAAGGACTTTCATAATCTCATTCTACACCACCTCTCTTACTGTTCCCTGTGTCCTATTGCCCCTGTTTAGTCTGTCCCCAAATACAGTTTCCATTTTCTCATTAGGACTAAATCAAGACAGGTGGGCACTCTGAAAAGGTTATAATTTGATGCTCCTTCAAACCAATTCATTTACATATTCATTCACTCAATAAATATTTGTTGAGTATGTATTTTATGTGTCAAACACTGTTCTAGCCTCTTGGGATATAACTGTGAGGAAAATAGACAAAGATCACTGCTTATCTTCTAATAGGGGAGATAGACAGTAAAAAAATAATAAATGAATTGCATAATACATTAGAAAATGAGAAATGCTGTTTAAAAAAAAGACAAAAATAGTAGAGCAAAGTAAGTAATCTCAAAGTTAGGGAGTGCAAGTGATAATAATAATCGTCCAGAGTACTTAGGAAGGTGAGGTTTGAGCCGACTTGAAGGAACAGAATGAAAAAGGTTAATACTTGGGTGAACAGTGGTCGAGGCAAAACAAAAGCTAAGAAGCCATGATGCGAACAGGCCTGGAGTGCTCCAGAAGCAGCAGTGAGGGTAGTGCGGCTGGAGGAAGTGAGCAGAAGTGTACTGGAGAGAAGGTGAGAGACCACAGGAGGCGAGCGCATGAAGAGTGTTATAGGCTATCGTGAGAAATTTGGCTATACCTCCAGTGAAATGGGGACCCATTGTGAGGTTTGGCGATAAGGATTAATCTGATCCTATCTAGGTTTTAAATTAATCACTCTGGCCATGGTGTTGAGAGTAAACCATAGGAGGTTCTGGATAGAATCAGGAAGAAGTTAGAAGCCATTGGTATAATCCAAACAAGATGATGGTGGCTTAGACCATGGTAATAACAGATGGTGGGAAAAAGCAGTAAGATTCTGTGTGTCTATGTGTTAAATAGAGGTGAAATAAAACATGAAGCAAAATGAATCCTATATAATAAGAGGGTAATATGCAAATTGACCCTAAGGATGGAACAACTGGAACTGACTGGTCGCTATGATGCACACTGACCACCAGGGCAGATGCTCAATGCAGGGGGAGCTCTGCTCAGCTACAAGCTGGGCTGATGGCTGCGAGCAGAGCAGCGGTAGCGGGAGCGCTAAGGATGTCCGACTGCAGCTTAGGCCCACTACCCGGGAGGTATTGGGCCTAAGCCATCAGTCAGACACCCCCGAGGGCTCCCGAGCTGCCAGAGGTATGTCCGTCTGCCAGCTTAGGCCCGATCCCCCAGGGAGTAGGCCTAAGCTGGCAGGTGGACATCCCCCGAAGGATCCCAGACTGTGAGAGGGTGCAGGCCGGGCTGAGGGACATGTGCCCCCCCTCCTCCAGTGCATGAATTTTCATGCACCGGGCCTCTAGTATATAAATAAAACAAAACAAAACAAAAATGACAACATAAAATGTACCATTTTAACCATTTGTAAGTGTATAGTGGCATTAAGTACATTCGCCTGTGGTACAACCATAGTCACCATTCATCTCCAGAACTTTTTCATCATTACAAACTGAAACACTTGGATATATTTTTAAGGCAGAGTCAGCATACTTTCCTGATAGGTTGAACTGGGGTGTGAGAGAGAGGGGTCAAAGGTGACACCAAGATTATTGGCCTGCACATCTGGAAACATGGTCTAGCTATTGACAAGATGGACAAGGATGAGCAGAGCACATTTAGAGAAGAAGTTCAGATCAAATTTCTTTGTTAATTTGAAGTGTCTACTAGATATCCCAGTGGAAAATTTGAGATGCATTTGAGTATATAAGTTTGGAGTTTATTATAACTGGGTTAGAGGTGTATATTTAGGTGTCCTCAGCATATATATATATTCCTATATAATAAAAAGCTAATATTCAAATTGACCGAACAGCAGAATGACCAGTCACTTTGATGCGCACTGACCACCAGGGGACAGACACTCAACGCAGGACCACCCTCTGGTGGTCAGTGCGCTCCCACAGGGGAGCGTTGCTCAGCCGGAAGCCCTGAGCTGGGTTCATGGCTGGCGAGTATAGTGGTGGTGGTGAGAGTGTTAAGGATGTCCGAATGCCGGCTTAGGCCCGCTCCCCACATCAGCCATCAGTCAGACATCCCCCGAGGGCTCACGGACTGCTAGAGGAAGCAGGCCGGGCTGAGGGACCTCCTACCCCCTAATGCAAGAATTTCGTGCACTGGGCCTCTAGTATATATATATTTAATTAAACATTTTTTTTAGTTTAAATTATTGGGGTGACATTGGTTAATAAGATTATATAGGTTTTACTAGTAAGTGTACAATGGATATCTACCTGATAGATGGTTTTTAAACCATCACTAGAAATGATACAATCAAGGGAGTAAATGGGACAGAGAAAAGAGAAGAGATCAAAAGCTTTGAGGCAGTTCAGCATTAGACCCAGTCTCAGAGGTTAGGAAGGACAAGAAGAAAGCAGCAAAGGAGACAGAAGGAAAACCAAGAGGACGTGGTGTCAAGTGCTGTTGAGATGTCAAATAAGTTTAGGACTTAGAACTGATAATTGGATATAGAAGTATGGAGGTCACTGGTGACCCTAACAAAGCAGTTTGGATGGAGTGGTAGGGACAAAAACTTGAATGGGTTAAGAGAAAATGGGAGGGGAAAAATTGGGGGCAGCAAGTAAAGACTACTCATTTCTAGATTTTACTATAAATGCAGAGCAAAGCTGAAGGAGGAAATAAGATCAAGAGTGGTTTGTTTGTTTTGTTCTTAATGGGTGAAGTAACAGCATATTTGTATGCTGATGGGAATGATCCAGTAGAAAAGGAAAATAGTGACGTGGGAGAGGAAGGGAATATTTAAAAATTTTTGAATTTGAAAACCTCCACATGTGGCTTTGGCACATTTTTGTCACAATCTACACCATACTTTGACCTGCTTCACTCATTTGTGTAACCTACATTTTACTTTGCATCCTCTGGCCTGAATAGATACAGATCTCTATGAGGCTGTAAAACAACACTGAAATAAATTGGTGTGAATATAAATTAAAACCACTCCTGCCAGGGTAGACAGAGACCTCACGTGCTAATTAGGAGTGTTTTTGGCAGGTTGCTCATGCAGACACTATCAGTGAAAATTGACAGTCAGATTCCAAACACCTAATAACAAATAAAGTCCCAGATTTTTGGGACTTAGTAATTTATTTTATTTTAGCCTCCAGAAATAAACCTTGGGAAATGAGTGGTTTCTGGGTACAGGCAAAGGAAGAGAGAAAGCAATTAAATCAGGAATGAGTGGTAAAAACAGCAGTGGGAACAAAGATGTCTTTGCCTAAGCTTGCACTAGGACTCTATTTTTTAGAAATAAGACATTTACCACTGGACCACCAATGTATCCATAGCCCAAAGACTGAGTAACGATTATATCCAAACCAGAGAAAGGCAAGTAACCAGTTCATGAATCTAGGTTTAGAAGGTCAACTTCTGTGAAAGGAAAGGGAACTAATATATCCTAATTACTTTGCTGAACAGCGTTATTCTTATCCCCACTGTTTTACCCTGGAAAGATGAACTACAGGGATTAAATGTGGTAGCCAGTCTCCATGCTGGCTTAGTGACCCCAGCCTGTTGGTAGTCATTCTTCTCCACCCTGCACTCTGTCCTGGGAAAGTAATCTGTAGGGATTGGTTCAACATGCTTCCAAGCCTCTGGCTTGTGGTTGGATTACACCCTGTGGGAGCCTGGGAAGGAAGGTGTGTGAGGTTGCTCAAGTTGGCTGTGTACCTCAACAGCAGATCATTGCTCCTATCAAGCTGGTGTCTGCTCCCCTCAACATTCTCTTCCTGTTCTGGTCCTTGTGAACTTAGGGATGATCGTAGTTCCACTACTGCTGGACCCATGCTTCTGCGCATCTTTTGTGGTTTCCATACCCCCATCCACACTTTTGTAGTCAGTCCCTTTGTAAATAAAACTTTAAACAAATGATTTTAAGCAAGTCGTGTTTCATATTGGGACTCTGACTGATAAAATTGGTATCAGAAGCGGCTCTAGGAAACAGAGTCACAACTGGATTTGGGATGTATTTGGTCATATATTTAGGGGTCCAGGAATAGCCTCATTGCAGGGAGAAATAACTCAATTATAAATTACTTGAATTATCATTGGTGGTAACCTGGGATAAAGGGAAAAATGTTGGCTGTAAAGAGCTTCTGAAAGTTCCATGTATGAGAATCACAGCACAAACCCCTGGAGTAAAGGCTTGACCCTGTGCCAATAACTATTTTCAATTTGAAAAGTAGCTCCTGGCTTGCTACTGGTGAATACTGAATGCCTGACCATGGATCATGAAATATTTATGTGATGCAAACTATCCAGCATGAGCTGAGTTATCTAATTCACTGAACCCCAAATTTGGGCATGCACTGCAGTAATCCATCAGAATATAGAAGTGGTATATATGAAAGTGGGCCCTAGTTGATCCAAGAAAGCTTCATGAACAGGTGACTTATATTCACATGGTACCTGTTTTTTCTACTTCTCATTTAACTCACACTAGAGGCCTCAAGAGGAATTCCCTATCAGACCTGATTTATAAACAGATCTGCATCCTGAGCCCACACGAATGGCAAATCAACAGCCATTGTACTACAGCCCGATGCAGGGTTGCCCTAAGATAGTGCTGAAATAAAATCCTCCCAGAACTTTAAATACATCAGTTTGTTCATTTCATTAGGGCAAGCTAGTGTCAGGCATTGCTCTACATTATCTCATGGGCAATGGCGAGAAGTTGGCCTGCTGGTTGGGAACATTGAACGAACAAGAATAGGAGATTGGTGCCAAGGAGATCTGGGGGAGAGAAATACATTTGAAACTCTTGCAATGGGGACAGTATGGAAAGACATCTACAAGATTATCTACTCTGTGGTGTTAGCCTTTTCTTAGTTTCATTGGTGCTTGCTCAATGGTTCTCTGAATACTCTAACAGTGTGTCCCATAATTCAGAAGCAGCTGGCTTGACAGGACAGAGGAAGGGTTGGGAAAAGGCTCAATTACTATAACATCTAGGAGACAATACCTTGCAAAGTTGAAGTGGTGTCCTATAAGATGCAATAAATGTCTTAAAACCAGCAGCAAATATGTAGCCAGGATACGTGAGTAAAGATTGGAATGGCCCCTCTCACCACTCAACCTAATAACTCATTGGAATATTGTTGTTCTCTTTCCCTCTGACCTTGGGTTTAGTGGATTTGGAGATTTCATTTCATGAGAAAAGAAGTCTTTTCTTGGGGCATATTGGAGGTTGAGGCTGCCCTCTGGACATTTTGGATTCCTTGTATTTCTGAATTGGAATCAGTGTAGCTGGAACGAACGTCCTGATTACCAGGAAGAAGTTGGGTTGGCCCATCACAATGAGGACAAGGAGGACTCTGATGCTGAGAGGTGGACTGCTCTGGGTGTTTTCTGTTTGTGCCCCTCTCCCATGTTCCAGGACGTTAGAGATAATATTTCAACAACCCTATAATAATCATAGGTCTTCTTGATTACCCTCTTGCTGTAGACCTGACATTGTTCTAGGTACTTTACATGAATTGATTCAATTCATCCTCACAGCAGTCTTACATGCTAAATATCCCATTATTCTCATTTTACAGATAAGGAAACTGCTTAAGTTAAGTAACTTGTCCAAACCCACAAAGTTAGAGGTTAACCTCTGCCCTATCAGGCTTCTCAAGGGGGGTAGGTATGATTATTTTGTTTTTACACGCAGAAAAGCGAAGAGTTAAAGAAGTCAAGGGATTCATCCCAGGTATAGTCAGCCGCACAGCTAGGATTCAAATCCAGATCTGTCTACCCTCAAAGCTAATGCTACTGTCTAATGCACTCTGCTTCCTTCACAGTACTTCATTTTCAGGTGTGAATAGAAGAAAGAGCTGACTGTGAAATGCAAATTCAATGAACATAAAACATCCTTTTGATAAATTCAAAATTTATTTATTTATTTTTAAAAAGGCAAATGGTCTAACTCAATAATTTTCAACCTTTTTCATCTCATGGCACACATAAACAAATTGCTAAAATTCTGTGGCACACCAAAAATATATAGTTTTTGCTAATTTGATAAAAACAAAAAAGGTAAAATTTTGATTCATTCACACTGGATGGATATTGTTGTATTAGCTGTTGTCATATTTTTATTTGACAACCTAAGGGAAAAGAGGTCAGTGCCCCTGACTAAATAGTCAGGTATCACATGCTTTAAAACTCCTTGTGGCACCCTGGCTGAAAATCGCTGACCTAACTTAAATAAAAAAGATTAAGCTTGACAATAAAAGTGTAAGCATGTCCCAGATTTACTAAGCTAGCTACTTCTTTCTTGAAATATTTAGCTTATATTTGGACTTAATCCATAGAAAATTTGAAAGCCAAATATATATATATATATAATATAAAGTAAGCATATTAAAATATAATGTATTAAATATAAATATATCTATGTTTTATATAAATATATAAAATATATATAATAAATATTTTTTAAGGAAATGTGATGACCTAATTCAAAATCACTGTGAGCAGATTCTCTAGGAGAACGTGGTGGAAGTCCATTCTTTTGTGCATTTGCTAGCTGACATTAGCCCTGACCAAGGTGAGGTAGAGCGTAGTGGTCATCCTTCGCTGATTGAGGAAATCGCACAAACCAGACCTGGCGAGAAGAGCCTGAGAAGGGAAACCACATTGATCGGGGTGCCAGTAACTTGCTTTTGTGGCAGGTTTTCTCCTTCCGCTGGTGAAGGAGGGCATGGTCGGACTTTGCACACGTTTTATGATAATTCCTACCACCGCTGTGGTGATAGGGGATTTCCTCCTTTGGAATAGCACCCTCAGACTCATCTAGCGGATATCATGGACCCATGGCTTTCTGACAGTTGAGAATGCTCTGCTTTTCAGATAATACCATCCAGTCGATTTTCTGTTGCTGCTGTTGCTGTTCCGTGCAGAAGCGGTAAGTCTTGTTTCTGAGGCCAACTACTTGGAAATGAATGTGTTCAGTTTCGAGTCTCCATGTCTCTTTGTATCCGCTGTTGCCTTTGCCTGGAAAACCCTTCTCCCGTTTTTCCCCCCTGTTAAATGCCTAGTTATTTAAAGCCATAGGTAAAATGTCAGACCTTCTGTGATCCTTTCTTAATCCTTTTGGATTTAATTGCTCCTTCGATTGTCTTTCCAAAGCATGCAGTTCAGTTCTTTATTTAATACTAGAGGCCTGGTGCCTGAAATTGGTGCACAGGAGTGGGGTGGGGGTGTCCCTCAGCCCGGCCTGAGCCCTTTCCAATCTGGGACCTCTCAGGGGATGTCATCCTAAACCGGCAGTCGGACATCCCACTTGCAATCCGGGACTGCTGGCTCCTAACCGCTTGCCTGCCTGCCGGCCTGATCCCCCTAACTGCTCTCCCCTGCCAGCCTGATCCCCCTAACTGCTCTCCCCTGTCGGCCTGATCCCCCTAACTGCTCTCCCCTGCCAGCCTGATTACCCCTAACTGCCTCTGCCTTGGCCCGCCACTATGGCTTTGTCTGGAAGGACGTCCAGTCTAATTAGCATATTACCCTTTTATTAGTATATATTTATTTCATGTATCCTATTTATATGCCTGTGTTCCACTCTATAATTTTATGGGCAAGAATTCTGTCTTATTCATTTGAATATCTCCTCAAAACTATCAGTGTCTTTATACTTTGGTGTCCAGCAAATGATTGTATAAGAATAAAATCCAAAGCACCATGAAATTAGTCACAGCTAACATTTAATGGGAGTGTTCCATATGTCAGATTGTGCTACGAGGTTTGCATTTATTAGCTCAAGTAACTCTCAAAGCCACCTACGGATTTTTATAATCCCCATTTCACAGATGAGGAAATTGAGGCTTAGAGAGGTTACATTGCTTACCCAAGGCCACACTATGAAATGGTAGAGCTGGGATTTGAACTCCTGTTCTTAATTACTATATCATGTCTACTTATAACAATAGATGCTACGAAACGAGGTAATGCATGTAAAATGAGTAACACTGTGCCTGATACAGAGTGTTTCATTATCATGTTTATGATTTTATGTCCTTAACCTGGACCAGACTCTGTATTGGGCATGTGACATGTTTCCTCAGTTTTATTTCATAACAACTCTATGTGCTCTTCGCACCTCCGGATAAGAAAAATTAAATTCTGAGAGGTAGTAACTTTCCCAAGGAAATGGTTAGTCTTCATAATTAAAAAAGCCTCGGGAAAGAGACCTGGATTTTTGTACTAGTTTTGGGATGATCTAGTGGCTTTACAGATAACTTGAATAAAAATAACCACTTGTAACATGATCATTATTATTTTTTTATGTCAGGCAAGTGAGAACACAAATAAGCCTGAGCAATGATGAGGAGCTCTCAGAAAAATACACTCAGCCTCGCAGGCAGTGGTTCAGTGAACTGAGAAGTAAGAAGCAAGTGAGTATCATCTTGATGGGGGTAAGGGTGGGGGTCGAGGAAGCTTGGGTTTTTAGGGTCTGCTCCAGTAGGTACTGTTTGCTACCATGCCCAGACCTAGTATCATGCTTGGCACATAATAAGGGCTCAATAAACATTTAGCGAATGAATTTTCTAGGAGAAAGTGAAAAAAAAAAAAAAAAGACCAGTTAACATAGCCTGCTCCGCTGTATTTTGGAAGAACTTGAAACTGGACAGTGAATAGGGAAAACATGTATTCTGGCTGCTGCCGTTTTGAGGCCAGGATTCGTTTTCAGTCCAGTGTTGGGAGAAACAGTGTTCTTAGGAAGCATGGTAAAGCCAAACACAAGCTTACAGCTTCTGAAAGAAAAGGGCAGCTTTTCTTTTACCAAGGGAGAAAAATCCGTAAGACAAAGTGAAACTATTGGGAAAGAAATCAAGGGAAAAAAATATCCAATGTAAAAAAAAAAAAAAAAATCCAATGCAATGCTGGCAAGAGAATTGTGTGATCTTGAAAACGTACAAAACGATGAGTGTGTTGCTGGATCCGAAAGTTGTTTTATAGTTGGTCATTTCCTATGTTTATCCACCCTGGCTTCCGCTCTGGCACAGCTGGATGGGAGAAGGGGGGCAGCAGGCCAAGATGCTCTATGCCTCTTCTTGATTCGTACAGATTAGGATCCGTATAGATTGTTGGGACAGCGGCACAGCTACTCACTGCTTGGTTTTCACAGTCCAGCAGGGGCCGTGCGCAACCGTCAAAACGCAAGCCGCTGCCTCCCCTCCCGCCCACTGAGGTTGCTGAAGAGAAGATCCGAGTCATGGCACTCTATGATTTCCTGCCCAGAGAGCCCTGTGACTTAGCATTAAAGAGAGCAGAGGAATACCTGATCCTGGAGAAGTATGATACCCACTGGTGGAAGGCAAGAGACCGTTGGGGGTAAGATGGGTGGCTCGATCCTTATCAAATACCTCCTCTTTTATCCCCTACAGACTTCTGAAGCATAAAGAAGGCTGTTCACTGGCTCAGTTTCTCCGGGTTTATAACTTCCTTCTGTGTGAAATTAAACCTGTCCCTACAGCTCCCCATGCTTCTAGCTCCATGATTTCAGCAGCCTCTCAGAAGTGGATACACCTGGCTTCACATTCCAATGCTGCCACTTACTATCGTGTCCTTTGGGCAAGTCATTTACCCTCTCTGAGTTTCCATTTCTTTTTTTTTTAAATATGTTTTTAAAAATTGATTTTAGAGAGAGAGGAAGGGAGAGAGAGATAGAAACAAGGATCGTTTCTGCATGCCCTCCACTGGAGATCGAGCCCGCAACCTAGGCATGTGCCCTGACTGGGAATCAAACCAGAGACCTCTTGGTGCATGGGTCAACGCTCAACCACTGAACCACACCGGCCAGGCTTCATTTCTTTCTTTTTTTTTTGAAATTGAGCTGTAATTGGCATATAACATTCTATTAGTTCCAGGTGTACAACATAATCTATAATAATAAAAGTGTAATATGCAAATCGACTGGACGGCCGAACAGTGGAACAACCATACAGATGACCTTCCGGACAACCTTCTGGACGAAGCTAGGGCTGTGAGGGCCTCTAGTGATTGAATATTTGTATATATTTTAAAACGATCACCAGAAGAAGTTTCGGTAACATCTGTCACCATATATAGTTACAGAATATTTTTTCTTGTGATGAGAACTTTTAAGGTTTAGTCTCTTAACAACTTTCAAATATGCAATACAGTATTATTAACTACTAGAAGCCCGGTGCACGAAATTCGTGCACGGCGGGGGGTTGTCCCTCAGCCCAGCCTGTACCCTCTCCAATCTGGGACTCCTGGAGGGACATCCCTCTCACAATCCAGGACTGATGGCTCCCAACTGCTTGCCTGCCTGCCTTCCTGATTGCCCCTAACCGCTTCTGCCTGCCAGCCTGATCACCCCCTAACCACTCTGCTGCCAGCCTGATTGATGCTTAACTGCCCCTCTGCCAGCCTGTTTGCCCTCAACTTCCCTCCTCTGCCAGCCTGGTCACCCCTAACTGCCCTCTCCTGCAGGGTTGATCACCTCCAACTGCCCTCCCTTGCAAGCCTGATCCCTCTCAACTGCCCTCCCTTGCAGGTCGGTGCCTCCCAACTGCCCTCTCCTGCTGGTCATCTTGTAGTGGCCATCTTGTGTCCACATGGGGGCAGGATCATTGACCACATGGGGGCAGCTATATTGTGTGTTGCAGTGATGACCAATCTGTATATTACTCTCTTATTAGATAGGATAGTCACTATGCTGTCCATTGCATCCCCAGGACATGTATTTTGTCACTGGAAATTTACATCTTTTGATCCTCTTCACCAATTGTTCCGACCCCCATGGCACTCCCCCATCTCTGGCAACCACCAAGCTGTTCTCTTTATCTATGAGCTTTCAATTTTTAATGTAAAAAATCTTTTAGATTCCACCTATAAGTGAGATCATACAGTATTTATCTTTTTCTCTGACTTATTTCACTTAGCATAATGCCCTGAAGTTCCATCTACATTGTTGCAAATGGCAAGATTTAATTCTTTATTATGACCAAATAATATTCCATTCTTTCTATCTATCTATCTATCTATCTATCTATCTATCTATCTATCTATCTATTATCTCTCATCTCACATTTTCTTTATCCATTCTTGCATTGATGGATACTTAGGTTGGTTCCATGTCCTGGCTATTGAAAATAATGCTGCAATGAAAATTGGGGTCCACATTAGTGTTTTTTTTTGTTTGTTTGTTTGTTTTTGTTTGTTTTTTTCAGATAAATGCCCAGAAGTGGAATTGCTGGATCACAAGCTAGTTCTATTTTTAATGAGTTTTTATGTCTTTATTTATAAAATGGGAATAATAATTTCTATAGGTTCCTATTCTGATTTATACTTTCTCTGGGAATTTGACGTGTTTTTTGTTTTGATTTTTCCTGTTAGGCTCTAAGGTAGGAACAGAAACAGGCTCTTCCTTATTTTCATATTTCTACAATGACTAGCTTTGGAAGTAGGTGCTGAATTAAGCAGCAAGGGGAAAAAGACCCGGGATGCAAACAGACTTCACTGTGCCAGTTGCGATAGATGGTTAACGCCTGACTGAAGTCCTGGGTAGAGAAGGATTCTGAGGAGTGTCTGGCCTCTCTGGGAGAGGATGCCGGCATTGATTTCTGATCTTTGTCAAGATTTGCAGATTATAAGTATATAAATATTGCAGATTATAAGTATATAAATATCAGAAGTATTTATATCACATGCCCTCTTTCTTTCTATTTTCCTGATTATTTGGCTGTCTTTCCAAATCTTAGTTTAGATTCAACATGTGATAGAGATGTTTCAGTGGGAATAGAGTTATCAGTAGGTTTAGGACTGCAGAAATAGCAACTCCTGCACGTGGCCTGTTGGCATGATTCAGACCAAAACAACCAACCACCCAACCAACCAACCAACCAACCAACCAACCAACCAACCAACTAATATTTAACTTTACAGTTAATAAGTGCATATAGTTCTTTATAACATGGAAAATAATGCCAAAATTCTGCTTTGCCACACCTCCAAACCCAGTCTCTTTCTCAAAAATAAGCACCATTATTCATTTAGTAAATCATTTTCCATGCACTGTCATGCACATATTGAAATATATGGTATTGTTTGCAGACTTAATTTATCTAAACCTTAGCACACTTTATGCATTGTCCTACAAGTTGCTTTTATTTCCCAATAATATGTCTTGGGGATCTTTTTGTAATTTCAAATGTAATTTGAAGGTGTAGGTGTAGGAAAAGGGAATTCCTCACCCTGCTGAAGGGTGGGTAAATTGGTGTATGTCCCTTCTAGACAATTTGCTGTATCTACTGAAAGACACACATGTGTGGTGTCCCAGCAATTTCCCTGCTTAGTGTCTGTCTTAGAGAAATGCCCCTCCTTGGGCAAAAATGGCACATTCAAGTATTTCTTCATCACGTTGCTGTAATAGGGACGTGGCTAAACTAGAATATCTACTCTATCGAATGCTCTGCAGCAAACAGTATCTTTGTAATTGCGCAGTGGTTAACCTGGTCACTATGCCATCCCAGGGGTCATGTAAGTGCCCCTTTTCCTCTCTAAAAAGAGTCTGGTGTCATAAGACACCTTTAAACTAATATTATAAGTCAGGATCTTGCTATTTATTATATTGAGATTTTAGTTAAATGTGGAAGTGAAAAACCTGTTTTCCTCTTTTAACAACATCAGTAAAATGAACTTGACTTCCCCTACAGCCTTGACATTTATAAGAACTGTTGCCCTTATAATGCTATAAACTTGGCAAAATTTTTATTTTTGCTTTGTCTTTTGTTATAGGAATGAAGGCTTTATTCCAAGCAACTACGTGGCTGAAAACAAACTAACCAATTTAGAAATTTATGAGTAAGTGTCTTCCAAAATACGCTCTATGGTTAATCTATGAAAATCAGCTACATTTTGTCAGGTTCTAAGCTCAAATACTGTTTTTGGTCTGAAAAAGGAAAAGAAAGTAACACGTTCGGCAGCTCTAGCTCAAGAGGTCTTTGATCCTTATAATGGTTGATTCAGAAACTTCTTTTTCTGAAACTTATTTTTGTTTCAGTTTGTGTAGCCATTGTTTTTTGTTTTGACAGTGACAGCATGAAACCAAACACTCGTCTTGCACTTGTTTTACTATGTCTCCTAAATGGAAAATTATTTTTAAAAGGACATTAAATTTTCAATGAGTGGCAAATTGGACTTAATTTATAGACACACTAGTAGCCCTGCGCACAAATCCGTGCACCAGTAGCTCTCTGTGGGGCCTGGCCGCTCTATGCCCACTGCCCAGAAGCTCTCCGCAGCCCAGAGGCCCATCTGTGGCTGGGCACAGAACACTTGCCTCGTTGCCAGGGCAACGACACAAGCATTCCTCTCCCCACTGCCCAGCTGCTTTGTGCCCACTACCCAGAGGTCCTCTGCGGCCGGGGTGGAACGCTTGCCTCATCACTGCAGCGACGAAGCAAGCATTCTGCCAGGCTGCTCATGCTGCCTGCTCTCAGCGGCTGCCCCCCTGGGACTGGGGGACTCCGGCAGGGCTGAGAGGACTGGGCGCCACCATCTTTGTGATGGAGTGATGGTTAATTTGCATATTACCCTTTTATTAGATAGGATTACTCTATTTTGGCTCATGTTTTGAAATGTTTTAGAAACAGTTGCAGATGAGAATGGGGCCAGTGTAGTTTGGAAGAACTCTTGACATGTTTGCTGGAGTCCTGCTTAGAAATCTATTTTTGTTATATGGATTTGGAAGATAGAGGTGATCTTAGCAATCACTTGTTTAGTCCCTCATTCTGCAGATCAGAAACTACGGTTGAGAGATTAATTTATATGTAGAGAGTAGCCGAGCTGGGAGTAGTCCTAGTCTTTTACGACTTCAGGTTCAATTTGAGCTCTTGAGTGCCCTCCCCCACTTAGATACTTGTTTTGCAATTAACATATGTTTCTAGCATGTGGCAGTAGGTAATGAGTGGAGGCATGTAGACAGGTGCTTCTCTGAGAACCAGGCAGCAAATACAAATTGGATGAGAGAACCCATTGGTCTGCCTTGCTGCTAATTTAAGCCCACCTAGAGGGCAGACTCAGCATACCCCTTCCCTAAAACAAATCCAATTTTTAAAGAATTGGTGAATAACGTACACTTTATTGGAGGGGAGAAACAGGTGACGGATGACCACAGGATACATGACACACACATAACCTTACCAGACTTCTCTATTAGCTATGTCTCAAGCTAAATCTCTCTCCTAAGTCCCTCTCCTTGGCCCCATTAGAGGGTCTCTTCTCTCTTCTCCTCTCCTTCACTCCCCTCTCTTGATCTGCGTCATTTAGCTCTGCTCCGAAATTCCAGTCTCCACTCAGTCAAACAAAGCCCTTCAGTGGCTGAACTCACCTTCCCTGGAAAACATTTCCACAACTGTCTACAGTTACTCATCTCCACTAAAGCTGACCAACGCAAACAGGTTTCTCTCTCTCTCTCTCTCTCTCTCTCTCTCTCTCTCTCTCTCTCTCTCTCTCTGTATCCTCTTGCTTTTTTCTCTTTAATATCTATATTTTTTTAATTACAGTTGATGTACATTGTTATATTAGTTTCTGGTGTACACCCAGTGATTAGACATTTATATAACTTACAAAGTGATCACCCTGATAAATCTAATACCCATATAACCACACATAGTTATTACAATATTATTGACTATATTCCCTATGCTGTACTTTACATTCCCACGACTATTCCGTAACTACCAGTTTGTACTTCTTCATCCCTTTATACCTTCTTTGCCCATCCTTCCAATCCCCCTCCCATCTGGCAAATATCAAATTGTTCTCTGTATCTGTGAGTCACAAACAGGTCTCTTTGAAAGCCAGGTCAGGGAAGTTGTGTTTGGAAATCTGTTAAGAAAAAAAGAAGACTTTTTTTTTTCATATTAGAATTCCAATTCTGTTTTTCCAGGAGTTAAAGGAGACATGTGTAAAGGTACCTAACCATGTTTGGGGATTAGTGAATAGAAAATCACTAACCAGCAATCTTCCTTTCCTTTTTTCCATTTTCAATAAATTTGCTCATTGCTGCCCCTGTTTAGACCAGTTCAACAACTTGTTTATATTATAGATATTGGATCATTTGAATAAAACCACTCTGAGGTTAGAATAACAATTTCATTTCCTTGGGCCTTGATTTATGTGTCTTTAAAAGTTATTTTCTTTAATAACTCCAATTATGGGAAGACTGCTTTTTAGTATTATTGCTATTTCTTAAAAAAAAGATTTGTTAGGATATAGATGTAATAATCACTAAAAGTTGATCAGCCATTTACTCCGTGCCAAGTGCTGTTCTAATGACTGTCCAGAATTACTGCCCTAGGTCAAAGTACTGTAGTGTGGACATAGACATTGGGAAAATCTGGGTTCAAATCCTGATTAGTGCTATGGCTGCAGGCACTTGCCTAATGTCTCCAAACATCCGAGTGATCTGAAAACTGGGGACAATAATACCTGTCCCATACAGTACAGAGTCAATGTTCAATAATTTCTAGCAATTATCAGTATTTCCTTGAACCATGAAAATACCTTATTTTCCGGCGTATAAGACTTTCCTGGGTTAAAAAGTCGTCTTATACGCCGGAAAATACGGTAACTAGAAAGGCATTTACAGTTTGAACCACCTTACCCAGTATTGCAGGCGTACTACATGTCATGGTTACTTCAGTCTCCTGAATCACTTTATTTGTTCGATCTTTATTTATCGTACACGTATGCACTACCAGGTGTTAGCTTTTTCAGACACTGGAGATGCAACACGGAATGCCCAGAAGCAGTCCCAGCTTCATGAGATTTACAGCTTCAGGGGGATATAGACATTACACATCTCCAAATTCACAGATAAATATGTAATTTTAAATTGTAGTGTTGGGAAGAAACAGTGTGGGACACTGGGAGAAAGCAAAAGGGAAGGAGGTATAATTTAGCTATAATTTAGAAAGCAATGGGGAAGGAGGTATAATTTAGATGTTGGTTGGGGAAGACCTTTCTGAGGAAGTGACTTGAGGCTAAAGGTGGTAGGGGGTACTCAGGGGAGGGAATGCTGTGTCAATGTGAGCTCTGACATCTCAGGGGAGCCTTTATATGTAGAAATGTTTATGGCTACTTTGGTTTTAAATTAATATCCAATTATCAACAATACAATGTAAAAACCTAGTTTTCAGTAAGCCTTCAAATTTAACTTGTAAATCCTGATATACTCTTTATAAATATGAAAAAATATGAACAATTACCTTATTTCAAACTCAACATATTAAATGTTCTTCAACAATCAGTCCTATTTATAAGTTCAGCTAATTAAATTTCCTGAAACATTTAACTGAATTAATAAACTGAATACATTCAGTTTCTTTTTTTAGTTCTTCACATGCCAGACAGGACAATAGTCCTTTGCAAGTCCTTCCATGATCCTGGACATCTAATAAATTAAACTTACGTGGTAAATCTAATAAATTAAACACATGTGAATCTCACTAACTCTAGGTAGATCTAAATCAAGTCCTCTTAACCATGCAAATATTTTAAAAATGAGTCAAATTCCCTTGAACTTCAAATGCCAAGTCAAGATTAATTATAAATTTTAAACCAGAGGCAAAACCCCAATATGCCAGATTCTTTTTAAATTATAGACATTTTAAATATCTAACATTGATTGTCCTGAACTTTCTATGAGTCTGATTTATCTCATTATCTCTGCACTGACTGCTTAACCTTCTCAGGGTTAGGAAGTCACTTACTAAGAGAAGCAGACTGAAGAGGGTTTCAGGTTGAAGAGGGTTTCTAGGTTGAAAACTCAAGAGCACAATACTGTTACTCATTGATCGGAAATCTAAGACAGGGACGTGGGACCTGAGGCTTACATCTACACAAGATGTTTGTACTCAACCAGAGTTGGATGTGCTGGATTTTTAAAATATGTCAATAGAAGCCCTGTCTCAAGTCCCAGACCCACATCCTTGGTATCAGTTTTATAATTAGTGTTGTCTAGGTACGAGTTACAGCCTTACCAATTTAAAAAACACGCACAACTCTTCTAACTTTTACCATTTGATTTATTCTGCAATACGTGCCCCAACCTTCTAAGTTATAGTCATCCAGTCTCATTCCTGCCTGTGGAATCCTGCATTATTTTAAAGAATCCTAAATTCTTCCTATACTTCTATCTGGTTCTTTGATTACAACTTGGAAGTCCTTCTAACGACATGCACACATATTTTTAATTTACATTTAAACAAAATAACCTATTTACTTATATTATTTATCACTATACTAAATAAATACAAAGCAACAAAATGAACACCGATATGATGGCTGGTGAAAAACATTTAGAAAAAAATGCAATTTATCTTAACTTTTTCTTATTTGAAGTACCCTTATGCAGTCTTTACTTTTCACAGATTCAACATATTTTATTGAGCTATAATTGTTATTCTCCTTTTAGCACCCATGTTTCACAACTTAGCCAGTGGGGGCCCCTTGAAGCCGATTCCCCATGTCTTTATCTCTACAACAGGAGGCCTCAGATTCACCTTGAAATTCCCTTCACAATATGAATATTCATTAAAAAGTACTAAATGATATTCACAGTTGGACATCACAGTTACTCCTATTCCCACTAGTGATAAGTAGTCATATTATTTTATCTAGAATCATCCCTAATCATCCCTACTATCTATGGTTCATCTTTTTAAAGGCTCATTTTCCTTTTAAGGACATTAGTATTTTTCATACCTGACCATCCTAATTTAGTGGCAGCTTTCTACTGCTAGAGGTTAGGGGAAGTCCATGTAATAAGATCGATTCCATCCGCAGTCAGGTATGAGTTTCATTTAGCCACCATCTGCCCCCTCTCCCCGCCCCCCATTATGACTCAGTGCAGGGCTATATGTGCATTCTTCCTTCCACTGTCCTTAAAAATAGTATTTCTGGTAATATCAAATTAGCTGCTTTTAAAAATCTTGTTTTAAAATGAAAGTTTTTCCATTTTTCTTTTTCTCTTTTTGGTTCTGTTTCCTTTTTTTCTTTCTTGTACCATGTTTGCTTACTGACTAGGTTTTGTCATACAAAACTTCATATTTAAGTTATAATATTATTTAATTATGACAACTGTGTGCACTTCTGGTATTCTAAAGCATCGATTCTCAACCGGTGTGCTGCAAGAATTTTTAAAACATGCAATAACCGACTATTTAGTCAGGGGGCACTGACCTTTTTTCCTTCAGATTGTAATAAAAAAAATAAAAAAAAAATGACAACAACCAACACAATAATAGATATCCAGTGTGAATGAATCAAAATTTTACATTTTTTTTTCTGTCAGATCGGCAAAATATATAGTATATATTTTGGTGTGCTGCAGAATTTTTGTAATTAGTTTATGTGTGCCATGAAATGAAAAAGGCTGAAAGTCGCTGTTCTAAAGTCTTATAGTGACATGTTTCATGCAGAGAGGTAATAGAAAGATAGGGGCAGAAAAGGGCATGGTGAATTTGAGGAAGGAAGGAATCCCAAGTGGCGAAGCTCATGAGTGAGCAGAGAATGAGGAAAGATGGGGCTGGAGAGGGGTGTGGAGCAGGGTTATATAGATTGTTCCATTCACTGAACTGCTCACTTTACTGCAAAGTACATACTTGGGAAAGTCATGTAAGTTAGGGTGGGTTTTAATTTTGGAAAGGTAACATCGCACATACAAAAACATGCAAATAAGAATTTCCTGAGAAGAAAGAAATAGGTATTTTTTTTAGTTTGTCTACCAAAACTCAATGAAGTGTTTACTGAAGATGATGACTTCCTTTTTTATTTTTTAAATTCTCACCTGAGGATATCTTTTATTGATTTTAGAGAGAGAGAGGAAGGGAAAGGGAGAGAGAAAGAGAGACATTGATCAGTTGCCCCCTGTACCCTGACCGGGGATCAAACCCACAACCTGGGTATGTGACCTGATGGGAATCAAACCCATGACCTTTGGAGTATGGTACAACACTCCAACCAACCCAGCCACACTGGCCAGGGTGAAGATGATGACTTCTTAACCACATATCTTTCATGGAAATTTTTAGGAGGTTAAATTGTTCAAAATTATATACTAAGTATGTGTCAGAAAGTTGAATTGAGATAATAGAATAAACCTGCAACTAATAAAACTCCACTAAACTAAATTAACTGGCCCACAATAGCACATTATTGTTCATGTGAACTTAAAAACCCACTCTATATTCTAAAAATCAGTTCTGGAGTAAGTTTTTAAGACAGGGAAATGGAGCAGGGTGTTTTCTTTTTTCTGGAAAAAAAAAAGGAAAGAAATATACAATTTAAAAATTATTTTTATTGCTTTTACAGGTGGTACCATAGAAACATTACCAGAAATCAGGCAGAACGTCTTTTGAGACAAGAGGTAATTCAATTTATTCCTGAATAAATCTGAATATTTTCAAAATTTCCATGAGGGCTGCATTGTAAAGAAAGACCTTACCCAACTAAAAAGTTTTATTGCTTCCTGTTCTTTTTAGTTTTAAAGTACTATAATTTCATCTCTATACACATTTTTTCCTATACACATTTTTTTGATGTTGTAAACTAGTTGTCCTTGTATCAGATTATGTTTTTTATTGATTTTCATCATAACTTCAGAAACATCTTTCCTGAAACGATTTCAACACCAACATTCTACAACTCCTTCATCTACTCCAAAGTGCATTCTACCGTACAATCTATATTTGAATGGCCCAAACACCTTTGCCTCAGTGCCAATCAAATATACACCCTATCCTCATGAGCTGAGCTTAGGCTCATTAAAAACACAAATATCAAAAAATACACGGTGCTGCACCTTCTTTGATCTTTGGGAACAAAGGGAAGAGTAAGGTAGCCAAAATATCAAGCTTGGTCAAAACTGATCATTTAGGTCAAAACAAAACAAAACTGCATAGAGTTTAAATTTCCAACTGACGGTAAACATTAACTGTGGGTACACGTGGAGTCAAAACTAGAAAGTAGGTGCAAGGTATTTGTGTCATTACACACTGCTGTCGGATGTTGAGGAAATCTAGAAATATAAGTGAGAAAGAATCAGTTCTGTAACTAAAAACCCAATGCCAGGAATGGCTCAGGACACAGGGAGGGTCCAGGTAACAGCTGGGGGACAGGCAGAGAGAGCATGAGGGACATAGACCCAGCTCACCTCACGGGGGTGGGCATGGAGGTTGGAGGTCAGGTCTGGGTTCACTGGTTAGGAGGAAATGGAGAGTGCCACAAAGGTGGTGTCCTCCTGGCTTTCTGTAAAGTGATCTTAGTAGGTCCAGAATGAACAAAGAAGATGGATGAGAGGCAAGCAGAACCGGAGGAGGGAAGTCCAGAAGTAGATCCACAGTGAGCCAGGTGATCACAGGGAACGAGGCTGTGCAGCATGAGTGGTTCTGCTTCCGAGAGGAAGCCTGACAGGGCGAGGGTCTGACCTCCCCACAGAGACTAGCACAGGGAATTATGTGACAACCCCCACACAGCCTAGATATCACAGCATGCTCACATTTGGCCATGACATTTCCTAATGAAATAAAACATTTGAGCCCATCCTCTCATCGTTCTTGTCCTCCCCCACTCCCCAGAGGCAATCACAGTAGAAGAACATTTCCCATTTTGTCCCCATGTTTACGTTTTTTATCATAGATTGTGCAATAAGCAAACTGGAGTGTTATTTTATGTGTTTTAACGTTTAACATAAAGGAGGCCATATGTGTTGATATTTTAAATTAAGCATTATATTTTCAATTTTATTCAAAAGGGTACAGATAGATCAAACACATTCCTTTAACTGCTGCCTACTATTTCATTATATGAGTACTAGAGGCCCAGTGCATGAAATTTGTGCACGGGTAGGGTCCCCAGGCCTGGCCAGCAATCAGGGCCAATCTTTGGGGAGACCAGCGGGGCGATCGCGGGGGAACCCCCGCTGGCACCTGCCTTGGCTGGCCTGGGGTCTGCGGGCTGGGGCAGCTCCAGCGTTGAGCATCTGCTCCCTGGTGGTCAGTGTGCATCATAGCGACCGGTCGTTCTGCCAGTCGTTCCACTGGTCGTTCTGCTGTTCGGTCAATGTGCATAGTAGGCTTTTATTATATAGGATACCCAAACATATCCATTTCACTAGTGATAAACATTCAAATTGTTTCTAATTTCCTACTATCACAAACAGTGCTGCAGAGAACTTCCGTGTATGTTTCATTTGATATGCAAAGGCAAGGGGTTTCTTTCAATTGTACCCAGAAATGGAATGGTCTGGTCAGGGGTATGTGCACATTTAACATTACTAGATATTATCAAATCATGATTCAAAGTACTTGTACTAGTTGAAACTCTTCCAGGGAATGAGAAAACTAGTTTCCTACATTCTTGCCAACCTTTGGTATCTGCCTGGCATTGAGTAAGAAATTTCATATATATATTTTGAAATGTGCATTTCTTTGATAAACATCTCTATTGAGTAACTTTTCAGGTGTCTGTGGGCCAGTGGGCTTTCTCTGCTGTTACATGCCTGTTAATAGTCTTTGCTCGTTTTTCTGTAGTATTCGTCTTTTAAACTGACTAATGCGTGTTTTAAAAATATATTCTGAATACCAATCTTTTGTCAGTTATGTGTTACAACTATATTCTTCTGGTTTCTGGCTTAAAAAAAACACTTTATGCTGTTTTCTTATGCAGAATTTCTAAAAATATTAATACCAAATTTCTCAATATTTTTCTTATGATCTCTGCTTTTTTGTTTATTTGTTTATTATAAGAAATTCCTCTCTCTCCTGAGGTGATAAAGGAATTGTAAGTTTTCTTTTAAATGTTTTTAAAGATTTGCGTTTCACATTTAGGTCTTCCACTCGGAGAGAGAGCTAGATTTTATCATGTTAAGTGGCTATAAGAGGTTCTTTGGTTTGACAATTTGAGCAGAACACGGGGCTTGTCTCTTGGTGAGCATCTGGGAGGAGAAGGAGACTCTGCCTTATGGACTGTGTCACCTTGAGGGCCAGGCCATGCCGTGGGTGGTGCAGCTCTCAAGCAACTTATCGGCAGCACTTTCACGGGTGTAAACTTTCAAGGGTTTGACAAGATTCTGAGATATTTTTCTCTCCACAAGTGTAAACACCCTCAATAAAGCAGAAGCATTTTAAAATAACAAACACACACACACAAAATCAAATAAAACTGCCCAACACATTCAAGATTATTTGAAAGCAATCCACAGCTTTATTGAGATTTTCCAAAAATATCAGTGGGGATGCAATTCATAATCTAACATCAAACTTATTATAATGTTCTTTCCTCTTGCCATATCCCTTTTTGTGTCTCCCATACCCAGAGCAACTAGAATGGCTCTCCTCGCTCCTCTCTCCAGACTCCCCCAAATTTATTCTCTTTTCTTCCTTATTACAAACTCTGGTCTCCTTTCCCACTCCGATCCCAACAATTTCTCCCTCCCTCCTTCGCCCCCACCTGTCATTTTCTTTCTTTTCTTCCAAAGTACAACTCTGTCAGTCTGTTCATCCTACTCATCAGCTGTTTCGACCTATCATCCTGATCAATGTAACAAAAATAACTAAATGGTGGTGTGCAGGATTTTGCTTAGGAAAACTGGGGGCAAAGTTTGAAGGTACTCATGTATACAATAAATGCTTGTCCTAAATGTATTTTATAGGTATTATTTCTAAACCTGTACTTGTAAACACAATCTCAGGCTTTTATAGTAAGTCAGTATGGCCTTGGTTTTCATTACTGAGATGTGGGTTTGTCTTCCTTTCTAATAAATGTAAACTTGTGCAATGAATGAATTGTTTTGCAGTCCAAAGAAGGTGCATTTATTGTCCGAGATTCAAGACATTTGGGATCCTACACCATTTCCGTGTTTACAAGAGATAGGAGGTAAGCCATTGTGCCTTCGGCCACTTTAGAAATAACAACTCCTGGGACAGCCCTTTTCATGCAGGCACCGTCACTTACAGAATGTAAGCGAGAGCCTCACACAGGGAGATTACTAGACTGGAAATTAGGACAGAAGACCAGTTCAGTTTGTATCCCTAACAAGATCTGTGTGTGGCATTGGGTGTTACTTAAGTTCTCTCTTCCCCTTTTCTCAACCATCAAGTGAGGAGGCTTGATTAGTTGTAGCCCAGCTGGTGGTGCTTTCCTCATATCCCTCGTCTACCCTGGGTCTACCTGCGGAGTTCACCTGCACTCAGAAAGCTTCCTGTGTCTCTGCCGAGGATGTTCTCTGGATGAGGGAACGCATGGTCCCCGTGGCTAGGCTGGACGTGCCTGAGAATGAACATCCTAGGAGCCACCCTCCACCAATGGGGAATGGGAGTTGGTGGATAAGCACCTCAGCTTCTTTGCACTTTAGTGGGACAATTCCAAGGTGTGTTCCACAGTCTCTCAGCTTCCTCTGAGGATTAAACTCCGCAGTTCATAGCAGAACTGCTCATCAATGTGCCCTGTATTGGTTTTCCTCCCTTCTTTGTCTCATATTGCCTCACACCCCTCACAGTGCATTGCTTCATTCATATAACATGCTTGATAGTCAATAAACACTTATGTGCCCATTATGAGATCTTGTTGTCTCTTAGACTTTGGCTGGAAGTTATGTTTGATTCTAAGGCTCCAATAAGACAGCTGGGGAAGTTTCCTGGGATGGGGAGGGACCTGTTTAATTTAACCCAATCCCAGCTTCAGTGTGTAGTGTTGCCAGGCTAAGGGATTGAGAGGTGGAGCCCTGTTGCTTAACGAATTGACTTAGTTCCAAAGTGACCTTTTGTTTGCTCACTAATTTACATTTTATTGACTGTAGAAGCATGGAGCCTACCATCAAACATTACCAGATTAAAAGGAATGACTCAGGAGCGTGGTACGTGGCTGAAAGGCACCTCTTTCAGTCAATCCCTGAATTGATTTGGTATCACCAGCACAACGCAGCTGGTAAGTCAGGAACTTCAGGCTGGGAGAGTTGGGGAGCCAGGCTCTAGATGGGCAATGCATCTTTGGTCTTGGACACTTTACACATATCCCTGCAAAAAATGTGTAAGAGCTTGAAATACAACGTGCTTCTGAACAATTCCCTTCAATGACGCTTCTTTGGTTTTCTAGTCAGAGAGCAAGAGATAGGTCTATTTTTTACATTTCTGCCAAGTTAGGAAAGTGATAGATGACAGAGAAGCAAAGGCTATTGAGTCATTATACATTTGTTGAAATTTACGCAGGGCTAAATGTAATAGGATTTCCAATGTCCTAAAGAATCATGCCTCCTTTTCCTTGCCCCATAAATTTGCTCTCTATTTTAGACTATTGCAATAGAAAATTTGTTCTCATTCTCTGTTCTTTTCTTGTTTGGAGAACAGAAAATGTTACACAGGATACAGCCTCTCACTATTTACATTTTGGCTTAAATACTGGAGGCATATTTAGCCCCCACCCCCAGCTATTGTTTGCAATAATTGCTATTTGTACAAACATATCATCTATGGAAAGATATAGGATTCCAGAAAGTTCCACCACAATTGCAGTCACATCTCTGGCCTTCAGCCCTCATCAACCTCTGTGAGACCACTTGGAACCCATGGGGGAATCCTCTTACCTCAGTTCTATAGAATTTGGAACCCACTGTAACTTTTCATATTTTTTTGACTACTTGTCATACAATACTATTTTAGATTTTTCTCATGAAAAGTTGTATTGACAAAATAAAATCTCTTTTGGAAAGCAGCCACTTTTCCATTGTACTGGTTCTAAATATCAGGAATAAATCCAAGGACATTTTTATCCACTTATGGGAATGGGATGAGTTCTTATGGATATTCCAGGTGGTCAGGAGAGTTTGATTAGAGAGGAAGTGACAACATTTCTGAGTGGGGCCAGGGAGGGAAACCCTTTCAGTCAGGAGACCAGTTTTGAGTTTTCTCCTTCACACTCCTCTTTCCCCTTCCTTCAAAGACAAACTTTAAGAAACTGAGTGGTTTTGGTGGTAAGGTTAAAAACAAAACAAAACTGAGGTAGATCAGGATGTGCCAACATGAAAAGATGTTAGTGATAAGTTATTTAGTAAAAAAAATAAAAGTACAAAGCAATATATTTAGAGTATAGTTCTACTTTTGAAAAAAAATACACATTTGCACATATATGTGTGCACAGAGAAACTCGACATTTAGGTAATTTTTAAACTGATAAGATTATAACAGACTACAAACTGTTAAGGTTTACCTCTGGGGAAGGAGGTTTGAATATGGGAAGCTTTTATTTTCTGCTTTATAAATTGCTTTAAGGTTTAACTTTTTTATTACTATGTACATAAATTATTCTTACAATATATAAAATACCATACAGATAACTTAAGATAAAAAAACCTGGATTAAACAATGAAAAATGGGAGTTGAAAACTTAAAACAATGGCTGCTCTTCATTTATTTTTATAAATATATTTTTATTGATTTCAGAGAGGAAGGGGAAGGGAGAGAGAGAGAAACATCAATGATGAGAGAGAATCATTGATTGACTGCCTCCTGCACACCCCACTTTGGAGATCAAGCCTGCAACCCAGGCATGTGCCCTTGGCCGGAATCAAACCTGGGACCCTTTAGTCCGGAGGCTGATGCTCTATCCACTGAGCCACACCAGCCTGGCTGGCTGCTGTTTATTAAAGAGAAAAGAAGTAGAAAAGAAATACAGCAACAAGAAAGAAGGGTGGTAAGAAGAAAGGCATGGGACCCAGAAAGAACTCATTTATTGCAGACTTACTTGGGGCCAGACCCTATTCTGAATGCTTTTATGTATATTTATTTATTTAACCTTCAGAACAATCCTATGAGGTAGTGCTGTTGCTATCTCCATCTTACAAGTGAGGAAACTGAGGCATGAGTTGTGAGGTAACTTGCTCAAGGTCACACAGTTACTTAGTGTGTGAACTGAGATTTGAACTCCCATAAATCTTTGAAACTATTGGAGCCACTGAATCTATGAAATCCAGAGTCTGCACACAACTCCTGCCATCACCTCCAGAAAGAGGCAAATCATGTCACTGGGGAATATTTTGGAGGGTCCACTTTTGGAAGAGGTTGTGCATTAAAACCCATGACTATCTTGTCTATTTTTTGACCTCTGGTGAGTTTAGCTCATGATCGTCATCTCCTTAGCAGAAGTAACAGCAATGCAGACAGTGACAGCCTTCTTTCTATCAGAGAGATAGACTGTCATTAAACCACTGGTAGTAATTTACAGAATAAAAATATTTGACAAAATCTTTTTTTAAATTTTTTTCTTTATTGATTAAGGTATTACATATGTGTCCTTATCACCCCATTGTCGTCCCCCCCCCCACTCATGCCCTCACCCCCTGTTCTCTGTGTCCATCGGTTAGGCTTATATGCATTCATACAAGGCCTTTGACAAAATCTTTTAACTTAGAGCAAAGTGTTGGGATCTTAAGGAAATTCCTTTTTATGTTTGTTTGGACCATGAGTTATAGAGATCCAGCTTGATGAAGGTTCGAACCTCAACTAGGTCTTCAGAGTCACTGGGGATTCTTATATGTGTCCTGACTGGGGATCAAACCCCAAACCCTGGTGTATTGGGGACAATGCTCTAACCAACTGAGCTACCTGGCTAGGGCTCTAATGCTTTTTTTTTTTTTTTTTAAATAAACTACTCTCAAAAAATAAAAATAGGGAAATGGTTACACTTGAGCACTGTTTAGTTGAATAAATTGGTACAATTTTGGTAGATACCCTTTGATCAGGAAACTACATTTTAAGGAATTTCTCCTAAGGCGATAAGTTGAGAGGTGCATACAAAATCATACAGCATATTTTACAATAGGGAAATCTTGGAAATAACTTTAAGGTCTATTTATAGTCATTGTATATATCAGTTACATGTTGGTTGTATAAACCTATAGCAAGACATTTAAATTTCTGTAAAATGTATTGGATGTGTATAGTCTTTCAAATACGCATATAGAGATTTTTACAAAGATGTTCATCAATAGTATTTCTCTGGATGTTAATATTTTGTGAGGGATCTTTATTTCATCTTTATATGTTCTTGAATTCTTTAATGTGTTCAATGAGAATATATTATTTAATGAAAAATGTTTTTCAAATGGGAAAAAATAAGCAAACAGATGAAGTGGAATAGTGCCTTATTTATGTAAAGAATGGTACTATCATTTAGTATGTTATTTATATTAGCAACTAGGCTTGAGATGCTGATTTCTCTTTTTCCCTAGGTCTCATGTCTCGTCTCCGCTACCCAGTTGGGCTGATGGGCAGCTGTTTGCCAGCCACCGCTGGTTTTAGCTATGGTAAGGTGTACACATGTGCTCCAGTAAAGCCTCAGATCCAGTAAAGAATTTACCCCAAGTTCCCTCCATGTTCTTTAAGTTCTCAGTCGCTGAGATATCTATTGAGTTACATTCCTTCTCAAAGTTTAAATCCCCCTTCTGAGATGTTTAATTATATGCACCTCTTAAGGGCAATTTAAACTTTGGGGGGAAATGTTTCACTTTTACCCCAAATTTTACTATTAAGAGCCCTTTTGATAAATTATAGTTCTTTTCATTTGAGTGTTTGGGCTGTTGTTCTCTGGTTACATGGGTGTCTGGCAAATGATGCTCCCCAGGAGAACCTGTTAAAATGAGCTGCTAAAAGTGTCCTCATCCCTTTTTTTAAACAGCACAAATCTGCACAAAATTTGATTTTAACCAGCAAATGGATTATTTGCAAATCTATGAGAATACATAGAGACAAAGAATCCCATATATCAATTTGGTGATGCTTTATTCCTTTAAATTTTCTCATTAGTGGGACTCAGAATATACTGGGAAAAATAATAACACAATTATATTGTGTAATAGATAACCAGGACTCAGGGTCTCTATGTTAATTGAGATGGAAGAGTGATTTCAGGATGTTATGGGTACCTGGATTCTTTCTTTGCCCATAAATACTATGTATAATAAAAGTTCCACCATTAGCAATTTAAGTTACAATGGCCCTGTTTAATTTTTTTAAGCTAAAGTCAATTTTTGACATCCAGAACAGTGCACAATTTATTAGTCTATTGCTCAGTTAGTTTTGCCTGATTTTGAGTACTTTACTAAAAATGGAATTGGACACCATGTGTTCTTTTGTGCCTGGCATTTTTCTCTCAGTCCATACCTCAGCTCACTCATGGTATTGGGTATAGTTGGTCCATTTTCATTGTGTTGTGTCGTGCTGCATGGCATGACTATATTACAATGGATTTTTTTTTTAGATGCCCATTTGGGTTATAACCAATTTTTGTCTCATCCTACCTAATAAAATAGTAATATGCAAATTGACCGCACCTTCGCTATGCCCAAGCCACACCCACCAGCCAAAGCCACGCCCACCAGCCAATCAGGGCGAGTATGCAAATTACCCAACAAAGATGGCGGTTAATTTGCATACGCTGAGGGAGGGAGGAGTGAAGACTGAAGGAAGAGGGAGGAAAAGCGGAAAGCAATGTGGCTGCCAGAGGGAAAGCCCAAGCGGGGTGGGGCGGGGCGGGGCGGGGCGGGCGGCAGCGGCGCACGGGTGCAGGCGCAGCGGCCACAATGGCGGCAGCGGCAGCGCACACGGCGGCAGCGGCCGCTTGCAGGATTCTTCCTGCAAATGGGCTACTAGTATATTATGAATATTCTTGTATGTCTTTTGAAGAAGTTCAGTTCACATTTATACCCCAATGTTGGTTATATACTTAAGGGTAGAATTTCTGGGTCATAGGGTATGCACTTAGATTTCATCACTTTTCCAAAGAGCTTAACGAAATTACATTTCAATGAACAGTATAAGGAGTTCCAGCTGCTCCATACCTCCCCACTTCCCAATATTTGGCATTCTTGTGGTTTTGGTTTTTGTCTTGTTTTATTTTCACTTTAGCCAGTCTGGTAAGTGTGTAGTGGTATCTCATTATGGTTTAAATGTGCAATTCTCTGATGACTAATTATTTTGATCAAGTTCTCATAGGTTTAGTGGCCATTTGGGTATTCTCTTTTGTGAGGAAAATAAGTTCAACCCTCACTGGTTTGGCTCAGTGGATAGAGTGTCTGCCTATGGACTGAAGGGTCCCGGGTTCTGTTCCAGTCAAGGGCACTTGCCCGGGTTGCAGGCTTGATCCTCAGTAGGGGGCGTGCAGGAGTCAGCCTATCAACGATTCTCTCTCATCATTGATGTTTCTATCTCTCTCTTCCTCTCCCTTCCACTCTGAAATCAATAAAAATATATTTAAAAAATAGATTGCAGTTAAGTAAAAATGATTACAAAAAAAAAAGAAAGTTCAGGTTTTTTAACCCTTAAAAAGAGGATTATCTACTTTTTCTAATTGATTTATTTATATTCTGAATAGGCATTCTTACACACTTGCTATTGGGAGGGAGAGCACTTTGCAAAGCTGTAAGAGCCATCAGCTCTTACGATTCGTTTAAATGCATTATTTTGAAGTTCCAGCAGGTGGTGGTATTGCTATATAAAAAGAGATTCAAAAGATTTGATACTTAGAGTTTTCAAGAGGTACTTTTTAAAAACATTTTTCCCCCTGACTTGCTTCTATAGGATGAGAAATATGTAGTAATGTAAATGTCACTTCAAACATACACTTATACAGTATATATATATGTGTGGGTTCGAATCTTAACATTGGATATATTTATCAGATTGGATTGATTAGACTTTTTCCTAAAGAGACTTTTTCAAGGCAGAAAAGCCCTTTAAGAATGGGGATGGGCAGTAGAAGGAACTGAAATGGGGGAGGGAAGCCCAAACTTTGTCTCACAAGTTCACTCACTAGGACAAAAGCAGACTTTGGACACAAATATTTCAGGTCCCAGATCTAGTTTTGGTAGCTTTAGCTTAGAAAGGCACAGAACTTGTTTTATCCTGGCTCTCTCTGAAAAGAGAAAGCATGTTTTAATGTCTATAATTCTTCTCCAAGTAAGTCAAGCTTGTATTTTTGTTAATCCTCACCTGAGGATATTTTTCCAATGATTTTTAGAAAGAATGGAAGAGAGGGGGTGAGACAGAGAGAGATAGGAACATCGATGTGAGAGAGACACATCAATTGGTTGCCTTCCCTACACGCCCCATCTGGGGCTGGGAATTGAGCCTGCAACCAAGGTACATGCCCTGGTGCCCTTGCCTAGAATTGAACCCAGGACCCTTCAGTCCACAGGCCGATGCTCTATCCATTGAGCCAAACCAGCTAAGGCTCAAGCTTGTATGTTTTTCTACTTTTTAAAAAAATCCTCACCCAAGCATATTTTTTTCCATTGATTTAATTTCTTTTTTCTTTTTTCTAGAGGGAGTGGAAGAGAGAGAGAAAGACAGAGAGAAACATCAATGTGAAAGAAACACATCGATTGGTTGCCTCTTGTATGAGCCCTGACCAGGGCTTGGGCCGGGGAGGAGTCTGCAACTGAGGTACATGCCCTTGACTGGAATCAAACCCGGGACCCTTCGGTCCATAGGCCGACGCTCTATCCACTGAACAAATCAGCTAGGGCTCAAGCTTGTATTTTTAAACTCGAATTCTGGAATTACACATTTAAGCCACAATGAGAGTATTAAAAATGATTGTAGGCCCTCTTCAATCATGTATAAACTTTTTAACTTCTCTATAAAATAAGAGACGAAATCTAGGTGATCCCTAAATCTTTTCTAGCTCTAAAATTTTAGCAAGCTTTTCCCTACTTATAACATAAATTTTTATTTTATTTTATTTTTTTACTTTTCAGAAAAGTGGGAGATAGATCCATCCGAGTTGGCTTTTGTAAAGGAGATCGGAAGCGGTCAGTTCGGTGTGGTCCATTTAGGTGAATGGCGAACACATCTCCAGGTAGCTATCAAGGCCATCAACGAAGGCTCCATGTCTGAGGAGGATTTCATTGAGGAGGCCAAAGTGATGACGTAAGCATAAAGAATACCCAGACAAATGTCTTACAACACCCTGGTATCAAGGAAAGAACATGGATTTTGGAGTCAGTCACACCTGGATTTGTCACAACTCTGCCCAAGCTAGTTGTGTGACTTGGGCAAATTGCTTAACCTCTGTGTGGCCTGGATGAGTCAGTTCACCTTTCCCAGCCTGTCAATTTCCTCACCTGTAAAATGGGGATAGTAATACCTACCTCAATGGACCAATGTGTGGATTAATTGAGATAATCTAGGAAAGTGACAAAAATGTATGTTCTCTTTGCTTCAATAATAGGGCTTAATAAGTGCACTTTTTGTTCATTTTCTCAGAAGCAAAAATGTTGACTTTGTCTTTATAGTAATACTAGAGGCCCAGTGCATGACATTCATGCAATGGGGGCGGGGGTGTTCCTCAGCCCAGCCTGCAACCTCTAGCAGTCTAGGACCTCTCAGGGGAATGTCCGACTTAGGCCCAATCCCCTGGGGAATGGGCCTAAGCCAGCAGTCAGACATCCCCCAAGGGGTCTTTAGCACTGCTGCAGTGGCAGAAGAGGCTCCCGCCACCACCACTGTGTTTGCCAGCCATGAGACCAACTTCTGGCTGAGCAGTGCTCCCCCTGTGGGAGCACACTGACCACCAGGGGGTAGCTCCTGCATTGAGAATCTGCCCCCTGGTGGTCAGTGCATGTCATAGCGACCGGTCATTCTGCCGTTTGGTCAATTTGCATTTTAGCCTTTTATTACATAGGATAAGGATAAAGTATTTGCTTTCAGAAGATATAAGAATTCTGAACTTTAGAGGGGATGGGAGCAGGCTGGAAGAGGTTAATGGGGGGGGGGGGGAAGGAGGGGCGGTGTAATACTTTCAAAAATAAAGATTATAAAAATAAATTTTACCTTGAGAAAAATAAAATTAATGAAACCGAATGAAAAAAGAAAAGAAAAGAATTATGAGCTTTAACAGAAATGGCTTTTTGTAGACCCTCACAGATCAGGATTTTGACTAAGCTGAACCCATGGCTGTGTTTTATGTCCATACACTGGCCTGGACCAGGACAGGCCGATAATGTGACACAAATCAAATCAACTTTAAGTATTTGTTCAACATTTACTTAAAAGGGACAACGATGTGGTGAAGAAGAAAACCCAGATTACCTAGATTCTGTTTTATTATCCCAAGCAATTTAATTCTTGGTGCATGGGATGACGCACAACCAACTGAGCCATACTGGCCAGGGCTCCTAATTTTTTTTTTTAAGTGAGGCAGGAAGAGCTCCCTTCTGACTTCTAACTGTGGAATGCAAATGCATTCATCTTAAAAAATTAAGCTGACACACATTGAGCTCTATCTGGCAAGCATGTACAGCTTGGTAATATACTTATATTGTATATGTGCATATTATATGGTAACTAGAGGCCCAGTGCATGAAATTCATGCACGGGAGTGTGTGTCCCTCAGCCCAGCCTGCACCCTCTCCAATCTGGGACCCCTCAAGGGATGTCCGACTGCCCGTTTAGGCCCGATCCCAGTAGGATCGGGCCTAAACGGGCAGTCGGACATCCCTCTCACAATCCAGGACTGCTGGCTCCCAACTGCTCCCCTGCCTGCCTTCCTGATTGCCCCTAACCGCTTCTGCCAGCCTGATCACCCCTAACCACTCCCCTGCCAGCCTGATTGATGCCTAACTGTTCCCCTGCCAGCCTGTTTGCCCCTAACTGCCCTCCCCTGCAGGCCTGGTCCCCCCCAACTGCCCTCCCCTGCAGGCCTGGTCACCCCTAATTGCCCTCCCCTGCAGGCCTGGTCCCCCCCAACTGCTCTCCCCTGCAGGCCTGGGTCCCCCCCAACTGCCCTTCCCTGAAGGCCCGGTCACCCCCAACTTCCCTTCTCTGCCAGCCTGGTCACCCTAACTGCCCTCCCCTGCAGGCTTGATCACCCCCAACTGCCCTCCCTTGCAGGCCTGGTCCCTCCCAACTGCCCTCCCCTGCTGGCCATCTTGTGGTGGCCATCTTGTGTCCACATGGGGGCAGCCATCTTTGACCACATGGGGGCAGCCATCTTGTGTGTTGGGGTGATGGTCAATTTGCATATTACTTTTTTATTAGATAGGATATACACATTACCTTCTTTTTATAAGTGTGTGGTTTGAATGTCACCTCCTTCAGGAAGTCTTCCCTGACTACCCCGTTTAATTGGCATCCCCATCCCCAAATGCTTTCTATTATATCACCTTGTGCTAGTTCCATCAAAGCCCTTGTCACTACTCCAAAGCTTCATATGTATTTGTTTTGTTTCCCCTCCACTAGAACGTAAGCTCCATAATAATAGGAGCTTATTTATCTCTCTTCTATAACCTAAAATAATGACTAGCATGTGGTTCAAAATATATTTGTGGACTGCTGAATGAGTTAATGAATCCTCACAATTCTATGAGGTAGATTCCATTAAGATCCAAATTTTATAGATGAGAAAAAGGAAATTTTGTAAACTTATCTAATTTGCCTACAGTCCCACAATAAAACATTGGTAGAGTTTCTAATTGAAATTAGAACTATGAACTGTTTGGGCACAAAAGCCATGATCTTCAATTAAATAACATAATGATCAACAAACACTTATTGAGCAACTACTATAGGCCAGATCGTATAGCTGTTAACCAAAACTGTTAGCATCCTGTGCAGCTGCTCCATTGCAGTAAAAGAACAACTTAAATCTCTTCTGGGCTCTTAATCACTATGTTTGGAGATGGAGCCTAACGTGGGAGCCCACACGCATGAGGCTTCCAGAGCATGTGCTGAAGGTAATTTAGAAGGATGAAATAAAACCAGTCTTTTCCGTCTTTGACAACGTAAGCCCATAAAAAGCTTATTAAAGTAAAAAGTTACCTACATATTTTTACCTTGGTTTATACTATTTATAATATATTCACATACGTGATCTCATTTATTGTTCACAAGAAAGAAGGATAGGTTTTGTCATCTCCATTTCAGGTGTGAAGAAAACTGGGGTTAAGGAAGTTTAAATAAGTTGCCTGGTCAGGCAGCCAATAGGAGATAAAACTTGAATTCAGCTCTTTGGATCAGGGGCATTACCTTTTCTTTAAATCATTTCAGCACTGCATTGCCTTTAAGGGATTCTTCATTTTAGTTGTTGAACCATGGCTTTGTGTTTCTGGGTCTAGCTTATTGGTGGCAATATATTATATGGAGATATATGAACTAATTATATTTATAATCATAAAAAAATATATGTATAGTAATTTTAATTTTTTAAAGAACTTTTTAACTTGTATCTCATTTTATTCTTTATTTCTACATCATCATATCTTCATGCCAAAATAATTTAGATTTTGAAAGAAAAGTTTTAACATTGTAAGTTCATATTACACAGAAGTGTATAAGGTAAAAAAAACTGCAAACACCCCAATCTTCTTGTCTCCCTAAGTGTTTTTTCTCCAGGGGTAATTAACATTGATAATGAAGATTTTTAGTTAAAATCCTAGCCCTTGTTATTTACATATAATTTAATTGAAATACATTCTTATTATTCAATTTTCTTTTTGTATGCATCAATCACTCTTTCGTCCCTCCTGCCTGTCCAGAATTTTTTGTCTGAGCAGCTACAGTTAAGAAGGTTGAAACTCAACGAACAGAAATCCTGCAAGATCTGGGCAAAGAGCAGCCGTAATAAGGAAGCAAAAAGCATACGAAACGGAAAGGAGAAAACATAGAATATGGGGCATGTAATAGTCTGTATCTACAGTGACTTAGGCAGCCTGCTTACTCTCCACCCCACTTTCTTAGCGCAGACAGTGGGCAGGAAACTGCACTGCTTCCTCTGTGGTTGGGTTCCTTTTGATCGTATCGCGGTGAAGAAAATGTTGTAGAGATGGCAGATGATCCCAGCGGAGTCCAAACACTTCACCATGCAAACACGGTTCCGTTCACTGTGCACGTGTTTCTGCCGCAGGAAACTATCCCATCCGAGGCTGGTTCAGCTCTACGGAGTGTGCATCCAGCGGAAGCCCCTCTACATCGTGACGGAGTTCATGGAGAACGGCTGCCTGCTGAGCTACCTCAGAGAGAGGAAAGGGAAGCTCAGGAAGGAGATGCTGCTGAGCATGTGCCAGGACATATGTGAAGGGATGGAGTATCTGGAGAGGAACTGCTTCATTCACAGGGACTTGGTAAGTGTGGCGCAATTTCGCTGATTATTTCATGTAGCATACTTATGTTCGGAAGGACGTGACAATTTAGGACTTTTGATACTTTGAACAATGCATATGCTGGCTTAATTTTAAAGCATTTTCTTCTTCATGCAATTTGTTTGGAAATGTAACTTTATTTATTTATTTATTGTCTTTATTTTTTCTTTATTGATTAAGGTATTACATATGTGTCCTTATTCCCCCAACCCTATTCATGCCCTCACCCCCCTGGTGTCTGTGTCCATTGGTTAGGCTTATATGCATGCATACAAGTCCTTTGGTTGATCCTCCCCCTTACCCACCCCTACCTCCCTCTGAGGTTTGACTGTCTGATCGATGCTTCTCTGTCTCTGGATCTGTTTTTGTTCATCAGTTTATGTTGTTCATTATATTCCACAAATGAGTGAGATCATGTGATATTTATCTTTCTCTGACTGGCTTATTTTGCTTAGCATAA
Source organism: Cnephaeus nilssonii (assembly GCF_951640355.1). Taxonomy (NCBI): domain Eukaryota; kingdom Metazoa; phylum Chordata; class Mammalia; order Chiroptera; family Vespertilionidae; genus Cnephaeus; species Cnephaeus nilssonii. The sequence continues at coordinate 88,535,070 of NC_137072.1, forward strand.
TGCTCTCCAGTTCCATCCATGCTGTTGTAAATGGTAAGAATTCCTTCTCTTTTACCACAGTGTAGTATTTAATTGTGTAGATGTACCACCCTTTTTAAATCCACTCATCTGCTGATGGGCACTTTGGCTGTTTCCAAATCTTAGCTATGGTGAATTGTGTTGCTATGAACATAGGGGTGCACATATCCTTTCTGATTGGTGATACTTTTCGAAAGAGGACATAAGGAAGGCCAAGAGACATATGAAAACATGCTCAAAATCAGTAATCATCCAAGAGATGCAAATCAAAACGACAATGTGGTACCATCTCACACCTGTCAGAATGGTTATCATCAACAAATCAACAATTGACAAGTGCTGGAGAAGATTCGGAGAAAAAGGAACCCTCGTGCACTGCTGGTGGGAATGCAGACTGGTGCAGCCACTGTGGAGAACAGCATGGAGTTTCCTCAAAAAACTAAAAATGGAACTCCCATTTGACCCAGTGATCCCACTTCTAGGAATGTAGCTTTATTTTTAATTGCCCAGTTGATGCTGTAGCCAAGTAAGGTGCTACCTTAAATATGCCTTAAACTAATCAGCCACCATGCAATAAAACTAATTCACTTTTCTTTCCTCTCTCACTCTTTCCCCTTCCTTCCTTCCTTCCTTCCTTCCTTCCTTCCTTCCTTCCTTCCTTCCTTCCTTCCTTCCTTCCTTCCTTCCTCCCTCCCTCCCTCCCTCCCTCCCTTCCAGTAATCAAATAGGCATTGAGTACCTAGTAATGCCAAAAGCTCTGCCAGGCATTGGAGATACAATAGCTAAGAACATGCTCCAGTGGTTCTCACCCAGGGTATGAAACCGCCCCATGTGGGCGTGGTTTGGTTCTAACAGGATTGCATCAGCATTACTGGCATTAACGAGAGGACTAGAAATACTAAACCATTCTGTTTTGTAATGTTCAGAATAGTCCAAGTAAACAAACAAACAAACAAACATACAAACAGAGTCAAGGCTTATCTTGCCCCAAATGCTAATAGTCTGCTTTCCTGCTTTGCTTATTCCCCTTGAAAAACATTTTCTAGCTACTCCATATTTGTAAATGATATTCATACTGTTCCTTCCATGTCTAATTTCTAAGCCCAAAAAGAGCTCCAACGAGCATTCTGTGAGAAATCCCTGCTATTGTCACCTAGAGGTAATCCTGTACTCCCATCACCATGACCAGAATGACCATATTATTCATCATTCCGGCTGAAATATTTTGGAGAGAGATAGGAGGCATAATTTCATTGGCCCCAGGACACCCTTGCTTGTCCTACATGACTTAGAATTCATGGAATTTATTATTTCTACTTCCTAATTGTTTTTATTGTTTACACAAATGCTAGACTCTAAACTCCTGGAGATCAAGGCCTAGGAGCTTTTAAAACATCACAATACCCAGATCATACCCCAGACAGATTAAACCAGGATCTCTGGAAGTGGAATCCTGCCATCAGTATTTTTTGAAACATGTCCTGGAAAGTCCCCTGTGCAGTCAAGATCGAGAACCACTGCTCCAGAGCTGGGCTGCCTGGGTTGAAATCTGCCTCTGTTTCTTACCAGCTAAGAAGCCAGTTAACTAGTAAAGTGGTGTTGATTATAAGCACCTCCCTCATGTGGGCTTATTGGGAGGGTTACATGAATTAATATGAATAAACACTTAACTCAGTGCTTGGCTCAGAGAAGAGCTCAGCAATGCCAGCTATTGTTATTACATAGCAGAACCATTCTTTTGCATCCCTCCTGGCGTATGCCCCAGTGTCTAGTACCAAGTAGCTATCAAGCAGATTTTGGAGTGGATGGATTTGGCATCCATTCCGCCTAGCTCACCTTCCTAAACTCTGCAGGTTTGTCTTTCCCGATGAGGGTTAGAATTTAAAACTCAGGTGACAGTTCTGATCATTCTCTTTGCTCCAAGGGTCTTCTTGCAGACCTTCCTTCATTGTTTTCCTTCATCTCTTCATTGTTTTCTTTTGTGTTCTATTTTACCCACCTAGATACCATTTAAAATATCAGCTAACAAGGAGTCTTTCTCTGTCAAGGGCTTACCTTGTGGTCTGTCTTTGAGATTGCCAGCCCTTGTCAACATCTTCCCAACTGGCTCCTTCTGACTTAACCATTTCAAGGTTCTTGCTTTTATTTTAGGACTACTACACCACAAACATTTGATAAGAGAAAAATTCTATCAAACTAACCTAAATAATAATTTTCTTGATTAGGTTGACTGAAAATAGAATGATTGGCAGCAGATAGATCATCTTTGCATTATATAGCCCTATATTTAGTTCACTGTGGTAATATTAAGAAACTAGAGGCCCGGTGCATTTGAAATTCATGCATGGGGGGGGGGTGTCCCTCAGCCCAGCCTGTACCCTCTCCAATCTGGGACCCCTCGAAGGATGTCCAGTGGGATCAGGCCTAAACGGGCAGTCAGACATCCCTCTCACAATCTAGGACTGCTAATTCCCAACCACTCGCCTGCCTGCCTGTCTGATTGCCCCTAACCGTTTTTGCCTGCCAGCCTGATCACCCCCTAACCACTCCCCTACCAGCTTGATCAATGCTTAACTGCTCCCCTGCTGGCCCAATTGCCCCTAACTGCCCTCCCCTGCCGGCCTGGACACCCCTAACTGCCCTCCCCTGCAAGCCTGGTCACCCCCAACTTCCCTCCCCTGCAGGCCTGGTCCCTCCCCAACTGCCCTCTCCTGCAGGCCTGGTCACCCCTAACTGCCCTCCCCTGCTGGCCTGGTTGCCCCCAACTGCCCTCCCCTGCAGGCCTGGTCCCCCCAACTGCCCTCCCCTGCTAGCCATCTTGGGGCAACCATCTTGTGTCCACATGGAGGTAGCCATCTTTGATCACATGGGGGCAGCCAACTTGTGTGTTGGAGTGATGGTCAATTTGCATATTACCTCTTTATTATATAGGATGTGAAAGTATCATTATAAATAGTTATATTCAATGAGATGTAAGTTTTAAAATACAAGTCTTCAATTTTTATTAGCAATGATATGTCCCAAAGATATGTAATGACTATTCCTTACTTGTCATGTATATTGAGCCTTCTTTTTATTTAAGATACATTTTAAAATACACACTATTTTTTATGTCAAGATTCATAGCTTACCATCTTTATTTAAGAGGATTCCCTCATTAAGATTGAGTTAATGTTCAGATTTATCAAGGATACTTTTTGAAAATATAAAAAATCTTTAAAAAGTGTTACAATTTCTTTTCACTTTTTTGTTCTTTCTTTGAAGAATCATTAAAATCTCCCATGTGAGGGCAGATATGCCAAGTCACATACATCAACTTCCACAGGTGCCACCATAAAAATAACAGGCTGACCACACAGAGAAGTAGGCTGGGGCCCAAATAAACTAAGGAAAAGGAGAGTAGAAACTCGAAAGAAAAACTTATATTCAAACTCAGGTTCTCTTCTTCTTTTATAGGCGGCAAGAAATTGTTTGGTCAGTTCTACAAGTATAGTAAAAATTTCAGACTTCGGAATGACAAGGTACATAATATATTTTGCTATTGTTTACTCATAAGAGAAATTCTTGTATTTGTCTACTGACAAACTGAAAGATGTAATTTCTTTGTTATTTTTTTAAAGGAGGTGGTAGCTATTACTGATTTTTTTTCCTATAGGGTCATTTTAATGCACTAGAAGTTTTCTACCTCAAATATATTATGTTCAAATACTTTCATTTCTCCCTTCTCTGTCCCACAAAAAAATATGCAGAAAGACAAGAAGACATTCAGCTGTGAATTTATTTTTTATTATATATTTATTTTTACCTCCTTTTTATAAACTTGGTTGCTAGACCATTCAGCACACTTCTTTGCAGATTTTATTGTAACTAGCATAATAAGTAGGGTATGTTTTGGACTGAAGCATGGCTATGGTTTTCTGAGACCCAAGTAAAATAAACAAAATTGAGGCTTGGCTTGGAAAAGAAACACTCTCAGGACCGCTTTCCCACTTTGAAGACAAAAAGGGAGGGCATGCAGAACTTTTGGGGGGTAAAACACGTTGTCTTGTAGAACTGACTTCACTGAAGGGGCTTGAAGTAAACAGAACTTGGAGGTAACACAGAACACAATGTGCTTTGCAATCTGATGGCCGTAGGTACGTTTTGGATGATGAATACATCAGTTCTTCTGGAGCCAAGTTCCCAGTCAAGTGGTCCCCTCCGGAAGTTTTCCATTTCAACAAGTACAGCAGCAAATCTGATGTCTGGTCATTTGGTGAGTGAATTTAATGTCCTTTTAATGGAGCTTTCTGTCATAAAATAGGCCAGTCTCCTAAAAGTTTGACTTCCTAACAGGATGCAGCATTTGAAAACAGTTGCTTTCTGTCTTAAGTGTTCTGAACACATCCAGGCTGTCTTCGGCAACTGGTGTCCTTCACCCTCTGACATAAGTCTGCCTTTGGATCTTTTCCTTTCCCACTGAGCACTTGCTGTGAAACCGTAAAAGGGTAGAGAGTCTTCTGATCTAGAAAACAAACTCAGCCGGCACGTCCACACCACAGAGACTTGTAAGGAAAACTGATCTTATGGGGTCATTGACTTTCGAATGTGATTAATAAACTTCATTGTTTAACTGCTAAGCAACACCCCCTAATTTACTTCATTACCGTCAAATTTTATAGAATTTAGACATAGGCCTCCTTGGGGTCTGTCAATCGATATTTACATTGGGTAATGTTCTTCACTGAGAAAGAGACACTGTAGACCTATGCCCAATGGAGTCTGTTCTTTTAAATGATTTTCAAAGAGTGGCAACAAATGTGTGGCTATCTACCCTCTTTCACCCAGACTTTCCTGGACGGCTTCTTGGGTTTGGAGGAACAGCTATATCCTCAGCAGGGTGTGAATTTTATTGTCACAATAAGGTTAAACTCGTGTCATTGATCTCATTAGCTCTCCACTGACATGTGGTAGTCTTGGCAGGTGACATTTTAAGCTCTACTGGAGAGTTACGTTCTGAGACTGATGGATAGCAACCCAAGGGCCTCATTACGTGGCTGCAGAACAACGAGAACGCCTGGAGTTTTACCTGCCCACTTGTCTCTCTTCAGCCCCTTGGACAAGTGAGGCTCTTGAGCACCTGGAGTGGTGTCATTCTTAAGGACCCTCTGGCTCTAGCATAGGCCTGGCCTCTTACTCAATACCGAATACAAATTTGTAGAATAAGTGAATTATTAAATAAACTCAAATTGGGAGACTTGAAGAAGTTTCATGAATCAATCAGTTAATCAATCAACACCTGCTTATGTTGATAGTCTTGATTGATTAACTGAATCAATCAGTTAATTGATTGATTAACTGAATCAATCAGTTAATCAATCAACACCTGCCCTTGCTAGATAGTCTTTGGCTCAACCCAGCAGTCTAGCTTCCAGTGTTGGAGGGGGATGCATGCTGTCTGCTAGCTGGTAAACTCTTGGTCTTAGCAGGCAGCAGAGCCTCAGACAAGTCTGTCATTTTCTGTGCAAAGGCCAAAAGGTTTATTGATTTCAGGGTGTGGGGGCATGAGAATACTTACAAAGGAAAGTGCTGGCAGCATTTTCTTCCAATAGGGAGGCAGACAAGGCCAATGGAAAAGCAAAGGCATTGTTTCCAACTGGGACATTTTCAGATTACAGGCCTGTTCGAAAACTAGGATGCACACAATCTGCTCCCTAGATGGACCTGCTCTCATTCTGGGTGGTTATGCTGCAAAGACTGGAAGAGGAAGAGAATGCCGTATAGTGTGAGACAGTTCTTTCAGTTCTAAGTAACCATTTCTCTCTAACCTCTGGTTCTCGTACATTATCTTTGCAGGCGTTCTGATGTGGGAAATTTTTACAGAAGGGAGAATGCCTTTTGAAAATAAGTCAAATTTGCAAGTTGTGGAAGCCATTTCTAAAGGCTTCCGGCTGTACCGCCCTCGCCTGGCACCAATGTCCCTCTACGAAGTCATGTACCGCTGCTGGCACGAGGTGAGTGTCCCTCACTTTCCCGTGAAGGTTGGCAGCCTCAGCATCGGAGAGCAGGCCCATGTATCACATACCTCACCGCTGGACCCCATCATGGCAGGAAAAGGTGTCTGTTCCTTGGGAATGACCCCTGAGAGCCAGAAGCACTATTTCTCTCTGAAACTCCCACTGCAAAGTCATTAATCTATTTTGTTTTTTAACAATGGCCTTTCATCTGAGGAATTCAGGATATTTTCCAAGTCTTATCTCTCTGAGATTGGTTCCTGCAGAAACTCTTGCTAATAAAGCCTCAGAGATTAGCTGGTTTACACCTTTTAGGAACTGGTGGGTGGGAACTAAGGGTAGAATCAGGTTTGTCAAACTTCCACATTGAGAGAGAAGGATGGTGTTTTTACTTACTTCGCTCTACTAATTTGTCTTGCTTTTCTAAGGCTAAAAGTAGTGGGTTTCATCTCTCTTGGGGCACTCAGGACTCTTGGTAGGGAGATTAAACCAGAACAGAATGAAGGCAAGAAAGGGTGCCAGGAACTTCTACTCAGGAAATGATCTTTAGGGAGCCCAATTTCTCTTTTTCTTAAAATGATCAGCTTAAAAATAAAGCCAGAGGGGATTATGTCTCACTACTGTCTTTTCTGGGCATTGATTCAACACACCTCTCCTGTCATATCAGACTCCCCACTGATGGTGTTAGCTCCTCTCTTTCCAGCTGACAGTTTCAGCCCAGAAAAACCACAGCTGGGTGAGGAGTTTCCTCCTGGCTGAAAAAGAAACCACTTGATTTCCAGTCCACAAACACTGGAAAATTCAATATTTCAAGAGTGATGTGGTTGTTCATATCCAGCAAAGTATTAATTTTATAAAGATACCTGGTGTATGAAAATATTTTACATATGACTAACTGCTCTGCAAGGAATCTTGTAGGCTTTTAGTAGCAAACAGCTGTCTTAAGAGCAACTTTGCATTAACATTGTAAATAGCTCAGGAATGATGTGTTGTACTGGGAGCCCAGCGTGCGATTCGAAATAGCGTGGTGCCGCCAACCCTCGAATCGCTGGTCCAGCCCTGCCTCCCTCTCAGGCCCTTGAAGCAGCCACGGCCACTGCCGGTCCGGCCCTGCCTCCCTCTCAGGCCCTTGAAGCAGCCACGGCCACTGCTGATCAAGCCCTCCCCTGTGCAGGCGCGCAGAGACCCCTACTGTCCCCCCCCCCCCCCCCCCCCCCCGCCAGCCCCACACTGCTTGCGCAACCTCCTCCTGTCTGGTCGACCTGTTACGGCCTCCTGGTTAATTAGCATATTTCTCTATTTTATATATATGTAGATAGATAGATATAGATATAGATATAGATATGTATGTATACATATACATACAATAAAATACCTATTGAAATTTTATATTTTGTGGGGAGGAGACCAAGAAGGGGCAAGTAAGTGACATCAGTCTCAATAACAGTTGGAACACGATTAAAGCAGTGTTTTGGTTATGTTGATGCACTTGCTTACAAAATTGATTTTGCCTACAACTTTTTAATGTAATCTAAAAGCCCTAAGGACTTAGGCACCTCTAGATCCAACATGATAATAATAGCCTTGATACACACGTTTCATAGTCTCTAGTGACTGTGGATCTTCAGCCCCTACGAAACTTCACAATGTATTCTTGGGATTTCCAGGAGGATTCTCACATGAGCCCACATCTTCTTTTGCTTTTTTATTGTTCAAAAGCTGCTAAGGGTGTCTGTCTCCCCCAACCCTGCCGCCTATGGCCTTGGTGAGAATGTGGGCTCCCATGAGGAGCTGCCTGTGGGAGCCTAGTACTCTAGATGCCCGCTCTTTCCCCGCTCTTCTTTACCTCATGCACATCAAATTATCCAAGTCGATTGCGGGCAGTGCTGGCCAACAGAACCTTCTGTGATGATGGAAATGCGCTATGTCTGTGCTATCCAATATGGTAGCCATGCCTGGCCATGAAGACTTGCGGAGTGGCTGGTGTGACTGGAAACTGAGTTTTAAAATGGACTTAATTGAATTAGTTGAAATTTAAATAGCCACATGTGGCTAGTGTTTGCAGCTCTAGCCATTTTATCTTTGCAATGCTCTCTACCCTTACATTTTCACATCATAGCTCACTCCACTGCCAGTCATGCCCCGTGTGACAGCCAAGGTATCTTTCTCTCCCATTTGTGGAGAACCAGCCTGGACCCAGGTCCGTGCTGGCGAGTTCCAGAACTGGTGTCTGAGTGAGTCTGAAGCTGAGCTGACCACCTCTGCTTCCCTTTTCCAGAAACCTAAAGGCCGCCCTACGTTTGCTGAGCTGCTGCGGGTTCTCTCTGAGATTGCAGAAACTTGGTGACTGGAGTGGGATGCCCACCCAGAAGATCATGTCGTAAAGTTGTCTCAAAAGGAAATGCTGTGTGGATCACTGATGGTGAATATCTTCTTTCAGAGTTGCTGCCTCTTGGAAACATTATCAAGATCACAGGCGTCCCAAACTTTTTATAACATTTAAGAATATTCTGACAACAGATTTCCTACATGTTTGAGCGGGACTTGTAAACTCTTCATTCTTCATGTCCTATTTATGAAGATGGGGAAAATGCTCTATCGTATTTATATTAGCCCTGAGGACCCCTGAGGGTACATGGAAACAGGATTCTTTAAGGGTGAAACAAATTTATTTCCTGAAGAGGAGTGACACTCTTTACTTCAGTCAGCCATGCACAGAAGATGGAAATAAATTTTGCCAACTCATGGACCAAAGGAGCCTCCCCTGCAGAATCTCATGCTTTTGATCTACACAGATCTTCATAGAAACGTACCTTCATTTTACAGACCGCACGTCTGTGAGCAGTCTGGAACTGTCTTGTATAGTCTTCCCTATGTTATTTAACAAATTGCTGTTGCACATATCTGATACTTTTGGAGACAGTTTCTTATATTTCAGTTTTAAACACTGTTGTAGGAGATAACCCACATCCTTCTTTGTACAGGTCCTGGTAACATTTCCCTTTCCAGTGATCCTCATTGTGGGGACTCTGGCCAGAGCACCCTGGATGTTAAAGGCCCATTTGCCATATGCATTCGAAAAAGCAATGACTCAGCAGTATCACTGTACGTACTGTGCAGGCGCACCCTTATATAACCTACTTACATTAATGTAGCACAGATGTCACTAATTGGCATGAGGCCTCTTTTGTTTGAGTGAGTATATAAGGTGCCACTGACCAGGCAGTTGTCTGCTTTGTTTGCAATAAAGCATGACCCACCTCCCTATGGCTGCTCATGTCTTTTTCCAATTCCTGGCATCCAAAGAAATCAAGTCCATAGCAGCGGAACTTGGACCCAACAGCCATTGTCAGGGGAAATTCAGAGCCTGAATTTCAATTCCAAGATTTCACACTTTGTCCATGTGACATTGGACAACGTAAGAAGTCTTATTTTGTCATAAAACGTACCTCCTGCACCTTACCGGAAGATGACTTGGTTTTTCCACAAGAACAAGAGGGAGGCAAAAGTAAGACAACCAATTGTTACATCAGGCTCCTTCGTTTCTGAAGTCCAGGGTTTTGAATTCATGATTAAGCAACCAGCAGTCATAAGATAAAATCTTAATTTCTCATGCACTGTTTGTAGGAACGACTGGAAATTGATCTTTATCATTCTGAGGGCTTCAGAAGTTCCATGTGAAGAAGGTTATGATAGAAAGCACACGTGTCATTACCGTGGGGTCTAACAACAGGAGCCCATTATTTTTATGCTATCCTGCCCTGCACCATGGTTCTGAAGGAACTTGTTTTATATTTTTCTTTAAATCCTAACTTGCTGGCTGTCAGTAGTTGTGATTTTTAAATCATATTTTCCCACTCTAAGAATGACATCTTTGAATGTCAATAGTATCCAATAAATGTGCATTGAAATAATCAGGCACAAGAAGAATCTTGGTAACTCAAGTGGTGGCCTCAGACATGTTTGTCTGAGACACTGTGTCATTTCTGAGATTATCACCTGCTTTTCCTCATGGCTTCTGCTACGGGGAGGGCTCCTACTACTGAGACTGTAGTTCAAGTAAAATCATGTGAAAGTCTAGCTCAAGAGACCATGAGACCATTAAGCAGCAAAAGCAGAGGGAGGGAAGGTTAATGTTATAACAGGAAATAAAGTAGTACCAATATATGCAGTAAGGTGTCTTTCTCGGGTTTTACTAAGCTTAGTAGTCCTCACTCTCCCCTCAAAAGAAAACAACAACATACCAAACACTGAAATGCTGGGAGTGCCTATAGAGCATCTGCCACCACTATCAATGTAGTGCAGGGAGACAGAGCACAGAGCAGAGTGGCGGTACAGGTAAGTTATCCTGGAGGTCATAGGGTGGCAGCTGGGACTTCTAAGAGCATCTATGGCCATGGTAGGCAAGTTCTATTCCTTCTGTTTTAACGTTTTAGAAAGTTTGAAACACCAAATTAGGAACAGGAATCATGAAGGTAACTGAGACTCAGATAATGTGTGGATTTGGAATGTCTATGGACAGAGAGTCAGCATTCCCTGTCTAACAAAAGAAAAATTTCCTTAAGAAGTAGTCAGACAACTCCCTTTGGGAGGGAGCTGTTTTGCAACCGATCTTTGTATTCGTTATTGACATGAGCTGTCTGTGGGTGGCTTGACTAGTTAAGGATGAGATAGTTCAATAGTTAAACAGTTCTGCATAAGGAATGGACAGGAAGTTTAGAGGTTGGTTGTAGGTGAGAGCCCTAAAAAGAAGAAGACAGGAAGTCAAAGGAGAGAGGGAAGCTCAGAAAAACACAGTGAACTTGGAGGCCAAGCAGAATATATGATCAGTGTAAATAGCCTTTTGGCAAGAAGAGCCAAAAAATGTTTTTTGTTTAGTAAACTTTGAATTGAAGTACAATACATGGTCCCACCACTGCATTGGTGACATGTTTGAGTGGCAATCAAACTCACAAGACACCATAGTATTTATTCCAGCACTACGTTTACTTAGCTATTTAGAAAGATTCGGGACAGGAAAAAGAGTATGCACAGCCCTCAGTTCCAATGGAAGCCTACCAATTCCCCATGTGCACAGATGCTCGGGTCCCTCCTCATCTGCCAGGAGAGTGTGTGCTTGCCGGCAATGAGGCCATGATGTGTGGTGTTCATCCTGATGCAAAGAAGCTTATTCCTTGGTTTTCTATCTGTCATGTAGGCCTGCAGTTCACAGGCCTCCCAACCCATGTGCTGTCTCACAGGTCAGAGGTTTCACAGTGTACAAAACACATGTCTGGCCCTGGTACCCAACAGTCCAGATTTACCTTATCTTGGGACATATCCGAGGGACTGGTAGTCCTCTCAGGCAGGTAGGTCTAGATCTGGGAGAAAAACAGTACAGGCCTGCTGTTGACCCTTGGCTCCCACACGTAAAGCACACACATCGTGTACATAGCTTAATTTTCACCAAGTGAGTACATCTGTGAAACTAGCACTAGATCAAGAAACGGCACATTCCAGAATTTCAGGCTCCATTCTCGTTCCCTGTGCAAGTCATTACCCCAACAGCAATCAATTCCTGATTTCCAACACAAACTTTCTGTAAGTAGAATCCTGTGGCATTGTACCTTTGTGCCTGGCTTCTTTCATTTAATATGTTTGTTTGATTCATCTATGTTACATGTAGGTAGCTGCATTTCATTCATTTTCATCTCTGTATAGTCTCCCATTATACAATTATACTGCAGGTGATTTATCTACTCTACTCTTGATGGATATTTGGGCTGTTTCCAACTTTTGGCTATAGATCAGTGCTGCTATGAACATTCTTCTACATGTCTTTTGGTGAAAATACGTATGTACTTCGGTTAGGTATATCTAGGAGTGGAATTGCAGGGCCAACAATTATGTGAATATTCAGCTTTTGTAAATAGTGCCAAACAGTGTTCCTAAGTGGATACAACCAGATTCATAACCCGCAGCAGTGCATGAGTGTTCCAGCTGCTTCACATCCTCAACAACACTTGGAATTGTCTTGGCCGTAACAATGGCTAAAGGGCTTTTATGGGCAAGAGTGTCTCATATTCAACTTTAACTTGCTTATTTGAGCTGTGCTACAATATAACATCTACCCACTCACTCCCTCAACATAACAGTATGGTATATGCCAGCGGTTGCCAGCCTTTCAGACCTACAGACCACAATCTAAAATAAATAATATTTGAGAAGATTGAAGTAATGTAGGATGATAAAAAAAAGAAATGTTAGAGATGTACTGCAGAGCAGAGAAGGGGGGCGGGTTTGACAGCAATAAGAACTTGGATATGGAGAAATTATGAAAGATGTGGATGTACCATCATATGTAGGATGGACACACACACAGAGAGAGCCATTTGTATTTTTAATTTATTTTTTAAAATATTTTTTATTGATTTCAGAGAGGAAGGGAGAGGGAGAGATAGAAACAGCAATGATGAGAGTGAGTCATTGATTGGCTGTCTCCTGCACACCTCCTACCAGGGATCGAGCCTGCAACCCAGGCATGGGTTTGGTGATTTTTATGGTAAGCTGTCTAGGAAAGCTCAAAGGGCAGGTGATGAATCTGCTTGGATTGGAGTGGCATGCTCTGTTTACTGCTGTCACCTGTACCTATGCACTCATTTATCTCTCGCTACTCTCCGATTTGCCCATGCTAGCCCTTGCAAATCTCAGACACCTTCTTGTCTCAGACCTGTGCGCCTGTTGTACTCTACACCGGGAGTCCTTTTCCTGGGTATCTATAGCGTTTGCTTCCTCATCACCTCCAGGTTGTTGCTCAAATGTCACTCTCTCTGTGAGAGATTTCTCGGATAACACTATTTAAAATTGTACCCTCACCATGAATATGCCCTGTCTACCTTTTCTGTAGAGTTCTGCTCTCAACACAATATAGCAAATCATATAGGACTACTTATTTATTTGGTCTGTTGTCTGCCCCGTTCCTCCTGCAACTGTACACACGTGTGAGGTCAGGTGTTTTTGTCAGTTTTGTTCCCTGCTGCACCCACCTGGCCCTCCTGTCTCAATGGTACTTCAACCCATATAATACCACTTACCACTGTCCCTCTTTGCAAAACCACTGGGCTGGAGGATGTTAGCTTTTTACTTCCTCTTCCTGGCCTGGTCCTCCCACATTAGAATGATCTGAGACCTTTAGGGAAGCGCAATTGCTCAGGTCCCATCGTTTCACTCATCTTTCCATTCTGACTTAACTGCTCTGAGGGGGACACAGGCATTGGTGGTTTTAAAACAAATTACCCCAAGTGATTCTCACCCAGAGTTGAGAACCACCGTTCTAGGTTCTCAAACTTCACTGCTTTTGAGTATAATTTAGGGAGCTTTTCAAAATCCTGATGCCCAGGCTGCACTCGAGACCACTGAAATCACAATATCGATGGCAGTCGTTTTAAAGTTCCTTTTAAATATGATAACCGCGCCAGTTCTTCTCAAACTGTAATACACACACAGTCGCCTGGGGACTTGGTTAAAACGCAGGTTCTGATTCGGTAGGTCCACAGTGGGACCTCATATTCTGCATTTCTAACAAGCTCCCAGCTGATGTCAAAGGTGCGGATCCATGGACCACACCTTTCCTCCCAGAGGACATTTACATCCGTTCCCTGCCCCCAAGGCTAACAGGATTCAGAGAGGGGAACTCTGGCTTATGGGTGGGTGAAGGTCTTTCAAAGACATTATACCCATTACATAAGGCCACAGACAACTTTCTAGTAGTTGCTCTGGGCTTATCTTGCAAAAGTCAGCTACGACCCTCATTCTTCCTGGTATGAAGGTTAAAATACTCAATTTTCTACGCTCTCTGGCAACAAGCACACCCACACCAGCAAACTCCACAGAGTGAAATGCAGCCAGAAGCACCTGAGGAGAATTTGCCCAATAAAAAGCCAAGTCTCACCAGAAGGAAAACTTTTTTTGACTCTTCCTGCTTGGAACATGGCTTGGAGACCTGGAGTTGGCGTGCCCACCTGTGACTCAGAGAAAGGCCCACAGATAGTGTTGCCAGATACAATATAGGATACACAGTTAAAGATACATTTCAGATAAATAACAATATTTTAGTGTGTTGGGGTCACCCTCAGAAATGGATGGAACCCCGCCCCCCAATCCCATGTTTGGCCCCAGTGTTGAGACTGTTGACATCATACACATAACAAGGGGGTATGAGAGATTTGTGACTCACATCTTGAGTTTCTGAGGACATCAGGGAAGGCTCCCCAGCAGATCTGAAAATAGCTGGAGAGAGCAGGTGGGAGACTGCCTTGGGGTTTTGTGGTGATGAGGGGTGGGGCTGAGGTGCAGGGGCTGGGTGGGGCTTGCTTGGTTTGAACTTCCAGCTGGCACCCAAGGAAGAAGCACCCAGCCTATCTGAGGAGTTTGCTCAGGTGGGGGGCAGAAGGAAAAGGGAAAGTGTTGGGGCTTGAAAGCTGTCAGCAAACATAAAAAATGAAGTCAGATTCTTTATTACACTATGTATGTTCCAAGGGACACACTTATGCTAAATTTATTTGTTCGTCTGAAATTCAAATTTAACTGGGTGTCTTGTGTTTTTATTGTTGCTGTTAAATCTGGCAATCCTATCTACAGAGCAGAAAAAGGAAAGAGCTTGGCTCCCTCCTGGGATTGTTCAGCCACTACACCAACTCTAAATCACCTACTTCCAGACTTCTTGTTCTTTGAGACAAATGAGCCCCTATTTCTTTAAGCCACTATTAGTCCAATGCTCACCTGCCTGAGGACAAGCCCCTTTCTAAAGGACACATCTCTGCTGATTCTTCCATTGGCAGCTTTTGCACTTGACACTTTTACTCAGGTACAGGCTATGTACCTTATTTCCAAGGTTGCTGAAATCTGCCCAATAAGTGGAAAACAACCACAGAATGTGTGCATATTATATTTTAGCAATTTTTAAAAAATGACTTTGAAATTGGGATGTGACTTATAACAGGTAGGGTCTTCGATTAGATCTGTGTTTCTCAACCCTGGCTGCATATTAAAATCATCTGGGGAGCTTTTTAACAAATAGCTGCCCGTATCCAACCTTCAGATGTTGTACTTAATTGGTCTGGGGTGGGGCCCAGACATGGTAATTTCAAAAAGCCTCTTCGGTGAAACCATGTGCAGCCGGGGCCAACAATCACTGCACTAGATACACTCCTCGAAGTGCATGTAGATATGCTTACTCTGGGCCCAGGCTTCTTGTGAAGTTTATTAAAAGGTGGAACAAAGGGAGAAAATGACCCAGCCATGCCTGATGACTCACAGCTGTCCCTTGCTAACCCACCATATGCGGGACTAGCCGGCCTGCCATTTCCCTGCTTCAGCCCCCAGAGTGGCTATGGGATCACAGGGAAGGAGATCCAGGGCCTTTTAACAAAGCGCCAGAAACCTGGCGGCAGGGAGCTCACATCTTCTCCTCCCTCGGTTTCAGTGCTAGCAGACAGGCCTCTAGAGAAGATATTAAAGATGCCGAGAAACTGGTAGGATTTACTCTGTGTATCTCACGGGGTGGGATGGGGGGTGGGGAGCACTCTCCGTGCCTTGGTTTGTTGTTCTGTGGCGTCTCTCTGCTGGTTGACTGGGGGAAATGAAAGCCGATGAGTGGACTTGTGACTTTGAAGTCACCTCATTTTCTTGTCTGCTTGGCAGCAAAACTGAAAGTGTTTCTGCTTAGCGGCATATTTTAGATCTTGCCCTTTATGTCTCATTCATGATTAGGAAGTCACGGCCCTTCGGAGACCCTGGACACGCAGAGGTGTCTGGTGGAAGTGGTTAATCGTCCCTCCGTTGGACGGTAAATTATGCTGAGGTTGTTCAAGTAGGTCCCGTGCTCCAGTGGAGGGTACTTGCTTCATCCAGCCCCAGCTACTCCATGCTGTGCAGCTAAACAAATAATACAACCTTGATCTTGTTTGACCAGTTCCTCCACACTTTTATTTTCCCTCTTGCTGCGGGCTAATCTTCAATCAGCAGGCACCTCCCGTAACAAGTGGGATTGCTGCCTGTAACCTGAATTGCATCGAGTTGCCTAAGTCCTTTTGATTCTGAACCAGTTTGGTTCGCACAGAAAGCCACCATGGTGCCTCGAACGTGGGTCTTCCTTTTGTCCACATTAACTCAATCAGGCAGCTTCCCTTTGCTGAGTACTGCAGGTCTTGTTGAAAAGACGGACTGACCACATTACTTAGGTTTACACCCTGTAATCCTGAAAATAGACTCAAAACTGGTAGACAGCTTTGCTCTTTTTCTTCTGTGCATGTAAGATTATTCAGAAGGAATTTGGTCCAGTAAATACAACCCAATTCTACCCATAAGAACTTATTTTCTGTCTGCTTCCTCTAAGGCTTGTACATTATGACCCAGCCTCTCAGTTCCACGAGTCAAGGAGAAGAGAGATCCCTTTTATTCAAATACTAGAGGCCCAATGCACAAAATTTGTGCACTCGGGGGAGGGGGGTGTCCCTCAGCCTAGTCTGTGCCCTCTCCCAGTCCGGGAGCCCTTGGGGGATGTCCGGCTGATGGCTTAGGCCCGTTCCCCTAAGTTGGACATCCTTAGCTCTGCCACGGAGGCAGGAGAAGCTCCCGTCACTGCAGCTGTGCTTGCCAGCCGTAAGCCTGGCTTCTGGCTAAGCGGTGCTCCCCTGGTGGGAGCGCACTGACCATCAGGGGCAGCTCCTGCATTCAGCCCCGGTGGTCAGTGAACATCAAAGCAAGTGGTTGAGCTGCCTTAGCATGTCATTAGCATATTACGCTTTGATTGACTGACCAGATGACCGGATGACCAGATGACCAAACACTTAGCATATTAGGCTTTTATTATATAGGGTATTTTATTTAAAACTCTTCTAGCCCTGGCTAGTTTGGCTCAGTGGATAGAGCGTCGGCCTGTGGACTCAAGGGTCCCAGGTTCGATTCCAGTCCAGGGCATGTACCTTGGTTGCGGGCACATCCCCAGTGGGCGGTGTGCAGGAGGCAGCTGATTGACGTTTCTCTCTCATCGATGTTTCTAACTCTCTATTCCTCTCTGTAAAAAATCAATAAAATATATTTTAAAAAAATAAAATAAAACTCTTCTAGAAATATGTTGAAATGTTAACAGTGAAAACAAAGGCAAACTCTAATTGAGAGATGGAGACCTGAGCCGAAGGGCTATTTTGCTCATTCGTGGTCGATGGAACAATCTGTTTAATGGGCCTGAGGTTTCGGGATATCTTTGAGTTTATTTTCTGGATGTTTGTTGGGCACAATTAACTCAAGGAGTCACATATCATTACCCAAGATTTATTCTAGGGGAGAGCTAGAGGTTTTCTCAGCGGAAACTAAACAATCAGGACTCTGTATTTGGTTTCCATGGTCAGTGAGTTCCTATGGAAGGCATTCACAAAGCAGTCTTCAAGCTTTTGGGCCAAGTTTGAGTTGCATGCTGTTTACTTGTGGTCAGGAGTTACTGGCTGGATCATAGAAGGCAGAAAGTGGGAGGGGATTGTAGGAACATGGCACTCAGAGCATGGCTTCTTTATCTCCACTACTAACCCTGCCCATCTGCCTCTTCCCCCCGCTCCCCCCAGTCCAGTAGTGGCTGGGGCTACACAGAATGGGGTGGAAGGAAGGGCCACGTGGTCTTAGGAGTACACCAATGCAGTGAACTGGTGTGAGGCCTGTCTCCCGAGGGTTGGACAAGCTCCTGAGGCCGGTAGGTAGAGCTAGGCCTGCAAAGATTCCTACCCCCCTCAGCCCACCAGCCACAGGGAAGCTATACATATAAAAACTAAAATACCGCCCTAGCCTGTTTGGCTCAGTGGATAGAGCATCGGCCTGTGGACCGAAGGGTCCTGAGTTCGATTCGGGTCAAGGGCACGTACCTTGGTTGCAGGCTCTTCCCCGGCCTGGGCCCTGGTTGGGCTCGAGCAGGAGGCAACCAATCGATGTGCTTTTCTCGCATGTATGTTTCTCTCTGTCTTTCCCTCTCTCTTTCCCTCTCTCTAAAAACCAATGGAAAAATATCCTCGGTGAGTATTAAAAAAAAACCCAAAAACTAAAATGCCTTCTAACTCAAAGGTTTTCGCCTACAATAATGGTGTTTCTAGAGATTCAGTTTTCCCTCAAGAAGAAAGGACTTCATGATTTGTAACTGAAGTGGAAAAAGGGTGGCTCAGGTAGTCAGCTCTCTCAAAAAACTGTGTGCGTGTGTGTGTGTGTGTGTGTGTGTGTGTGTGCGCGCGCGCGCGCGCAACCAATCAAAGCTTTCAGTTGGGAAGAATATGTTGCTCTTTGTTATACAATTTAAGACTCTTTGTAACTTAAGCTCACCTGTGGCTTCCTGTACCCTGCAGCCAGGGTGCTGAAATGTTTGTCTATGCAAACAACTTGCTTGCGATAGTCAGTTTGTTCTAACTCTGCTGGGATAGATGTGCCCTCCTTAGACAGGCCTACGTTCCATGGATTGAGTAGTCCGGGGTGTTGGGACACTTGGATTTTGGTTCTCATTCTGGCCCTAGGTAACTATGTGATTTAGGGAATTGTATCTATAATAACAAAAGCCTAAGCGACCATCGCAACCAAACGGACGACCGAACAGGCTGCATGGGGTGACTAGGCCGGTTAGGGGTTAGTGAGGGACAACGAAACGACTGAGCAGCAGGATGCGTGGGGCGACTAGGCCAGCAGGGGGGTTAGTGAGGGGCAACCAAATGACCAAACAACAGTCTGCATGGGGCGACCAGGCTGGCAGGGGGGCTAGTGAGGGGCAACCAAACGACTGAATAGCAGGCTGTGTGGGGCGACCAGGCCCACGGGGGGAGGGGAGGGGCAGTTGGGGGTGACCAGGCCAGCAGAGGGGGTAAGTGATTGGTGACCAGGCTGGCAGGGGGGGGGGGGCAGTTGGGGGTGACCAGGTCAGCAGGGGGGCAGTTGGGGGTGATCAGGCCAGCAGGGGGGGCAGTTAGGGGTAATCAGGCAGGCAGGCAGGTGAGCAGTTAGGAGCCAGTGGTCCCGGATTGTGAGAGGGATGTTTGACTGCTGGTTTAGGCCCGATCCTCAGACATCCCCCGAGGGGTCCCAGATTGGAGAGGGTGAGGCTGGGCTGAGGGGACCCCCGCCCCCCTGTGCACCAATTTTGTGCACCGGGCCTCTAGTATTATTTATAAAATGGCAGGAAAGAGGGGGCATGGGACACAGGTAAGAAACAAGCCTTTTCTACCCTACACAACTGAGGGAGTTGTTCTCAAACACGAATCCTAATCAAATTAGGAAGAATCGATCAAGTCATGGTGATGTGGTCTCTACATGAAGTGAAGTTTTAGTTACACAGGGGCTAGAGGCAATTTGTGTAGGGTTTGTAAATGTAAACTTTGATGTAATGCAATACTACCAAATATTTTTATAATGCTTTCTTCGCCTTCTTATAAATCTCTGGACTGAGAGGAGATTTCATTATACTGACTGCTTTGAACTCCTATCTTATTCAATGCAATTACTGGAAGGTGAGATAGCGTCTCCTACCTTTTGTTCCAGTGACGAGTCCGTTATATGGAAGATGGTTTGTGGAGAGCCATTTCTAAAAAACAGGTGTGAATTTCAAGGGAAATGACAAAACAAAATTAACCTAAGTACAGATTTTTTTAAAAAAACCTTGAAACTTTCTCTTATAACCCCAAACTAAATGGGGATAATTTTGCCATTACATAAACTTAACTTCAATACACTAAAAACTGAACTGCAACAAGCATAATTAAACCACATTATTTTATTGAAAATGAAAAATATACAGAAATATTAATTTAAAATTTGTAAACTTTTAAAAATGAACAGTATTTATAAACATTTGAAAAATAGAAAACTTCATGACCACAGAGTTCATTCAAAATATCTGAGAACATTTCACATACATTCATATAAATTACTTTTCCACAAAGTTTGGTTGGAATGTGAAGGTTGCAGTTAGTTCAGTTTTATTAGTTTTATTAAGAAAAATAAAATATTTCTGTTGGAATCCTTTTGTTTCGGTTTGTGTTGAGATAGTATAATGATGGAATTCATTTTCACTTGAATTACTTACAATGAGCTACTGTGACACACACTGAGAAAAGATGAAGAATGTATGCAAACTGGCAATGAATGGTCCTTACCTATCTAGTAATAAGACTGTAAGAATTAAGATATTGATTCAAAGAGAATTAAATTTTACTAATTGCCTCTTCTAACAGACATGATGTAGGGTGCTTTCCATGTATTTAATTTAGTACCCTTAAAATAATGGTGTTAATTTTATGTTGCTAAAGCTAAACGATTTTACGAATATTTTGCAATCTGAACTAAAAATAAAATCATTAACCATTGACCTAAGAATAAAATTACAAGACCAAAAGTAAAATGAAACTATTATGTTTACAGAATTAGGAAAAGCTTTCAATATGGCTGTGTGAGGACAACTTTGTAATCCTTAATGACACAAGTGCAGATATTCACATAATAAACCTTCAGATATCATCTATATGAGATGAAGAAAGTGTATATTTTAAATATATACATACACGAAACTTCCAGTTAAGACTAACATGGTTAGTCTGAAAATGGGGATCCAGCATTTTATTCCTCCTCAGACAATATATCCCTATTTGGAGAAATTTATTCTGAATTTAAGGTTTGCAATAACATTTTAGTTTTTCAATGCATATTGAAAAAGTCCACCAGGTATTTTTAGAGTATTTGAAATACTTCACTGTTTCTCAACGTATTTCAACTTGTTAAATTTTTCTCAGTCTTTCTCGCGGGCATATATGTCAACACCAGTTTATTTTCCAACCCAGGGTACAAATTGTTCTTGTGTTCCAAGAACCTTCAACCTGAACACAATACACCAAGGGCAAAGCTTTGTAACAGCTGACATTTAAGAAACATCTGACACTGAAATTCACAGCCTCAGTGTGGATGCCATTAATTTCCTCACCAAGAAGGATAAACCAATCAAGTTTTCAATAGAAAAAAAAATTTAAAGAATGTCTACATTTTTCAAACACTACCTTTTTCTACAAATTTGTGTTCATAGCTTATATATCTGATATACAATTACAGTGAAACAGCAGTCAACACAGTAAACGCATATTTGACCTGAGGTATCAACCCATGTATCTTCCATGGATTATCAGTTTTCAGAAACCTAGAACACACTGAGTTGCACTCCACACTAAACTGCTGAAGAGATGATAACAGTACTTTAGGACTTGGCAGTCACCTCAGGTTGTCACTGTGAAATCAGTGATAGTTCAGTAGAACTGATGAAGTGCTAAAGTCAGTTTAACAGAATTCTGAATAACAGAATTGACTATTATTATCCAGGGTAGACATGAGCTAGATTGCAAACAAACAAAATCACAGACCTTTGATGTTAGAACAGATAAATGCAGTCAACCAGAAGGGTTTTTGTTTTTTGAATGTCAGTTTTTGGGGGTTAGGATTTTTGTTTTGTTTTGAGAGAAGTAAGTTCAGAAGGCAGCTAATTTCTCCTTTTCTATTAAATCAATGAGTGATCAGAAATCAGTCCATAAACATTAAAGACCATGAAAAGTGTTATTCCTGCTATGCACTTGGAGACAGGAACACTTCAGGTAAGTTTCAATACATAAAATGTATTTTCTGGTAGTAGTTCCTGAGGTCTTAATATTTTGTTTTCTAGGAAAGTAACCGCCCTTCTTATTCTTCCAAAACACTTATAGATAAAATATACAGAAAACATGGTCAGGGTGAGATTCAACAGAAAGAGACAATCTACCACTTACTGTGGTAGGATATGTATATTTTCAAAAAGGTTTGTAACTAATTATAATTTCCTTAATAAGCTGGAAAGTGCTAAATTTCAAGACGATGATTATTATAACTCATTCAGGTTTTTCACAAAGATTCTTTTAGTTGTTTCCAAATAGTTTGTGGAAAACCCACCCTTTGGGAATTAAACATTTGGGGGGAAAAAAAGTGTTTCCTTTACTTAAAGTATAAAATATTTCCCTCCTCCATTCTCCCCTTTTTATTTGGTAATAAGCTTCTATGATATGTCAATAAATTACAATTACAATCTGTAGCTCTGCATGGACACATATTTCTTTGCATTCTAACACACCAGGAGCAGATTTCCAGAGCAGGCCAATTATTCTCTTTAACATTCTACCCTTCAGCTACCATCCAGTTTAGCTAAATGAAGTTGGAAGGGGAGGGAAAGCATCAATGATCTCACATCTCAGTTTCAATAATTTGAAACTATGACTCATCAGAGAATGACTGATACTCTGCTTATCAGCACACAGTTAAGTTATCTATTAATTACTATGAAACCAAGACTAGCAGCCAATGAAATGAAGAGCCACCTGGTCAGGCCAAATATACTGTGACCAGAAGAAAGAGATTTCAAGTTTGCAGAAATGAGAAACAACAGAAGTCTCCTGGAGGATGATCAAAATCTTGATTTTTCAAAGATGATGGCCAAAATGAAGGCTTTTTTTTTTTATTTGGCCTTACATCTAAATTACTAGTTAGAACCTTAAACATGTCAGCTTTCCTACTAGTTCTGCAGGCATTGCTTCTCCTCTTCAAGTGTCTCTTAATGGTTCAAGCTCAGTGTTTGTAGAGACTTTGATCATTCACGAGTCCTGCTAAACAAGGTAATGTCATCCTCATATCCCGAGGTTGAACATTCTATATTCTCTAGTAAGACATACTTGTCCTCATTGCCATTCAGAGAGAGGGCTTCTCTCTGAGTGGTGGATGTCAGGTCACTCCAGGTGATGTCCGTGTTTTTAAAAGCATGTAGAAGGAAGATGCCATTGATAATGGTGAAGAACCCACTCAGGGTCCCGATGATATCTCCAGCTTTCATGCCATACCATTCTTGGAACAAGATGGCGGAGCACGTCACTACCATGGACGTAAAGAACACATAGTAAATGGGAGTCACCAGAGATGTGTTAAAGGTGTCTAGGGCCTTGTTGAGATAGTTAATCTGTGTCGTCACTGAAAGCACAAGTACAGCCAGCAAAACAAAGACCAGGGGATTCTTGTAAACTGGCTTCCATTCCAATAGTTCTTTAATGGCAATTCCCAGACCCTTCACAGAAGAAACTGAAAATGCTCCGATCAACGAGCAGATTGAAATGTAGACTAAGATGTTGGTCTGTCCTTTCTTGGGAGCCACGATCAAAATCAGCACCAAGGCGATGATGATAATGATCACAGCAAAGGAAATGAATCCTGTTAGGAAGAGAAAAGAATCAGACTTCAGAAAATGCTCAGGAGATCATGTCATGTTTGTGAAGTATTATTAGTCAGGAGTTTAGAAGCACAGGTGTTTTAGAAAGAGAAGTGAGATTAAATGAAAAAACAACAACACTTGACTGCATAGCTCTTTATATTTTACAGTGGACTTTCCCAAACATGTCATTTGAATCTCACAGAAAATACTGTGAGGCATGGAAGATATTGTCTGATTGACTTTTTATTTTTAGAGGAGTGGCCAGATTTGGGTTGGAGCATAAGTCTTTAGCCTCTCCTCTCCCCATGTCTTCGTTTCATTGTGTAGAGGGAAAGCATGGACGCAAAAGTAAGCTGTGTCACCTTTTCAGAAGACTTGTAATACTCAGTGACACTTAACTGTGTCTCTCAATGCACGACTTGGATTGTAGGAAGCCTATTACAATATTATTACAAATTTATTTGATGAAGAGAGAAAGTGGAGCAGAATTTGAGTGTTTCTTTTGGTTGAAGCACAGACCTGGGTCTCTCAATTTCATTTCCATTTCATGCAAAGAAGCGACTTCCTCTTCTTGTGGGGCATGGATAACCATCACAGTTGACCCCAATATACTTAATATGCAGCCTATTTTCCCATGAATGTTCAAGTGCTCATTTAAAAAATAGGAAGATAATATTGCACTGTTGGGAGAAGAAAAATAAATCACTCTTATTCAATTATCTTTTGATTCCATAGCAGTTCAGAAGTCACACTGTGGCACAAGCCACTGTATCCCAATCAACTGATCTGAATGTGCTACGGGACACTGAAAACCCTGATTAGTTTTAAAACACAGAAATGATGGTCTGTCATATCTGCTTAATTGCTTTTATATCTAAGAATTAAAACAGACATTCTATACCCCTCTAAACTTCCCATGACCTTCTAAAAAGGGCCCACTCAATTCATTTTCAATTTTTCCACCTTTTCCATCTTATTGGCATGATACACTTAGAATACACATGTTCATGAAAACTTCAAAGAAAGATATATGCTTAAAGATTTACTCTGCTCAGGACTGATATTTAGCTAGAACACATAAGTACAATCATATGGGTTGTCAAAATATTGAAATATCTCCTTACCAGCTGCTCCTGCCCTGATACTTTCACCTACCCAATGTTCCCACTACTTTGGTTGCCATGGTTTCAGGTAGTTCCAGGTTAGCACCACCATGGACACCAGACGGTGCCATCCTGCTGCTTCACCAGTAGGTATGCTGTGGCTCCTGCACACCAGCCTCCTTCCCCTGATGCCCTGGCATTCCCATCAGGATATTACCAGTACCCATTTGCACACAAGACTGGTCAATTATCAGGTGTTTTCTAAGAGTCGCCCTGCTGTGGTCACTTGTGAGGTCTTCAGCCTCAGCAAAAACATAGCTGTCATTCATAGTATAGACAGTGTTCTAGTGCTTTATGTGTATTGACTCACTGAATTCTCAAAACAATCCCACAAAGAAGGTGGAAAGAAGTGAGTAGGCCTAGTCATAACCTTTCTACCAGAGATTGATAATGAATGGAGATAAAAGGAAAAGAAAAAGAAAACAAACAAAATAGTTGCTTAGCTAGAAAATAAGAGTTCATGGGCTCATTGAACACATTCATTTGGGATCATAAGAAAGACTAACTCAGAAGGATTAGATCCCCATTCTATGAACGGGAAATTTTTCCTGTTCCCAGCACTAAAAGAAACAAAGAGACCTCCAAACAGAAGTATCCAGTAGTAGATGCAAGACTTTTAGCGAGAGTTGAAATTGAACCCAAACACTATGCTTCTTAAAAGTCCTCTAATTGCAATGGTCATTAACCACTATGACAACAGAGAGGATTAAAAGGGCTGTGGCAATTTGTTCAGGTGAGAGAGAAAAAAAAAATCTGCTTCGTTGAATCGTCACAAACATAACACACAATTACTTTGTTAGCAGCAAACCAAGCTCACTCTCATAGGTTTTCTAAAACACAATAAGGTAATCTATTTCCTATTTCTCCCACACTTTATTGTGTAGTCTTCCCAAATTACTTTTGTGATTTCTGGATTTTGTTTTGCGACATGCTTAGCAATATATTTCTTGTGGGTTAAGCTTATCATAGTTTTAAAATCCCTACAGAAGCCACGCTCTTCATGGCTCACGTACCTGATGAGAACACTCAGCGCGCCCAGTGGCGTGACCAGCGTGGCAGGTGCAAAAGCGTAAGCTGCAAAGTTTGCAGCCTCCCCTGCTCCCACTGGAAAGCAAGCAGCAGAATTAATATAAAAGACGGACTTACTTGTCAGGAGAGAAAAACAAATGACAGATGCAAAGCTGTGGACTATGATCCCAAAGACACTCATAAGTTGAACAAAAAGGAATCATGAACTCTTTTTAGGGAGGGAGGGGGAAGATTGGTAGTAGGGATGCAGATAAACCATAATTACCTGGTCATACAAGCTCAACTAACACAAAAGGTGGTGATGGAAACACATTTTAAATGACTTTCAATAAAGGTTTTAGTTATTTCAGTACCAGAAACATACATGGTCACTGATGAAATCTAGTAGAGGTGGCTTTGGAGTAAGCAGAGAATGATTCTGTTTGCTCAAGAATACTTACTGTTAATGCAAATTAACAATAAAACAACTCCTAAAATTGGAATGCCCAGTAGAGATCTACTGCCTAGGCAGGGGACAGCCAGACATGCCCACCACAGGCCCGTGCAGCCAGGCTTCTCTGAATTGCAGATGACCTACAAGAATGTAACACTATCTTAGTAGCTCAGGGAGATCCAAGCACCCGTTTTAAAGTCCTAATAATGTGCTCCAGCAATCCTTTTCTTAGCTGAGGAACTCTAAACTTCCAGGAGCTACTGTGATGCAAATCGCTTCTAGAGTGAGAGAAAACTCCTTTAAGAGCTGGGTCCTCTATTTGGGGCCAAATTATCCTCATGGGTCACAACTGAACACCTAAACACTTGCCCACGGAATGTAGTATTTCACGCTGGCCAGCTATGCAAAATAAACTTATTGTAGAGAAAGTTCTGGAACAGATGAAAGACACCAGCATACTTTTTCTTTTCTCCTCTGGCTGCTATACTCCAGCCCCGCGCCCCCAGCCAAATGTACAGGAGTACTTAGCTTTAGGAAAACATCATAAGACAAACAGAAATAATTAGGAGACTCCTCTCATAAGAAGGGCAATGGCAGTTTTCTTAGAATCTTAAGCTTTCTTGAATACTTTATATTTTTATCTTTATAGATGACTTTTCAAGAAGATAAAGGGCTGTACAAATTTATTTTTATTCATCATCTTTTTAGATTCTGCCATTTGTTAACCTTTTGCACTTGGATGTCGAGATTAAAATTACTCTTTGAATGTATCAATAATTTGAAATATAAAAAAATCCAAATAAATAAGTTTGTATGAAAAGAAACTCCAGTTTTTTATTCTACTGCTGCGCTTTGTAAAATCTGGGGTATTTAAAAAATTAAATCCCGAGTAGAATAAAGGAATTGAGAAAAAAGCAAGCGAGTGCAAAGGGTTAAAAGTATTCCAATTCTTTCTTATAACAGGATCTCACAGATACTGCCACAGTACAGGAAAATAAATGGAAGTTTTAAGGTTCCTGGCTACAGATGTAGATGACTAGCAACTGGTGTGAGACTACAATGTATTTAGGCCCTTTCTTTGCAAGTCTTAGGTTTGGGGTTTAAGGAAGTTCAGAGGCATTAGGAGGGAGGTAGAAATCTGCAGAGGGGCCCGAAGGAGGCAAATGCCTTCTATTTGGACATCAGCTTGGCGTTTAGAAAGAGCTTGCAGATGCTACAGAGTCCCATCTACTCCTCAGAGCACGTTTAGGAGGGCGGGGAGTGCCGACAAGCTCCATCTCTCTCTTTCAGTGATTTTCCACCTTCTTCACCTCACGGCACACATACACTAATTGCTAAAATTCTTCAGCACACAAAAACATATACATTTTTTTGCCCATCTGACAGAGAAAATAGGTATAATTTTGATTCATTCACACCAAATGGCTATTGTTGTGTTGGCTGTTGTCATTTTTTTTATTTATTTGACAATCTAAGGGAAAGGAGGTTAGCACCCCTGACTAAATAGTCAGGTACTGCATGTTTTAAAAATTCTTGTGGCCAAAACCGGTTTGGCTCAGTGGATAGAGCGTCGGCCTACGGACTGAAGGGTCCCGGGTTCGATTCTGGTCAAGGGCATGTACCTTTGTTGCAGGCATATCCCCAGTGTGGGGTGTGCAGGAGGCAGCTGATCGATGTTTCTCTCTCATCGATGTTTCTAACTCTATCTCTCTCCCTTCCTCTCTGTAAAAAAAATCAATAAAATATATTAAAAAATAAAAATAAAATAAAATAAAATAAAATTCTTGTGGCACACCAGGTGAAAATCGCTGCTCTATTTGTTTAGTTGCTAAGCAGCCAGAGGGGACTTGAATTTATCCATGTTTTGGTCCTGGCCAGGAAAATGTACCCATTCCTTAGAAAACATGCAGCTAGAATAGTCCCCAATTTTAATTCAGCACTGGGAAAATGTGGGGGGAAAGCATTCTCTTCAATTGTTATGGAGAACAGAATAAGAGAAAGAGAAGTCCATGATAAAATATAATACTTTACATGTTAACTTTTCCCTTTGCATTCCAAGACAGTATTGAGAACATGGGAGTGGGGAAGAAGGGTAAAAATAAATTCTAAATAAATATGACTTATTTTATATATAAGGCAATATGTTATACTTGCTAGACTTAAATGTCATCCTTACCAGGCAGTTAAATCAATCAATTTTAAATAATTCCATGTAATCTATTTATCATTTTGCAAGCAAACACTATTCTCAGCATTAAGGACTTACTTGAGAGTAATCCTGCCCACCAGAGCCATTCCTTGAGGTAAGAATGTCCACCTTGACCTAGGAAAATAATAAAAATGAAAAGTAAGTTCTTTTAAAAAAATATTTTTAAAATATATTTAAAATATTTTTATTGATTTCAGAAAGGGAGAGGGAGAGATAGAAACATCAATGATGAGAGAGAATCATTGTTCAGCACAATCCTTTTTGGTGATCGAGCCTGCATGTGCCCTGACTAGGAATCAAACCGTTACCTCCTGGTTCATAGGTCAATGCTCAACCACTGAGCCACACTGGCTGAGCAAAATTAAGTTCTAACGTGAAGGAAGGTTTGGAGAATTGACTTCTAGGTACTGGAATATGGTTGGAAAAGGCAAGATTAAGGCCATGTCAGTATACTTAGTCTTTTAGCCTAGTTATGGGGCCATTTCCAAAGATTCTCTAACACTTTCTATTATATTTTGAAATATTTTACCCAAGTCATTTTCTTTTTAGTTCAGGTGTTTAGTTAAAGGTGTTGCCATATAGATTTATTTTTTTCAATACAGATCATCTCTTCCTTTATATAGAATAGTTTCTTCCTTTATCTCTATGCTTAGAAAGGCCTTCTTTTAGGTGTTTTTTTTTTTAATTTAACTCTAAACTATGTATTATTTATTTTGATGAATGGTATAGAGTAGAACTTTTATATTTTCCTCCTCTAATTTTTGCCAATTGTCTCAATACTTTTGATTGAATAATACATCCTTTCTCTAGTGGCTCAACATGCCACTTTAAAAAAAATCATACATTAAATTGTTGTATGTACTTGGGTCCCCTTAGACATTTCTAATTATCTTTTATTGTTTTGTCTTTTTAAATTAATATAGCACTATCACATGTTCTATTTTCTGGTGGTGTAAATCTCCCCCCAATAGTACGCTTTTATAAACTTGTTTGCACAATTTATAGTTATTTATTTTTCCATATGAACCTTAGAATAATATTTAGCTCTGTTATAATATTATTCTTGATAAGAATGAATACAAAATTCATGGTTAATGAAGGATAGTCAAGCAGAACTATTTAGCATGTGAAATGTCAGTATTATTAGCAACCTAATTCTATGGCTATCCATTTGATTTAACAAATATTTATTGGGTGGCAAACACTATGCTAGGGAAGGCTCCTGTTCTTGTGACTCTACTATTAATAAATAAGTAAACCCATTGACAACAAGTAAATAAACAATAAACGTACAAGGACAAGTTATTCTAGGTACAATGAAGGAGACCATTAGTGCAAGGACAGAGCAGGCTGGTGTGGGAGACCTGCCCAGGGAGAGTGGTCAAGGAAGGCCTTCTGGGGTGATGTATTTAAGCTGAGATCTCAAGGAGGAGTCAGTCAAATGAAGGGCAGGGAGAAAAGAGTTCCAGGCTGAGGGGAAAGACTTGAGGTGGGAAAGAACTTGGTATATTCCAAGAGAAAAGTAGGTGACTGGGAGAATAGCAGAAGATGAAGCTGGGGAGGTAGCAAGGGCCAATTCATGCAGGAAGTCAGAGTCTGTGGGAAGATGTTAGATTTTATCCCGAGCGCAGGATCTGACTTTGACTCCTGAAACTGCAGAATAAAGCTATGAAAAGAAGAACCTGTAGTACACTCCAAACCTCTAGAAACAAGAATTTCAGACTTTCCCTAAAGGAGACACAGCTGGTTCAATCCTGGAAATGGCTGAGAAAAGAACTGCAACCAATGGAGATAGAAGCTACAATGAGTAGACAGCAGTATGATGATGTTACAGTAGGGTTATTTCTGCAGTTAGCAACTTGAATTCATTAGTTGCATCCGTTTCTTACCAGCTCTAGTAACGCCCTTGTTGGCCAGTTGCAAAAGGCCCTTCTTTTTCAATATGAAGCTGGAGCCAATAAAAATACTGGAACTTACTGCCAGGACCAGGCCCACATAAAGACTGTATTTGTTTTCTACATTTGCAGAAATGCTCAAGTTGGTTAGGCTGGAA
This sequence comes from Cnephaeus nilssonii, assembly GCF_951640355.1. NCBI lineage: Eukaryota > Metazoa > Chordata > Mammalia > Chiroptera > Vespertilionidae > Cnephaeus > Cnephaeus nilssonii. Next base: position 88,565,240 of record NC_137072.1, read on the forward strand.
TTCAGGTCCCTGTAGAGGACAGGAGAAGCCAGCAGCTGTGACACGTTTGTGATCTCACACCAAGCCTGGGAGGAGTTTGGACAGACCAAAGACAGCACATAGCCTGGAAAAAAGGAAAGAAGAAAATGTCAACAAACAAGAGGGAGATGCATTCGTGTGTACTCCGCTTCTGCAGGAAAGAGAAACTTGAGTGGACAGCACTGAAACTCCATTTTCTATTGCATGAAGGGAAGTGCCCAGAAGGTGGTCCTTAGGCCCATGCACATGCTTGATTTGGCGGACACCGGTTCTTAAAAAACATATAAATTTGTTTAGTTTTTATCATTTAAATATGAGAGATTGTGCATCAAAGTCTGGATTCCTCTTATAAATTGGAAACTTTTGGCAATAGTTGGCTCTTTGTTCTAGAAAAACAGTAACCTGCTCCAGAAATTCATCACAGTTTCCCCCTCCCCGCCCCTCCACATCCACTTCTCTCCTTCTCAGTGTCAATCTGTCTCCTGGAAAGCAGTGTCTGTGACACCTGAATGTAGGGAAAGGGAACAGCAACCCATTGGTCCAGAAATCACCACCTTACAAGAATTTAACGCATTTGATGGGGTATGAATTGTGCATTTCTGTACCACATTCCCTGAAGGGAATGATTTTTCAGGCCCACTAACCCACCTTCCCCTAAATAAAATAGAATCTAAGAGAAAAATGATTTCATCATCTTTAGGCTTTACTTCAGAATTAGAGGCCTGGTGCAAAAAATTCATGCACGGGGGCAGGGAAATGTGTCCCTCAGTCCGGCCTGTGCCTCTTGCAATCCAGGACCCCTCAGGGGATGTCTTACTGCCGGTTTAGGCCTGATCCACAGGGATCAGACCTAATTTGGTAGTCGGACATCCCTCTTGCAATCCAGGACCGCTCGTCCTAACCGCTCGTCTGCCTGCCTGCCTGCTCGCCTCTAACCGCTCACCTGCCTGCCTGCTCAGTGCACATCATAGCAACCAGTTGTTCTGGTCGTTCCGCCTTAATGGTTGCATAGGCTTTTATATATATAGATGGGATTCGAATAACCATGTAAAGTTACTGAACACAACCCATTATTATTGAAAGAAGTTTTTAGGGGTAAAATAGCCAAATTTAGGAAGTCTTAGGAATTAGGGGGCCCATGGGGGGGGGGGGGAGGCACAAATGGTTGGGAACTTGAAACTGGCAAAAGTCATAAATTCACAAAGAACAGAAGGCGCCACAGAATAAGGGGAGGGGAAGACACCCATTCACAGAAGATAAGGGGAAAGCCACAGGGAGTGGAGAAACAAAAGGGAGAAAGAGGAAAACAGATTTTCACAAGGTACAGAGAATTCTTCCACTGAAGCGGGGAGAGAAAAAGAGGGTCCCCACGTAGGGTTTGAGCTTGGAAGCTGCTATAGTGACCAATAAGAAGGGAGCATCAAAAGACAAAGAACTGCAGCCTTTATAAGCCTTAGGAAATAGGGCTTAATGGACTACCCCTATTGGGACCCCCTCTCCACATGGGAGTCTGTACTTGTTCCCAATAAATTTCCACCTTTTCATATACCACCTTTTGTCCGTGGTTTCATTCTTCAAATCCACCTGAACAAGAACCCAGGAAAGAAATCACTTTTCCATGCTGCCCAGAAAAAAACTATATGTTTCAGTTTGGCTTCCACATTTCATTATATAAGTACCTTGGAATTTTAAGGCTAAACACTAAAACAATAAATGAAAACATTTTACACTATATTGCAAACTTTTTGTAATCTGTTCTCCACTTGAAAAGCTGTCAACAGGTGACATAATGATTAGATTTTTTTACTGTCTTCTCAACTTTTTTTTCATTATAAAGTCATATTTTCTCATTTGAATTACCCTAAATAAAAAAAGGCAAAGAAAAATTAATCAAGTAACAATTTTAGAATTGAATAAAAACATCAGTTTTATGTCTCAAAAATCTTAAGAATGCATAACAAACTAAAACAAAACAACAAAATCAGTTTGATCAAACAATGTCTTACCAACAAAACTTTAATAATTGGATGGATGCCTCCCTGTCAAACATTATAAAGACATCTGAATTTTATCACATATAAAATTATGAAGCAACCAAAAAGTTTATGTCTAGAAAAAGGTAAAAAAATGTGAATTTAAGATTTGCATGATTATTATTTCATTTATTTCTGCAACTTGAAGATGAATCAACTTTGATTCAGAGATAGAGTATAAATTCTGAGACAAAACTTATATTCTGAGGAAAATTATATTACTTCAAGGATATTCTATATCATTGGCAAATTTTCAGTCAGGTTGTCTTACTAAAAACTGCAGTAAATTTTCAGACAAACTAGACCTGTTCTGGGCACTGTTCATTTCCTTTAAACCCCAAGAATGGAAAGTAATTTTTAATAGTAAGAATTTCAATTGGTTTAATTCACGAGAAAACATGTAATTGACTTTCTAGTAGATTCCATGGCTACATTACTGTCACTTACTGTGTAGAAACATAACCATTCCAAAACTTCATCTCTGAAAACAGTGTGGGTGGACCTCATTCCAGTGAAACAATATTCTTTTTAAGCTGTTGACACAGCAAAATGTTTCCGACATTTTAGGGGGTGTGGGGACAGAGGGTGATAAGGGAGAGCAAATAATCTTTGTTGCATTTTGTAAGTTCTCATTGTAAGTGGCAGGCATTAATGCTGCATGTTTTATGGCAGGCCAAATAATAAAAATCTTGTCTAGTTACTGACCTTAGAACTTAATTTATTTTGTGTTTTGGGTGTATGTTAAGGAGAGAGGCTGCAGCAGATGTGACTGAAGGAGGGAGTGAGGGAGTGGATGGTGAGATGGTGGGTGTGGAGTGGAGAGCAGCAGGGGAGAGAAGGGTAAAACAGGATGTGTGGGCAGGAACTTTGGAGTGTTCCTCCAGAGGAATCACAAAAATCTCCAAATCAGAGTTGGCTTTTTAAGATGTGTGTGAGCAAAGTAATTATACGGGGAATTTCATCCAAATTTTATTTGACATAGAAAGAGAAAATCTATTACATTCATTATTTTTCATTTCAATAGACATTGTCAATAGCCCTCTAAAGTGACTGTACCGATTTATACTCCTGCCAGCAGGGAGCATACATTAGTTCTTTGATGTTGTTATTACTTAGTTTTCTAAATATTAAGTAATTAATATTTAGAAAATATGTGTCAGTTATAAAGAAAAACAATTCAATAGACACTAATGAATCAACCACCCAATTTAAGAAATAAAACAGTACCCCTCAGAGGTAACGACCATGCTGATTCTCCTTTGCTTAAAAAGTTTTCCCTGTGAGATTATATCTTCAAATAATAAATTTAGTTTTGCCTATTGTTGCACATATAAAATATAATCATTCTGTATGTATTCTCTGGTAACTTGCTCTTTTTGAGATTTATTGATGTAGATGCATGTGGCTGTAGGGTTTGTTATTTCCCCACTGTTCTATAGGATCCCACTGTATGACTTTCTCACAATTAATTTTTGTTTTATTGTTGGTGAACATCTGGGTAATTTGCACTGTTTTTGATTTTACAAACAGTACTGATAATTTCTCAATTATGTTGAAACATATGTACTTGATATATGACAATTGTTGATGCTACAAAATAGCAGTTTCATATGGTTCAACTTAATATATATCTTCTATATATTATATATATATATTATATAATATATATTTTCTATATATTATATATATACTCACACACACACAATTTAATAATTTAAAAACAATATTACATTTCCTATAGGAACATATGCCTTTTCCCTTAAGCTCTATTACTATCTGTAATTATGGGCAAGTTGAGTAATCAATCACTCTTAGCTTCAGTTTCTTTATCTCTAAAATGAGGGCATTTGACTTGATTCTGAAGATGCCTTCTATAATTTGGTGGTTTGACCATAAGCTATCTTTGTTCCCAGAATAATTTATTGATGATCCTGGTAGCATAAATGTTGCCAAAGGACCAGCTCTAAACTCACAGTCACTTGTAGTTGGAAGGCATTTTAAAGAAACTAATGCCAGGCTATTAAGTGACTTGCCAAAATCCTGTAACTGCCCAAACCAAGACCAAGTAGCTATAACTAATGTTTCTAAAGTAAGAGAGAGATAGAGAGAGAGAGAGAGAGAGAGAGAGAGAGAGAGATATCAATGCAGCACCAACTGCGAGCCAGAGGGGGACAGAAGCTGTGCTGGGCTCATGTACTGCAGCTCTGGGTCCTGCTCCTCCTGGGCTTGGTGGGGTCAAGTGTGTGGCTGTGGCCCCAGAGGCTGCACTTCTGCAGTGAGATGGAGCGGAGCCACCTGGTCATGGGTGAGGCATCGGGCACCGTGTACCTGGGGGCAGTTCTTTGTTTTCCCTCAAGTAAATCTTGCCACTAGACCTCAAATCTTCCTGTGTGTGCATTCCTCAAATGCATTTTCTGTGATACCATGGAATGGTCCTAGTTCCTCTGGCAATACCACAAGGAGACAAATCCAGATGGACATGTAGCCTGATGCAGAGACACCCAGCTGAATCCAGTCTACATTAGTCAACTATCAGCTTAACTACGGACACATAAGCAAGAATCTACAGGGTGAGGCAAAGCAGATTTACCGTTGTGAGTATGGAAAATAGAGTTTGTTATTGTATTATTATTTATTAATTATTGTACTGTTTTCCATATGAACAACTGTAAACCTACTTTTGCCTCACCCTGTATGATTGTTATTTTAGCCACTGAGTTTTGGGATGTGTGTTATGTAGCAATAGCTGACTGACACACCTACCTATTCTGATTAGCAAAGTAAAGAATGAATGAAATTTCTTGGTGTCCCTACATTTATTCTGCAGATAAGATTTTTATTGAGTGTCTATTATCTGTCAGGCATTTTCTAGAAGCTGGGGATACAACAGTGAACAAAAGAACATTCCTGCTCTCTTATAGTCATTCTAATGAGGGGGAAATAAGATAGACAAATGAACTAATAACTACATAATATGTTGAGTGCCATGGAAAGCAGTAAAAGCAGCATAAAGAAATACTTTTTAAAAAAACAACATTAAATGGAAAACCTCTCTGCTAAGTGTAAATGCAAAACTCTTGAGGGAGGAGTTTGCTTGATGGGTAGGAGGGACTGCAATCAGACAGGCTGGCTGGGCTGAGAGATTAGGTTGAAGGACAGCAGAGGACAAGATCAGGTGGAAGGAGCCTTTAAATAAGTAGGTCCGATGTTGTCATTTCTCCTTCCCAAATTCTATAATGGCTTCCCTCCTCATTCAGAAAAAATATCCAAAATTCCCACCACTTTACAAGGGTCTACAGAATCCTGCCTCCTGCTACCTCTGCAATCTCATTCCCTACTATTTTTTTTCCTCTGTTCCTTTCTTAGGCTAAGTTCCTTCTCACGTTAAAACTTTTAAGTAACCCTTACTTAGCCTGAGTAGTGAAGTAGTAGCTGGCTGAGGAGCTATCTCCTTAGAGAGACCTTCTCGGACTTTCCAATCTAAAGGAACTTCTCAGTTAAGTTCCATCCTATCACCCTACTTAATCCTTCCAAACAAACTTCTTACAGTTCAGTTATGGTTTTATATATAATAGTATTGTATATCCGTAAAGCTTTTTCATTAATTCATTCAACAAAATAGTTGTTGAACACCTACCACACAAACATATGTTAGGTATTCATTTATTCAACACGTAGGGAATTCTTACCGGCACTTCCTGTGTGCCGTGCCCTGTTCTAGGAACCTGTGAGATAGTGATCAACAAGGCAGGTAAACAGGTTTCTGTTCTCACAGAGCTGATGATTTTAGTGAGAGAACAAAGAACAGGAGTAAGGGGAGCAGAATAGAATGAGTAATAATTTTGAGTAAATTCGGAAATCAAGTCATAGTAGACTACATATCAACTCTGATAGGATGCGGAAGAAGCCCATTATTTCAATTGACCAAAATAAAATTGAAAAGATACTATTGATTTTTTTTTTAAGTTAAAAACCTGTATCTTCCCACCATCAGTGTGTTTGGAAGCCAAGAATTCCAATAATTAACTAACAGATTTCCTACATAAACTATTGTTTTCACTTTACAATCTGTATATTACTAAAGTCACTAAATTGTTAAGATAAAATTCCCATAAAGTTAATAAATGATTAATGAATGAAGATGCAGGAAAAGAAACTAGGGACTAATATTGCAATAAGGATGCATTTATATCAAGGTTTTCAAACCTTGATACAGTTCATATTAAATATTAAACTAAGCAATTAATGGCCTATGGTTTTCTCAACAAACTTTAGTGGGAAATTTTTACTACCTTTAAGCACTTTTAACTTTCACCACTTAGAAAATCTGTGGAAGGCTGGGACAACAACTTGTGCAAAAAAATTAAACTTCTAGTAAAAATCGGAAGGAAGTCTGTTTTAGTTCAACATATAAGCCACTATATTTTACACCGAAAATACAGCGTGTCCTGACAATACAGGTTGTGTTCATCTGGTGGAATTTTGAAAAATGTTTAAGATATGGATGTTTTTAAAGAGTAAAATCTCAGAATCATTATACTGTATACCATTGAACCAAGAGGCCAGAGACTGGAGATGGGCTCCTACAGAAAAAATAAAGGCCCAAATAATTTCATGCTTAGTTTGATCACTAATTATGAAACCTTATTCAATCCTCTGGGCCTTGGTTTCTGTATCTGAAAAAGGATATAATGGTTACCTAATAAAACTCACAGAATTTAACATGTGTGAGGGTAAACTGATATATTTTTATGTTAACCTGTTTCGAAAATTTAAGATTATATACATGGGGGAAAAAAAGATTATATACATGAAAATGGGACACATGCTAATCAGTACATGAGAGATACAGCCAGTTCTTAAAGAAGTGCGCAGTTCCTGAATTTTCTCCTCTCAAAACCACCAAGACAGGCTGCATCAGTTCTAAATACCACCTGTCATTTGTCAGTCACTCTTCTGATTGGCTGCACCCTGGGAAGGTGGCTCACTCAAAGAACACTTTGAAAACCACTGGGCCCCTCTCCATCTCCAACCCTCCCTACCGCCAAACCAGGTCCGAATTCTCAGGAAGATGCCCCGTCTTCCTTACAGCCCAGGCTTGCTGACCTTGGTGTCCCCTAGCACCGTGGTCGGCAAACTGCGGCTCGCCAGCCACATGCGGCTCTTTGGCCCCTGGAGTGTGGCTCTTCCACAAAATACCACGGCCCGGGCGAGTCCATTTTGAAGAAGTGGCGTTAGAAGTAGTTTAAGTTTAAAAAATTTGGCTCTCCAAAGAAATTTCAACCGTTGTACTTGTTGATATTTGGCTCTGTTGACTAATGAGTTTGCCGACCACTGGCCTAGCACAAAGTCTTCGTGCAGTTGGTGCTTCACAGGTGATGGGTGTATTTCTTACATTCTATTTTCATCATGTCATACTTTCATGTTAATAAAGCTCTACTGGAGTCAAATTAAAATCTGTAAGATAGGTGACATAATGTAAAAATCCTGAATTTTTTAAAAAAACCTTCATACGTGTTTAAATTTATTTTTTGAGATAATTTTGGATTAGAAGGCCTTTTAAAGCATCTATAGTGTTAAAAGTAAAAACCACACTACGGGGTTAACTCTCTGCGTGGGAGTACACCCGGATTGCTCTATCCTCAGGTCTCATGATGGACTCCTTGTCATTTGGGTCTCAGTGCACATGTTTCTTTCTCTAAGGAGTCTTCCCTGTGTACCCAGTCCGACCATCCCAAGTTTCTCATTACATTATCCATGACACTCACCACTCTTGTCCTTTTTCAGTCGTTTGTTTCTTGCATAGTATCTGTCAATAGACAGTTAGCTGCATGGGAGCAGGGACCTGGCCCTAAAGTCTAGACCAGACTATCTTGCAAATCCCTCTGTACTAGCCCTAGGCAGATGCCTGGGACATGGGACTTGTTCAAATTGAGACTTTACTCCTTGTCAGGCTTCCTGTGTAACCCCACCTGCTTCTAATCCTCACAACTGTAAACTGTAGGAATTATTCCCAAGTTTTAGACGAAGAAAGACGCAAGGAGGCTTAAATCATAGCTGAGAAGACAGTCTGGTGCCCAAGTCTAATCCCTTCCCACCACTACCGACAATGCGGATTCCGAATCTTTCCCACCAGTCTCCCACACACCGGTTACCACGATTAACCACAGGCATTAAGCGCCGAGCTTAGATATTTCTTCTTGGAACTAAATGTATTAGCGAAGCAGGAAAAACATCAGGAAGTTCAAACAAGCTGGTGTAGCTCACACACCCTCCTCCGCACAGATCCTTGGGTAAACAAGGGTGGAAGGGTTAGTGGCCATCTAACTTACTGGTTTAGGCATTATTTTGATAAAGGTCACACAGTCTGACTATCTAGGAAATCTACATCCAGCTGCCTTGGTTACCGCTTCCAAAAATCTCAGCTTTTGAAGCGTTTGTGAACGGTTCAGGCATTTTCTCTTTCTTGGTGTCCCTTTTCTCGCTCTCACCATGGTTTTGACTTTCGACTAGTTCACTGCCTTAAAAACAAACAAACAAGCAAACAACAACAACAACAAGCCTCTCCAAATCAAGGAATAAGTTGGAGGGACCCAGAGGAGAGAAAACCGGGGAAGTTGCCAGCAACTTTGGGAAAGGTATATACCGTATTTTCCGGCGTATAAGACGACTGGGCGTATAAGATTTTCCTGGGTTAAAAAGTCGTCTTATACGCCGGAAAATACGGTATATGGGACTATATTGATGGGATTAGATATAATGGATTAGCTATATTGGACTACGTAGTTCTTGTCAGGCCCCTCACTGTCCTGTCTATTTATATTCTCATCAGATAAATGAAAAACTGCCTTTATGTGAAAACCGTCGTAATCTTCAGCTGGTACACATTCTTCCTGTCGCACCCACACCCCCACACCCCCCCCCCCCAATTTCCGTCCCGGTTCGGGGCTGTGACGTGCCTTTGTGACTGCAGAAAGCCTGCGGGTGTTGTAAATACCTGGGGGTCGGGTGGGGGCTGAAGCTCCAGCCCAGCAAGCAGTGAGACCTACGCACGACTGTGCCCCGTTCTCTTCTCCTCTCCCGCTGGGCTCTCGCTGAACGCAGCCGAGAAGTGACCGCACAACGAGTCAGACGGGAGACTAGCGGGACCGGGGACTTCTCATCTCCAAGTGAGAGAGACGTGGGCGGTCCGGGCGGGTCCAGCGCGCTCCCCCGCGGACCAGGGCGCCTGCCCAGGGCGCCACGCAGGACTCCGGTCCCCGGGCACGCCCTCTGGCCGCTGGACGATGTCGACCGAGGACTCTGGAAGTGACTCAGAGTCTTTCTCAGAGGAGACTTGGAAGTCTTCCCGCAGCATCCTGAATCTCTCCGTCCCAAGACTCAGCCTACTGTCCTGTACAGGGATCTCCCTTCCGGACCGGGGTGGGAGCCACGTCGGTCTGGTTCGACCCACTCGGGCTTTCCCACCGAGGCTGGCACGTTGTAGGCACCAATAGGCAGCTGTTGCCTGGCTGGGCGCTGGCTGGGCGACTGAATGAATACCTGCCCGATGAATGCATCAGGAGTCGGTGCGTCCCTTCCTCGCCTCTGCAAGGACCCGGGACCGCCCATTCGATCTCCTCGCCACCCAGATGCCAGGTCCCCCGGCTCGGGGCACACACTCACCTTCTCGGCAGGGCTCTCCGGGCGGCAGCCTCACCTCTCCCCCCATCGCCCCCAGGCAGGGCTTCCCGGGCGCAGGCGCTCGCTGCTCACCCACCTGGGCTTCTCCTCCACCGCCTGGACCCCGGGCTCCCGCAGAGCTGCGCGGGCTCAGACCCAAGTGCGCTGACCCCGCCCCCTGGGAGGCCTCCGCCAATGGGGGCGGCTGGGTGGGGCCTGCGGGCGAGTCCCGCCCCCGACCTGCCAGGTTGGAGGGTGGTTCTCGGGGGGAAGGCGGCGGCGGCGGCGTCTCCCAGTCGCTGGTGTGACGCGCGGAATCGCTGACTGCGCCTCCGGTCGCCCGCCGGAGCGGGGCCGAGAGAAGCACGGGCACACCTCGCAGGGCGGAGGCGTCTCTCCGAGCGTGGAGGCCGCCGAGCCAACCCTCGGGGAATTCGTGGGGTACCTGGACAGGCTGTGCGGGGGGGCCCCCTTCTGGCTCGCCCGGGTGGAAATGCCTCCTGCTGCAGGATTCTGAGCGCGCTCCGTCCTACGTGAGCGGCTCTGCAGGGAAGTTGCTGGCCGCTGGGATTCTGCTCTGAGGGCCATGCCAAAGTTTGACCTGGGCGCTTTGGACACAGGCTGCGCCCTTCTGTGCTACTATCAGCGTCTCCCGCGCTCCTTCGACTTCGAACTTGCGCCCCTCGACCCGCCTTTTTCTTGGTCATAGAGTTATCTGCAATAAACCCTAAAGGAAAGGCAGTGCTCAAACGGAAACGGCTGGTTCCTACAAAATAGTAATAGTTCGCATGTGTGATATTCTGACTTTGCCAGGCATGTGTAGGCACTTTATATGTATGAACTCAGTATGTGTCACAACCTAGCAACCCCTAGTTTACAGATGCGGGATCAGCGCTAAAAAGTGAGGTTGGGTCAACCAAGTAGTCAGTGGAAGGCTGCGTAGCAGGTCCTGATGCAACGTGAAATGATTACCATTCCTGCGGGAGCCCTCATCACAGGCCCTTGTGCTCTGGAATTCACCGAAGGAAAGGCTGGCTGCTCACCTTGTCTTTGCTCTAGGTTGTCATTAACTTGATTACCTAAGAGTTTCAGAGCAGAGGCCTCAGTCTTGCTTTTCTTGTTCTTCGGCTGATGAGAGAAGAGTTAACAATCAGTCACCATATGGCACCATGTGGATGACTTGGTGGAGAAGGCATAGCATGGGGAGGGATATGGTGAAAACTGGATGGGAGGGAGATTTATGGCACACTTGGATAACAAGCTTTAAAACTTAGATTTCTAGTTAAAGGTTTTAACATCAGATTTGAAATTTTTACCTTTATCAAAGATTGGTGAGAACAGTGAACGTGCTCTGAAGTATTATTTATTACTTATATAGTTAACCGACACAAATAGCCTTTATGTGGGTAAGCACTATTCTAAACACTTCACAAATATTTGCTTTTTAAATCATCATAATAGATACTTTATTAATCCCCCTTCTCCCTTACAGATAGGAAAGGGAGGCAGATAGAGATTAAGTAACGTACACGCCTATGGACACATAGCTAAAAAGTGGTGGAGCTGGGATGCTAACTAAAGAAGTCTGGCTTCAGAGTCTGTGCTTTTACCCCATTTGCTAAATGGATATTTTTAAAAATTGGATATTTAAAAAACTAAGAATTACTGTTGAGATGCTTTTTTGTAAAAATTGAATTCCGGCTTCTTCGTAAAGTCTATTTTAAGTAGGAGGCACTTTGTGGTAATTCTTGTTTGTTGGTTCTAGAAATAAAAACAAAATCACAGAAAAATAAAAGTAAGCTTATCTAAGATCACTGTTTCCCCAGTTTAAATGTTGCTTATCAGAACTTTACAATTTATTTTCCTTCACTGCCTATTTTAGATGACTTTTGGATATTATGCCATTATAGCACCATAGACTGTCATTAATTTTAGAGATTTTTATTCCTATTGGAAAGTATGGTGTTTATTTAACTAAAAGAAGAACATTTTAAAAATGTACAACTAGCCTCCTCCACAACTCTGGGAAGATTCCTTTCTGACTCAAAACTTAGGATGTGATAACACATGAGGTCCTCTAAAATGTCAGCTCCTGACTTACTGGTCTTGTAGACTCAGTAGTGATGGTCCAAATAATGAACAAACCTTGAGGCCTCCAGGAACAAGGCCACAGGTTCTTTGAACAGTGCAGGGGTCTGATAGGGTCCCTATGGTGTAAGGCTTTAACCCTTCAGTTGCTAGATTGTGGAGAGGTCTAAGGTTCCTGGGGCAGGGATGGGGTGAGTAGGCAGGAGAGGTAGTTTTGGAGAGGGGACTTGAGACTATTTGCAGAAGTTACAGCCCTGCCTAGCATTATGCCAAGTCTACTACTGGGAATTCATGATTCCTTATTTTTTTTCTGTCAGTCTAGCTAGGAAGTTATCAATTTTTCCAAAAACCATCTCTTACCTTTATTGATTTTCTTTACTGATTTTAAAAAGTTCATTGACTTCTGCTACTATTTTTTATCATTTTCTTTCTTCTGTATTGAGTTTAATTTGCTTTTCTTCTTCTGGCTTCTATGGTAGAAACATAGATCATTGCTTTCAAATACTGCTCTAGCTACATCCCACAAAAATTGAAATGTGTTTTTATTATTAACTAGAGGCCCAATGCACGACATTCATTCACCGGGGAGGGGTGGGTTCCCTCAGCCCAGCCTGCACTCTTTAGCAGTCCGGGAACCCTCGGGGGATGTCCGACTGACAGCTTAGGCTCTCTCCCCAGCGGGCCTAAGCGGCAGGCCGACATCCTTAGCCCTGCTGTGGAGGCAGGAGAGGCTCCTGCCACTGACGCTGTGCTGGCCAGCAGTCAGCCGGGTTTGTGGCTGAGCAGCACTCCCCCTGTGGGAGCTCACTGACCACCAGGGGGCAGCTCCTGTGTTGAGTGTCTGCCTCCTGGTGGTCAGTGTGCATCATAGTGACCGGTCTGTCCACCATTCAGTCAATTTGCATATTACCCTTTTATTATATAGGATTAGTTAAAAATATTTTGAAATTTTCTCTGTGATTTCTTTTTTGATGCATGGATTATTTAGGAATGTGCAGTTGATTTATAAATATTTGGGATTTTTTCTCAGATATCCTTCTGTTATTGATTTCTAACTTAATTCTGTTTTGGACATAGAACATATTCTATATAATCATAGGCCTTTGACATTTATTGAGATCTGGTTTATGGTCTATTTTAGTGAATGTGCCAAGTGAAATGGAAAAGAATGTGTATTCTGCAGTTTTGGGGTATAATGTTTTATAAATGTCAACTAGGTTAAATTGCTTGCTCAAAGTCTAGTTTATTACTGATTTTTAAATTTGTTCTGTCAATTACTGAGAAAGAAGTGTTATAATCACCTGTAATTTTGAGTTTGTCTATAAATTTAGTGCTGTTAGTTTTTGCTTCATGGATTTTTGAAGCTTTGTCATTAAGTGAATATACACACAGCACTATTAGGTCTTCTGAGTCTATTGACACTTTTAGCATTATTAAATAGTAGTGGCCCAGTGCATAAAATTCATGCACATTAAAAGGGAATTAATTAGAGGAAATATTTAAATATTGCTATTTGCCCTTTCTCTATAATAGAAGTCCCCCATCAAGCCATGCTGGGTGGGGGACTCAGCCTCAGTCCCCCGTCAAGCTGCGCTGGGTGGGGGACGCAGCCTCACATCCCCTGTCTAGCCATGCTGGGCGGGGGATGCAGACTCACGTCCCCCGGCCTCGCCGCACACGCAGCCCCGCCTACCCACACCTGCTGTGCATGCAGCCTCCTGCTGATCGGTCGTTATGGTGTGAGGGCATCACGACCATTTGCATATTAGCCTTTTATTATTAGAGATTCCTGTTTATTTATAGTAATACTTTTTTTTATTTGATTGTACTTTGAAATTTATATAGCTAAACCAGATGTTTTATTGTGAGTTTACATGTTATACCTTTTTCTATCCCTTAACTTCTAACTTATCTTCATATTTAAAACTTATTTCTTATAAATAAAATATAGATGCATTTTATTTTTTTAAATATTTACCTGAGGATATGTTTATTGATTTTGAGAGAGAGAAAGAGAGAGAGAGAGAGAAGACATTGATAGATTGGCTCCTTCATGCACCCTGACTGGGGATCAAACCTGCAACCTTTTGGTGTATGGGACGACGCTCCAACTAATTGAGCCACCTGGCCAGGGCTGCACTTTACTTTTTTAACCAAACTGTCAATCTCTGATTTTATTAGTCTACTTAGTGTGTGTACATGTTTTGTAATTATTGATATAGTTGGATTAAATACTGAAGAAGTTCCTTTAACATTCTTATAGTGTGGATTTGCTAGCATAGTTGCTCTCCATTTTGTTTTTCTGGGGGCGGGGGGGAGGAAAGTCTTTATTTTTGTCTTTGTTTTTGAAAGTGATATTTCCTTGGTACAGAAGTATAAGTTGAAAGTATTTTCTCTTGGAACTTTAAGGATATTGATATTGTTCCATTGTTTTTTAGCTCACATTGTTTCTATTAAAAGACTGTGACTATTCATTTGTGTTTTCCCGCATGGTATGTAATGTGCCTATTTCCCCCCTCTAGCTGTTAAAAAATTATTTTTATCACTTATTTTTATTAATTGGGCTTTTATTTGCCTTGGTGTGATTTTCTTTGTGTTTATCCTGTGTGGATTCATTTGAGATGCTTGAATATGTGGGTTTATCCTTTACATTAATTTAGAAAATTGTTGGCCATTATTTTTTCAAATATTTGTTTCTACCTCTTCCCTTCTAAGACATTAAACACTCATATGTTTAACTGCTTAATATAGTCTCATGAAGTCTATAGTCTATGAGTCACTGAGGCTCTGATATTTTATCTCTTGCTTCAGTTTGGATACCTTTGATGGCTGTCTTCCAAGTTTACTGATCTTATCTTCTGTATTATCAATTCCACTGAATAAATATCTGGAAAATTTTGTTGTTTTTGTTGTTAATCCTCACCCGAGGATATTTCCCATTGATTTTAAGAGAGAGTGGAAGGGAGGGGGAGAGACACAGAGAGATAAACATCAATGTGAGAGAGACATATGGATTGGTTGCCTCCTGCACATGCCAGGATCGAGCCTGCAACTGAGGTATGTGCCCTTGACCAGAATTGAACCTAGGACCCTTCAGTCCATGGGCCAAAACAGCTAGGTCAATATCTGATAAATTTTTCATTTTGACAGCTTCCTTTTAATTTCTAGAAGTTCCATTTGTTACTTTTTCATGCCTTTCACATTTGTTTATTTATTATGTCCATGTTTTGTTTTTTTTAAACTCTTGAGTATATTTAGAATAGATATTTTACGGACTTCTTGCTAATTCCATTATCTGTAGGTCTGAAACTACTGCTATTTATCCTGATTATAGATTACATTTTCTGCTTCTTTAGTAATTATCTAGTAACTAGAGGCCCAGTGCATGAAATTCATGCATGGGTAGGGTCCCTAGGCCTGGCCAGCAATCAGTGCGGATCACGTTCCCTGCCTCCCTGCCTCCCTGCCTCCTCCTTCCCTTACTCCCTCAGTGCCCGGTTGCCACCACTGGTTGCCTGCCACGTTCCGTGCCTCCCCCTGGTGGTCATAGTGAGTGATTGAACTCCTGGTCTCCTGGTCGAACTCCTGAGAAGACACTTTCCATATTAACCTTATAAAGAGAGAGATTTCTGACTGAATGCCAGGCATTATGAGATTAAATTGTGAAGGTTTTAGATTTGTGTTACCTTCCTAAAAGAGAGAAAAGGAGGTGAGTTACTTGGAGACTAGCTGGATCCTTTACAATCTTGTTTTAATATTTGTTATGGTTGTTAGAGTATATCCTTTGTCCTAGATCTAGTTTAGACCTATTACCAAAAGTGTGGCTTTCCTGTGAACCTTGTTATTGCTGGGGTTTTCAATGAGATCACTCCACTCTGACAGGAACTTGACTCTTCAAACTCTGTGTGAATTCTGGCAATTATTTAACATTTAGTTGCCTGGCAGTGATACGCTATCGACTTACCTAAAAGACTTAAAATTCTCAGATACAACCCTGTGCTTCTACATGATAGATTCCTTTCCTATCTGACTTCTTCTGAATTTAATCATGTTACTACTTAACTAGAAATTTGATACTCTAATAGAGAATTATTAATTAATTAATAGTGAGCTCCAGTAACTGTATCTCAGTGAAAAAAAACAAGACTGTTAATAGTTACCATATTTGAGGACCTGGTTTGTGCCAGACACTGTGGAAAGAGTTTTGTGTAGATTATCTCTAAGTACCATAACCTGATAAAAGGAATCCTCCAGTATACTGATGAAAAAATGGAGACTCAAGGAAGTTAAATAATTTGCCCAAGACCATAATGCTGCTGGTAATTGGCAGAGTTAGAATGCAAGTCTACCTTACTCTAACTCCAGTCTATTAAATTTCCAATATTCCAAGCAGCTATTAACACCAAGTGCTAAAATTTTATTACTCAGCTCCTCCTAGATGTATAAGAGGGTCAATCAAAATTCTATCAGTTAAATTCAGACATAATAATAAATATTTTATTTACTTTAAATTGTATAATACTTTGTGAAGGGTCTTATAATTTCAGTTACCATAGAATGATGGCAACTTGGTATGTGCACAACTCTGAGGGGTGGGATTGTGACTCTTTAGGCCCTAAAATTCTACTTTGTTTATTCATTCAGTGGGTCTGGTTTTATAGATTAGATGACCATGTTCTATATGAGTGAGCTTTCTCCCTGTAAACAGATTTACCCGAGAAGCTAAATTATAATCAAAGGTGGTTTGCTCATTAGCAGAAATCTGTCAATGTATTAAGCACTTTGTGGACGACAGCTTACCATACTAGATATATCATTTAACTAAGAAGTGAAGAAGTTATATAAGTTGCCCTATGTAACACAGATAGCAAGTGGAAGAACTGGGATTTGAACCCATGTATCTAATGTCCAAAGCTGATATTCCTAACTATTAAGCTAAACCGCCTCTCTTAGTGGGTAATTTTATGAATGCTCCCTAGCCCAGTGCCTAGCATGTAATACTATCCTTTTTTTCTTTTTAACTGAGTAAGAACAATATCATTTTCTTACTTTTGCACATTTTACATATTTTATACTCTAATTGAGTTCTCTAAACAAAGAAGTGTTAATAGATACTTAAGGAATTTATAATATATTAATCTAATTAATATATTAATATATTAGCTATTTGGGGAAGGCAAATTGATGAAAATCATGAACCATCTTAGAAAATAACCCATTTTCATCTATATACCAAATTATGCTATGATATCATGGGGTCCTGGACCCTCAAACTCTGCCAATGGAATTCATATAAGAACCTTTGCACTCCAAGGACAGTGGAAGGCAGTTCTACTGTTTCTCTTTATGAATATTGCTACTCTCTGAACTATGCAGCCAACATTTCATCTTGGTTGAATCCTCATTAATAAAGTAAGAAGAAAATACGTACATTTTTATTTATTCATTTCAGCTGCTTATTTTCCAAACAGGACTCCCAATGTCCCTCTGTCTCCAGTCTGTTCTTCTTGGTGTCCTTCCTACCTCAGGAGATGGCAACCTTAGTTGCTTAGGTCAAAAAATCTAAAGTCATCCTTAACTCCACTCTTTCATTCACACCCTACATCCAATCAATTGGCAAATCTTACTGCTTCTGTCTTAAAAATATATCCCCTTCTCACAGCTCCACTTCTGCTATCCTGGTCTGAATCCAGAGCAGGGAAGGAAGCTATCATGTAGCCTCCTAACTGTTCTCTACATAGTCTGTCCTCTGAGACCTTAATTCCTCCTCCTCCCCTTGCTTCCTTTAACTTACCCACTTGGCTCCTTGCTGTTCCTTTACTGCTCCAAGCACAGTCCTATCTTCAAGCTTTGCATATGTGTTCTTGCCAGGCAGATCTCCTCCCCTTTTGCCCCCCCCCCCCCCAAAGTGGGCATGGCTAACTCTATCACTACTAGTATATTCAGGTCTCTGCTAGATGAAGCCTTTCTTGACTATCTCATCTAAAACAGTCCTGCCTGTTTCCACACCATTTTCTATTCCCTTGTGTTGCTTTCTTTATCATGTTACTATTCACTACCTGACTTCTGTTTGCTGCTTTGTTTGTATTTCCCACTCCCTGAGAATGTACACTCCACGAGGTGGGAACCTAATTTTGTTTACTGTTGATTCCCCAGTGCGTAGAAGAGAGCCTGGCACTTAGTAAATATTTGTTGAATCAATAACTCTGCATGGCATTGAACTTCACACTACAGGTACAGTAATGAACATCACAGACACAGTCTCTGCCTTCATGGAGTTTACAATTCTTACAGGGGATACAGGCATTAAACAATTAATCACATGACATTTAATTATTATGGTTATGAATCCTGAGGAGACCTCATTGACCACTCTGGCTGAAGGTCTTGATAAATTAGAAGACAGACTAGCAAATATTTAATAATTTAGGGCCAAGAGCCAAATTCTCTCAAAGCACATACAATAGAGTCAATGTCATGCAAATGAGCATCTATAATTAGAGGCAGTTTAAATGGGATTATAAAGATTTAGAGGGAGCTGACAAAGCAAGACTGGGAACCAGACTAAAAGTAGCCTACTAAACAGATAATCCAGTGTGGCTCTGTTCTTTCCATCGGTGAAGGTTACTGCAGGCTCCAGGAAAAGAAATCCGTTCAGATTGAGTGAATAAAGCTACTTGCACTTTGGTGGGGGAAAACATAACAAACTAAACAAAATAAAACACACTCTGGCCCTTTTAAACTTGGGTAAATTGGGAAAATATCCTACTATGTCTGTTTGTAAATGAAACAACATTACTACTTCCCTTCAATTTCAGCAGAGACACTTTCCCCCAAAACATCTTCTAGGCCAGTTCCTTCCATCCCAAACCGTAGGGCCTCTTAAATGTGTCCCCTTAGCTTTTGGTAACCCTGTACTGAAGCATCTCTTCCTTAACCCGTTTTCCTCCTCTGTATAGTTTCCAGGAAAGGGCTTGCAGGTGCTCGCAGACCTTAGAACAGTGCCCAGCACATGTGGTGCTCAGGAACTAAGTGTTGGAAGGACAAACACTTGAACAAATTCCATGCCTTTATGAAGAATTATTATTTCTCATTGTTAAGCACTTTACATGCATAAAACAGATTTCCATTAAAATTTATTTCCAGCCCTAGCTGGTTTGGCTCAGTGGATAGGGTGTCAGCCTGCGGACTGAAAGGTCCCAGGTTTGATTCTGGCCAAGGGCACGTGCCTGGGTTGTGGGCTCCATCCCCAGTAGCAGGCGTGCAGGAGGCAGCCCATCAATGATTCTCTCTCATCACTGATGTTTCTATCTCTCTATCCTTCTCCCTTCCTCTCTAAAATCAATAAAAATATATTAAAAAATAAATTTATTTCCAATAAATTACTATATCATTTGATCATACTGCTAGAAGTATATAATAAATTATTTAGAAATAAGGTATAAATAAGGGCCCTGTAACTTTACATACGTTAGTTATTTAATAGCCACATGTTCCTGCCTATCAAAAGTCTCACTGATGCCCTAACCAGTTTGGCTCAGTGGATAGAGTGTCAGCCTGCGAACTGACGGGTCCCAGGTTCAATTCCGGTCAAGGGCATGTATCTTGGTTGTGGGCACATCCCCAGTAGGAGGTGTGCAGGAGGCAGCTGATCGATGTTTCTCTCTCTCATCGATGTTTCTAACTCTCTATCCCTCTCCCTTCCTCTCTGTAAAAAGTCAATAAAATATATATTTTTTTAAAAAGTCTCACTGCAACATACTGGTGAAGCCTAAGCCTAAGCTTAGATGCTGTCCAAGAGCTTAGAGGAAAGGGAAGGAAGAGAAGAAAAGAGAGCACATTTATTGTCTTCTCTTGTATACCACCAGTGTGTGATATGTTATAATCCTACTCCATTTGTCCTCACAAAAACTTAATGAGGTTATATTTCCATTTTACAGAAAAGGAAACTGAGGCTCAGGAAGATTAAGTCATTCTTTCAAGACTATATGACTAATAAGCATTATCCCAAGAGTTATAATACTTAGTTCATCCTTAGTTATAGTTTTGGCGTGGGAAAGGTGCATGACGAAAGTACAAGAGCTAGTAAAAGAAGGTGCATTTGAGATAAAAGGAATGAGTCATTCCAAAGAGGTAAAGAATTGTGTGTGTGCATGGTGAGGTGGGGTGGGGAGTGGGAGGAACTGTTTCATAATGACAAGTTCTATGAAGTTTCATGATGTCAACCAGGAGTTAAGAGGAAGAGAGGTTTATTAGAATCATTGATCTGATGATTTTATTTAATTCATTAAATAATTTAAGAACATGTCAAAGAACAAGCAGACCATAAAAAAGAAACATTTCATTTCATTAAGAATAAGAAAATCATTTTGAAATATTTTAGAGCAGAAGAAATAAGTCAGTGATAGGGAAACCAATAAACAAATTATGAAAATGGAATATGGCAGGATATTATGCACTCTTTTAGAGGATGCCTTAGATAGATATTTAATAATGTAAAAGTGTTAATATAATATTAAAATCAGAATAATTTTATTAAAAATATATTTATATATTATTATACATTTTAAAATATATGTTATCCTATATCAGTGGTCGGCAAACTGCAGTTCGCGAGCCGTGGTTTGCCGCTCTGTTGACTAATGAGTTTGCCGACCACTGACCTAGACTCTCGATTCCAATAATTACAGGCTGTCGTTGTTCCTTGTAATTAAGCCCCTATCCCAGTGGTCGGCAAACTCATTAGTCAACAGAGCAGCAAACCGCAGCTTGAGAGACGCAGTTTGCCGACCACTGTCCTATATAATAAAAGGCCAGAGGCCATAATTGTCACGACCAGTCTCCATGAGGTGCATTGACCACCTCTCGGTCCCTTCCCTGTGGCCCACGAGAGCAGTGGCAGGCAGGCAGGTGGGCGGGGGGCGAGCGCAGTGAGCAGCGGTGGGCGGGTGGACGGGGCGGCGGGCTACCGCGGGAGATTTTGCGCGCTGGACCTCTAGTATATTAATATCAATTGTCCCAGAATGGTAAGAATATGTTTGTTTTGTTTTCATCTCTTCCATATTATCCACATTTTATGATGCATATTTTATTTTATAATTAGAAGTATGTTATTTTAAAACTCTATAACCCACAAGCCAACTTTCCAAAAGAACTCAGTACTCTGCTAATTTTCTTTGCTAAGCATCTTGGGGTTTCTCCTCTTTTGATAGCTTCCTAATCCCACTGGGAGCTGTAGCCACTTATCTAAGGTCATAAATGCTACTGGGTTGTTTAGTGGCTAACTATTCAGCAGGACAACTATTGCAAGTACTGGAGAAAGAATGATGTATTTCTGGAGAGATTTCTGACAGATTAAAATGAAGGCAGATTGCTAGATGGAGACAGTATTTATTTCATGCCATTCTGATTTTGAGCCTTAGGGAAAAGTATTGTGAACATGTAAAAGGTCAAATGTTGCATTAAAAATTCTTAGGGAAATTTACTTTTAAGTCATCAGAATAACATTTAGAAACTAGCTGGCCTATTGATGTTTTTTTGCACATCTAAAGTATGAATTATTCTTTTGGGCAAGCTCAGACTCATTCTTTGTATTTCTTGATCAGATATGTTTCAAGCATGCAGTTCTTCCACACAATAAACAGGTCAATGAATAAATAAGTGCACCCTACTTACATTTTAATAGTTTTTAGCATGATAGCACTATATTTAAATTTTTAACTATACTTTGTAAAAACCTAGACAATTCTCTCCCCTCCCCTCCCCTCCCCATCCCCCAAATGAGTCCGGACTTAATTTTTCACTTCAGAACCAGCATCAGAGACTCTAGTCTGAGAACTCATCATTCCCAATTTAGGGAGACCTGGATCAGGGGAAGCCATTCTGGGAAGGGATCTTTACTCAAGGATAACACCGGTGGACATCTTAAACTCCCTCAAGGCGCTGTAGACCCAGACCCGCCTGCGGGAATCCGGGGCCTGCCTGGGGGAGCCATGCACAGACCGCCTGGACGCAGGACCGCCGCCATCCCCTCCTTTGGGGGCAGGTTGGCAGGTCACACATGAGCAGCTTCTCAGACAGAGAGCCACTTCTTTCAAGATTGTAAATCTGGGGAAATGGATAGCATAAATAATAAAATTCATCAGGCAATCTTCTCTTTGGTTAATTTTACTTTCAAACTTGTTAAGAGGTGTAGTTCTGAGACACCCCTTTTAGCCCTAACTCTCATACATATTCATAAGCTGGGGCCCTGGCGAAGGATAATGGTGATTTGGTGGCTGTTGTTTTCATCCTTCAATAAATCCGCAAATCCAATACTGACTCAGGAAAATCCCCCTTGTCAATGCCACGGGATTGTTTCTTTCCTTTCTGAAAATGATTATGAAAACTGGCCATTTGCACACGTTGAAAGAAAGGAAAAAGATCAGCTTTTTTATTATTTTTAAAAGTTAAGACCTGGATTTTGACAATGTCAAGGTTTACACTATCTCCCTGTTTATTTTGGATACACCGCTGACTTCCATCTCTAGAAGACACAGATACAGTGCTTAAGCAACCAAAGGTAAGAACCCAATGGTAATTACAGTTGTATTTTCACATATGCTTACACCTCGGTTTTGACTTATTAAAGCATCAGCATCTGCTTTGTTTTCCATGATACATGCCTTCTAGTTACAGCTGATGGTTGTATTTTTATTAATTTCTCTGTATTTTTGACAGGTGAATTAATTTTCTGCTAAAATACAATTTTAGTTTAACATGATAATATATAAAGGCCTAGCAATATGATTCTGCTAATCTGAATATCACAACGTGGTAAATGCTACCTGCTTTTTGCAAATTTCAAACTCATTTTTAGAAGTCAAAAACAATAACTTTGGCAGGTGTGTCTTTCCCTAGGAAGTGTTATATACTGGTTTGCTTCTTCTTTAACGTATTTGAAGATAGAACACCACCAAATTCATATAATTCTTAATAAAAAATTAAAATATCAGCCTCAACTCATTGAGAACCTCTTAAGAATTAGGTGCTTTATAAACATTATTATAACCAGTACACCTCCTTTTCAGGATGAATAAGTGGCTCCTTCAAGGCAACGTCTTACTATTATGTAATGGAGCCAGAATTTAAATCACCTTGCCTTCTTTTAATTCTTCACGATAAGCATTTCTATTTCAATTAAATTTTGAAAACAATTATCAATTACTGTCATGTTTCGTTTTTATAAATTTAAAAATTACTCATCATTTTGTTTGTGCAAAGATTACAGGATTTTAAATATTTGTGATTTCATTCTACATTAGAAAGTTAGACATTATTAAACCAAGCTTTTAAAATGTCCCTGTCAATGAAGACACATCTTAAATTGACTTTTTACATTTTGACCATTTTTTTGCTTATATATGTACCTTAACTCATTTGTTCTGCTGTATTTATTCTTTTCATAAATATCACTCGCTCATATCATTGTTAGATCAAGCAGGCAGACAAAAGAAGATGGGTGTGAATGAAGCATCAGTGTATAAATAAAAACCTAATAGTTATTGATTACACTTTATATCCCATAGAGAATACAACCTCTTTCCTCTACTTTTGGAATATTTATAAATATTGATCACAAAAATAATCTCAGCAAGGCAAAAAAAAAAAAAAAAAAAAGTATACAAGCTACACTCTCTGGCCAAACAGTCAAATAAAGTTAGAGATTAACAACTAAAGTTTAAGTTAAGGACCCTACCCTTAGAAATGGAAAAAGAAAAGTATAGGGAAGAGAAAAACAATGTCAAATAGCTCTTCAGTGGAAGATAACAGCAAATTATTTAATTAATTAAATAATGTAAGCTATTGAAGATCTTTCTCTTTTTCGTCGAGGTAGTTTTTAACCTGTGAAGTTGATATGCGCTAAAAACTAAAAAATCTGGATAAGGTAGACTATTTTCTACACTCAAAATGTCTAAATTTAAGTTAAGAAAGAAAAAATTAAATTGAATAAAAATTATGGGCAAGATTGAAAAAGCCCAAGAACTACCTCCAAAAACAGGCAGTGTACCTTAAATATGTTTTACTTGTTGCCCAGTAGGCATAGCTCAGTGGTTGAGCATTGACCTATGAACCAGGAGGTCATGGTTTGATTCTGGTTGTGGGCTCAATATCCAGTGTGGGGTTGCAGGAGTCAACTGATCAATGATTCTCTCTTATCATTGATGTTTCTATCTCTCTTTCCCTCTCCCTTTCTCTCTTAAATCCATAAAAAATATATATGGTTACATATATAATAATAACATTTATATACACTGAGTGGCCAGATTATTATGATCTCTGAACGCATAATAATCTGGCCACTTAGCGTATATCCTATATAATAAAAGGTTAATATGCAAATTGTCCCCTCGACCAGGAGTTCGACCAGCAGGCAGACCAGCCAACCGCCCATGTCCCCTCCCCCTGGCCAGGCTGGCCGGACTCCACCCATGCACGAATTCATGCACCCGGCCTCTAATACACACACACACACTGAGTGGCCAGATTATTATGCGTTCAGAGATCATAATAATCTGGCCACTCAGTGTATATAAAGAATTCTCTTAAAAATATTTTTTACTTGTTAATTTATTGATCAAAAGGAGTAAGTCCACATATGCCAGAGCCTTCACCTTGGGTAAAAGTATGTGGGACTTGAGCTGCCATATTTTAAGTTTTGGCTATGGCACCAACCAAACTTTCCACAGCTGTTACTTTTCTATACCCCCTTAAAGGAGGTATATAATGTAGCTTTCAATCAAAAGACAACCACTGTGCCAAGATTTTGCCAATATAGGTACTTTATAGTGTGGGACAAGTGCTTATAATTACACTTCATGGTTCTCAAATGTGCAAATGTTCCAAAGTATAAATCAACTTAACTTTAACAACTCATACAGCTTTCGTGGATGAAAAGGTAACTGATAAAATTCAACATCTACTCTTGACAAAATAAGAAATTAGTAATAAAAGAAAACTTCCTGAATACAATAAAGAATATTTATCTGAAATCAATGGACAAAAATAGGAGAAATTCTAGTAACTGAAACAAGACAAGGAGTGATGCTATCTATTATTTAACATTGTTCTATAACTTCTATCAATGTAAGACAAGAAAAAGAAATAAGTTATATGTTTTGAAGAAATAATTTTGACTTTCCAAAAACACCTCTCATCAACATGCATTTCTGAGAAATTCCATTATGAAGCAGAAAGAATGAGGTACCCTAACAAAAAAGGCAAATAGATCTTCAATTAATCAGAATTTGTTAAATTTTTGATCAAATTTTGGAATTCTGAATACTTTTTTGTTCAATGGAGGAAGTGGGAATAATAACACATTTAGGCCTTCTACCATCATGAAAAGTCTCTTTCTTACCCTTGATTAGTATGGCATCTTGATTTTTTAAAAAGTACTTTCTTTCATGATGTAGGGTCTTGCAATGTTCCATGACCATATATATATGTGACTTTAGAGTTATAATAAATTCTTTAAATTGATGTGAAAGATATTTCTAGTTCTGGTCACTGGGAATAGTAGTGAACAAAACAGATATTTTTCTCTCACGATCCTGACATTTTCTGTCATTTAAACTACTCTTTTATTTCAACATGTTTTTTTTTTGTAAAAATGTTTTGGCTGCAAAAATAGTACTAGATAATGTATTTGGATATTTGATGGTCTCATTAATTGAATTTTGATTAACTGAGATTTTATTTTATGATGGCTGCTTTGTAAACTTTCGGTGGATTGTGAAGGTAATGATAATGATTATGACAATAATGACCTCCTTGGTGAAATTGTTGTTTTCCTGAGAAAGTATTTTGTTTTCTTCATAAGTTGGTAATAATGTACAGAACAAGCCCGGCAGGTCCCTGTGTTTGCCATGGGCATACACGGCAATAGTGTTGCGTCAGCTTTGTTTTCTTTTTTGTGGGAATTACAGCTTGGGTATGATCCTATGAAGATGATTGTTAACTAGTTGCCTTAACAAATCTGACTTCTCAAAGTTATAGTTCAAGGGGGCGGGGGATGAAGGGAAGATTATTTTAATCATTTTAGCTCTGTGTGTCTCCATAAGATAGTTGATAGTTGCCTCTCTCTGAGCTTGGAGATTATAGAATAATATCATCAACTTGCTTTTGTATAACTCTTCACAGCCTTCAGTATTGCTTCATATATATTTTGCATGAGGTCCAAATAGAGAATCATTAAAATAGGCAGGGAAGGAATTACCCTCTCTATGTTACGAAGAGGAAACTGAAACTCAGAAACATCTCTGCTGAGGTCTCCCTCCCTGGCAGTTTGGTGAAGAGCAGAGGTTAGAACCCACGTCTCAGCCAAACAAGAGATGTCTGTTTTCAGGCATGGCGACCTGCTGCAGAGCTAGCAAAGCCTGTTGTGGCTGGTTACACAACTCCGGGGGCATTGCTAAACATCAAGAAACAATCTAAGCTCTGCGATTGACTACTGAGATTAGGAAAGAACTGCAAAACATCCCTTTAAAGCAAAAGTGCTAACATGTCATTTTTGCCACTAAATAAAATCCTATGTACAAATACTACCGTTTTTCCTAAATAAAAAATAAATTAGGAGAAAAAGACAGAACACAAAAAAGAAAGTGAAAATACTTATGCCACCACTAAAATCTTAGCATATGTGACATTAAGGTGCTTATCTTTTCTATGTACATATACATAAATAAGATATGCTATAAATATTGCTTAGCAATCTGCTTTTTTTTTTTTTTTTTTGGCTTAACACTATAGCATGAACATTTCTATAAGTTAAATAATATTCTGCCCAGCTGGCAGGGCTCAGTGGTTGAGCTACGTATGAACCAGAAAGTCACGGTTTGGTTCCCTGTCAGGGCACATGTCTGGGTTGCAGGCTTGATCTCCAGTAAGGGGTGTGCAGGAGGCAGCCGATCAATGATTCTCTCTCATCATTGATGTTTCTATCTCTTCCTCTCCCTTCCTCTCTGAAGTCAATAATAAAAATATATTTAAAAAAACAATTTTTCTTTGCTTTAAAATAATGTTCATTTGAGAAAAATATTTTAATATTTATCCTTTATTATAAAACTAGAGGCCTGATGCATGAAATTCGTGCATGAGGGGGGTCCCCTCAGCCCAGCCTGCATCCTCTCCAATCTGGGACCCCTCAGGGGATGTCCGACTGCCAGTTTAGGACATCCCTCTCACAATCCTGGACCGCTGGCTCCTAATCACTCACCCACCTGCCTGCCTGGTCGCCCCTAATTTCCCCCCTCTGCCGGCCTGATTGCCACTCACTGCCTCTGCGTGCCAGCTGATTGCCCCTAACTGCCCCCCCTGCTGGCCTGGTCACCCCTAACTTCCCCCCACTACTGGTCTGGTCACCCCCAATTGCCCCCCACCAGCCTGGTCACCCCTCACAGATCCCCTGCCAGCCTGGTCGCCCCACACAGCCTGCTGTTCAGTCGTTTGGTCATTCCTCACTAACCTCCCTGCAGGCCTGATCCTAGGCAGCCATCTTGTGAGGGTGTGAGGGTTAGTTTGCATATTACCTCTTTATTATATAGGATTAATACATGCTCAATGTATAAAATCCAAACAATATTGAGCTCTACTCTCATCAACAGCACATATAATTCCTGTTCCTGCTCACCTGTACCTACAGGACCTCTAGTTTTACTACCTTAAAAGTCTTCCCAGGGAACCCCTCAAGGGGTGCCTCACATGTGCTGGCTTTTGTGGAGATAGGTATGTTCCTTTCAGCAGTGACTCATGGAAGATGAAGGTCCCTTCAGGCCCAGGTGATCAAGGGAAGCAGGGGGTTGGGAGGGGGAACATCCTCCACTCTGCAGGCAGGATTGCTGCATGGCAGCTGGGGGAGCATCAGGGAACAGCATCTTTGTCATGGTTTCTGGCATTCCTAAGGTGGGTACCTGCAGAATTGGGGAGAGGGTCCTTCTGAGGACCATGGACAGAAACGATACACTGAGGGCAGTCGAAGTCGGGAAGGTGGGAAGGCAAGGCAGTAGACAGCAATAATATGAGCATGGTACATGCTGGAAGCAGCTGTAAAGTGGATCGATGTTTGGCCCAGCTCATTCCACCTGATCTTAGGAAATAATATAACCAGATGAGAGTTTAGGCCAGTGTTTCTCAACATATGTTGCTGGGACTATATGTATCACAGTAATTTAGAGGACTTGCTACAAATGTGGATCAGTTGCATCCTTATTCACTCCAAAGGGAATACCACTCAAGACATTTTTTTCTGAATGCCTATAGACATTCACAGCTGATTACATCCATTTTGTATTGTATTTTATTATTTTTTTATTATTTCTTAATTGTTTAATGTATATGTGAGTTTCCTGTAGTTTTGTCTTACACCCACAGTGCCTGAGTATTTCAAAACTGGGTAAATCCAAAATTTAAAAAAAAAGTCCTATCCCTCTCTTATATTCTTGAATTTTAAAAAAATACACCAAAAACTGGTGAGTAGTAATTAAGGGCTTAGGCCATGTTTCTATTCTATTAAAGAAAAATTCCCACATATAACTGGAAATAAGATTAGAAGCATTAGAAGAATGGTAGAGTGAAACTTTTGATTATGTATGTAAATATAAAAGAAATCTTCCTACTAATAAGCCTTTTCTCTCCCCAGATATTAAACTAACCATGAAGAAAAATATTATCAATACACAGCATTCTTTCATAAACATTCCCAATGTGATTGTCCCAGATATGGAAAAGAAAATAAGAAGGATGGAAAATGGAGCATGCAGGTAACTCCATTCATTTTTCCATGTATTTTTAATGGAGCTCTTAAATTTCAATTTAACTTAAAAAAAATTTTTTAATCCTTATGAGAGAGAGAGAGAGAGAGAGAGAGAGAGAGAGAGACATCAATCGGTTGCCTCCAGTACATGCCCTAACTGGGGATGGAACCCTCAACCTTTTTGGTGTGTGGGACCATGCTCCAGCCAACTGAGCCACCCGGCCGTGGCTCAATTTAACTTTTAATTTGTAACCTTGAAATTTATAGTTTATTTAATGTAGTAAATTTATTTAAACTTTGAAACAGCATAACTTGTACAACAAATAAACATAGACATTATTGTGCTCATTTAGAAGCCCCTATGCCAAATATTTTCCTAGTCACTGGCAACATTTCAATTCTAAAGGGATAACATTGCCATGTTGTGAAAAAATACAGAGTGTGAAATACTAGCACATTTTTAAAGTATAATTTAATGCAGTTACTCTATTTCTATAAATGAAGAGAACATGTATACATGTAGTTAAATATATTTTTACTGGAAGGAATCCTATATAATAAAAGCCTAATATGCTAAGTGTCCCGTCATCCAGTCGCCCGTTCAACCAATCAAAGTCTAATATGTTAATGATATGCTAAGGCCACTCAACCACTCACTATGACCTGCACTGACCACCAGGGGGCAGACAGTCAACTGGTCGACCAGTTGCTATGACATGCACTGATCACCAGGGGACAGATGCTCCAACCGGTAGGTTAGCTTGCTGCTGGGGTCCCACCAATTGGGATTGAGTGAGACAGGCCTGACACACCCTGGAGCCCTCCCGTGGTCCCTCCCTGGCCGGCCAACCTCCCACATCCCTCCCTGGCCCCAATCGTGCACCAGTGTGGTCCCTTGGCCTGGCCTGTGCCCTCTCACAATCTGGGACCCCTCAGGGGATATCAGAGAGCCGGTTTTGGCCCGATCCCGCAGGCCAGGCAGAGGGACCCCTACTGATGCACACATTTGTGCACTGGGCCTTTAGGATTTTTGTAAGTTAGTCCATATCCCTGTATATGACCTAGAAAGTATTTTCTTAATTACATGTATCTCACTAAATTGTGGTTACAATTCTACGTATTCTGTACAGTTCTCATTTCACTCTAATTAAAAGTTGCTGTGTGTGTTAGTTTGAGAGGGAAGGAAAAGAGGTAAGGGTCCCCCTAATGAGAACTGGCATTCCTCCATATCAGTTTAGAGTAAGCATGCCAAACTCAAAGGCTCACATGGGCCAAATAAACAAGGTTTAAGTTCATGTGGGTCGCAAAAAAACAAAAGCTTCAATTTTCATAGAAACATAGGTTTATTTCAATAGAGACATGCTGAATACAAAGGGCTGAAATAAATTAGTAATCATTAACATAAAATAATAGAACATTTTAATAAAATTTAATATTTTTTCTTGGACATTAACTTACCAGACACTGAATAACTGCACAAATTAATAAGCACAACACAAATAAACCTATTTTTCTTGTTCTCCGAAAGCAAACTATTTCCTGTTGCACACACCAAACAAGTCAGTCCAAGACTAATGACGTGGCAATCGGCTCTAAAATATTCGCTGCTGGTATTAGTGGAGAGAAATGGTGCACCTGCATGTAAGGCGTGTAAGGGAAACAAATGCAATATGATCACGTATAGTAATCAGTCATTAGCGAATGTTGTAGTTCGTTATTAATAATTATGTATAACAGGATATTGTAAAAATTAAGTTACAAAATTTTCACTAAAACATTTCTTACATACCGTTATATTGGCTGGGCCGCAAAAATATTCCTTGTGGGCTGTGAGCAGCCTGTAGGCCACGAGTTTGACATGCTTGGTTTAGAGCATTGATCTAATTCATCCCTCCCTCCCATTGGACTGTAGCTCCTTTTCTGACTATGATGACAGTGCCTCTATATTTGAAGACTCCGAGAGTGAAAACCCCTGTGCAAGGGATTCCTTCAGAAATAGTTCACGCAGGAAGGGAGGAGCATCACAGAGGTGAGCAATCTGATCTACCTCCCCATACTGGTTTTTAAACCATTGTTTAGATGGAAAAAGATCTCCTTTGAGTGGACTTGGCAAATGGTCCTGCTCCCTCATCACTATGCAGGACCTCAGGAGGAACTCGCTACTTCTTTTCTTGGGAGACTGCTACTGCCTGATGATTATTCATGTCCACGGGGCTCCAAGTCATACTCTTGCTGATCATTTTCCCTGAGACACATGTCTGTCTCTTAAGAAGCCTCATGCCCCAGTCCCCTCTGATTTCCTCCTTCTCTCTGATCCTTCTTCTAGGGCCTTGAAGTAGTTTAGCTCTGTTTGTCTTCATATGGAAGTGTTTTAAACTTGGCTGTCATTTTTTTTTAATATTTATTTTTATTGATTTCAGAGAGGAAGGGAGAGGGATAGAGAGATAGAAACATCAATGATGAGAATCATTGATTGGCTGCCTGAACGCCCCCTACTGGGAATCAAGCCTGCAACCCAGGCATGTGCCCTTGTGAACCTGGGACCTTTCAGTCCACAGGCTGACGCTCTACCCATTGAGCCAAACCAGCTAGGGCTTGGCTGTCATTTTTTAAAATCCCATTTGACTTTCCTTTCAGGGAAGTAGAGCACTGGAGTGAGTAGCTAGAAGAGCAAAGCTTAAAATCCTTCATAGGGAATAAGCAATCATGGAAACTTCAAACATGCTACTCTGAGGGGGTGGAAGCTGTGTGTGGTGGTGTGGGTCAGGGGTTGCCGTCCTATGGAACATAGTCACTCTTTATTTGCTGTTTGTCCCTCCTTTTTTTCCTTCTCTCCTATTTCTCTTTTCACTGACTACCTCCAGTTTTTCCACTTTTTTCATTTGCCTTTCTTTCCTTTCCTAGCTTCCTAAGTGTAAGTCTCAGGTCTCTTGCTGGGAGTTAGCGGCATCCAGTTGGCTCAGTGGAGACCAATAAGGATATTACTTCTCGGTGTGAGCCTTGATCAACAGGCATTTACTAATCATTTTGGTTCATGGCATGATATTTGGTAGCTCATGCTTCATGGAGGCTCTATATTTTCAAAACTTGTCTAGATAATCTTTAGTGATAAGTAGAAACTGAAAAAAAAGTTGTTCTTCGAGACTGTGTGCTTACCATAGACATTATATGGATGGTGACTACTATGATTTCACTGTACTTCTTCATTCCCTAGGGAACAGTACCTGCCTGGTGTCATCGCACTTTTCAATGTTAACAACAGCAGCAATAAGGAGCAGTAAGTACATTTACAATAGAAAACTAAAGCTTGTTTGTAGAGAAAAACCAGTGAAAAGGTAGGGATATAGCTGAACCTGTTATGGGGCAGATATTAGGCAAACTCTACCTAACACAATGACATTGATATTCTGTTGCTTTATTGTTTGTTTATGTACTTCTGAAAAATGTAGCTACCCATATTAAAAGTGGTGTGTATGTATGTATGCATGTGAGCATTTCAATACTGCAAATTACTATTATGGGCCCCATCTCTTTTTGAAGGGTAAGCATTGCCACTAGTCTCTGTTCTCTCTAGATCCTGGCATCCCTCTTGCTCTTGGGGGCTCAGTTCTGTACCAGCATCTCCTATTATCAGCTCTGGCCTACAGAAGACAGTACCCCTGAACTTCTCAGTGATGCTGGTGCCCTCTCACCAGCACGTTTTGGTTCATTTTTGTATTCTCTGAGTCTTCTTAGGGGACATGAGCAACTGGTGGGCTATCTCCCTCATGTAGCATACCCATTTTAGCATACCACTCCCTGAGCCTTTTTGATACCTTCTTCTACCATCTGGCCTGGCATTTTGTCATTTCTATTTCACTTGGCGTGAGCCCTCACCTTTTCTGAGCTTCCAAGTGCCATCTGAGCAGCATGTGAGCACCATCTTTCAGGATCGATGCTAGGGTGTTCACAGTAGCGAGTCCCCATAGAGACAAATTCTCCCCTTTTCAACTTTATGTTCTGTTCCCATTTGACGGGATGACCTTAGATACCAAGCCTCACTTGTGAATTTTATCTCCTATTTCTCCTCAATAGCAGCTTTCCCCTTCTGGTCATTTGTACCCAGATGAAATTTATTTGTACATTTGTACCTAAAATTTTCCTCCCTTTAACATCCTCCCTCTTCTCAACTTTTCCAACTCTTGCTCATACTTTGAGGCCTAGGTTTAGACCTCCCTCCCTTTAACAGCCTTCTCTGCTAATCCTTGTGGTAGCGAGGTGCCTGTTCTTTCATGTGCCAACAGTAAATCTTACCAGGACATTTGGAGCCAACAATGGCAGCCTGCTGAGACCTTGGGTCTGGCTGTCTGACTCCAGAATCCTTTTTCTGCTCATGGAGAAAACCAATCCTAGAAGGAGGCCTCTAATCACATAATTTCTACTCAGGAAGAAATTGTATATAAAAAAAAAAATCTCAAATTTAGTGAATGATTCTAAGAATTAGGATTCCACTATGTTACCACAGAGCTTTTTGACTACTCATAAAATAATTGCTTCAGGCAGAATTAATGCTCTACAAAAATTGATGGTATTTTTCTTGAAATTCTCAAAGCTCTTATTTAAGGGTATAAGTAATATCAAGAATCCTGAATTTGAAAGAATTTTTAAAATATATATTGAAACTTTGAAAGTACATTCTTTTAGGGGCTATTGTTTCTTAAATTTCTCTCCTTGGGTTTATGCCTTTACCCAGCTCCATCTTTTTCAGTTTTCCACATTCACCTACTCAGGAATTATTCTTTGTTTGCCTTGTTACCTGGACGCATGTACATTTTAGTAGAACTCTCCATTAGGAGACCAGATTTCTGGCTTCAAAACACAGGGGCAGGTCTTTGAATACAAAGCTGAGAATTATTGCTCAGTGGAGAGAAAAATAAATCAGAATGGAAGTCAGAATGGAATTTGATTATGTGATGGAGATATTGTTTCTTCTCTAGAGAGCCAAAAGAAAAAAAGAAAAAGAAAAAAGAAAAGAAGAGGTAAGTTAGACTTCCACAATTTTCTGCCCATGACATTTTTTTTTTTTTTGCATTTTAATACTAACTAAATATCTCACTTTTTCAGCAAGCCAGATGATAAAAATGAAAATAAAAAGGACCCCGAGAAGAAAAAGAAAAAAGACAAAGACAAAGAGAAGAAAAAGAAAGAGGAAAAGAAAGAGGAAAAGAAAGACAAAGATAAGAAAGAAGAGTAAGTTTTTTTAATTCTCATTGAAATCAGGAATGCACTGGTGATGGGTTTTGGATCCAGGGGACATTTCCTGAAACTTTATAGTACAGAGGCCCTCTGTGAAGACTAAATAAATTGTTATTAAATGTAGTTTAACTTTTTTTCTTATTTTCTTAAAATTAACAACAGAAGCCTTATTCTTAGTTTTCTCATCAAGAATTTTCATTGTTATCATTAATTCCCTTCCCCAAACCCTGATAAAGATAAACTTACCACTGAGAGATAGTCAGGCTCCAAGGAGCATAGGATTCCTAGGATCTTACCATCAATTTAAAAAATTGAAATATAAATTCAATAATTTCATTAACATTTTTTTTGCATAATAAATACTATATGGGAAATACTCCAAAGTAAAGGAGTCTCCTTGCAAAAGCCATGCCTAATTTCAAAAGCAAAAACACCAGCCATTTGAACGATTCTTTTTAAAACAAACCTTTAAGAATTGGAATTGCACCATGATAAGGCTGAGTCGATACTGTTGTGATAATCTGGTTATTCTTTAACAGGAAAGGAGTAAAGGGAAGACTAGATAATGTAGGCATGACATTTATACAGCTTTGCTAGTTTAACGCTCTCCAAGTCTATTTCCCGCTGATCAATGGGGGAAGGGACTGGACAAAGGCAGTTTGGACATATGCCCACTAAGGTCTGAGTGACGTGGGAAGGTGCTTGTATGCCAGTCACACCTGGAAGTGAGGCAGTGCTCAGGGTAGGTGTAGCCTCTGTAAGGGTGAGAAACCTGACCACTTAAACTCCTAGACAAAGGCGCACACACTCTTGGCTCTTGGCTCTTGGCTCTTGGCTCTGGGCCCTCTTGGGGCTCCTGTTCCAGGGCGTGCACTCCCTGCATTTGCAGGAGTCTCAGTAATGTAAGACGCCATACAATGGACGAATGGACTTTAATTAACCTGATGCTGGACTGGACCCAGCTGCAACTTGGAATGAAAGCTCTGGACACTGACCTTGCTTTGGCTTTGCGGAACCCACAGCTGCCCCTCCTTCAGGACTGGCTTAAGGGAAATGGGACATTGGAAGCTGAGGAATATAACTCCACACAAAGTCTTCTACCGCACCTCATTCTCCCGTGGGAGCTTCTGAAAGTGCTCATTTCAGTGGCACCCCAAGAGCCCCACTCCCATGAGCAATGGAGGAATCCCGCTCCTGTACTCCTCTGGTAGCAGAGTGGTAGTTGCAAAGCTCTTTTGGCTTTTTATTAAAGGAAAAATTGTTTTCTAAACTTACTTAAAACACTTTTCCAGACAATGGTTCAATTATTTGTGCCTGTTGGAAAGTTGTTGAAGTTTGTATAAAGAAAAAAGTCCTTAAAAATATAGGCTTGATACTAAAAAAAAAAGTTTAAAAATTTTATTTGAACATATATTTTCTTCCTCCCTTCCTCTTGCCCACTCTTGCCTCCCTTAATCCTTTGTACATGCGTATGCATATGTACTTTTATTGGATTGTGTTATATTCTTCTTTCCTACAGATTAGAAAGAAGCCATGAATTCTCCCCTTACAGTGTAGTTCCTGGTTGTTTCATTACCTGGTAGGGAGCATGGCAAAGCCAGCATTCTCCCACCACCTATACCCTACCAAAGGGTTCTGTGAAATGTCCAGGTTTTGGCATAATCTATGCCATGATTCCTTCTTTGTGGCTGTAGAGATAGAAGTGTCTACAGCATCGCAGTAAAACAAGGACTTTAATTAAAGTGTAAAATATGGTTTAATGTAAGACTAGTAATGTAAGACTATTCTAGCCACCCTTCACTAACTAGTTTCTTATGACCAGTGCACTTATGCCAAGCTAGCCTTCCCACTGTAGAGTGAGCTTCTCCAGCTTCCTTCTCTTTCGTTAATTGTGGGGGATGGGCATAGTCGTATTTGACAGGTGAAACTGAAATGTTTTTGTTTCTTGGTAACTTTCCCCTGTGTCTGATTGCTGCTAGGGAGAAGAAAGAAGTCATGGTTATTGATCCCTCGGGAAACACATACTACAATTGGCTGTTTTGCATCACCTTACCCGTCATGTACAACTGGACTCTGATTATTGCAAGGTCTCTATATATTTTTGTGGATCTCAGCTCACTTCCAGTTTTCAAGTTAACTGACTTAACTGTTTGGCCTAGGGCTCTTCAGGACATACCTCTTTTCTTCATCACAGGTTGTAAAGAGACTCTATGTTGTTCTCAACGTGTTTTCCTAAGATCAGGACTAGATACTCTCCTTCACAATATACTTGGAAATCCAGTAGCAGGATGGAGGGATGAAGAGGATACTTTTAAATTTTGATTGCCCAATCATTTAATTAGAACTTTGGGGGAATTTTTTTTTTTCCTACGGGAAAAAATATTGCCAAGAGTAGAAAAAGATCAAGGATCTAGGTTGGTTTAGAACAAGGTGTGTTTCCCAAATGATTTCTATGGTTTCCTGTCTTTTAGCCAGTAAGCAGCTCAGCCATCCAGAACCAAGCATAATTTCTTGAAGCATCTGGGCACTGACAGTCAGTATGAACCTGGTTATTAATGTATATGACCCAATGTATTTGACTTTAGCCCTAGGTCGTTCATTCTTATTTGATGTTTTCATAAAGCTAACGAGTATAATGGCAAGAATGTTGAAATTCAGAAGTGTGAGAAAACTAATCCAACCACTCCAATTTGGGAAGAGATTTGGGAAAGCCATGGTTGATGCACTGGACTCTAAGGACCCCTCCTAGTCTTATACGTCTCATCATGAGAAAATTATACAAAGAGGACTTTTACTGAAATGGCTCCCATTTTATTTATATAATTTTTTTTTTACAGAGCATGTTTTGATGAGCTCCAGTCTGATTACCTAGTGTATTGGCTCGTTTTTGATTACTTGTCAGATGTAATCTATCTTCTCGATATGTTTGTACGAACCAGGACAGGTAAATATGTTCAGTTTGGGATATTTTGCAATTTCATGCTTTTGTATCTATAATATAATTTGAAATTTTTCAAATTAAAGCATTCTTCAAAATAACTCACAAAAACCTGTTTTAGAGAGAGAAAAAAGAAAAACACAGTTGAAAGCAAGAATACCGTATTCCCACCCACAGGCTTCGTTCGCTCCAACGGATTCAGAAGGGAAGTTTCTAGGCAACCTTTTGAATGTGATGGGTGGCTTTCCTCTGTTACCCTGTTCACTGGGTTTATGCCAGGTGAAAGGACTAGAGAGAGCAGAAATAGTCTGTCAGCCCTGTGGGGAAAGGGAGATTGCTACCTAACAGAGAGATTAAGGAGGCTGGGGGGGGGGGGGGGGGGGGGGGAAAGTGTCACTGTACCCAGCAGAGCTGTATTAGAAATCTTGTAAGAAACAGAACACACATCCTTAACTCAATTTTGTGACCCATGCTGAGACATATTGACCAGGGGGAAGAATCTAATAACTACCTACTTCAACTACTCTTGTTAAGTACCGTATTTTCCGGCGTATAAGACGACTTTTTAACCCAGGAAAATCTTCTGTACGCCCAGTCGTCTTATACGCCGGAAAATACGGTAGATATAAACTCATTGTTTCTACACTATTTCCACATGCAAATGGAACCAGTGAACACAGAGCGTTGCCGTTGTTGTGTCCTGTTTGTGGCTCGGATCGTCAGTATAGGAGGAAGAACAAATTGTTTTCCTAGTGAAGTGTATCAGAGTGCTGAGATGCTGGATTTACTTCACCAGCCCTGTGGTAGCAGTGTAGGAGAAGGGAGGACCCCACATGTCTAAGGAATGCTGATACCAAGGACACTTATGCTTCACGTTGAAGGAGCAAGGAAAGACTATTCACAATGGTACCCACGTTTCAAGGGTGGGGTTGGGGTTTTGTCAAGAGAGTAGCCTGAGGTATAAGCACAGTACTCAGGGGTCCAGGAAACTTTCCAAGAACACTGTTCATAAAAGCAGTGGCTTTGCCTGACTGGAGATACTGATCCACAGAGATTTGTATACATACATTGCATATAATTTCCCCCCTCTACACTTGCAAAGTTTTACTTTTTATTTCTACAAAATAGTATGTTCCATAGCTATATGTTGATTGGTACTCATATCTTACTACACTGCTAAAAACATATTTATTGAAAGTGAGTTCTTGTTTTGAGCTCAATGAAGTTTATTGAGAGTCACTTCAGAAAAATTCACAATAGCATAAAAAGAAAAAAACATTCAATTGATTTTTTTTTCTATTTTAGGTTACCTAGAGCAAGGACTGCTGGTGAAGGAAGAGCGTAAACTCATAGAGAAATATAAATCAAACTTACAATTTAAACTTGATGTTCTATCAGTGGTACCAACCGATCTGCTATATTTTAAGCTGGGGTGGAACTATCCAGAAATTAGATTAAACAGACTCTTAAGAATCTCTCGAATGTTTGAGTTCTTCCAAAGAACAGAAACAAGAACTAACTACCCAAACATCTTCAGGATTTCTAACCTTGTCATGTACATCGTCATCATTATCCACTGGAACGCGTGTGTGTACTACTCTATTTCCAAAGCTATTGGATTTGGAAATGATACATGGGTCTATCCTGATGTCAATGACCCTGAATTTGGCCGTTTGGCTAGAAAGTATGTCTATAGCCTTTACTGGTCTACACTGACTTTGACCACCATTGGTGAAACACCACCTCCTGTGAGGGATTCTGAGTATGTTTTCGTGGTGGTTGATTTCTTAATTGGAGTATTAATTTTTGCTACCATTGTTGGTAACATAGGTTCTATGATTTCCAACATGAATGCAGCCAGAGCAGAATTTCAAGCAAGAATTGATGCCATCAAGCAATACATGCATTTTCGAAATGTAAGCAAAGATATGGAAAAGAGAGTTATTAAATGGTTCGACTACCTGTGGACCAACAAAAAAACAGTGGATGAGAGAGAAGTTTTGAAGTATCTACCGGATAAACTCAGGGCAGAGATTGCCATCAGTGTCCACTTAGACACATTAAAAAAGGTGCGCATTTTTGCCGACTGTGAGGCTGGTCTGTTGGTGGAGTTGGTCTTGAAATTACAACCCCAAGTCTACAGCCCTGGAGATTACATTTGCAAGAAAGGCGATATCGGACGAGAGATGTACATCATCAAGGAAGGCAAGCTCGCTGTGGTGGCAGATGATGGAATCACTCAGTTTGTGGTATTGAGTGACGGCAGCTACTTTGGTGAGATCAGCATCCTTAACATTAAAGGCAGCAAAGCTGGCAACCGAAGAACGGCCAATATTAAAAGCATTGGCTACTCAGATCTGTTCTGCCTCTCAAAAGATGACCTCATGGAAGCTCTAACTGAGTACCCAGATGCCAAAGGTATGCTAGAAGAGAAGGGGAAGCAAATCTTGATGAAAGATGGTCTGCTGGATGTAAATATCGCGAATGCTGGACACGACCCCAAAGATCTTGAAGAGAAGGTCACCCGAATGGAAGGGTCAGTAGGCCTCCTGCAAACAAGGTTTGCTCGGATCCTGGCTGAGTATGAGTCCATGCAGCAGAAACTGAAGCAGAGACTAACCAAGGTGGAGAAATTTCTGAAACCACTTATTGAAACAGAGTTTTCAGCTATTGAAGGATCTGGAGTTGAAAGTGGGCCCACAGACTCCACACAGGACTGAAGAGCTGGCTATTAGCAAGAACACACCTCGTGATCCTTTCGGTCCTGTGACTAAGTGATGATTAAGTTGGAAGAAGAGAAAGGTCCAGCTGGGGAATTTTCCGTGAGGAAAATGTGCTTTTGGTGCAGGACACAAGGCCAACACACTTGCATGTAAGGTACTATGGTTAAAGAATCATTGTATTTTGGGATTTTCCACAATGGACAATGTGCGAAGATGTAACTGATTAACTTGTCAGTATCTACATCTTCTGATTTCCCCCCACATATGCTCCCTTCATGTAACAATATTTATAAAAGGTAACAAGTGTCCCTCACTTTCAGGCAATTTACATGGTTGAGGAGTAACTGGGAAGTACCATGTACATCATGTTCAGAATACTATTTAAAAAGAATTAGGATGCAATAAAGAAAAAAAAATTCTCAAACGATAGTGACTATTATTTATTTAATTATTTAGTAGGGAGTTTGGGATCTTGTAGAGCTTCAAGGTCATTTTAAGGATATCAGTTGTCATACTCTAGGCTTAGAAAGAGTGGTTGAGAGAAATTTCTTACTGATAAAAGAATTACAAATCAGACTTTACTGTACAAATATATGCATATATGTTATATATAAAAATAGAACCTTAAAATCAAAACATTTTGTAGGATTTTTAAATAATAAATTAAAAAATTTTTCTGATTATTAAGGCCTCACAGCAGTGGCTACTATCCTCCTTCTCTGATCAACAGGAAAGAGATAAAGGTAATAATACTGCTGGGTGATTAACAAAGGAAGCTGTTGTAATGTTTGACAAGGAAACCTGGGAGTTCAATGGATCAGCCTGGGCATCACCTGGGAGCTTCTTAAAAACTCAGGACCTCAGGCCTACCCACTGTGTCCGAGTCTGCATTTTAGCAAGACTGTTAGGTGACCGATACCCACATTGAAGCTTGAGAAGCACCTATCTAGAGAACCAGGGAGGAGTAAATGGGAGGATGGTTCTAGAAAAGAAAAGGACAAGTATGACAAGTATGTGGCCATAGAAGACATTGCTAATCAACCACACAGCTCTTACTGCTGAACCCAGCCATGTTTCAAAATATTCTTCCTAATACAGATTACAGGGATTGATAAAAGATTTCTTTCCCTGCCTAAAACAACGTGATGTAATGCAGCTCCTTGTTAATTTGACATATCGGATATGTATATGGACTCCAATCAGTGTAGGTCAATAATAGAATTTATTCTTCTCTACCTACAGAATACCCATTGTACTATATACATTATGTCTTTGCAGTCTGAAGTTTCCCTTCTACATTTTGCCTGTCTCTTCAGTAACAGCTGACAGGGATTTCTTCACTGTAGAAGTGGCTAGTCCTGGAGTGGGAGGGCCGTAGATAATATGTAACATGGCTTCTGCCTGAGACAGGCGCTCCTTTTTCTGTCTTTTCTTTCTGATTCTTATCATTCCTTTGCTTCAGCTGCATTTTATTCTTTTCATTGTGCTTTTTCTTGCCTGTCATACAAACCTCTAAGACCGTAAAGAAGTTTGCTGGCTACTCATGTCAGGCAGATGTAATAAGACAGGAATGAGTGAAGGTTACATACCTGGAGAAGCAACCCCAATCACAGCATCCAGGAGTGGGCACTTAGAGTCTGCTCTGGGCTGGAGACATATCCTACGGTTCTGACTTGATGACCTTTGACCCAAAGCTCTATGAGTCTTGCTTTGCTCGAATTGGATGGTGGCAGATTCGTGGTTTACTAAAGACTTGGGGTAAGTAGGGTTTAGCCAATTCTTTTCTCACAACTTTCCCAATTAGAGACTTTGACAGATGGAGGTGGGGGCCCCGGTTTAGATCCCTGGAGGGCAAGACAGAAAACATGTGGCTTTGGGGAGACCCACAGTGAGGTGCTGACCTGGGTACATGTAGCTGCCAATTTAAAAATCCAGAGACCAGCCATATTCCAGGCTGATTCCAGTCTCCAAATGCTTGTCTAGAACTAGCTTCTTAATATATTAAGACGAGGACAGGCTTGGCATAAGGACAAGGGAGGGCTGGCCAGAGTTTGAAGATCTTTAATAATTGCATCTGGGAGATGAGAGAGAGAATGCTGGAACTCATGGATGCCAGATAGCGAGGGAGCAGAAACCCAATCACCAATCTTACCAGTGTGTCTGATGAGTGTCCCCCAGCTCTACCATAATGTCAGGTCCTCATAGGAAGAGAGTGCTCAGTTTTACATATGTACTTTTTAAAAAACCAACTTTTCCAACTTGAAATATGTTGTGATTAGGCTTCTTACCATTAGGTGGCAATGTTGGTCTACCATGATTACCTTCAAAGCCTGAAGCTGAATATTTTTCTCCATAGAAATTAAAGGTAGTAAAATCAGAGCTCTTTGGCAATAATGGGTAATTTTTTTTCTAAAGTGGATATTTCTAAAAGATTTTAGTATACCCAAATATATACCAGTCAAATAAAAACATGATCAAGTAGAATTTAAAATGCAAGGTAAATTGAAGCATTTTAATAGTTCTTAATTTCAGGAAGCTCACCAAGGCAATCATGATAATTATATTACAGGAAGCTTTTAAAAATGTGTAAGATGTGCATTAGAGGGAAAAAAAAGGGGGGGGGGAGGAACAAGCAGCAATTATATTGTGATTCAGTTTATATCTATATTTAAAAGTCCATTGTTTTAAAAAGTTTAAAAATCACTGACTTATATCAGCAGCGTTGGAAGTATTCCTGGCTAGGACACTGTCAGTTTAGGAGATATTTTCCCTCACCACTAATGAAATTGTATTATTGGATGTCCCAGTTTTTAGACTTAAAGAATTTAAAAATACCCAACAATAGGCTTCTAGACTCAAATAAAATAATTCGTTATTCACTGGATTAGTTTGTCTCTAGCTGAAGGGAGAGAGTGGGAAATTCATGGAAAGGGAATGAGAGAATATAGAAAGTGCGGAAAGACCCCGGAGGTCATCTAGCTCACTCCTTCTCATTTT
The DNA here is from genome assembly GCF_951640355.1 of Cnephaeus nilssonii. NCBI lineage: Eukaryota > Metazoa > Chordata > Mammalia > Chiroptera > Vespertilionidae > Cnephaeus > Cnephaeus nilssonii. The sequence goes on from NC_137072.1 coordinate 88,607,726, forward strand.
ATAAATACAAGAATGATAATCAGGCAACACTAAAGCTGGTGAGAACAAAGACTATTAGAAATTTTGAGAGCGGGGATTTTTACTGTATGTTGGACAATGATATGGTAATATTTGCTACAGCCCAAGTTGAGCTCACCTAAAACTCAGACATTTCATTCTTAGGCATAGCCACTAGAGAAAATTGTGCACATATCCATAAGGAGACATGCTGAAGAATCTTTATAATAATAGTTTTAAGAGAAACAACCTAAATGTTCATCAAAAGGAAGTTAGATATAGACCTGGGCGGCCAGCTCAGTTGGTTGGAGTATTGTCCGAACACCAAAAATGTTGCAGGTTTGATTCCCAGTCAGTGCACATACCTAGGATGCAGGTTCAATCCCTGGTCAGAGCAGTATGGGGGCAACCCATCTTCTCTCATGTCGATGTTTTTCTCTCTCCCTCTCCCTCTCTCTCTCTCTCAAATCAATAAACATATCCTCAGGTGAGGATTACAACATTGTTTTAAAAGAGGTTAGATATATCAATTGGAATACATTCATATAATGGATGCTATAAAAACATTTGAATAGTCACAGATAACACTTATATAGTGCTTAGTATGTACCAGTTACTGTTCCAAGTACTCCCCAGATGTCAATACATCTAATCTTCATGACAACTTACAAGGTAGGTTCCTTTATGTTCCTTGTTTAATAAATAGGGAAATGAAAGCACAGAGAGGTTAAGTAATTTGCCCAAGACCCACAGGAAGGAAGTGACATAACCACTATTTGAACCTAGAAAGTGAGGCTCCAGGGTGGTTGCTCTTAACCCTTTCATTAGTGCTGACTCTTGTATGTACGTATATCATCTATACAAAATTTACAAACATACAACACAATGCTAAATAGTGTTTGTGGATCTGTACCTATGATCTAGAGGTTTAATAACAGTCATGGGAATGGTAGACAGCAGAAATCAGAATAGTAGTTACTTCTATGGGGAATTGAGAGAATGGGATGGGATGGAGGGTGAGAAATTCATAGGACTTTAACTGTCTGTGCTGTTTCATATCTTTCAAAACAATCTGAAACAAATGAATCCAAATGTTAAGATTGGATAAACCTAAGTAAGATATATATATATGTATATGTATATATATCCTATATAATAAAAGGCTAATATGCAAATTGACCAAACAACTGAATGACCGGTCACTATGATGCGCACTGATCACCAGGGGCAGACACTCAACATAGGAGCTTCCCCATGCTGGTCAATGCGCTCCCACAGGGGGAGTGCTGCTCCTGCCTCCACAGCAGCACTAAGGATGTCTGACTGATGACAGGCCTGCTCCCCGCGGACATAAGCCATCAGTCAGACATACCCCAAGAGCTCCCGGACTGTGAGAGGGCACAGGCTGGGCTGAGGGACCCCCCCTGAGTGCATGAATTTCGTGCACCAGGCCTCTAATATATATATCTTACTATATATATCTTACTAATATATATATCTTACTACTATATATATCTTATTAATATATATATCTTACTAATATATATAATCCTTTCTATAATCTTTGCTATATTTGAACTCTTTCAAAAGAAGAAGAAGAAGAAAAAAGAAGAAATAGAGGAGCTAAGTTTAAATTCACATAGTTTAGTGGCTAAGACTGGACTTTTGACCCTTGCTTCAGTGTTACTTCCCTAAGAGGTTGTACTTGATTGCTTTCTACACAGCCTAAGTTGCATGCTTTATGAGGTTTTACTTGGTGATAACATGTCTGTTATCTGTATCTTTCCACTTTAAGTCAGTCAGAGTGCATATTGAGTAAATTCGAGACAGTACTGTTTAGAATTACATTTCATGTCTGGATCTTGGTTTCCTGATGAATTAGAGGTATAAGAATGCATTTTTCACCAATGCATTCCTTTGGGATTCTGGAAATGGCTATTTACCACAAAATTACTCACCAGCCTGACAATGGGGCCCTGAAAAAGAGTTGATATCAGATTTCTTGTCAGATTGCCAGTTTCTCTTCTTTTCAGATAGGTTCTTTTTTGTTTTATCTGTGCTGAACTTCAGCCAGTTGGACTTGGTCCAAGAAGCTACTTGAGTTAGTTCTTCAGCGATCAGGAAGCCTGTTTCCTGGGTTTGTCGCAATGATTCCTGATGCTGAGCAGCACAGGTATCCTGGTGGCACCAAAGTCCATGGCGTTCCAGGTCATCCCCCAGTGGCCTCTTTGATTACACTTAGCAGAGAGAGTGACAGATGAGCCACCCAGAGCACCTGCATTATGAAATGTAATTTTTTCCACTAAATTTTAAATGTAATAAGTCACTCTCCCCAGTTCTTTAGTTTGCAAAAAACAGTAAAATAAAGTAAAATAAAATTAATCTATATTACAGGTGTTTCCTGCTCCATCCAGATGCAATATCAAAATACCCAAAGAGCACAAAATAAATAAACTTATCAAAGAAATGTACCACAATAAATTAACATAATTTGCTTTGATTATATTCTTTTTATTTTTGTGTTTAAAATAATTGAGTGTTTGAAATTCATGGGCTGAAATAAGACTTGTTGGTGATAGAAAAATGAGAGTTGTTTCTTACAGAACTGAAATAATGGATTTACTTTTCTTTCTATAAATTCTTTTATTTAGATTTTGGTACTAAGTCCAATAGTAGAGATCTCTCAATTTAACAGTAGTGACCTAGACTATTTTTTACCTTGAGAGGGAGACCTGCTCCCCTGGTCTCCACATTAAACAGAAAGCATTGCTTCTTTGCAGCTCTTCTCTACATCCATGAGTTTGGAAGTTTTTTTGTTTTGTTTTCTTTTTTAAATTCCACATATAAGTGAGATGTTGGGGTATTTATCTTTTTCTGTCTGACTTATTTAACTTAGTATAATCCCTTCAAATTCTATTCATGTCATTCTTTATTAAGATTTCATTCTTTATTAAGACAACTAGAGGCCCGGTGCACAAATTCTTGCATGGGTGGGGTCCCTCAGCCTGTCCGGTGATCAGGGTTGGCAGGGGGGAAGGACTGCAGGAGGTTGGCCAGCCAGGGGGAGGGACCGCGGGAGGTTGGCCAGCTGCGGGAGGTTGGCTGACCGCGGGAGTTTGACTGTGGGAGCACACTGATCACCAGGGGGCAGCTCCTGCATTGAGCATCTGCCTCCCTGGTGGTCAGTGTGCATCATAGCAACTGGTCGATCAGTCATTCGGTCATTCAGTCGTTCAGTCGTTTGGTCGTTTAGGCTTTTATATACATAGATTTTATATATTTAGATAATATTCCATTGTATATGGAACATCTTCTTTATCCAGTTATACATCAATGGATCTTTAGGATGTTGCCATGTCTTGGCTATTGCAAATAATGCTGCAATGAATATGTGAAGGGGAGGGAGGTCATCCATATATCTTTTTAAATTAGTCTTTTCATTTTTTTCAGATAAATACCCAGAAGTGGAATTGCTAGATCACATGGTGGTTTTATTTTTAATTATTTGAGGGAATGTCCATACAGTTTTCCATAGTGATTGTACCAATTTACTCTACCACCAACAATGCACAAGGATTCCTTTTTCTCCACATCCTCTCCAATACTTATTTCTTATCTTTTGGAGAATAGCCATTCTAACAAGTATGAGGTAGGTGATATCTCATTGTAGTTTGATTTATATTTCAAACTGATGATTAGTGATGTTGAGCACCTTTTCATGTACCCATTGCCCATCAGTATGTCTTCTTTGGAAAAATGCCTATTTATCCCCTCTGCCCATTTTTTAATCAGATTGTTTGTTTTCAAATTATAATTTTAAAATGATTTGCTCTAAGCAATCAAATGCAGTAAAGACCTAGAGGATGAGTTTTGTAGCGTATTATGTTCTCAGTGAGAAATTACTAGTACAAAAAGATCACAAAAAGGTTGGATTTCATCAGGAAATTTTAAGAAGAAATATTTTCTTATCTTTACAGAATGTCATGGGGCATCTGAATTTAAAAATTGTATGCACTTCTGTTTAGTGAACCCTGAATATATTGCATTAGAGGTGGCTGGAGTGCAGAGAATGAATAAAAGGTGACATGTGAATAAATGGAGGTGGGGAGAGAGCATGGGACTCCAGTCCAGAAAGGCAAAGGCTGAGAGAAATATGCTTAAAAACCAACAAATAACAACAGCAACAACAAAGAAACCTATTTGATTACCAGGAGAATGGAGTGACATAACATTGACTAATTCACTACATCGTCTGATACTCCATCTATCAGATTCCCTCTGAAGATGAAAATTCCCAGACCTAACTTTGATAAGTAAGAGAGAAAGAACATCTTAAAGTTCATCAAGTCCTAAAGCTAAATGTGAGATAAACAGCGATCCATTAGCCCCTGCATTTGCTTTACTGATTGGACTTTCCTGTTTGCTAGAGTTTTAGGACAGACAACAGATAACATGGTACAGAAACTCCAGGAAGGCTGTTTTCACTGGGGAACAAGTGATTCTCAGAAGTGAATATTCAGCAGAGTTTGGAAAGAAGTGAAAAAATATTTTGAAGCAGAGAGAGGACAGATTCAATAATGAGGGTAACTGTTTCTAGTCTGTTCAAATTTTCTTGATTATGACCCATAATAAGTGACCCATATAAAATGCATTTTGTACTGTGATCCAGCAAGCACACAGATATAACAAACCTTTCAGAAAAAAAATACCCTTGGAACATGCAATGTACTTGGGGGCTTTCTCTTTTATCTATTCTATTTTAGTTCTTTTCAACAAACATGCCTGTTGCAAATTACTAAATTGATTTCATGATTAATTAATGGGCTACTACTGGCAATTGCACACTTTCAGAGGCTGGTAAGTAGAATTGCCTAGGAGAGGAAATAATTCACTTTAGCCTAGGCAGAGATGAGGAAAATCATATTATAAGGGGAAAGAACACAATAGTGGAGGTTCTGGAAGTCTCTTCATACAAAACATCAAGACAATAACTCCTCACAGTGCCATCACTAAGTAGAAACAGCTTAGTTAGGGTGGTTGCCTGTTATTTCTTGAGACCATAACATACTAATGAGTTATCCTGATCCCAGCTGCTCTCTCTCTCTCTCTCTCTCTCTCTCTCTCTCTCTCTCTCTCTATCTTCAGAATGTCAATCCCACTATAGGTTGAGATTCTAGTTTTTAGTCTCTCTCTCTCTCTCTCTCTCTCTCTCTCTCTCTCTCTCTCTCTCTCTCTTCAGAATGTCAATCCCACTTTAGGTTGAGATTCTAGTTTTTAGAGGATTTTCTTTCAACACATTTCAGAGAAATAGTGAGTCTTCTACAAGATCACAGATGAAGGCAAGAATCTTTTACAAGGTGTATGGAGTTTACTCAGAACCAGGACTTCTGCTAGACTTTAAGTCTGGGCTGTGAGGAGGAAGAAAAAAAATCTGTTGGTTTCTTGAGGGCTCCAGAGCAGCCCCTCAAGTCTATAGCAGGTCCTCCGAGGAAACAAGTCAAGTAGAGCAATGGGAAGGTTGGATCTCAGACCTGGAGCTCTCGGGCTGGAGCTCCCAGTCTCTGAGTCTCAGGCCCCAAACAGTACACTGGCACGAATTACTTTAAACCTTAGGTTTTGCCACTACAGCGTCATTTCATTAATTGCTCTACTTCTAGTGCCTAGAAAGTCCTTGGGACATAATAGGGATTTATAAATCTTTGTTGGATAAATTAATAAATTCATGAGTTTTCCAACCAATCCTGGAAAGACAAAACTCAGAGTTCAAACTAAGTTTATTACAAGGTTATGCTTACTGAAATACGATTATTTACACATCTGAGTTTGTAAACTGAGAGTCCTATAGACTATAATTCTAAATTCTATGTAGCCATTCTCCGTCAAGGCCTTCTCTAGCTCAAATTTTATTAGTATTTCTACATTAGTTTTCTTGAAAAACCTTTCATGACGTCATCACCCTTCTCTTGAATCCCACAGTGATTACTTAATGTCAAATTGAGACCACATTTTTTACTTCTGTTTTCAAGGTTCTCTCTAAACCTGTTTATAACTCTGCTCTGCCTTATTAATCACCTTTGGTATTCAACAGACTTTTTTCCTTTCTGGTTCAAACACATGCCATGTTTATTTGCACTTCTAAACCTTGGCTCATGCTGTCCCTACCACTCGGAATGTTTCCTTCCATCCCATTCAGATCTACTCTGTCTTTAATAATATTCTCACGGCCAGCCAGCGTGGTTCAGTGGTTGAGTGTCAACCTATGAACCAGGAGGTCACAGTTTGATTTCCAGTCTGGGCACATGCCCAGGTTGTGGGTTCGATCCCCAGTGGGAGACATGCAGAAAGTAGCCAACCAATGATTCGCTCTCATCATTGATGTTTCTATCTCTCCCTCTCCCTTCCTCTCTAAAATCAATAAAAATATATTAAAAATAATATTCTCAGTTCTCAGCATCTTCATGAACCTCCCCAATCCTATTCTGATACTTACAGTGAACCCTTCCTATCTCTGAATTTGTATGACCAGTGCCTGACAGTATTAGGTATTTGCTAGACTTGATCAGTGATTATTGGATGGATTATTTAACTGAATATTAGAAAAAAGCTCACATTGAATATGAATAGATGTTTAAATTATTTTTCTTGTGTTATGAAGGTTTTCCTAGAAAAAATAAAATGACAGCCCATTTTAAAGAAAAATACTTTATTTTTACTTTCATGAAATTCACAATATACAATACTATTTATATCATTCAATTTTGAGTATTGAAAAAAGAGCCAATCAGTTCTCTAAAGAAAAAAAGGGGATCAATAACCTCAATCTGGCTAGGAAAATCAACTTGATTACCTTTTTATATACTTTATTTCCTTCTTACCACTTTTCGTTCTTTTCCCCCCCAATATTGCATCCAGTTTGGTTGGTCATAGCCAGTATTTCAAGAAAAATGAATATAAGATGTGTACACTGCCTATATCAGTCTGGATCTAACCAGGAATGGAAACCATATGGTGGGTTAAGTATAAAGAATCACTAAGTTCTGATAAAAAATTGGGAAACCGTATATGGTACTCTAGGGAGAGGACCCAAGGCAAGACAGATTTGGAGGAATCCACCTTTCCAAGGCTGAGGTTCAGATCCTACTGGACGTGTAGTTCAGCCCACTGGGTAGCAGACAAGCTTGCTGGTGTATTCTGGCCACAGCTGTTCTGCCGCCCCTCTCAGGAGTCGGTGATCAGGAACCCGCGGGGTGGGCTTGCAGAGAGAATGGGAGCCTAGACACAGGTGTGGTGCCCTGGCCTACGGTGAAAGTGTAGCAGGTGCAGGGCATGGGGACGCCGGTGTCAGTGAACAGTCGGTGAGGACTGGGGGTGCCAGCGTGAGCAGGAGGCCTTGGGTCAGTTTCCATGTTGAGAAGGCTGCTGGGAGGTTAAGGCCAGGCCAAAGCAGACAAAGGCTGCAAGGTTGCTGACCCACTGTGCGACAGCAGGAACTACCAGGAGGGCACCTTCCCTCCTGCAATGTCCCTCCAGTGCCCTCTGCTGAGAAAGCTAAACGTGGTGCTCTCTGCGGAGGTACGTAAAGGAGTTCTTCCCATTATCACAGAGCATGTATTGAAGGGTGAACTGAAGCTGAAAGGCGATCTATCTAATAATGGGATACTATGCAAATTGGTCAGGATGCCGTCACATAACAACCGATCAGCAGGCTGCGTCCCCGCCCCCTGCTCAGGCAGCTGCGAGGCCCAGGGTAGGTAGGATAGGATACGATAGGAGGGGATAAGAAAGGAGAAGGAGAGGAAGGCAGGCCTGCATGCAGACAGGCCGAGAGGAGAAACAGAAATACAGAAAGGGAACAAGGAAAAGACGCAGGAATGGAAAAGGGAAGGAAACATGAGGCTGCATGCAGGAGGGGGTGGTGACCGTGGGGTGGGGGGCGGTGGCCCCCAGTGCAGGCCATTGGCAGGGAGGTGCCTGCGGGTCCCGGAGGGGTGGACGGTCCGAGGCCTTCCAGGCGGAGGTGCTCCTGCTTTGCGGCAGCAGCGCCCACCCGGGCCGCTCGGGCCTCGGCCACCCTCTCTGGGCCGGGCGCCCTGCGCTGGGAGGGGAGGCGCAGCTTAGCTGGGGTGGAGTTGGACACTAAGGAGGGTACCTCTTTCGTCATCGAGGGCTGGACCCCAAAGACACTGGCCAGGGTTAGATTGGTGGTGAATTAGTGTACTTTGTTGACTAGAAGTTGGGGTGTCCCGGGAAGGGAATGGTAGGAGGACAGCGGTGGGGAGGCTGGGGAAGAGGGGGGCGGCGAAGGCCTGGCCGGGGCTGGGCCCTGGGCTGGGGGTTAACGACCCCCAAATGGAAGCTTTAATATGAAAGTGTACTCAGGCGGGGCTGGAAGCAGGTCCCAGAGAGGAAAGGGGAAGGTTTAAAAGAGAAGCCAGTGAACATGGCGGGGGAATGGAGGAGGTAATAATAGGGAAGGAGGGAGGGAGGCAGGATTCAGGCTCACAAGGGAAAGGTGAAAGGGGGGGAGGGGGAGTAAGAAGGAGACAGACACTGGGAATGAAGGGAGAGAAGGGGGGAGGGAGGGAGGGAGAGGGACCGCAGGAGGTTCAAAGGGAGAGAGGGAAAGAAAGCAGGAAAGAGAAGGATGCTGAAATGGGGTGAGGCCAGTAGAATAGTTAAATAAGAAGAAGAAACAGAATGTGAGAGGGAGGGGAGTTTAAGAGGAGGAGTTAGTAAGAAAATTAAGTACAGGGTGATTTTTTTAAAAATGTATTTTTATTAAGTGTGATTTTTAAGTGGAGAAGTCAGTACTAAGGATGAAAAGCATAGAAAGAGAGAGAGAGAAGAAAGTATTTTTTAAATTACCCTGTAAAAAGAGTAAAAGAGTGAGAGAAGAGGGGGGAGGATGGACAAGAAGGGAAGGAGGGAGGGAAGAACTTTATAAAGGAGTCAGTAGAGAGCAGAGTTAAAGAAGGAAAGAGGATGTATGAGTGAACTGTGGGAGCTTTAATGAAAATCAAGTATAGTTGTGTACTGGGGACAGATTTTAAAAGTACGAGTCAGAAAAGAAAAAAGATAAATGATAGTGAATAATTAGGCAGGTAGATAGATATTAAAACAGTGGAAGTAAGTAGAGAAGAATGTATGGGAAAGGTAGGATGAGAGAGAAAGAGGGAGGGAGGAAAAGTTTTAAAGGGGAGCCGGTAGAGCTTAAAAGGAGAATGGGAAGAAGGAAGAAATGGGGAGGGAGCAAAGCAGGTCCGAGGCAGGAAGTGAAGAAAAAAATTAAGGTGGGAAGGAAGGAAAAGGGGAGGGAGGGCAGGGGTAAAGATAAAGGAAAGAAGGAATGTGGGGAGGGAGGGATGATAGGAGAAAGATGGGAAGAAGGATGATGGAACAGAAGTAGGAACTAAGGAGGAAAGAAAAGTTTATAAATAATGAGTCAGTAGGAAAAAGTGTTACATAAAGGAGAGAGAAAAATTGTGTGAGAGGGAGAAGCCAATAAGGAAGTCAAATACAATTGTGTGTGAAGGGGATAAGATTAAAAAAAAAGTTAATAAAAAATACAATAAAGATAGCTATGTACGTGTGTGGATGAATAGATAGATAGATACATGCACAGGTAGATAGAACTGATTTGAAAAAGGAGAAACCAGTAAATAGTAAAAGTAGAGAGTTAGAAAAGGAAATAGAAGAAATGCAAAATGTTAAAAGTGGTCAGTAAATAGAGGATAAAAGAAGGGATGGGATGGAATAGGGTGGAGAAGGGAAGGGGAGGGAAGAGTAACAAGAGTGAGGAAAAAGGGATAGAGAAAAAGAAGTTTTAAAAGGAGAGCAGAAAAGAAAATACTTTTTTTTTTTTTTTTTAATGAGAGAGAAAATGTGTGCAAGGGAAATTTTAAAAAGGATGAGCCAGGAAAAAGAGACAATAGGAGGAAGAAATGAGAAGTTTAAGAAGAGGAGTCAGTAAGCAAAGAATTCAGTTCGATGGGATGATGAGGCTGTAACGTTCTGCCTCTGGGATAATAAGTCACTTCAGCAGCTATCTTGCTCCCTCTACCTGCAACCTTTAACTTCTACTTCCAGTAGAAAGTTTCAGGTAGGCATCTCAAACAGTGGCCACCTCAAATGCTTTTTGAAAAAGAAAATATAAAAGAAATTATTGTGAAATAGACTTATCCTATATAATAAATGGGTGATATGCAAATCGAACGAACCAGAGAACGACAGGTCGCTATGATGCGCACTGACCACCAAGGGGCAAGTGCAGTGGCCCACCTCCAAGGCCTCAGTCGGACATCTCCTGAGGGCTCCCAGACTGTGAAAGGGCACAGGCTTGGCTGAGGGCTCCCCTCCCATGCATGAATTTTGTGCACTGGGCCTCTAGTCTGTATATATAAAAGTCTAAGCAACCGGCCAACCAGCCCACCCTTCAACCTCTGACCGGTAGCTATGATGTGCAACTGACCACCAGGGGGCAGACGCTCAATGCAGGAGCTGCGGTGACTTGGCAGCTGTGGTTGTCAGGTGACGCACCAGGAACCAGAGAGGAGGGAGCCCAATTCTGGGGTACATCACCTGAGAACCGCCCTCTTACAATCCGGGACCCCTCCGGGGATGTCGGAGAGCCAGTTTCGGCCCGATCCCTGCAGGCCAGGCTGAGGGACGCCACTGGTGCACTAATCCATGCACTGGACCTCTAGTAAACTGATAACTAGCACAGTTATATGTATTTGTCAAGGACAAATGTATTTGGGGAGCATGTTTGGATACACTGGCAAAAAGAATCTTTATCAGGATACGTCTGTAATGGACAAATAAATGCAATTAAATCACACTTTTCAAATGGCTGCACAATAAAAGTATTTAGATATTTTTTCTATACTTTATTTTAGAATTTTTTTAAAAATTGAGGTGTATCAAACATATAGTAAACCACACAAATCATAAATGTATATATATTTTTAGTTTTTACATATGTACACACATTTTCCCTGTTTTACAGCTGAGAATACTGAGACACAGATTAAGTAACTTGCCTTCGTGCAAGAATAGCCCTTACTTCCCCCGGGTGCCGGCACCAGCTTCCCTCCTCCTGCTGCCAGCAGGCACCCAGGACCAGGGCTGGCTTCCCTCTGGCCCTGGCTTCATCAGGAAGGACGTTGGGAATGACATCTGGTCTAATTAGCATATTACCTTTTTATTATTATATATCTATATATTGCACTTAATAAATGCTATCTAAGTATTAGATATTATTAGTAATGTAGAGGGATTAGTTAAGTTAAAGGGTTGTATAAGGATTGTGTGGTCCCACGCAATCAATGTATTTGTCAATCTCAGACAGACACCCCTCTTCCACCCCAATTTTGAAATCTCTTTCTTATTGGAAAACTAAGAGAAGTTAGAGATTTAGGTCCTGGTTCTCAACCACTTTCCTTAATAAAATCTACTTTTAGAGAGCTATCCTGAAGGTAAAAATCAGCCTGCTCAGGAAAAGCATATTGTCAATTATAAAGCACTAGTATAACAGACGTTAGATTTATCCTCTGCAGGGCTTTAGCAATTTAGAAGAGTGCTTTCTCCAATCCAGCCCCTTTTGCGGAACCCCCCCATTCCTCCCGCTTCCCCTCGAACCCAAGTGTTTTCATTAAGTGCTTTTTCCGTTCAAGAGAAAAGTTTTCCGCCAGCTTAAAGCCCCCAGGCCAGGGTAAAGATGGAGGGCGGTCAATTACAGCCACTCCCACAGAATCCGGCTACTCAGGGGACCCAGCAGTATCTTCTGGTGTAAACATCTCAGGGGCGACCCACCTCCCCACCTGGCGCCCTCTCCGACTGGGACCCAGGGCACGCCGGGAATTGTAGTTTCCCAAGGCCCAGTTCAGTCTGCGCATGCGCCCGGAACTCCCTATCCTCCCCCTTCCCGCCCTCGCCCCGCCACTCCCCCCGGATAAGGAAGTGGCCAGTGATGCCACGCGTTCTGCGGGCCGTGGACGTGGGCTTCTGGGAGTTGTAGTCGCTGGGGGCAGACTCGGTCGGTAAGGAGACGTAGCCTGCGTTGGGGTGCGCTACCGCAGTTGGCTCCCCGCGGGAGCTGTGAGGTCAGTCTGTGGCTCTCCCCTCTGGGCGCTCCGCCTGAGGTTGAGAAGGCGCTTTCCTTCTCCCCGGCTTCCCCTCTCCGGCGCTGGGTACTCCTTGCCCCACATTCCACTTCCCTGCCTAGGTCCTGTCCCTCTCCAAAGCCCGGGGTTAGCGGGCACTCGCCCTCGGGGAGAGACAGGGCCGCGACTTTCTCCCCCCGGTCCCTGCGCTGCGGAGACCCTCCTCCTTCGGCCCCTCCCCCGGCTGCCCCCGCGGCCGCCCTTCTCCGCGCCCGGGCACCGCCGCACTCCAGCTCCTTCCACTCTTTTCTTTTTTTTTCCCTTCAGGGATGGAAGCTTCCTGGCGCCAGGTGGCCGGTGGCCGGGGCCGAGCCCGAGGACGGGCCACGGCGGCCCCCTCCTCAGGAAATGGACTCCATCTGCGCGGAGCCGGAGGAGGGCGAGAGAAGGGGTCGGTGGGCGCCGCCGCGCCCGGCCCCAGCCCCAGCCCCAGCCCCAGCCCCAGCGGAGCCACGAGCCCCGCGGCCGCAGGGAGCGCTGCCCGGCGCAGCCCCGCGGGACCCGGAGCGCTGCCGACTTCCCCGGGAGGTGAGGACCCCCCCCCCCCCCCCCCGCCTTCGCCCCGGGGCCGCCTCGCCTCGGCTCGCACTCACCCCTGGTCTCCTCCTGGGGGAGCTTAGAATGGGCCCCACCTCGCAAACCTCTCTGGCAGCTCCTCTCTTCGGCATTCTAGGCACATTCCCATCCTAATTTTATCTTTAATTTAAAAATTGTTTTTTTTTTCTTAATTTTAGTGGATCATTCATTTTTGCTAATTCTCTGCCCTCTCCTCTTCCCCTCATTCATTTTGCCTGCCGACTTTCTAGACCGAAAGCTGCAAAAACTGTGGTCCGGACGGCTAGCCTGAACCGTGTAGTTTGGTTTGGTTAACACAGGCTTGAAATCTGAATTGGTTCTCATCGTTGTTGTTGTTGTTGTGCGTGTTTGTTTTGTAATGTCATACAGATCTGCTCTGCTTTTCTTGTAAAATACCGTGAAGACTGCGTGGCAACAGTCAGCTGGACTGGGTTGTAGAAATCCCCATTCAGGTTGAGCGGAGGCACCGCGTGTACTTGGTCTTTTCCTGCTTCTGGGGGCCAGTTGTCATTTCCCATCTTCGCCCGATGGCTTTATTTACTGACTTTAACGGTCTGTGTCCTGTAAGCTCTTCAGTTGTGGTACTTTTCTGGTGCCCGTTCACAAACTTCTGGTCTTTTCCTGGATGTAGCTGGTGTGGCCTCCTCCCATACGTCCGCATCCTTCATTCAAGGCTGTGTTTTAGTGGAGCCTGAGAGCACACACACAACACCAGGTTGTCTTCACTAATCAAGTGCGCGGGGCCACAGGAATAATTCCTGAAGTCATTTTTCTGTGTGAGTTTGGAATGTATTTTTCAGAATGTATTCTTTTGTGGGGGGAGAAGCAAATTGAGCTTCTAAGTGTTTTTTTTCCTCCTAAACTAATTTTAAAGTTAGGTGGTATTCTACTAGCTTGCAGTTACTGAGTTTATGATGGTGGTGAGGTTTGCAAGTTGGAGACCTGAGAACAGTTTCGGTAAACTTTATTGGGTTTTGTGGATAGTAGAAAAGCTAGCATTCTTAACCTGTGCCATCACTGAGATTTTACTGTTAGAAATACTATATGGGAAGGTTGTTTTGTCAGCTTTTCTTGAGATCGTCTTATGTGGTTACATCGATCAGGTTATGAATATTTTTATTATATCTTCTAATTCAACCTTTTAAAAAGGTTTCCTTTACTAATTTCCCATAATTAATGAGATTTGCCATCTCTCTTGATGTGCATCCAGTTTTGATTCATATATCTTATAGACATTACTTTTCTCCTAATACTAAAAGATTCCTAGGTGGGCACATTGCACATTTTCCTCCAGTTTTACTTGAAACACTGCACAATCCCCAACCAAACTGGCTGCAAGAAGAAAGGGAAAACATTTCGTGAGGGAAAGAAAAGATAAAAATACCACCTAAAACAGTGATGGCGAACCTATGACACGCGTAGCCATTTCGCGTGACACGCGTAGCACTGACACGCGTAGCCATTTCTGATGACACGTGGCCGCATGCCGAGGATGAAACATTTGCTGCTCCTGAGGATGAAACATTTGCGACTAGAGTCTTGGAGTTAGTTTTTTCCTCATAGTGACACACTACCCGAGTTATGCTCAGTTTTTTGGCGAAGTTTGACACACCAAGCTCAAAAGGTTGCCCATCACTGACCTAAAATAAGAAGGCTTATCTTAGTAGTGGCTCATTGGTTTCAAACATAAAGTTAATTTTTAACTAGTAACTTAAAATTTTTTTTATTTAAAAAAATCTTTTATTTTATTTTTTTAGAGAAAGAGGAGGAAGGGAGAGAGAGAGAGAGAAAAACATTGATTTGTTCCGCTTATTTATTTACACATTCACTAGAGGCCCGGTGCATGAAATTCATGCATGGATAGGTTCCGTAGGCCTGGTTGGTGATCAGGGCCTATCTGCTGGGTGACCTGCGGGCACCCGCCTTGGCTGGTGGCCTGGCACTGCCCACTTGCCCGCCCCGCCCCCCATCCCCCCATCAGGGCCTCCGGGCTGAGGGCAGCTTCTGCATTGAGCGTCATAGTGACTGGTTGTTCCACGGGTAGTTTGATGTTCAGTCAATTTGCATATTAGGGTTTTATTATATAGGATTGGTTGCTTGCAACATTGGCATTTCAGGATGATGCTCTAACCAACTGAGCTGCCTGGGCCAGGGCCAATTGAAAATTTTAAATTAGTAAATTCAAAATCCTCTCAATATGAGCACTAATTAATTTAGATCAATTCACTATGTTTGTGGCTCCTTTCTTAAACTGTGGTAGCTGTCCATTAGAGTTTATTAACGCTTAGTGCTAAAATAAAACTCCCATGGTCCTTGCTCTTGAGTGTGCACTCTCATTGGGAATGTGCTATGAAGTAATCTAATTATTTTTGTATTATTATTTAATCCAGTAACAAAATGAGAAGTACAAACAGTGCTAAAGAGAATAGTGGAAGGAGGATAACCCAAAACTTAGCATTTCTTTTTGGAATGAAGTTGTAAGAAGTATATTCTCTGTGTTAGCAACATTTTGTGTGGATTAATGTTAAATATATATGTTTTGTGCCCACATTTTAATAAAGGCAAAAAGTTCTTGAGCTTTCTAAACAGCAGATTATATAAACGTAGTACAGTGAACTTTATTTGTTCAGTCTTTGGTGGGCCAGTCACTGTTTTTAGAACAATTCACTGCTTTTAGCAGGGTATTTTACAAACATGCAAGTTTTTATTGTGGCATTCTCATTTTTGTTGTATGACAAGAAATTTGAGATTACTGTTTTTCATGGATGTTAGTAAAATAGAATGCTCCAAAGGTGACTTTTAAATCTATATTTTAAAATGATATATTAGTACTTAGGACTTGCCTTTTGAGAGCTTGTTTTGCAGAAATGACTCATTTTTTTCTCCCTTTAAGCAGAGCTAATGGCTCAAAGGAAATTTGAGGAAATCAAGAAGGCTAATCAAGCTGCGGCCAAAAAACTTGTTGAAGAACACTTTAGCTCTTCCTCTGAAGAAGAAGGAGATGAAGATTTGGAAGGAAAACAGGGGAAAATAGTTGCTAATACATTTATAACTTACACTACTCAGACAGGTACTGTATGATCTTTTAAATTTAGACCTTTTTGATATTAATGAAAATATATTCCTGGCTTTTAAAGAAACACTTTTTACTCCATATGGAATAGTTTTTGCACCTTAAGAATGAGCATTTCTCCTTTTGTTGTAGAGTTAATATTTGTACATTTTACTCTTTGAGTTATATATTGTATGATACTGATCTTTCTATAAAGCAAATGGGATGGCAATGTCCCATACAGCCTTAGAAGTTCTCCTGTGTGTTTAATTGGTATTTCATTAGAATGCCGGGAGGGAGATGCCAAAGCTCCCTGTGGGATGAGTGGGGTCAAGTTGTTCCTGGTTATGATTTGATTGCATTTGAGGACTTTGAATCCTTTAAATCTATTCGCCTTTTTCTCTTTTTGTCCTCAGGTTAAATGTGTCTTGAAGTTGTTTTCATTTCATGACTTTATTTCTTTATATCTTACAACTTTTGACTTTCATACCATTTTTTAAAACAAAGTACTCAGGTTTGACCTGTACAATCACATTACATGTTGTTTATATCTGGGTTGCTCTTAAAGTCATATTTGTTTACGAGAGAGGGGGCCAAAGTGGTGCTGCTATGGAGGATTTGGTACTAAGTGTAAAAATAGATTATTTTAAATGTAAGTGTTTTACACTTTCCACATTTTATACTTAAAGTCACTATTAGAAGCATTCTTTCATGTATTACCAACATTAGTTGCCTGAGTATATTGATGGCACATGAGGATAGGTACACATTGTCCTATAGGTTTCCAAGGAATTTACCATATCTGCTATGGAATTAATATTAGGAGGCTTGACTAAGAAGTCTGGCTCAGCCAGGTAAAAGTTGATAAAGAGTAGCCTTAAGGTTAGCAGGTACTTTATTCTAGAGCAGTGGTTGGCAACCGGTGGTCCATGGACCATTGGTGGTCCGTGAGTTCCGACAGGTTGGTGACCGCTGTTCTAGAGGACTTCATAGAAAGTAAACTTAAGAAGGTTCCTGCTTCAAGAGGACTTCACTTAAACCATTCTAGATAGACAGATTTTATTTTTAAGTAGGAAATTCAGTGGTGTAACTCAGTATTTCTTTTGTAGTGTTTAGGAAACATCATTTATAAGTTTTATTAATTTTTAATCTGGCTTTCATCGTAAAGTTTAAGACAGCTTTTCTTATTTTGTTTTGTGTCAAATCCATAAATATTTTTATTCTTGTTCCTTTGTGTAAGTAAGGAAATTTGATCACTTAAGAACAGTATATGCCAGCGTTCCCATCTCATGTTAGTGAATTGGACATCAGAACTTGATCAGAGAAGTTCATTCTTTTTCTCTGTATACAGACTTTGTACTTTTTTGTGATTCTCTCAAATTTCAGACTTGTATGGTCAACTTCCTGATGGGTATCCCTATCTTACTGGCCATGGATGCATCAAGCATATGTTGAAAGCTAACATTTCTTCTCTTGTTTTCTTTATCTCAATTTGTAGCACCACAATTTTCCAAGTCACGCACCAAAACCAGAAATCTGGGAGCAGGGATGGCACATACATGACATGAGTGTGTTTTATTCACTACCACTCCTCCCCTCTGCCCATGTCAGGCATCTCATCAAACACAGCATTCTTTCCTTCTTACTGTTGACATGAACATCGACTTTTAAAAGCAGCATAACCTAAATGTTACTAAGTCCTGCTGAGTTTTACTTCCTAAATTTCTTGTATCTACCGCTCTTCTCCCATATACTAGCATTGCCTTAATTCAGGCTCCTACAGCTATTTAATGTATGAATTAAATCCACATAATAACTGTGAGATAGATATTAATATTACTATTTTAAAGATGAGAAAAATGAGGTAGATACATTAGGTAACTTGCTAAAGGTCATTTTTTGATTTATCTGCTATCACTGCCTCTTAACTGGTACTTTATGCTTTTAGTCTTAGCTGCCTTGTACTTACTTTTCTTTAGTTGCCAGGATGATGTTTTTAAAATGCATGACTTTAAATGTCATGTTATCCACCATGACATTTTGGGCAGTATACTGTATTGTTGCAGCCAAACTTTAATACAGTTTTTAAAGAAATCTTACAAGTATAAGGTTAAAATTTATTTTGTTAAAGCCTATTTCATCTTGTTCTCATTCTGTGTTAGCTGTTAAATAAGATGGAATTTAAAATGTTAACATTTGTTAAAGCCAGCTATGAGAAAAGCAAAATAAGCACATAGAATATTGTTATTAAGTCGGCTTCTAAGGATACAATTGTATTTAATAATTTAACAATATTTTAAAGTTTTGGGATTGTTTTTATGTATATTTTGTTTAATATCCTAAATTATATTTATATTCTGTAGAGCATGTTATTGTAAGTGCTGTGTTTCCTTAGATGATCTTAGAAAGTAAAGAATTATCCAAGCAACCTGTTTATTTAATTTTTCTTTTTGGTAACTTAAATTTTGATTTGAACCATTTTATTGCCATAAGTTCTGTACTTATGATAGTTTATATTATTATTCAGTCAACCTCTATTGAACAATCTTTATTGTACTAAAGGTATGTAGGTTTATTTCTCTTACACTAATGTGACTCAGATCGCTGCCCTTTTGGTCTCATGTGTGCTTTGGTTAAATTTTCTGTCTTTCATTTTGCTTTTACCTGTTATTTCTTGGACCTTCCTGTGGTTATCCCTTGCTGCAGCATAACATAGTGATGAAGGAGGCTCATAGTGGTTAAGAGTCAGACTGAAATTATTTAATTTTTATGTGCTTTATTTTTCTTATCTGTAGAATGAAGATAAAAGTAGCTCATTTAATCCTACTGAGATACTAATAGTGCAGCACCTGGCAAATAAATACTCAATAATTGCTTAAGAAAATATAGTCTTTTTATAAGAAGTTCATGTTCCCTTTTTAAGCAGAAATAGTTACCTACACTAATGAAAGAGAAACATGCAAATTGATTGTCCCTCCACTACGCCCACCAGCCAATCAGGAGTGAGTATGTAAATTAACACAGCAAATATGGCAGTTAATTTGCATACCCAGGCACGGAGCGAAGACTGAAGACAGCTTAGAAGGAAGCCAAGTGCTGCAGAAGGGAGCGAAGCGGCGGAGAAGGGAGGGAGCAAGGCAGCAAAGAAGGGAGGGAGTAAGGCAGCGGACACAGGAGGGAGTGAGGCAGTGGAGAAGGTAGTAGGAAGCCCTATTCTTGCAGGAATAGGCCTGAGGAAGCCCTATTCTTGCAGGAATCTTCCTGCAATGGCCCTCTAGTTATACTATAATGACCTCAGGATATTTTTATTCAATAAGTTTTTATTAAAACAATGCTGTGTGTCACACACCCATACACGCACACACACACATACATACATGTGCTTATATTTAGGCTAAATGGCTCTGTTGAGCTTTGACATTCAGTTTCTTTCACTTTGCTTTGAAATGCTTTCTCTTGTTACTTGACATCTTGCTGCTCTTGTCTATGGCTCTGCCCCTACCAAATTTAGTAAGCACTGTAACAACAATGAAAGCAAGTATGCTCTGAGAGGGCCAAGATACTGGTTTTGAATCAAATACATAAGACTTAATGCACGCACTTTGTGACCTTTTGGCAGCTCGCTGGTTGCTTTTTTAAACTTCTAATTTTAAGCTATATTTTGAGCAGTTGATACTGCTAGACAGTTCTTACGTACTATATAGTGCTATTAGCGAGTTTGTGTTATTTTCAGATGTTGCTTAACATGAAGTTTTCAATTTTTAAATTTCAAGATGGAGATGTACGTGAATTAGAGCGAACAAAACAGTATTTAAATGAAGCTTTTCAAGCAGGGGCTATGACATGCTTAATTTGTATTGCTTCAGTGAAGAGAAACCAGGCAGTAAGTTATTCTCCTTATCTATATTAATGGATCTCCCAAAAATATCTTACATTGCATTTATAATACTTAATCATTTATTATGTTTTTGCTTATTTTTGTTTAAAAAATGCTTCATTTGAGGATTTTATTGACCTTTATTTTGTAAATCTGTAATTAAAAAAAAAAACTACCTCTAAATGAGCATCCAATATATTTAGCACTATTAATATAGTTGAAGCAAGTATCTTCAGTTTTAATGTTCATGTCACATTTTTAATATCGTTGTACTTTAGAGATTCTCACAAATACTGAAATGTTTAAATGGACTATATTTCATTACTTTTAGCAGGTTGAAAAAAAGATGCCTTCAAGGAAGTAGAACCTAGCAGTGACCATGGTTTATTAGTGAGCTTTTCTTATGTTGAAGCCATGGTAGAAAGTGACTGTTATCATTGGGGAGAGATGGATTCAGACATAACTTATGTAGTACTTAGGGTTGAGATGGCCTGATGGTGAAGTTACATATATGTAAATTTAAAAGGGTGTTAATGGAGCAATTAAGGGGAAGTGGTGACTGACTATGATAGACTCAACATTTAGACCTCAGATTAATCCACTGCTATTATAGTAGTACTAGAGGCCCGGTGCATGAAATTCGTGCAGGCGAGGGTCCCCTCAGCCCAGCCTGCACCCTCTCCAATTCGGGATCCCTCTCATAATCCTAGTCCGCTGGCTCCTAACCGCTCACTGGTCTGCCTGCCTGATCGCCCCTAACTGCCCCCCCTTCCCGCCTGATCACCCCTAACCACCTCTGCCTCTCAGCCTGATCACCCCTCACTGCACACCCTCCTGGCCTGGTCACCCCTAATTGCCTCCCTGCTAGCCTGGTTGCCCCTAACTGCCTCTGCCTGCCAGCCTGATTGCCCCCAACTGCCCCCCCCCCCCCGCTGGCCTGTTCACTTCTAATTGCCCTCTCCGCTAGCCTGGTCACTTCTAACTGCCCCCTCCGCTGGCCTGGTTAACTCTAACTGGCCCCCCACCCCCCGCTGGCCTGGTCGCCCCTTACTGCCCCTCCCTTCCTGGCCTGGTTGCCCCCAACTGCCCCCCTGCTGGCCTGGTTGCCCCAAACTGCTCCCTCTGCTGGCCTGGTCGCCCCTAACTGCCCTCCTCTGCCGGCCTGGTTGCCCCTACTGTCCCCCTGCCAGCCTGGTCGCCCCTAACTGCCTCCCCTGCCGGCCCCCTCAGCCAGCCTGGTTGCCCCCTACTGCTCCCCCTGCTAAGCCTGGTTGTCCCCAACTGCCCTCCCCACCCCCGGCCGGCCTTGTCGCCCTCACTGCCCCCCCTGCCGGCCTGGTCACCCCATGCAGCCTGCTGTTCGGTCGTTTTGTCAACCCTCACTGTCTCCCCCCGCACCCCCCCCTGCCAGCGTGGTCACCCCACGCACCCTGCTGTTCTGTCATCCGTCTGGTTGTTTCAGTCCTGACAGCCCCTGGCTTTTTATATATATGGATTGTCTAGAGGAAGAAAAGCCAAATAAAATGGGTTGATCACATAGAGTGAAGAGTGAATCAGAAACTTAACACATTGGATAGGATAGCATAGTAAATGCAAATACCTTTGGTGCTTGGAGTCACATCTGGTTGGTTTATTCTGATTTCAATCGCAATGGATGAATAGTCTCTGCATGTGGATACAGTTCTACCTTAAACACTCTGTATGTGTATGGATTTTTTTTTTTAACATTAATGCTTCCTCCTTGGGAACCAGCTTGGCCAGTGCATGGGTGTAATGTAGAAGCACAGGGGAGTTAATGCCCCTTGGGCCAACATTCCATCACAGGGAATTGGTAGATGAGTGCCCCACCCTCCTCTCTTTCAGGGGTTGGGGCTGGGGATAGTCCTAGGTATGTTTTAAATGGTTCTTCACAGGGTCCCTAGCAGGACTGAACTTTGGTCCTTAGCAGTAATCAGCTCAACTGTTTACCATTCATTGGCATTTCTTTCCTACCTTGTCCTCTCCTAACGCCCACATCCCAGTTCTTTTCTTAGTTGCTGATTGAGGAAGAACTCAACTAAAAAGTTGGCTTCTTTTTTTTAATGCTGTTGCCAGTTTTTGACCGGGAATTGAACCTTTGACCTTTCTGTGCATGGGACGATGCTCAATAAACTAAGCCATACCAGCCAGGGCAAAATTATTTTTCTTAATCTTTAGTTTGCTCTTGAAAATAATTTACTGTGGTGCTTATTTTAAAGTATTATATAATTATCAAAGAAAAAAATCATTGCATGTGTGTTAATACCTGATACTTTTGTCTTAGGTTTGGAGTTGTTCAGGATGTTTCTGTATATTTCACATGCCCTGTATCCAGAAGTGGGCTAAAGACAGCCAGTTTCTGGTATCTTCTTTGACAGATGACGATTTTGGAAGGAGAGATTATCCGTGGCCTTGGTAATTTTTCTAATTTTGGAATATCAAGTTGTAAAATAAATGAAAATGTAGCTCATAAGTTGCTTTCTTGGCAGTTTCAGTGTTCATGTTTGGCTTTCAGTTAGTCAGTTGGTTTGTGAAGATATGGGGCTTGGTAATGGCTTTTATTTCCCACTAATTAAATCATTGTTCAGACTTTATTTTTCCCCTGCAAAACGTTCTTTTCTATAAGACTGGAATTCTTCATGATTCTGATACTTCTTTCCTGGAGTTCATATTAGTATACATTAATATCACATTGTATAAGACTATCATCTAACATATTTTGATCATAAGCTTTTCAATTTTATCCCCCAAATCTCTCAAAACTATAGGTGTATATTATTCAATATTATTATTTTTCTACATTTACTTTATTATATGGTTTATTCATGATTTGATCTTGAACTTCTGTAATATTTCCAGAAAGAGTTGGGGAATGAAAATTTTATAAATCTGCTAAATAAAGACAATAAAAATTTTACTCACATTGGCAACCAAAAGGGTAGATTTACTGTCAAGGTAATGATGCAGAAATTTCAGGGGCTCTGTGTGGTCACATAATATTCACTTTTGTAACTAATTTTATATTCGTAATTTTGAGTTCTTTCTCTTAACAGAGGCCCCTAGATTATATAAGATTCAGGATTTAGAAAATCTGAATCCACATTAGACCTCTTGTTACCATAGCTGATATACAAGATTGAGCAAAAGTAGGTTTGCCATTGTTCGTATGGAAAATAATGTACTAATAATTAATGCAAGAATAAACTCTGTGTTTTGCATACTCATAATTGTAAACTATTTTTGCCCCATCCTGTATTTATAAAATTGTGATAGAACGTAGTTTTTAAAAACATTTCAGATATAATAGTTACTTTGTAAAAGTAATTCTCAGTCATTTGTGAGAGATTGTATCCCCATGTTACCAATGAGGATATTAAAGGTAGTTGAAATAAAATGATGTGTTCAGACTTCTCTTACTCTTATATGGTGAAGCAAGGATCTAGCTATTTATGCTGTTTTATACATTAGCAACTTGCCACCTGTGGTTATTTAAATTTTTAAAAATTACCAAAGTTCTGTTCCTTTTGCAGTTGTATGCATTAACCACATTTCAAGTGCTTACTGGCCATATATGTCTAATAATTGCTATATTGGACTTGGCAGGTATAGAACTGTTCCATTACCACGGGAAATTATAAAGCTGTTCTAGATGGTTGAAATTTATTTTAGTAAAATCTTATTTTTCACTAATATAAAAATGGAGCAGAGTGCCTTACATAAAGCTAATTGAGTATACCATATTGCTAAGTATATGTATATTCCTGTCTCTTGTATCACTTTTAAAAATGAAATTAACTTCCGTAATTCTTCTTTGTAGTCCAAAATGTAGGTTTGAGTACAAACGATCTGACACACCTAGTAGGTACTATTGCTATTGTGGAAAAGTAGAAGATCCACCTTTAGATCCGTGGCTTGTACCTCATTCATGTGGCCAAGTATGTGAGAGAGAATTTAAACCTCCTTGTGGCCATAAATGTTTGCTCCTCTGTCATCCAGGTACGTTATATATTACATTTATAATGGTTTGTGGGTGGTTATTTCTTCTTACATTGAGGCAAAAAAAAAATGTGAAAGTTGAATTAAGAACTTAAGTTTACAGAAGAAAATATTGAAAGGGAATGCCTTTTGAAGTATAAGCAAGGAAAGCTTTAGAAATCAATAATAGGTATGGGAATCGAAAGTTATCTTTGACCTCTGATTTTTTCTCCCCTTTTATTGGATTCTAGGGCCCTGCCCTCCTTGTCCAAAGATGGTCACAACTACTTGTTACTGTAAGAAGGCAAAACCCATCCCTCGTAGGTGCAGTGCCAAGGAATGGTCCTGTCAGCAGGCATGCGGGCGGAAGTTACTTTGTGGACAACATAAATGTGAAAATCCTTGTCATGCAGGTGAAAGACCATGCCTTTTAGCCGAAGTGCAAGCAGCCTCTATTGCTTTTATAACGTTTCAGTGCTGATTTATAATTGTGATTTTAGGAAGTTGTCCGCCCTGTCCAAGAGTTAGTAGGCAAAAGTGTGTCTGTGGCAAACAAGTAACTGAAAGAAGCTGTGCAAGTCCACTGTGGCACTGTGATCAAGTGAGTGTACATGCATTTTGAGGGCGTGGGTGTTAAAGAATACGGAAAACATAATCAGAAATGCTAATCAGGGTTTAGCTCATTTCATTTAGTTGGATAAAATGAAAGGAAGAATAGTAACTTAAATGAATTATATTCACATTTTGGGAAACTTTTCCAATTTAATATTGTAATTTTTTTCCAAATTAACAACTATTTGTTGAATTTTGGATTCAGTACATATATATGCTCTCTTTCTTGCTGGCTCTCTCTCTTTCTTTCCCCTCTCTTTAAACAACAACCCTCCTCACTTCTTGAGTTAATCCAATTGAGGAAGTAGAATTGATTTTACAGATTGTTTTTTCTAGAATTGGCATGGCTTTAGTACCATTTGGAAATCTTTGGTGGATGGCCATATGAAGCTGTATATACTTTTTTCCTGTATTATATTTTAAAAATATACTCTTTGGTGCATAGGAATGTGTGTATAAATATGTATATGTATGTATGTGTATATACTAGTATATGTGTATGTATGTGTGTGTATTTATGTATTTATTAGAGGCCCGATGCACAAAATTAGTGCAAGAGTAGGCCTTCCTTCCCCTGGCTGCCGGCACCAGCTTCCCTCTGGCACCCGGACCGGGGCTCCGGCACCCGGGACCCAGGCTTCCCTCACAGAGGGTGGCCCTGCCTACCCACCACAGCCTACTGGTCAGTCACAGCCTCATTGGCTTGCCTCGGCCCTGGCAGCTCCGGCTTTGTCTGTCTGGAAGGTTGTTCGGAAGGACATCCAGTCTAATTAGCATATTACGCTTTTATTATTATAGATATATGATACCTGAGAGAGAAAAACAAATTATGAGGAACATAAAAAAGTTGCTTGTGATTGAAAAATGGGTTATGTACAAAGAAAAAGTGGATTATGTAAATACAAAGTCTTGTTTGTTAACTTTTTAAAGTTTTTTACTAGTGCTTATTCATTTTAATTTAGGTATGTGGGAAAACCTTGCCATGTGGTAATCATACATGTGAGCAAATTTGTCATGTTGGTGCTTGTGGAGAATGTCCTCGATCTGGGAAAAGATTCTGTCCATGTCAGAAGTCAAGTAAGACTATTTTTATACCTTTAATGGGATATGATTATTTTTTATGCTAACTAGAGTACTTTCCTCATTAGATTTCTCTGTGAATTAATAATGTAGTTTCAATAATTATACACATTTAATGTTAGATTTCTGTACATTTGGATGAGAAGACAGTATAACATGTTTAACCTCAGACTTTGGAATCAGGCATATCTGGGTTCAAATCCCACCTTCACGAACTCTGATTTTCTCAAGTTAAATGGAGACAATGATGGTACCTTCTTTGTAAGACGTTTGTGAGAATTAAATGATAAAACGCTCATAAAACAATTAGTGTAATGCCTACCATATAAAGGAAACCTCATCATTACAGGCTATTGTCATTATTGTGTATTGGGCTATAAGTGAATTTAGTTTTGGTTGCTTTGAGGTAAAGGCATGAAGGGCTGTAGACTCTGTACCAATGCCAGCACACATGCTCATGAGATTATTGCCAGTACTTGTCATGTTTATATAGAAGGTGAGTTTCATTATGTTTTTGAATCTACTTCTTTTATCCGGTGAGGTTATTACGAGCAAATTGTTTTTGTAATTATATGTTGTGGAATTCTTCATAGAGGTTATATGACATTATTTCGTCAGATAAGTACTTCTGAAATAGTTAGCTTATAAATGTGCTTCTTGAAGTAACTTGTCATATGTCAAATTTTATTTAACTTTACATTAACTTCACAAGTCTTAGGGATTATTTTTATTAAAGTTAATTTTTCCAATAGTTACATAGATGCAAAAATTCATAGTCTGAAAGGGCTGTCATTCTTTAGGGAGTCAAAAGAACATGGCATGTTGTTAGTGCTTCATAATAACATATGTTACTATTAACATTGACTTTTTGTCTGCTTTTAGAGTTTTCTTTGCCTTGTACAGAAGATGTACCAACTTGTGGAGATAGTTGTGACAAATTACTTGAATGTGGAGTCCATAGATGTTCACAGCGTTGTCACCGAGGTCCTTGTGAAACATGTAGACAAGTTAGTCATCTCCTATAATACTTTTAAGAGCTCTCTATTATGTCACATGGGATTGTTCTATAATTGTTTTCCATTACTTAGTTTTATTAATACCTATATGATGACCTGAATGAGTTTAGTGATCTAATGTGTATGGTGAAGAAGCATGAGAGTATGCCACCAATCAAGTCCAAAAATCACCTTTTGTTTGATTTTGCTTGGTTAAAGTTTGAACTTCTCATTTTTATGGTCCAGAGTGAGGTATTTGTTCCCAGTAGACATTCAAAGCAATGATGAATTAGGCTTAGTGATGATGGAAAGAAATGAGTGCTTAGACTTAATTGAAACTTTTAAGTTATATATATATGTCACTGTGGTTATGACCATACTAGCAAGTCAACAAATTAGCTTGTAAGATAATCCAATTTTCTTGCTTTACTGAAATAAGATGTGGAGACGTCATGGTATAATCACATGTAAGCGATTTTAATGTGTGGTATTGTTTAACTATTTAGTACTAAATTTAATAATGAAAATTCATATCAAGTCTTTTTTGGAACAAAGTAAGATACAAACAATTATTTTAGGAAATTCTGCTTTAGTTTTGGTAAAGTCTTCCTTTCATACAAGTTTGCTCTTAAAGCTTTCCTCTTTCATTTTTTCAAAAATTTGTGTGTGTGTGTGTGTGTGTGTGTGTGTGTGTGTGTTAGTTATTGATTTTAGAGACGGAGAGGCAGAGAGAAAGATAGAAACATCAGTGATGAGAGAGAATCATTGATCGGCTGCCTCCTGCACGCCCACACTGGGGATCAAGCCCGAAACCTAGGCGTGTGCCCTGACTGGGAATCAAACTGTGACCTCCTGGTTCATAGGTTGACGCTCAGCTACTGAGCCACGCTGGCTGGGTTCCTTCATTTTTTAGTAATTATAAAAATTGGCAAGGTGAAAAAAAATCTTGTTAACAAAAGTTAGTTTTAATAGCATTTATTTGATTCTTACAGGAAGTAGAAAAGCAATGTCGCTGTGGAAAGCATACAAAACGAATGCCATGTCATAAACCTTATCTCTGTGAAACTAAGTGTGTTAAGATGCGTGACTGTCAGAAGCATCAGTGTAGGAGAAAGGTATGTGTAATAAGCTAGGGGCATTGCTTTAAAAAGTCTTTTGAATTTTTCCTCTGTAGGCCTATGATAAGCACCACCTTGACATGTTCCTCAAATAACCAAGCATATTCTATGCTTTTCATATGAAATACTAATACATATTCTAGATTAATCCTAATGGTTTATATTAGTGGGAAATCTTACCAAGATTTTTAAATGACAAGAGACTTTTTAATCTTGTGCATAATTCTCTCGGCTTGTTTCTTAATCGATTTTTGTTCCCTGACTTTAAAACATCATAGCAATGTTAAGAGTGATAGTTCATTTGCTGGCTTAATCTTTATTGTTCGAATCTTATTTATAGACACTTGGTTCAGTATATGGTCAACTGGATTATTTTATTGATTTTGTAGATTTGCAGTTTTTTTTGGGGGGTCCTCTTTATTATTATGAATTACCCCTCTATCTCTGGTACGATTCCTATTGAAATATAGTGATTTCAACTTTCTTTTGCTTAGTGTTAGCATGGTAAATCTTTTTTAACCTATTTATACTTTACGTTTAAAGTGGTTTTCTTTTAGACAGCACTTAGATATTGTGTTATCCTACCAGAACAATCTTTATCATTTAATTCGGGTGTAAATCACTTACATTTAATGTGATCTTTAATATGGTTGGATTTAAATACCATTTTTTTATTTGCCTATCTGTTCTTGATTCCTTTTCTCTTTTTCTAATTTCTATTTTATTGAGTGTTGCTCTTCAACGATTCTATTTTAATCCTTTATTTGATTCTTATACATTTTATACCCATGTATTTTATAAACCCCAAATATGATATTTTTATTTTTGCTCTAACTAGCCAGGTATCTTTTAAAAAGATTGAAAAAATAAGAAAAAGTAGTCTTTTATAATTTACTAGGGGCCTGATGCACGAAATTCGTGCAAGGGGCTCGGCCTTCGCAGCCATGGTGGCTTGCCTCAGCCTTTGCAGCCCCAGCTTCATCCAGAGGCTCGCCTGGAAGGACATCCGGAAGGACGTCCAGAAGGTTATTTGGCTGTCTGGTCTAGTTAGCATGTTATGCTTTTATTATTATAGATTATCAAACTCATTATTTTTTGGTGTTTTTCAGTTTTTTTATATTAACTTAGGTTTCTGTCTGCTTTCATTTTCTAACTGAAGGGCTTCCTTTAACATTTTTTGTAGTGCTGGTCATTAATTCTTTCAATTTTTGTAAAAGATCTTTAACTTTTGTAAAATATCTTTAGTTTGTGAAAAATACTTTTACTGTGGAATTTTAGTTTGACATTTTTTTTCTGCATTTTTTAAAGATGTTGCTCCACTATCTTTTAGTTTGCATTTTCCCAACAAAGGGTGTGTGCTGTGATTATGTTTGTTTCTCTGTTTGCAATATATCTTTTTTCCCTTTGGCTATTTAAAAATTTTTTTCTTTTTATTACCAGTTTTTAGCAATTTGTGGTATTCCTTGGTATAGCTTTCTTCATGTTTCTTTAATTTTTTGTTGTTGTTGAATTTCTCAGATCTGTGGGTTATACTTTTCATCATTTTTTTGAAATTTTCAGTTTTTATTTCTTCAAATGTTTTCCCCCTACCCATTGCCTTCCTAGACTGCAATATGTATGTTATGCTACTTGAAATCTCACAGCTCACTGATGCTCCATTTATTAATTTTAGTTTTTAAAATTTGTGTTTTAGTTTATATGGCTTTGTCTTCAAGTTCATTAATTTTCTGCTTTTTCTAATCCATTTTTTAAAATCACATCCTATGTTTATTCATCTCAGATATTACAGTTTTTCATTTCTGAGAGTTGGGTTTGGGTCTTTTCTATATCTTCCATGTCTGTCATATATTTTGTCTGATTTCCTAGTTGTTTAAGGCAGTAGTATAAATCGGTCGTTGTTTATTCCACCCTGGTCAGAAACAGAAGTGTCTAAAAGCTTATTCAAGTCATGGACCACAAAATTTCTTTTCACACACTGCCACTAGCAAAGTGATAGGCACATAATCTTAGTAAATATTTGTCTGATTGAGTGAACTATTTTGACTTTTAATGGCTTTTCAATAAAGTATATTTTGTTTTGAGCTATTTTTAAATGTATTTTTAAAAATATATTTTGTTGATTTTTTAAAGAGAGGAAGCGAGAAGGATAAAGAGTTAGAAACATCAATGAGAGAGAAACATCAATCAGTTGCCTCCTGCACATCGCCTACTGGGGATGTGCCTGCAACCAAGGTACATGCCCTTGACAGGAATCAAACCTGGTACCCTTCAGTCCGCAGGCCTACACTCTAGCCACTGAGCCAAACCAGTTAGGGCTTGAGCTATTTTTATATACTGAAACTTGTTCTTAAAGTAAGTTTCAACCCTAAGTTTCTTTAAGACAATTATAGTCTGCATTTTCTCTCTAAAGTTTGGATAGATGAAAAGTCAAGGAGGGAATTAGAATAGCAAGGTGGACTGTAAGTAGTTGCCTTTTGTTCATGAATGAAAATTGGGACAAGTCATAGATGGGTGTATTTCTTACAAACAGATTGGAAATCAGGGAAGTTATAAAAGTTAGAAGCAAATAGCCTAATCTCATTTTTTCTCCTTTAGTTAATCTCTGATTCCATGGCTTAAAAATAACTGCTAAACTAATCTATACATTTAACTGGTTTAACTAAATTTTTAAAATAATCAGACCAATTGTTTGCCTGAATTGACTATAAGATTTGACCAAATTTATTCCTTTGGTTAATGTTGTCAAGCTCTGCATAGATAAGTAGAAA
Organism: Cnephaeus nilssonii; assembly: GCF_951640355.1. Taxonomy (NCBI): domain Eukaryota; kingdom Metazoa; phylum Chordata; class Mammalia; order Chiroptera; family Vespertilionidae; genus Cnephaeus; species Cnephaeus nilssonii. Next base: position 88,637,955 of record NC_137072.1, read on the forward strand.
TGAAATTATGGGAATGTTTTAAGTCAGAGAATAATGAACTGAAATGTAAGAAAATTTAGCTTGATTTTAGTAAATTAGGACATTCTCTATTTAAACTTACAAGTTATTAATATGGCATGTCTACTTATCAGAAGAATGTTGATACTCTTGACTACTTTTATTCTTATACTAGAGGCCGGTGCATGAAAATTCTTGCACTGGACTGGGGGGGTGGGGAGGCGATCAGGGGTGACACCCCATCACACCTCTGCTGCTGCCACTGCTGGCAGCACAAGCCTCGGCCAGCCCTGGTTACCTGAGCCTCAGGTGGCTCTGGGCGGCTGGGCAGCCGCCATCCAAGGCTTGCCTGCGCCTTGGGCTGGCCCTGGGCGGCTGGGGGACTCTGGAGGCAGGCGCACAGAGCGGCCAGGCCTGCCTGAGGGCGGGCCTGGACTTGCTGTGCGCCTGCCGCCCCAGCAGGGCTGAGGAGACTGGGTGCTGCCATCTTGTGGCTATGGGTGCCACCATATTTGAGGGCGTGGCAGTCAATTAGCATATTCCCTCCTTATTGGCTGTGAGCACCACCATCTTTGAGGGCAGGGCAGCCAATTAGCATATTCCCTCCTTATTGGCTATGGGCGCCACCATCTTTGTGAAGGCATGAGGGTCAATTAGCATATTCCCTTTTTATTTTATTTTATTTTTTTGTGTGATTTTCCTAGCCTTTCAAGTAAATTTTCTTTTTTTAAAAATTTTTCCCCCCATTTTTTTATTAAGTTATTTCCCTCTTTATTAGATAGGATTGAAAAGAAGTACAGTGTCTTTTGCTTTCCACAAGTTCTGTGAATACCTAGTAATGACATTTATATTGTGCATGCTTTTCAGATGACCTCTTATTTATATATTGCTTTCTCTTCAGTGTTGTCCTGGAAATTGTACCCCTTGTGATCAAAATTGTGGACGGACTTTAGGATGTAGAAACCACAAGTGTCCATCTGTCTGCCACAGAGGTAAAATTTAACAGTAGCTGTACTTTCATGCTGTATTTACTTAGTGTTTTTTAGGTTAATAGAGAGCTTTCACATTTATTATCGTAGTTTGTCCTCTTAATAACTTTGAGAAGGTAGGGCAGTTGCCAAGATCATGATTTTATGCATAAGGAGATTAAAGTTAAGAGGGTTCAGTGATGTATGTACATGAAAATACTTAGTAACCAATATAGCCAAGATTTAAACCCAGGTCTTCTGAATATAAAAGCTTTCTTATTTTATAACACCATGTTGTTTCCTTCCTTCCAATCTTCCCCACAGAATTTTTGAATTAATAAATATGTTCTTAGGTTTTCCAGTTTTACTTTGAATTTTAGACGTTTTTATGGAATTAAGTTTAGTAAGGAATTGGATATATCCTAAGCCAGTAGTTCTCAAACTTTTTAGTCTCAAGACCTCTCTACGCTCTTTTGGGACCCAAAGAGCTTTTGTGAATGTGGATTTTATCTATTGATATTTATTATATTTTAAATTGAAATAAAATGTAATAATATTTATTATTTTATTTAAAAATAGCAATAAAGCCCCATTACTTTTTAATATAGTAACTTTTTTGTGTGAAAAATAACTTTTCTGAAAATAATTTAGTGAGAATGGTATTTTTTACATTTTTGCAAATGTCTTTAATGTCTAACTTAATAGGAGATGGCTGGAATTACAGACCTGCTTCTGCATTCAATCTCTTTTGATATCACTTGTCATATAGCTTCTGGAAAACTCTACTCTATGTATATGAGATCTTGCAGACCCCCTGAAGGAGTCTCAGGGGTGGCTAAGTTATTAGACATTAAAAACTGAGTTAATTTTACCCATTTGGAATATGTCAGTATGAAATGGAATTTACTAAACAATGGTATAAGGTAGTGGTAAGAGCATGGACTTAGGGTAAGAGGTCCTGGTTCAAGTCTGGACTCTGCTGCTTAGGCGCTTTATGACCTGGGACAAACTACTGTTTTCCTTCGGGATTATGTGCATGTTAGATATCTTAGTTAATGTCTTAATCCTCTCAGAGATCTTACAAAGCATATGGCACTGTTGTTGTTTAACATAATAAGGAAACTGTCCAAGAGACTATAGGCCCAAGGTCATAAAACTAGTTGCAGGGTCAGGATGTGAATTCAGACTTAAATGATATTTCCATTATATCACACTAGAGGCCCGGTGCACGAAATTCGTGCACTTGGGGGGGGGTCCTTCAGCCTGACCTGCGCCCTCTAGCAGTCCAGGAGCCCTGGGAGGATGTCCGACTGACGGCTTAGTGGGCCTAAGCCGTCAGTCGGACATCCTTAGCATTGCCATGGAGGCGGGAAAGGCTCCCACCACTGCTGCTTTGCTCGCCAGCCATGAGCCCGGCTTCTGGCTGAGCGGCGCTCCCCCTGTGGGAGCACACTGACCACCAGGGGGAAGCTCTCGCGTTGAGTGTCTGCCCCCTGGTGGTCACTGCGCATCATAGTGACCGGTCATTCCACCATTCGGTCATTTGCATATTAGTCTTTTATTATGTAGGATTGCCTCCCTATTAGGAAAAGTGACAGATTCCATTAACCCTGAAAAGGATCTTATTTCCTTTATAGTCATTATGTCAGGGGTCCTCAAACTTTTTAAACAGGGGGCCAGTTCACTGTCCCTCAGACCGTTGGAGGGCCGGACTATAGTTTAAAAAAAAAACTATGAACAAATTCCTATGCACACTGCTAAGTCGGCTGCTAAGCAGGACAGGCAGCGGCGGCAAAAACACCTGGCGGGCCAGATAAATGTCCTTGGCAGGCCGCATGTGGCCCGCGGGCCGTAGTTTGAGGACCCCTGTATTACATCATTGACTCAAATTTAAATTTCATTAACATTCTCTGCATTAATCATTAATTTATTCAAATTTTTTGCCTTGTCTGCTCAGTACCAGGCACTGGGATTACATGAGTGAACCATATTGACAAAGTGCCTGCTCTTATAAAACTCCTTTTTTTTTTTTTTTTTACTTTCCCTCAGTTAGAATACAAATAACTAATCAAATTCATATAGAATGTCAGTGGTGCCACGTATAGAAAGGAAATGAGAGTAAAATTAAAATGGTGACAGTGGGGATGGTATACCCTATTTTATATAGTGTGATCAGGGGATGACTCTGAAAGGACGACATTGAGAGAAGACCTGAGAAGTAAGAGATCAAGCCCTGTGGCAACAGGGGAGGGTAATGTTCCAGGCAAGAAAGCAGCGATTGCAGCAGCCCTGAGACAGGAGCACTTGAAGGAACTGCAAGGAGCATGGACGAGGTGCTCAAAGGGACAGATGGTTGGAGATTAGGTCAGAGAGATGGTGCGATAAAGATGGCTGGGGAAAGGAGAATATGTATAGGGTCTTGTAGGCTATTTTTAAAATACTGGCCTTTAAGTAGAAAAATCTGACTAGTGGAATGGCCATTAAAGAAATTGGATCAGTAGTTTAGAATTTTCTTACCAAGAAAATACCAGTCCTACTTGATTTTTACCCATAATTGTTTTTTGAAATCCTCACCCAAGGATATGTTTTTATTGATGTTTTCATTGATTCTACTATTGATGGACATTTGGGTAGTTAAGTAAATTTTAACTTTCAGCCTTTTTTTTCAGGGAGTTGCTATCCTTGCCCAGAAACTGTAGATGTGAAGTGCAATTGCGGTAATACAAAGGTGACAGTACCCTGTGGCCGAGAACGTACCACAAGACCACCCAAGTGCAAAGAGCTATGCAGGTTGGTATGAAGCTTTGCACAAACTTATATTTGTGTCTTACCAATTTAAATTCATATTGATTTTTAATATTGTTAATATTTTCAATTTTGCTTTAATGTATTTAAATACTAATATTCACAGTATATTCTTATTCTTTATAGAATCACAAGATATATAAATAGATGATTGCACTTTAAATATAATTCTTTAATGATCAGAAGTAATTTTAAAAGTTGTACTTTATGATTTAGTCGCCCACCAACTTGCCATCATACAAGTCAAGAAAAACATCGCTGTCATTTTGGCTCTTGTCCTCCATGTCATCAACCTTGCCAAAAAGTGTTGGAGAAATGTGGTCACTTGTGTCCTGCTCCATGTCATGATCAAGCATTAATAAAGCAAACTGGCAAGGTAAGGAAACAATATTCTGATGAGACAGTGTATTGCTGTGTGTCATATTTTCTGAATTTCTCTTAGTCATCCAACAAGCAGTAAATAAGTACTTATTTGGTATTGAGCACTGTGATAGGAGCTGGGGTACAAAGTAACCAAGACTTGATCTTTTGTTTTAAGAAGTGTACAGTATAGAAAAGGAGAGAGACCATTAAACAAATATTTGCAAATATAGTGTGATAGTCATTTTATCTTCAAGATAGAGATAAATTTGGCAGTTTTTCTTCACATATGTGGTTTAGGGTTATAAGTATCTTTTAGTTTCCTCAAAGATTCACATTTTTAATATATTTATTGAGTCCTTAACTATGTAAGCATTCTTCTCGGTGCTAGGAAGACAACAGTGAGCAAAATAATGGAGCTTACATTCAGCTGGTGGAAGGTAGAGTTTACAATTCTGTTTCTCATTCTCCCTTTGGCTTATGACCGTGGTCGACAAACTGTGGCTTGCGAGCCACATGTGGCTCTTTGGCCCCTTGAGTGTGGCTCTTCCACAAAATACCACGGCCTGGGCGAGTCTATTTTGAAGAAGTGGTGTTAGAAAAAGTTTAAGTTTAAAAAATTTGGCTCTCAAAAGAAATTTTAATCGTTGTACTGTTGATATTTGGCTCTGTTGACTAATGTGTTTGCCGACCACTGGCCTGTGAGAAGTGAAGGAGGCTATACTGCCTCTGTTCTGGCATTAAAACACTGGAGTCTGCCTCAGTTTTTAATATCAAATGTTTATGGAGAGGAACAAGCTGATAGAATGCAGATGGAATGGAATATTTCAGTAAACACAATTCGTTGATTTTTTTGAAAAATATTCAACCTGCTTGAGTGGAGGATACATGGAACAATTTTCTAAGATTCTTTTAATGGCCATGTGATTTTATCCCTCTGACTTAAAATTGTTATGCATTTTACTCGTAGCACCAGCCTACAGGCCCTTGGGAACAGCCTTCAGAGCCAGAATTTATTCAGGCTGCTTTACCTTGTCCTCCATGTCAAGTTCCTATTCCTATGTAAGTATTAAAATTTTAATTTTAAAAAATACCTTTGACATAGTTCAAAGTGTATCTTTTTAAAAAATATATATATTTTTTATTGATTTCAGAGAGGAAGGGAGAGGGAGAGAGAGAAACATTAATGATGAGAGAGCATCATTGATCGACTGCCTCCCACATACCCCACCTGGGGGATCGAGCACGCAAGAAATCAAACCAAGACCTCCTGGTTCATAGGTCAACGCCTCAACCACTGAGCCATGCCGGCCAGGCTCAAAGTATATCATAAGTTACCTTTTCCCATATTCTTTGTTCAGTTCATCATTTTAGGCCTAGCTTATAGGCTAGTTAGTTCTCTGTCTTTAGCTTCATTCTTGTCCAAATGTATTTTGCGTACTGCTTAAAAACTTCCTCTAGGTTTCTTTTTTGAGTTTTCCGCTAGCTAGTGTTCGATGCCCTTCTTAGTTTTTATAGCAACTTGTGCTTACAATTAGAATAATATATCCAGTTTTCCTGACTGATTCCCATGCTAATCTGTAAGCTCCTTGAGGACAAAGGAAAACCGGGTTTTATGTAAGACAAACTTAAAGGAGAGTGTTTGAGGGAAATACTGAAAATGAAAGGAAGTGTCTTGGGTTGGCTAGCAAATGACCTGGACTGAGTCAAACCTGGGGTAATAGTGAATCCTGGAATAATTCATACTTCCAGCAGAGGTTATGGAATATAGGGGAAAAGGAAGCACAGAACTAGGAAGCAACATACAATTACAAAAGGGGCTGTTGTCTACAATTGAAGTTCCAAATAGAATATTCGTATGTCTGTGTATTGGTCTTTTAAAGAGAGGGTTCTTGTTTTCTGTACTTTTCAAAGCTCTCACTCCTGTTTTGTCCTTGCACAACTTTCCTTTCAGTTTGAATAGCATGTATATTTTTATGTATTGGTTGAGCAATCAAGTTGGGAGGCAGAGTTTTAATTGGGAGCTATAGTCACTAATAGGGTGATTTTAGTCTGTAGATTTATCGGAGGGGGGAGGTATAGTTAACAAAGAGCTTCTTTATGTACATATTCAACTAGTAATTATTAGAGACTATTCTTTTATTGAGGACTTGTATTTCACGAGGGACCAAGTTGTCTGTAGTATCTCTTACTAGATTTGAGTTATTAGTGATTATCGATAGCCTAAATTTTTCCTTTTGGAGAAACAGAAGAAGAGACATTGATACTTTGATTCATAGGCACTAAAATTGACATATCGTAGTCAATTACCTTTGAATTCCTTAATCTGTTTTATAGGAAGACTATTTAACATACATGCTATACAGAATAGTTTCACTGCCCTAAACATGCCCTATATCATGTTTATCCCTTGCCTCCTTCCCCCTTGAATGCCTAGGAAACCACTGTTGTTTTTATTGTCTTTGTAGTTTTGACTTTTCTGGAATGTCATATAGTTGAAATTATACAGTATGTAGTCCTTTGAGACTGGCTTCTTTCACTTAGAAATATGCATTTAAGGTTCTTTCAGGTATTTTCATGGCTTCATAGCTCATTTCTTTTTATCACTGAATATTATTCTGTTTTATGGATGTACCACAGTTTATCTCTTCACCTGTTGAAGGACATTTTTGTTGCTTTCAAGTTCTAGAAATTATGAATAAAGCTGTTATAAACACTTATGTGCAGTTTTTTGAATGGCTATAAGTTTTCAACTCATTTGGGAAAATATTTAGGATTGCAATTGCTGCCTCATATGGTAAGCCTATGTTTATTCTGTAAGAAATTGCCAAACTGTATCACTTTGCATTCACACCAGCAATGAATGAGAGTGCCCGTTGTTCTACATCCTTGCTAGTATCTGGTATAGTCAGTGTTTTGAGTTTTAGCCATTCTGATAGATGTGCTTTAGTATCTCATTTTAATTAGCAGTCCTCTAATGACTTATGATGTTGAGCATCTTTTCATGTGCTTATTTGCCATCTGTATGTCTTCTTTTATGATTTGTCTGTTCTCTGTTCATTCAAATCTTGTTCATTTTTTAAATAGGTGTTTGCTTTCTTATTGTTGAGTTTTAAGAGTTCTTTTTATATTTTGGATACAAGTCCTTTACCGGGTATATGTTTTCCAAGTATTTTCTTCCAATCTGTGGCTTGTCTTTTCTTTTAATACTTTTAAATGTTTACAGAGAAGATGTTTTAGTTTTAATGAAGTCCATCCAACATTACCATTTTCTTTTATGGATCATCCTTTTGATATTGTATCTAAAGTCATGACCAAACTCAAAATCACCTAGATTTTCTCCTGTTTTATAGTTTCACATTTCACATTTAGGTATATTACCCATGTTGAGTTAACTACTGTGAAAGGTATAAGGTCTGTCTGGATTTTTTTCTGTTCCAGCACCAACAATTTGTTGAAAAGACTATCCTTTCTCCATTCAGTTGCCTTTCTCTTTTGTCAAAGATCAGTTGACCATATTTGTGTGGGTGTATTTTGGCACTGTCTGTTCTGTTCCAGTATCTATTTGTCTGTTCTTCACCAAATACCATCTGCCTTGATCACTGTAGCTTTCTATAAGTCTTGAAGTTAGGTAGTGTCAGTCCTTTGACATCATTGTTCTTCAGTACTGGGTTACCTATTCGGGGTCCTTTGTCTTTTCATATAGATCTTAGAATCACTGTATTTTTTTAAAATTTAATTTCTTTATTGATTAAGGTATCACATATTTGTCCTCATCCCCCCATTCCCATCCCAAACCCCTCCCCACGTATGCCCCCAACCCCCTGTTGTCCGTGACCACTGGTTAGGCTTATATGCATGCATACAAGTCCTCTGGTTGATCTCTCCCTCTTCCCCCCACCCTCCCGTACCTTCCCTCTGAGGTCCGACAGTCTTATCGATGCTTCCCTGTCTCCGGGTCTGTTTTTGTTCATCGGTTTATGTTGTTCATTATTTCCCCTACATGAGTGAGATAATGTGATACAAGAAATACACTTATAAGAACCGAAAATGAGACAAGCAATAATGGTTATACTGGGAGGCAAATGAATCAGTCTGTAGTGAGTTTCATTCTGGGCCATCAGTTCTTTTGAGTTCCAATTTCAATGTCGAACAGTTCCTTATGTGTACATGTCAGCAATGATATTTCAGTTCTGGATGGTGGACAAATGGTGGTAATGCAGGTCCGACCCTCTCTGGTTTGGTCCTGGGCAACCTGCAGCGATGCACAGCTGCTGACTGCTAGTATGGCAAAGCAACGTCAGCGTCTTCCATCTCTGGACTGCTTCTCTTCTGTCTTCATGGCTGGAGTAGTCCTGTCAATTCCTCTCTGTTGCAGAAATCCACATGGTCTTGGAGTTGTTTTCTGAAAATATACAAACATATTCTCGACCAAAAGTTAATAAAGGAATATTTTCTATAAATTTGACTTGGGATCCTTCTTCATTTTTTGCCCAAACGATTTTCCTTTGGCTTGTTTTGACACCATGTGTGTTTTTCATGGGTGTCTTGCTGTTAGCATTACAAATGAAAGTTAATTTTCTAAAGTAAAAATTTTCTAGATGTAATTTACTTACAGGATATTTTTCCTTACATGATATTCTTCTACTAAGAATCACTGTGTTGATAGCCACAAAATAACATGTATTGAATCTGCATGGAGTTAGGGAAGAAGCAACATTTTAACAATATTGCACTTTCCTATCAGTGAACATGGAATATATCTTCATTTATTTAGATCTATGATTTCTTTCATGAGTAATTTTCCTCATATGGATCTTGTATATATTTTGTTAGATTTATACCTAAGTATTTCTCTTTTTTTGTGTGTGCTAGTATAAATGGTGGTATGTTTCATGTTTTTAATTTCCAATTGTTCATTGCTGGTTTATAGGAAAGCAATTAGCTTTTGTATATTAACTTTATATCCTGCGGTGTTTCTATAGTCACTTATTTCCATATGTGTTTATTTTTTACTCTTAATAAAACAAATAATAGAATTAGCATCTTTGCTTTGGGTGTTCTTCTTGAAGAATTTGTAATGTTTTTGTTTCATTTTATTTTTTTTTCTTGCAGGCATTGTCTTGGGAAGCACGAGGTGAGTTATAGGTACAAGTTTTGTTTGTTTGTTTTTAATATATTTTTATTTACTTCAGAGAGGAAGGAAGAGGGAGAGAGATAGAAACATCAATGATGAGAGAGAATCATTGATAGGCCTTCTCCTGCACGCCCCCTACTGGGGATCGAGCCTGCAACCCCGGCATGTGCCCTTGACCAGAATCGAACCTGGGACCCTCGGGTCCACAGGCCGATGCTCTATCCACTGAGCAAAACCAGCTAGAGCTAGGCACAAGTTTTAAGTAAAACTTGTCATCTATATTTTTCCTATACTAGGATTGTTAGAAATAATAAAGTCAAAGTATTGTTATTTCAGTGTTTTTAAAGACAATAGTTTGTCTACTAATTTTAAAAATACAGGGGGTGGCAAAATACTATAAAGCTACTTTTGCCACACCCTGTATACAGTGCTCTCATTTGAAAATTAGTTTATGAATATGCATTACTACAGAATTGTATTGCATTTCCCTTTTAGGGGATATTTTACTTCTTGGCATTCATTTTTTGCATATTGTTTTGATAGGCTACTATGATTTTGATAATTAATATTAGTGAAGATGTTTCAGACCTTTGTGAAACTTTTTATCAACTGATAACAGAGTTAGTTGTTTTGGAACCATGGGTCTTGGAGGTGTGTGTGTGTTGTGATGATTTTTTCTCGTTTTTTTTTAAGGTGAGTCCACTACCATGCCATGCTGTAGGACCCTACTCTTGTAAGAGAGTTTGTGGACGAACCTTAGATTGTCAGAATCATATATGTATGAAAGAATGCCACAAAGTAACTGAAACTGAAGCCTGCATTGGCAAAAACAAGGTAATGTCCTTAGGTCGAATGTGTAAATACTTACATATCTCTGAATTTGCTTTCAAATATTTTTAAAACCTGACACATGAAACATCATGCTCATAATTTTAATAAATTCTCAAACTTCAGTTGGAAGTAAAGTAAATAGCATCACAGATGTGTGTGTGAAATTCAGTAAAAGCATTTAAAAGCATATGAAAAATTGACTCTAAAGAGATCTCTAAAAATTGCCATTTTATAAAGAAAAACAAATAGAGCCAATTAACTTTTAAATGATATTAAATTTTTTAAAAAGTAATTCATGTTTTTTCTTAGGCTTTCTTTTTATAGGGAATCATAATAACAAGTGTGCTTAAAGAGGAATAAGTAAAAAGTTTTAAGTTTCGTACTTATTAAGTAAATTTAATGAACAAATGTTTAAATTATTAATATGAATTGTGTTATTGAAAATTTCAATTGCATTGTTAGGTCTTTTGGTCTTTCTTTTGGTAATTGTAATGTATGACAGCATAAATATCCATAGCATTATGCTCATATATAGACAGATGTAAATGAGTTATAATTTCCTCATTAGTCCATGCCTTGATCTTCAATAAAAACATAGTCATAATAAAATGAAAGGGTATTGGAATTATAAAATCAAGCTAATAAATAATTTTAATGATTCAAAACTACTTTAAGGTATAGCTGCTATAAGGCATTCCTCCTCGAGGTTTTCAGAACATCAGATGAGTCAGAAAAAATTAGTTTTAAGAACTAATATGACAACGATTGGAGAATTCTTTTTGACTATCCCACCATTGCTTCCTAGGCAGTGGATGTGGCAAAATATCGGTTATAAGTTATGTGCAGTTTTTCTCAATTTAGCTACCAATCCATTCCTATCTCTCAAGGAGGTCTACTGCAATTCAAGAGAGTGAAAATTACATTATTTTAGGGTTAACTTTGCAATCACTCTAATTTATATATGAAACAAAATAATTTCAGAAACTTAAAAATATAGTTTCTTAACTTACCTCAGTTGTGACCCATTGGAGAAATACTCTTAGTATGTGTCTCTTGACCCAAATACCTCTGGAATTTTTAATACAGTTTCTGCTTTCAATTGTAGCATAGAGCCTACCACACAGCAGGTATTTAATAAGTATTTATAGAATTGACTGGACTCAAAGTTCTTTGGCTTATCTGCTCTTCTCTGGTATCCTTGCCTGACCTTACCCATAGTCAGGTCCAATGGAGGCTATAATATGCAGTGGCTCTGATTGTTACCATTAGCAACAGATATTCCTGTTGTCTAATTCATTGGTTATAGTGAGTGGAACTGTGGTTGACAGGGAAACGTGTGAGGCTGATGACAATTGAAATGGTGTGTATTTCCCAGGCAAATGTGGGACAAATATCTTTTGAAGTGCCTGCAAGAAGAAATTGAGGAATTGGGAAAGTTTTTTTTTTTGGGGGGGGGGGAGGGAATCTATCACCAAAAATACATAAAAAATAAAAAATATATGTAGATACATAATCACACCTATATATATTTCTATACTAGTGGCCCAGTGCATGAAATTCGTGCACGTGGGGGGGGGGGAGGGTGTCCCTCAGCCCGACCTGCACCCTCTTCAATCTGGGACCCCTCGGGGGCAGTCGGACATCCCTCTTGTAATCCGGGACTGCTGGCTCCTAACCGCTCACCTGTCTGCCTGCCTGATTGCCCCGAACCATTCTGCCTGCTGGCCTACTCGCCCCCAACTGCCACCCCCCGCTGGCCTGATTGCCCCCAACTGCCCCCCCACCCCGCACCAGCCTGCTCGTCCCCAAGTGTGCCCCACTTGCCAGCCTGATAGTCCCCAACTGCCCTCCCCTCCTGGCCTGATTGCCCCTAACCACCTCTGCCGTGGCCCTGCCACCATGGCTTTGTCCGGAAGGATGTCTGGAAGGTCTCCTGGTCTAATTAGCATATTACCCTTTTATTAGTATAGATAATTTTGTATGTTATAGACCCTTGCCACTCAGAGTGTTGTCTGCAGCCCAGCAATATTGGTATCAGTTGGAATCTTGTTAGAAATGCAAAATCTCAGACCCCACCTCAGCATTTTAACAAGATTCCTAAGTGATTGATAATCCACAGAAATGTTTGAGAACACTGCTAAAAGCAGTGTGTGTGGTGTGTCATGTTTCATTGATTTAAAAAAACACAAACGAACTTCATTATAATTGTTAAACTTGCTAAGAACTAGAATTTAATTATTCCAACCACTAAGAAGAAAGGATAATTCTGTAATGTGATAGAGGTGCTATTATTGCTGTAATGACAAACATTACACTATGTAAGTGTATCACATTAACATCTTAACACCTTGAATTTATACAATACCAATTATTTTTCAATGAAATGATAAAAAAGTTTCATTTATCAGGATTAATACCCAAATGTTTATTTTGTGTTTCTTCTCATCATCCCATTACTTATAATTAGGATTGCTCTCCTCCCTGGATTTCCAGAAAGTTGGATGAATTGCAAAAAGCTCATTTTAAAAGCTGATAATGAAAAATGTTGAACCTTTAAGACTTAGTATTCATATCTGTAGCTCTTTTATTTTATTTCAGTATGATATGTGAAATTCAACACTATCCTGTAATAAAAATCTTTAACCTTCTTTAGTAGACAGATACTACTTAAATTATTACTAGAGCAGAGGTGACTTGTTAAGTTACAATTTTACAATTGAGATAATATTTATTTGTACTAAATGTAATTTAATTTTGCCTTATTTAAATGCATTAAAAGTAAATTAAACTGGTAGTCATTCTCCTTTTTCTCTATATGTGCTTTCCTTTAACAAGATGAGATGACTATCACCAGAACACTGAATGCTTCTTTAGTTTGATGATCATTGTACTTATTGGGTGTAAATGAATTGATAATGTTTTACTATGTATTTTTTTTTCTGCCATTGACTACTCTTTAGGAAGTAATTTATGTTTTTATTAGAGATATTTAATGTATTCATGTCCATTTTAAAGGTGAGGCAGTTTAATTTAATCAGGTTTGTATACATAGAAATCTTTGTGAATAATGGTCATATTGATAATCTTGCTATTCTTCATTTTGAATATTTTTAAGCTGTATTTCTAAGAGCTCCAGAAGTACTTTGTTTTAATGGGATATGTAAATTTTATAACTACTGTATAGGAATGTTAGACTTCTGTATGTAGGTGATTTATTTCCTTGCAATTTGGCAGGCTGGCCCAGAATGCCTTCAGTGTGAAGAAGGATGCTCTAAATCACGGCCCGTGGGCTGTCCTCATCCATGTGTTTTGCCATGCCACCCTGGAGAGTGTCCTCCTTGTGTTCAGATGCTTAGAATAAAATGTCACTGCAAGATCACAACCCTATATGTGGAATGTAGGTAAGAAGACTGAAGAAATATTGTTGTTTTACTGAAATTATTTTCATGATATCCTTTTATAATTCAGAACTCTTCATATGTAGTATACTGTAAGGAATATTTTTTCAGTGGTGTTCTTTAGACTCTAGACACCTAGATTTTCTTTCCCTAGTGACCTGGAGGCAATGGAGACTATTTCATCTTGTAGATACTTTACCCTTTTTTAACCAGGACATCTCTGAGTTTTTCCATTTGGGGATCCTATAAGATTTTGTTAGGAAAAGAATTATAAAACTGCTTAAAAAAAAAAAAAAAGAAGAAGCATTCCTATAAACAGCGTGTTCAGATAACAGTGTCAAACTAGAATTTCATTGGATCAAAAATTGACTTATACATAATTACTTAAGTGTAAATTTTAAATTGTAGATTTAAAAGGTAGAGTTTTGTTTATTAAAGATGTTGCTGTTACGACATTTTTTATACAAGGATGTGACCTTTATATTTTCCTTATTTAAAAAAATGCAGGTTAATTATGGTCTAACTCACTGAGCTTCATTTCATCCAAGTCTATAAAGTGGGCTTTTGAAAAGTCTGATTTATTCCAAGTTAAATTTGGGAATATAATTTTATTTCTGATTTTTTTTTTTTAGCATAAATGCTTTTTGAAAAATGCCTGTTAATTTTATCTTAAATTTGTTTTTGTCACTTGCACTCTAGTTTCATGCTTTGTAAAAGTGTAAAAGTCAAAATTATTTTGTTGAAATTTTAAAAATAAAATAACATACTACAATTTTTAGCTTTAGAATTTTTGTAGGGAAAGTTAAGAGGGCAATTTTGCTTTATTAATGGGTGATACTGACAAAAAGGGATTGTTTTCTTTGGTCTTGCAAGGTCCTACATTTTCTTCTTTTCTTTTTCTCTTCATCGTGTAATCTTCAAAAGGTGCCTTTCACTTTTTACCTTCAGTTCATGGCTCCTTGATTGTTGTGCACTTTTCCAAGTCTCTTCCCTGTAGTTAGTGCTCTGATTACCAAGACTTTCTTAGTACTTTTACACTGAAGGTTGACTTTCTTTTTCTGGAGTGATGTTAGCTCCCTGTCTTTTCTGTTCAGTTTTTCCAGAACTTCACTGACTTCTCGAAAAGATTTCCTATGGGAGCTTGAGAAATAGCTCTGCTAGGAATTGATACTTACTTTTCTACTTACAGGTAATTTGAAGCTTGTAGATATTTCTGTTTTCTAGTTATACCAAGGTCATGGGATTTGAATGGTTTTGTTATTAATGAGCTGAACGGTTTTTTTTGGGAATGTGTGGATACATTTGTATTGAGGTGGCTTCCATTATCTCAGCTATCCAGAGTTCCTTTTTCCCTTTCTTGAATACATATTTAAAATATATGTTTTTATACAGAATTCCTTAGTTTCGGTATTCTGATAATTTTATTTGCTTTAATTCAACTAATTATTTTATAAGTCATCTTTTCCTTTTAGTCCTTTTCTGCTTCATGTGTATTTCTTCTTTGGAAATTAAATATAAAAGATACAGACCTTGAAAAGTAGGTAATTTTTCCTAATTTATAGAGTAACAGGAATAATATGATTTTAATCCTTAAGTTCAGAGGTGAGCACCATACTTTAAGAATGAAAATATACAATGTTTAGTAGAGCTAGCATAAAATATCTGTGATAGTAAATGAAATTTTGCCAAGAAAATTGTACGTGTTAGAGTACATTTATAGATAATTTGATACAAATATTAAGATTACAATTTTGACATTAGTGAGGCTAACCTTATGTTATATTTTGGGAATTATGTCTAGTAAAAGGAAATAGAAAAAGCAGGAAAAGAAAGAATTAAAAAGAAGAAGAAAAAGCAATCTTGGGGAGGAGAAAAGTGCAATAGGTGTAATAGGGATTTTAAGATTGTCACTAGATACTGACTCATGTAGTATCTCTTCTGATTCTGTTCAACTCCCTATTAGAAAGTGGTTTTATTCCTTGGTGTTTATGACTATTTCCGAATTACCTATTGAGTCATATAAAAACACAGACTGATCTAAATGATGTAATTTAAAATGAATCAATTTCTAACATTAATAGCTTATCCAAAAACAAATGAAAGGCTTTCCTAATAAGCTTACATTTCCCACTGAATAGCCTATATTTCTTAATTTGAACTAACATATTAAATGACTCATTTTTAATAATTTATGTAAAGGCTTTAAGGAGAATTTTAATTATGAGTAATGATCGAACTATAGGGAAAGATAGTACATGAATTTTTAAAGAGAGGCCAGATACCGTGATATTTCATGTGTGTTTTGTGCTTCCTTCTTGCAGCGATTGCCCTTTTGGCATTTAATTTGTTGGTAGTTGATGAAGGGCTGGAAAATTTGACTTATCAGAACAGTAAAGTGGAAGGTAATTGTTACAGAAAGAAACAATTAAAATAGGTCTCAAAAAAAAATAAGAAAGATGATTTTATAGACATGTTTGAAATTGTGAGTTGCTTTTGGAAAATATGCTATGAAATGGACTTGGTTTGAATGTCACCAAATCTTACTCTCCTATTTTTAGAAAAATAACCACAGCTGATGTAAATGAAAAGAACCGCCTCAGTTGTTGCAAAGATCAGTGTCCTAAAGAGGTAAGTTTTAATATAACCTTTTAAATTGTATTTTGGGGGCTTTTTTTTTTTTTGGATTTTCTCTTTTCTTGTTTGGACATCCTATTTCAGGACTTTCCTGGACCCACTAAAGATGTGGGTCCAGAAATAAAAATGTGGTGTCTGTAAAAATGTAATACACATGAGTAGGGTTGGATGCACATCTCTATGAAATTTGGGGAGTATGAGGTCTAGGATGACCCTTTGAAGATTTTTTTTAAGTAGTTTTAAAGATAGCTTATATACTTTATGCAATAAGGTATTCACCTAATGCTTAACTCCCATGTGATTCAGACTTAAAATATAAATATATCAAAAACTGTGTGGGTCTTAGGCAGTTAGAGAATAAATTCATAGTAGGTTATTTTAAAAAGACAGATGTACTAGTATGTTTGTGTGTGAACTTTAAAATTCATTATTATTTTGAATTAATTAGTATAAAGCATTCATATATAAAGTTTTGTTTTTAAAAATTAAGATGTTTGTCTATACATTATATTCGAACTACAAGTATCGAAAGTGGTTCCAAAAAATTGTTCAGAGTAAAATGGTAAAATCTCACTATTGATTTATCCTGGCAATAATGTGAGAAACCAAGGTTATCCATCTGTATTGGGCCAATCTCAAAGTGAACATTCTCCTTTTTGTTGTTGTTGGAGCTAGGGCAGTGATAGTGATTTGATTTGCAAAGGTGGAAGTTTATAAAGGAAGCCTTTTGACTTATGGATGTACTAATAGTACCTCTTTTAAATCTTGGTCAGGAAGAGATGGCAACATAGTTTTAAATATAGTAATCAGTCTCTTTGACCAAATAAAACAAATAAGTGCTTGATATGCCATTTTGTTAAAAATGTATTTTCTTTTAACTAAAACTTTGGACACTTTTTATGGATTTTTGTTCAAGAACTAGAATTTGACAGTTTCAGAATTTATGCAAGATTACCAGTATAAAATATGAGACCATTTCAAGCATTAATTGATTATTGTAATAATCCTATCTTTGTTAATATGAGTAAAAC
This sequence comes from Cnephaeus nilssonii, assembly GCF_951640355.1. Taxonomy (NCBI): domain Eukaryota; kingdom Metazoa; phylum Chordata; class Mammalia; order Chiroptera; family Vespertilionidae; genus Cnephaeus; species Cnephaeus nilssonii. The sequence goes on from NC_137072.1 coordinate 88,655,116, forward strand.
TAGAGGCATGGGTTATTTCAAATTTAATTTCCTGAATTTTTCAATCTTGAGTTTTTCTTGTTAAAATAAATTTCCTTCTGTCCAAATTTAGATTTGGGGTAATAAGTAGTTGAGAATGTAACTGCTTTATTTTGGTTTTATTTTAGCTTCCTTGTGGTCATAGGTGCAAAGAGATGTGCCACCCTGGTGAATGTCCTTTTAATTGCAACCAGAAGGTAAAACTTAGATGTCCTTGTAAAAGAATTAAAAAGGTAAATATTTTAAGTTATTGAAAATTCTTTTCTATGTACATTATTTTTGTCTGTGTTTGGTATTTCTTTGGCTTATTTTTTGTTTTTTAATTTTAAGGTCTTATTTCTCAGAATGTTGTTTATTATCCCATCTATTTCTGTAAATGCTTTGTTTTAAAAATCAGCTTTGTTTGGCAATTTAGTTGTTTGCAATTTAATAGTAAGAGGTTGTTTTACATTGGGATCAAGTACAGTGCCCTTTTTCTGGATAGAATCAGCTTTGCCCAGGGAACACAATGAGTAATAAAGCGAGTTTCATGGTTTAAGAAATGGTCTGGAATTAACCTTTGTTGCTTTTACGAAAATTTTTTTTGCCATCAGTATTATGTTTTGAAAATGCCTTAAAAAGGAGCTCACATGCACAGCCTTATAAAATTATAAAATAGTATTCAAACTTGTAGAGAACTAATTTTAATGTAAAATAGTGGTAATAGAGGAGTAAGAGGGCAAAAATTAACAGTTGGAAAGCTCAAGCGCAACAAATTACATAATGCTGGGCAAAACTCCTGAAGAAAGAGTCTGAATTCTCAGATGCCGGTGGCTGAGGGTTTTTTTTTCCAGTTCTCCTTTTCCTTGACTTTCCTACTGACACTGTTGACTCCTTCGAAGCTTTCTTCTTTCTTGACCTCTGGTTTTTCCCTGTCTCAGTTATAGTCGATTCCCTTTTGTCTTCATATTTCTATGGTCATTTCCTGAAGGTAGGCTCCTTTTTTCTTCTTTAAATTCACTCTTTTATTTACCCATTCAACAAATATTTATTTAGAATCTTTTTCTTTTATTAAGGTTCTCTTCATTTGTTTTTACAGTTCCTACTATCATTATTTGGGGTAGATAACTTCTGAATTTAAATGTATAGGCTTGACCTCTTCTGGAGTTGAATTTCCTAAGTTTTAGTTGTTTAAAGTGAATCACCTTTACATGAAAATCAACACTTAAGCCACTTTTAATCTGGGCCGTCTATCAGGTTTTCTCTCAAATCTCATGTAATTGTCATGTGCAGTTTGCCACCCATTAGAACTTTGGCAACAGCTTGCTCTTGGACTTTGGCAACAGCTTCATGATGGATTTCCTTGCCTCTAATCATAGCACCTCCCCTATCTATGTTCTTCATTGGTTCTTCATGCATTATGGGGAAAAACACGCATTTTATAAGAAATGTGTATATTCATAGACTCGACATACAAGAGAATCTATGATGTTACTTTGCCTATTTGTCCAGTCTCATCCTATGGCACTCTGTGAATCTGTTATTTAAGTGACCTAACATACATGCTATACTCCCCTTTAGCCTGGATGTATACTGGAATATATATATCCCTTCTTTTGTGTAAAATACAATGTGTTTTCCCCTTACCACTTTGCTTGCGAGAATCCTGCTAATACTCAGTGTAAACGTTTCCTTGTTAGAGAAGATCTTTCTTCCCTGACTCCCTTGGGAAGACTTAGGTGTTCCTTCTTCTGCTTTCTTTGTATTGGATGCTATAGAGTTTTCTCAAGAGCTTTGTGATTCTAGGCACATCTGTAACTTTGTTTCCTCGTCTGTGAAATGGAGTTTATACATAGATTTACTGAAAGGAATAAAAGAGGTAATGCTTATATAGCATTTAGCACAATGACTGCAATGTTTCTCATAACATTGGATTATGTTTAATATCATAGCAGTAGCTGCTATTATTATTTTTAGTTTAGCACTTACTATTATTATGCTCTTTTCCTTATGTATATTCCCTGTTCATAACAAAACACTTGGCATGTAATAGGCACTCTATAAGTACATCTTGAATAAGAAAAGGTAAGATCTTTGTTTCAGGGTTATAGACTTAATGTCCACAAACACACACATTTAATTTTTTGTCTTTAATGTTTATTCATCATATTTTTTTCTTTTTCTGGACTATCCTTAGAGGACAAAACTGTGTTTATCACTAACATCAACCAAAAATGAAGAACTAAAGGGAAAAACCTTCTAAGTAATAAAATTTCATTCTATAAAGTGCTTTCATTAAAGTATATGCACTTTGTTCATAGGAATTGGTGATCTTATTTCTTAACTGTGGTAGATTTGAACTAAAAAACTAGAATCTGCCCTAGCTGGTTTGGCTCAGTGGATAGAGCGTCAATCAGCCTATGGACTGAAAGGTCCCAGGTTTGATTCCGGCCAAGGGCACATGCCAGGGTTGTGGGCTCGATCCCCAGTAGGGGGCATGCAGGAGGCAGCTGATCAATTATTCTCTCACATCATTGATGTTTCTATCTCTCTCTCCCTCTCCCTTCCTCTCTGAAATCAATAAAATATTAAAAAAACAAACAAACTAGAATCTGAGAGTGTGATGCGAGAGGAGAAATTGATACAAATAATAGGTACCCTCAGCAAAAGTGACATCTGACAGCAAGAAATAGGGATAAATAAAAGATCTATAAAAGATCTATAAAATCAAAGTCTCAGAGTATCCTATCTAATAAATTGACGGTCACTCCAACACACAAGATGGCTGCCCCCATGTGGTCAAAGATGGCTGCCCCCATGTGAACACAAGATGGCCACCACAAGATGGCCAGCAGGGGAGGGCACTTGGGAGGGACCAGGCCTGGAAGGGAGGGCAGTTGTGGGTGATCAGGCCAGCAGGGGAGGGCACTTGGGAGGGACCAGGCCTGCAAGGGAGGGCACTTGGGGGCAATCAAGCCTGCAGGGGAGGGCAGTTAGGGGTGACCAGGCCGGCAGAGGAGGGAAGTTGGGGGCGACCGGGCCTGCAGGGAAGGGCAGTTGGGGGTGACCAGGCCTGCAGGGGAGGGGAGTTAGGGGTGACCAGGCCTGCAGGGGAGGGCAATTAGGGGTGACCAGGCCTGCAGGGGAGGGCAGTTAGGGGCAAACAGGCTGGCAGGGGAGTAGTTAGGCATCAATCAGGCTGGCAGGGGAGTGGTTAGGGGGTGATCAGGCTGGCAGGCAGAAGTGGTTAGGGGCAATCAGGAAGGCAGGCAGGCTAGCAGTTGGGAGCCAGCAGTCCTGGATTGTGAGAGGGATGTTCGACTGCCCGTTTAGGCTCGATCCTATCGGGATCGGGCCTAAACGGGCAGTCGGACATCCCTCGAGGGGTCCCAGATTGGAGAGGGTGCAGGCTGGGCAGAGGGACACCCCCCCCCGTGCACGAATTTCGTGCACCGGGCCTCTAGTCCTATATAATAAAAGCCTAATATGCTAAATGTCTGGTCGTCTGGTCGTCCATTTAACCAATCAAAGCATGATATGCTAATGATATACTAAGGCCACTCAACCACTCACTATGACATCCACTGACCACCAGGGGGCAGACGCTCTGACTGGTAGGTTAGCTTGCTGCTGGGTTCCTGCAGGTAGGGACTGAGCGAGACAGGCCAGACAATCCCTGGAGCCCTCCCGCAGTCCCTCCCCGGCTGGCCAACCTCCCATGTTCCTCCCTGGCCCCGATCGTGCACCAGTGGAGTCCCTCGGCCTGGCCTGTGCCCTCTCGCAATCCGGGACCCCTCGGGGGATGTCAGAGAGCCCATTTCAGCCCGATCCTGCAGGCCAGGCCAAATTCGTGCACCAGGCCTCTAGTTTAAAATAAGGACTACTCAATTCATTATAGCATAGTACACAAATTGATCATAGTATTTATATCAAGTCATTAAGATGCTCCTCTGTTTCATTAAGGAGGCAGTGAAGCACAAATACAAACTGTAGAAAGATTTTAATTTAAACTGATCAAAGATTTACTAGTTGAGAGAAAAATTTGTAGTTCTTTAGAAAACTCTCTAGAATTACATTGAGTTGGTAGCCACTAGCCACATGTGGCTATTTAAGTTTGAATTTTAATGAATTAACAGTAAATAGTATTAATTCATTTCCTCCTTTCACTAGACACATTTTGAATGCTCAGTAGCTGCATGTGGTTAGTGCTACTCAATTGGGTAGTTAGTGCAGATTTAGAATATTTCCAGCATCTCAGAAAGCCGCTGGATGGACTGCTCTGGAGCATTTTATTACCTGGAAGCTTTACAAGATTAACAAGAAACAATAAAGAAAAACTGACCTTTCTCAATAGTTGTACTTAGTAAGTGGATGATTTTAATTTTATGGTATTTTCTTTTTTGTAATTAAGGGAAAATAAAATAATGATCATTCTTTGAACCAAGAGATTTGATACTTGCAACCATATCAAATTATTAAATATTAATGAACATGACTGTTAAATAATTTGCATAACCTTAAGCTCTTAGGGAAATTTTGCTTTCTTATGACATACAGTTAGAAGGGAAAAATCTTAAAATCTGAAATGTAAAAATCTTAAAATCTGAAATGTGCATTTGTTTTAGGAATTTCAGTGCAACAAAGTACGTGAAAATCAGATTTCAATAGAATGTGACGCAACATGCAAGGAAATGAAGCGGAAAGCCTCTGAGGTACGGTCACATTACAGTAAATATAATTTTCAACGTGCTAATGGCCTTTCCCTATTTATTTTGTGCATTTCTTTATGTGCTTATTGCGAATGACTTGAAAGCTCATCTTTTTTGCTTTTATAATTAAAACGTGGTTTTATAGGCCTACTTTGAATCTTCAGGTGTGCTTTTTATTGTCTAATGTGTACTAGATTTCCCATTCTCTTAACCAGTTAGAGTATGTGTTCTGGGACATGGTTGTTCATCTTAATGTTAGTGTAAACCTCCTGAAAATTAGGTTAAAATAATATAAAAATGAGGTTTTAGGATTCTTTGCTGTGTGGGCTACGTCTTATGTCATTTTTTCTTGCACTCAACCCAGTCCATGAGTGAACCGTTGATTTTGTTTGAAAGTAAGTTTTCCCTTCAAGACATTTAAAGTAAATGATCAATTGTAACTCCAGAAAGAGAGTGGTATTGAATAATTTTGAGTATAGCTTGTTACTATGATTACTTTAAAAAAATATAACACCCGTTTTAAAAGCATTTCAGTTACTACTATTGTAGCTCTTTGAATTGTGATCTAATATCTGTTATAGTTAAATTGAAGTGTTTATAGAAGGTATAACACTCCATCTCTCCTCACCCCCAGTCTGTTAGACAGTATCTTGGTAACACTTTTCCCTATAATATTTACATTTCTTTAAATAACTGCCAGTATAAATCCTCCAAAAGTCATTATGGGTTTGTGGAGACTCGGTGAGATGATGCTAACATTCTATATAGAACTGACAATTACAATGTGTTACTTTACTTTTAAATGTCTGTAAACAGATAAAAGAAGCAGAAGCCAAAGCTGCTCTGGAAGAAGAAAAACGAAGACAACAGGTAACGGAACAGAACACCAGGGTTGTGTTTCTTTGCATCATTGTTAGTTTTTATTCAAACACCAAGTATATTCTAGGTACAAACTAGGGGCTAGTCAACTCTATTCTGGACTGAAAATAATATAGTTCATACATTAAAGTATGCCATTCACTTACTTTAATCAGGTACACTGTACCTCTGAAGAAGCACAGGATCTCGCATATTCCCAAATATTTTATATATTCCCAATGTTCTTCCTTTGCTTCCTTGCCAATTTCATCCATTCACCAGCCAAAGAGTTTTAACTCGTCTTTTAGTTTGTGGGGAAAGGGTTGGAGTGCAGTGCCATTCATTTTAAGGCATTTCCTGGAGCCCATATCTTCACTCATCTAAAATTATTTGAGTTCTGTTTTACTGAGTTGTAGATTATGTGTAGCAAATAAGTCCTGTTTACTAACCATAACATTTGTGTTAATAATACATTCTCCTTTGTCCTCATTAAATTCTTTTTAATATATATATATACTAGTGGCCCGGTGCATGGTGGGGGGGGGGGGGGGGGGGGGGCGGGGGGAGGAGTGTGTCCTTCAGCCCGGCCAGCACCCTCTCCAATCTGGGACCCCCTTGGGGGATGTTCCACAGGGATTGGGCCTAAACCGGCAGTTGGACATCCCTCTCGCAATCCGGGACCGCTGGCTCCTAACCGCTCACCTGCCTGCCTGCCTGCCTGATCGCCCCTAACCACTCTGCCTGCTGGCCAGATCACCCCCAACTTCCCCCCCACCTGCCTGCTTGCCCCCAACTGCCCTCCCCTGCTGGCCTGATCACCCCTAACCGCCTCTGCCTTGGCCCCGCCACCATGGCTTTGTCTGGAAGGACGTCCAGAAGGTCTCCCAGTCTAATTAGCATATTACCCTTTTATTAGTATAGACAGATATTTCAGAGATAAAGGGAGAAGGAAAGAGATAGAAACATCAATGATGAAAGAGAATCATTGATCGGCTGCTTCCTGCACACCCCCTACTGGGGATCGAGCCTGCAACTCAGGCATGTGCCCTTGACTGGAATCGAACCTGGGACCCTTTAGTCAGCAGGCCTACACACTATCCACTGAGCCAAACCAGCTAGGACCCCATAGATTCTTAAAAGTAAGATTATTATATGTTCTTTGTTATTACCTAGATAACAAATTCATTCCCGATACATCCAGTTTGTTCAAATACTATATTAATCATATACTCCAAAGAGTGGTTTAACTTCCTTATAGTGACATGTAATTATTTGTTAATTTGCATTTTGGGATGCTTTATACTTATCAAGCAGGGTACAGTATATGTTAAAATGCTGCTTTTATGAATGAGGAAATTAAAACTTGTATGACTTGAGGGAGGACATTAGAAATAATTTATGTGGCAAATAAAGATGGGCCAAAATGACCTATGGTATTTTATGGTTCTATAAAGTCGATTTGCCTAATATCCCAAAATAAGTTGTCAGAGGTAATACAGTGAAACATGTTGGCTGAATTCCTGGGAGATTAAATTATTAATAGGTTAGGGTTTCCCTCACCTTTTTATAAACTATTATAGATGGTGATTTCAAATATATTCCCTATTTACTGACCTTTTAAATAGAGTATATAGAACATAATTTAAACTATATGCATTGTCTGTGGACCATTATTAAAGCATCAATTATTTTATTGTCAGTGTTTCTCACGTTTGGCTGCTTTTAATATATTTTGATCTTCTATATATCAACAGCCACCTGACAATATTCTGACAATTTGGTTCATTGAAAAATGTTAGTTTTGATTTAATTAAGTACACGATTAGGTATTCAAATGTAGTTTATAGACAAAATAATGGAGTGTTAACTGAATTTTATATTTCTACTATTAATAAACATTTACAGAATCTTGCATACATGTTACATATATATTTTAATTACCTATTAAGTTTTAGTTAATAACAGTGCATGTTACATTATTATGTATTAAAGTTTAAGAAGTTCTTAACAGTAGAATAAAACTCCATATTTTATAATGAGTGTTATTCAGTTATCCTTTTTTTAGAAGTAGTTTTTATATAATTTACTTTCTAAAATAGTCATTTGATTTAAAGCATGAAGCATTTTTCTCCAGAAGAATTTTTATTCTATAATTTTAACTGTGTTTTATCAAGAGAAGAATGAGTTTCTGGTGGCTTTTTTTCTCTCTTTACTCACTTGAATTTCTACACAAGCCACTAATGTTATTTATCAACATTGTAAGAAACTATAGTTATTCTCACTGGGCATCTCTTAGCACTGCATTCCTAAACTCTGGATTTGTTGAATACAACTAGTAGTAGAGAGTTTAAAACAAAAAATCAAATCAGTGTATTTATTACATACCATTATTACTAAAGCATTTCCCAAATTGATTTATTTTCATCTAAGTGGAAGATTTCAAGTTAAGGTATGTATTGGATTTAATAAAAATGATACTATTTTGATTTAGGCTGAACTGGAGGCTTTTGAAAACAGACTGAAGGGTCGTCGGAAGAAGAACAGGAAAAGAGATGAAGTGGCAGTTGAGCCAACACTGTGGCAGAAGTATAAATATCATCTCCTCCCAGTGTGTGCAGTTTTGGTGTTAGGGTTTGCATGGTACATAGCCCCTGGTGCGTCTTAAAATTTTTTGATCTGTTAATATACCTCAGATTGGATTTAGACACATTGTTAAGTTTGGAATATTAGGAAGTGTATATTGTACAACATGATACGTATTCACATTCATCTCTCTGTTCTCTTCTAGGTGTTGTTAGAAGGATAGAATGTTAAGCTTTATCTTAATTAACATATGAGAAGTGGCAATATAACATTGTTTGATATTAAAAGCATGACTGAAATGATAAAATATTTCATAAGGCATAGGTTGTGGCAGGGTAGCATGTTAGTTTTTCATTGTGCTTCCTTGTATTAACATAGTTGTTTCATTTACTATTTCAAACCAACTTTTCCTTACCCCCCCCCCCCCCCCCAATTAAGATGAAACTGAGCCACATGTGCTGTAAGAGGAATATTTCATAATGTTTTGGTTACTTATTAGAAGGTACTTTTCTTCATCATGTAACTTTGTATTTTAATAAAAAAGATAATTCTCTAAAAGACCTCTTAAATTATAACATGAAGTTATATAATTAGATTCCAGAAACTGGCTTATCAGTTATTGAAATAAATTTTTATGTACTGTGTTCCTTAGAGGAAAATACTGTTTTGAAAATATGCCAGACTAGACTCCTCACATGTGGGTATTTCTAGTGTAAAAAGCTTTCAACTGAAGTTGGCATGTTTTATAAAACTTGTATGTGTCTTTTCAAAGTAATAATAAAAGAAAAACTAATATTTATGAGCACTATGTGCTGAGCACAGGGCTTATGAGCTTTATGTACTTTATTCTCATTTTTTCTTACCACGGTACTCTTAAGTAGATTTTTATCTGGAAATAATCAGTTCTTATGAAAAGCTGATAGAGAAATATCAGTAAGCCAAATCTGTTTAAATTGTAAGTCATTTTAAATGGTTTTGTTATTTAATTTTTGTATGCTTAATATTTTCATTAAAGTTTTTCATACCAAATTTGTAATCTAGAATATTTACTATTATCTAAAATATTCAGGAACCTGTAGGTTTAGGCTAGGTATTAGTATCAATGCATGAAAAAATCCAAAATTTGATGCAAAACAGTAATTAATAGATAATAAAAAGTGGTAGAAATGTCTTTTAAACAGAAGTACAAAGAAGGATTTTTAAATTTTGCTAAATTTAATTCAGGTTTTCTTTAAATGTCTTGTTGATTAGTCAAGTATTAGCTGGTGTCTAAAATTAAAGGGCACTCATTCCTTTCTTTATGGTCTTTGTGTTTTGGTTTTAGTTTTCTTTATTTTAACTTTCCCAGTTACTTTCTCAGTAACTCAGAGTTACTGAGTTGGTGTTTAAGCTGCTACTCTCAAGACGTTACCTTACTCTGATCTAAAATGAATATTAAAGAATATGAACACAACTTGGTGTCTGCCTGGGAGCCTATTTTCATGTATGCCGGAATGTTGGCCTATTAAACAAATCTGAAGCCTACTTCATGTCTGTCTGTTGGGCTGCTGATCTTGTTAGGTTTTCTTTCTAATTTATGGGAAAGTAGTGAGCCGAGGAAGGGGCTTGAATGAATGACAAATTAAACTGTTTGCTGTTTTTTATTTGCTTGGCTATTATCTCAGAGCTTAATTTACCCAAAGTCACACAGCTGTTTATTCATTTATTCAATCAACAGATGTGTTTCTTCTGTAACAGATACTCTAGATACTAGAGATAATTATTAGAAGGTAAGTGATCTTTCTCTTGGGGAGCTGCTACAGGAGTGGAAGAGATTTAAAAAAAAAAAAAATACAATGTCATGTGTAATACATGGTATTAAAAAAATAAGAGAAATATTCCAGAAAGTGGTGAAAGGGGGGTAAAAGGGCACTAGCTACTTTGGATTGGGAAAGTCCCTCTGGGGTGGGTTCATTTCAGCTGTAACCTGAATGACCTTCACTTGAAGATCTGAGGGGAAAGTCTGTGAGGGAGATAAAGTACAAATTCCCTAAGTTGGCGAGATGCTTGGCATGGCCAAGCAACAAAAGGACTGGTGTGGCTGGAGCTAGAGAATGAGAGGGGGAGAGAGTCTAGGGCCGGCCTTCATATAGTACTTAATAGACCATGGTAAGGAGTTGGGGTTTTATTCTAGTCGCAGTGGGCAGCTTTGGGAGGTTTTAAGTGGGGAATAGTTATTTTTTGCTTTTTAAAGATGGCTGGCTGGGGGATTGGGAAGACAAAGAACTTACATACTTATATGCATAGTCCATGGACAGGGTAATAGGGTGGTGGGTGGGGGGGCGGGGGAGACGCGGGTAGGGGCTGGGAGGAAGGAGGAGGAAGAGGGGTGGGGAGATATCTGTAATACTATCAACAATAAAAAATATATTTTAAAAATACAGATGGCTGGCTGTGTGTGGAGAAAAGACTAAAAACTAAAAAGATGAGTTGGGAAGCAGTCTAGGCTGGAGGTGCTAGTGGTACTTGGATTCAAAGATACATGCCTCCAATTTCCACAGTTCCCTGATGCCCAGAGTGAGTGGCATGAGGATGCTGCAGAAACCACTGCATGGTGAGCAGAAGGGAAATGAAAGAAACTGGAGTTTTTTAAGGCCAAAACGAGGTTAAATTTGGTGTAAACACACTAATTTGTTCTGAGGGAAATAAAGCAATACATGTCCTTTTCGCTTCTATCTGAGCCAATTGGAGAAGGCATGGAAAAGGTTTTCAAGTAGCCACTAAGAATAGGTAAAATTGGGACTATGATGGCCTTAATTTCCTATTTACTTTGTGATATTAAAAAAGTATGTTAACTTACTATTTGAAATTTGTGGAATGTTTATATTGAAATCTTTAAAGTTTTTCCATTTAAACACTTTCTCGGATTGGCAACACCTCGTTTTTGTATTTCAATTAATTTCACTAAAGTCTAAATTAAATCCAGATAATCCCAAATGAATTGGTATGTTCTTTGCTGAAATTGCCAAAGGAACTTTATTGAACAAAAACACTGAAAACTTGCTTTTTGCAAAGAAGTCTGATGCTTGAACTTAATGGCTATGAATGTTAAAATTTTTAAACACAGGTAAGCATCTGTGGTAGTGTTTAAAGATGTCCTGTAACAATTGTTTGGCTCTTTATATAATTTTATATTTTTAAAAATTTATCTTTATTGTTGAAAGTATTACAGATGTCCCCTTTGTTTTTTTTCTTCTGATTGTCCCCCTCTACCTCTCACTCGCCACTCCCAAACGTTCATCACACTATTGTGTCCATGGCCTATATATATATATGCATATAAGTTCCCCTTTCACCTCATATTCTGCTGAAATTCATCAATCTGTTCCATGGTTCTATGTCTCTGGATCTATTTTGCTCATCAGTTTATTTTGTTCATTAGATTCCATATATGAGTGAGATCATGTGATACTTACCTTTCTCTGACTTACTTCGCTTATTGTAATCGCTAGGTCCATCCATGCTGTTGCAAATGGTAAGAGATCCTTTTATTTTACTGCTGCATAGTATTCTATTTTTAAATGTACCACAGCTTTTTTTATCCACTCATCTGCTGATGGGCACTTGAGCTGTTTTCAAATCTTAGCTATTGTAACTTGTGCTGCTGTGAACATAGGGGTGCATATTTTCTTTCTGATTGGTGTTTTGGGTTTCTTAGGATATACAGACAGTCCTCGGGTTACATCGGACTCGATGTACGTCATTTCGTGGTTACGTTGCCATCTCCCATTTATTGATATAAAAAAAAAGTTCCGTCATTTTGATGTATATGTACATATGTGCTTTATATTTTTTATTATTTATTTACCACAAGTAAAGGTCAGGAATTGTTATCTTTTAAATTTTTTTTTTTTTACTGTTTCACTTCATTACTGCTGTGTATGTGCTCCATGTGAGTGACATAGGTGCTTATGTAGGTGGGTTCCGACTTACAGCGAAAAATGCATTGCATCGCGCCATAGGAACGGATCTCCGACGTAACCAGAGGACCCACTGTATTCCTAGAAATGGGATCTGCCTATTCGGCCACCATTTTCTCTCCTCCTCTTTGTGTAATTTTAAATGACTCAGGTGACTCCTCCAGTTGTTAATGTTTGCCTGTCCTGAGATAGTTGTTTAAGATCTGAAGCTAGAGTTGACATAAGGTAGTTATAACTGTGTCTCTTGTCTCATCTGTGGAAGTTGCCCTCTTACTTGAGTGGCAGTGTTTAAACCTTCCTAAGCCTGGGCCTTCGGTCTGCCTATGAGGTTGATGAGCTTCATAGAAGGAGGAAGAAGCAGAGTCCTGATTACTACCTCTAGAAGAGATGTGAATTCGGGAGGGATAGGAGGAGCTAGGGATCTCTCTGTTCTCTAGAAACTCTTAAGGGACAAAAGAGACCAGCTGTCCATCTAAGAAACCATTTTCACATATTCCAGAATCTTGTTCTATTGAGCAAGTTTAGGTCTGTTACTTACTGAGCTTCTGTTCTTGCTTCGTTTTCTTTCTAATTACTGTGGGGCATGTATTTAAATGGTGCTGTGAAGAATTACCCCATTAACCACCTACAGGCAGAAATTCCACAGTTCAGATTCATTTAGTTAAAATGCCTCTAGAGAGACATTCCCTACCTACCCCTATCACCCTCATTGGGCTATTCTCTATTTTCACAATATTTTTCCCACATAGCCCTAAACCAGTGATGGGCAACCTTTTGAGCTTGGTGTGTCAAACTTCGCCAAAAAACTGAGCATAACTCGGGTAGTGTGTCACTTTGAGGAAAAAACATTATTTCGCAAATGTTTCATCCTCGGCATGCAGCCACCTCAGCGGCCACGTGTCATCAGAAATGGTTACGTGTGTCAGTGCTGACACGCGTGTCATAGGTTCGCCATCACTGCCCTAAACAGTACCTGTTCTTGTACTATGTATTTGTTTATTGTCTAGCTCTCTCACTGGATTGTAAGCTCCAGGAAGCCAGGGGCGTGGTTCTATTTACTGCTGGAACTCCAGAGTGGGGAACCATGCCTGGCCTCATAGTGGGTGCTGCCATAGCAAAATACCACCGTGTGACTTGAAACGACATAAATTTATTCTCTTCCAGCTCAAAAGTCCAGAAGTCCAAGATAAAAATGTCAGCAGGGCTGGTTTCTTCTGGATTCTGTTCCCTGCCTTTCTTCTAGCTTCTGGTTGTAGGTGTTAGTCCTTAAGAGTTTTTTGGCTTGTAGACACATCACTCCAATCTCACCTCCATTTTCACATGTCTCTGTGTATCCTTTTCTGTCTCTTATAAAGACCCTCTCTGTGCTTAGGGCACATTCTATTCTGATATAATCTTATTTAATAAATTGCATCTACATAGACCTGATTTTCCAAATAAGGAAGGTTACATTCTTAGGTTCCTGGTGGACATTAATTTGGGGGAGGGGCACTATTCAACCCACTACAGTGCTCAATAAATATTTGATGGAAGAATGAATGAATGCACAGTGTAATTCTAGGCTTCAACTCCATGGGCATTTTCCATTACTGTCTTAATAATTGTGCTACCTTCTGTAGGGGTTAAGAGGTCAGTTTAGTCCCAGAATGCTTGGGCTCCTAATTCTGGTTCTGTCATTTTGTAGTTGTGAGATCTTGGGCAATTATTTAACTTCTGAAAGCCTCAGTTTCCTCTTATTCAAAGTAGTAACAAGGAGAAATAAGAGTAAGTGTCCAATAAGTGTTAGCTAATATTATGTGTCTGCAACTATTTACAAACACTTTACATATTTAATTAATCCCCATAATAGCCTATGAAGTGGTATATCATTATTCTCATTTTAAAACAGAGGAAACTAGGTTTATTTAAAGAATTAAAAACTGAGGAAATATATGTCATTTTGTGAAGTCCCTGGCACATAGTGCTGAGAAGTTCTTTGCTATAATAATATAGATAAGCTAGTGGTCTGGTGCATGAATTTGTGCTCAGTGAAAGAATTTAATTAGGAGTATTTTAATATCGCTATTCACCCTTTCTCTATAATAGAAGTGTCAGCCAAATTCATGATTAACAATGACAGATGGAAACACACGTGTGCAATTGGCACCAGCGAGAGCTTTATATGTATTGCACATGCGCGAGTCAACTTAGCCTTTTATAGATAATAGAATATACTTGCTTAATTAGACCTGCTTTCTGATTTAGCTGAACTTTTTCCAGCCCAGTGAAGCACCCCAACTTCTCTTTCAGGTAATTGTCAGCAACACAGCAGTAAATATCAACACGAAGCAGATTATTATTGTAGATCACGCAGGGAGAACAAAGGGTAAAATATTTAATTGCAGCAGTGTTTGACTATATTCTGCGCAGTGAGAAAACCTGAAGTCATTTTCAAGGTCCACCATTTCTTACTTCTTTTCAATCAGGTCAAATTTCTAAGCTTTCTAAATCTCCGTTTTCCAGCTCATGAAAAGAAAATAGGATTCCACCGAGGCTCCTATCTACCTACTCCAGGACTTCTGTGAGGATCAAATGAGATGAGGCACGGGAAAATGCTTCCCAGACATTTGGATAAAGTGTGAAATGTTTCCACCTGGCTATAAAGCAAGTCATGTTCCTGGGCTGAAGAAACTGCAAGGAGGCTAGTTGTTGCTAAGGAGAGGAAGCCGGACATTTCTATGTGATGTCATTACCCAGCGCCCACAGCGACCGTTTCTGGGCTGGGCTGTGGGCCGCGGGCCGCATTTTGCGCCTTGGGCTCTTTGCGCCTTGTGTCTCAGCAGCGTTGGCTGTGATTTGGTGAGCTGTCGCTCCGGGGTGGTGGCGGGGCCTGTGTCCCACTCAGGGAAAGCCGAGTGTTGCTTTGTGTGCGCCAGGTCCGCAGTGCCATTTCTCTGTAAGTGGCCCGTGTGCGTCACGGCAGCTCCTACGTTAAGCGTCTGCCCCCTGGTGGTCAGTGCACATCATAGCGACCGGTCAGACACTTAGCATATTAGTCTTTTATATATATAGATGTGACTTAATCTCATAATCTCAAGACTTCTCTTACAAATTTATTCATAATCAGAAAATTATGAAATGAGGCACCTCAGTTTTTGCTCATGTGATCATTGTTGTTGAGAGGGTACTATTCCTGGGAAGACCAGCAGGATGGTGGCCAAAGGTAGGGGCATTTAGGTGGTCAAATTACAGTATGGGATGCCAGTGCTGGGGGAAACTAGCACTGGGGTGTGAGGGTGCTAATAATACAATTCCTTTGAAACTTGTTATGGGCCTGTTCTTATGACCTTTTTCCCCATGACTACTCTGGTATATTAGAGTAGGGGATTGATGTCCCAGAAAAATGATATACAGCAAACAGAATGTCCACATGGGCTACTCTTACCATGTTTCAGTGTGCCGGAAGGTATTGCTTCAGATATTGTGTTGTTTTCACCTTTTGATTAAGCTCCTCTCCCTGCAACAGGTAAATGTCCAATTTACTTGTTTCTTGCTTTGTTCTTTAACTTTTTAAATTTAAACGCTTTGCATTTTTAGATCACAGCTAAAAAATACCACATTCTAACTTAAAGCCAGTCGCACATTATTTGCAAGTATTTTCCGTAGTTTTGTATTTCTGTGTTTGTTAATACGTATTCCACTAGACAGGGTGGGAACTCTATTTTATTCATCTGGCAGCTAGCAAATCCTAAGTGGGTGTTTTCTGAATGAAGAGCTAAATAGATAAGCCAGGGGGTAGCAGACCTGTTTTAGCCACTGCTCACCTGTTACCATCCCTGGGTTCTGGCTGCTTCTTTAAGATGTCTCTGTCTTGTGTTCAGACTGCCTTTACTTGTAATACTAAGCTCTGACTTGGTCTGTAATATGATATGTTACTAAAGTTTGGTATAAAATCACCCTTTCCAGAGGTCTATTCACTACCTTTAAATTAATTTTTCCATAAATCCATGCTTTTTTTTCTCTTAGATCATCTAATTAATTTGGATATATGCTTGAAATACTAGATGATAAAAGTTTCAAAGGCAAGAAATGCTTCTTTTGTAAATTAAAGTGTTTTAAGAAACTAGATGATAGTTGTCACTTAAGTTGAAAAGCAAATGAGCAAAAAATTTAAGGAATAATTGAAGTAGTCAAATTTTGAGACTTCTAACATTTTTATGATTTCTTACATTATAAAGGTTGTGTTGCAAAGAATACGAAAATAGCTGCTTACCCTCACACAAAGAGTATCTCAAGTATTCACTCTGGTGCTTTTGCTAACTAGAACTATGTGGGTTTTCTTGCTAAAAGGAAGTATAAGGAATGCTTCTTTATGTCATCAGAGCAGTCAGCCTTAGTTCTTAGAAGAACACAGTATAGTTGTGGATAGAGGGGAAGACTTATCTCCAGTCTTTCTCAAATTTGCTTTTTGGCTACTTCAATTTCATAGTTTCCGTAGCACTTCCACCAGAGGGCAGCACGTGGAAGAGAAACGAGGTGAAATAGAAGTTTATACTTGGCTTCAGAATGCCTGTGGAAACCCTGAGGATTGAATCCAACCCTCACTTTCTAAGCAGCTAGTGTGGCCCAGGAAGACTGATGATTGGCTCAAGGTAGAGCTGGCAGATAAATCACCCAGGCTCTGGATATTTCAGGCTGGTGTCCCTGTGGTGATGACCTGTGATGAGGCAGGATGGCAGCAAGAACGCAGCCCCTGGAGAATCCCAGCTCAGCACTCGTTAGCCGTGTAAACTTAGGCTGGTTACTTCGGCTCCCTAAATCTTTTCATCTCTCAAATAGTAATAGTGCCTACCTCATAAAGTGGTACTAAAAGAGAATACTTGTGAAGTGTTTAATACAAAGCCCGCCACTAAGAGCTTAATTTTTGTGAATTATGGTAAACTTGTCAGGTATTGGACTTCAACTCTGATGTTTGGAGGACTGATGGGATCAGCATTTCAACTATTGTACTGTATACACATGCAGTATTTTCTACTTTCTCATCATTTCAGAAACAAAATTTTGCAAGTTCCCTTTCCCCCTCTGTAACATTCAGGGACAGGTGTCCGATACATACATACTATGCATGTCCTCCTCCAGAATAATGGTGATGGGTTCATTCATTAACCTCATGAGTAATTTTGGCCATTTCCGTTAGATCTTGACTCAAGTTGGATGAAAAAAATCATTTCTAAGAAAAACGCAATGTAGTCTCTTTTTCTGCCAAACATTGGACAGCTGTCCGGGGCTTCAAATGCAAAACTAGTCTTTACCGTGGTCAAGACCTGCAGGGCCCGCCTTGGCTGCCTGAGGGGCGGCTGCCCGTGAAACAAAAGGGCACTGACCTTGGTCCCTGGTCCCTGGTCCCCTGCGGGAGCTCTCGGCGGGAAATGTCAGCCAGGGCTGTGGAAGCGCTGGGCTCTCCCTGTCCCTGCAGCCCCAGCGCAGTCCACGGCAGCCTTGCAAAAGGAGTTTCTTCACTGAACGGAAGAAGGCAAGTTCCCATTTGTTTAATACACAGGATGCTCGCCCCGGGAACGGTAACCCTTTTTAAAGGTAAAGTGGGCCTCTCCCTGCCACGTGCCGATGGTTACTTTGATTTTTACTTGGCTGCGCTCCGGCTAATAGGAAAGGGTCTAGGAGGTGATGAGGAGGTTTTGGGGAGCCCAGGAGTAATTCCTTTGCTCCCAGTTACTCCGTCTCATCCTTTTCGTGCTGCCATCGCGAGGTGTGAGTTTAGGTGTGTGCAGTGGAGGGTGGGGGAGGGGGGCAGCATTTCGCTTGGCTTCCGTCCGCCCCTGAAGGGTAACTTTTCTGAATGCGAAGAGGTGGGGTGGCGGGGGATCTGTCATGAGGGCTCCTATGGGTGGGACGCAGAGACGGGAATGAGGGGGGAGTGGCCCGCGGGTGGGATCTGTGGAGCAAAGTGTGGGGCCTCGTCCCCTGAAGTTCAACTTGTCTCTTCCCGAGCGAGGAGCCAGGCGCCCGTAGTTCTCTCCCAGGGGCACGGAAAGGAGAGAAAAGCGACCAAGATCAGAGTGAGCCGAGGGAAAAGCGAGACATGTTCTCCAAGAAACAGTCCCCTGCCCTCGCTCCGGACGAGCGCTGCTGCCGAGCCGGGGCCCCGAAGCGGGTAAGATCCACGAATCGCGCTCTGTGGGCAAACTGGTCGGTTGACCTCTCAGTCCGGATGAATTCGGGGTTAACCTCCCCTGCCGCTCGCCCCCTCCTCCCCTTCCCTTAGTTGCCACCTTCTTTCCCCACCTTCAGTGAGCTTTCCCAGCCCCGCGCTCAGCATCCTGTCCTGCAACCCGTCCCCGGGCGCACGGTCCTCTTCCCCGGGGCGCCCAGCGACCGGGACCCTCCCCGGGTCCAGGGCAGGCTTCCCTTCAGGTTCAAGTCAGGTCAGTCCGGAGACCCGCTCTCCGCCCTCCTTAGCGGAGCAATGCAGAGTCCCCCCTCCTCCCTGCGCCGTCCACACCTCGGAGGCCTCGCGGGCACCTGGGGAGGATGCTGAAGGAGTGGTCGGAAGCAGCCCCTGGGGACCCGGCTTCCTCTCTGCGCGGAGCTGAGGACTCCCGGCCTCTGTGAGGACTGCGCAGCGGGCTTGCCTGGCCCAGAACCAAGCCGCCTGCAACCGTGGTGCGCGTCTCGTCTTGTCCCTCTTGGAACCAGGAATGACGCTGGGTTCCCCTACAACCGGCTGGTGCCCGGAGACCACCGGACCCTTCTGAGCGCTGGCACCTCCGAACCGGTTCCACTTGCAGGGTGCTGGGGATCCCTGCGTCCCCCGCGCGCAAACTTTGTCTCCGGCGCACACCTGGCCGGGCACCCCGCCGCCGGTCACCGAAGGGCGCAGAGTCAGAGCGGCTCCGGGTTTGGCGAGCTCCGATTCTGCTGGCGAGAGGAAAGGTAGGGGGGAGTCGCGCCTCCATGGCCCGCACTGCCCTTAGCCGCCAGGAACCGGCTCCAACTTGCAGCTGCCCTTCTTCAGCGTTGGGAAGGTCCCTGCTGCCCCAAGTCAGCTCCGGGGACCGCTCGGTGCGGGAGGGAGTGCGGGCTGCGCCGGCGGGAGGCCGGTGGTGCGCGGGATCTTGCTGGACTGATCCCAGCTCCCGTGGCGGTGGCGGACGCCCCACGCCCGGTGCCACCCTCTGGGGCCGGTGGATGGCGGTGCAGGCGCTCTTTGCACCTTTGCACGGCAGGTAATTCCCGGGACCCAGCCCTGGGCGCGCGCTGTGGGGGGCTCCTCCGGGAAGCGGCCGGGCTGGGCCTTCCCAGGGCACCTGTCCCAGCAGTTCATTAAGGGATGCTTCCCTTCCGCGGGAAACTCCTGCAAACAGTGCTCTGCAAAGACCAGCTCGTGTATGACGACTGTGTGGCTATTCCTGTATTCACAGTGGTGGTTTGTAGGATTTCTTGTTGTTTGTTTTTGAAATTCACTGATGGAAGCCCAGAAAGAGAGCGAAGTCAGGGTTTACTGGGGATCATTATCCACAGACAGACATTTTAGCTGAAGGTGTTGACATTAAAGATGCTGCAAAACAGTAACTGTGGCGTCATCCAGAGAGAATGAGAAGGAACAATGCATGTTTTTAAAGTTACAGAATCATTTTTTTGTCGGTCGCAACATTCGCCAGCGTGTTTGTGTTACTTGGTGCCTGTAGTTTTGGTTGTGCAAAAGGAAGCTAAAAATCAGTCCCGGAAACCGGGTTCCTGGGGGTAGAGCAGTCAGACTAGATTTCTGCCTGGACATGTGTGAGTCTGGGCTGAGCCGCCAGGTTTTCCATGGGATCCTTCCCGCTGAGAGTCGCGCTCGAGGGTAGAGTTATTTGGGTGTAGAATCGCATAGACCTCAAAACCTCAAGATGCTGGAAAGCTTTAGTTAGGGGGAGAGGGCTCTTCCCAGAAGGTTCCCTGGAGGATTGGATTACAGTTCAGTGATGACAGACTCCGTTAACCGGCCAGGAGGTTAAACAGACAAGGGTTGCTTTATTAATCTCACCAAGTATATTTCCAGGCACAGGGAAACTTTTTAAAAGGATGCGAAATTAATCACATCAAAACCTTCCCCTTAGTGCTGCAGACATCTCCACAGCAAGCGCTCAGAAGGCATCGGTGCCTCCAGCACAAACCAGCTGTGCTTTGGTTTGGGGAGGGTCACGTCTCCACCATGGCTTCCTTTGGATTTCAGCGCTTGCTGGTTTCATGGCCCTCAGTTGCCCTTCTCCATAGCTGCAGACAAACAGGCGGTTGCAGGATAAGACCAGCCCAGGATCTCCAGAGAATTAGCCTCGCCACCCTCCGAAGCCTGCATCACAGATCTCCATACTGCTAGTGAGGAACTCTGTTGATCATCTCCCTCTTTCCCTTCCCTCCAACCCCCCCCCCCCCACACACACACACATGGAGATGTGTGGCCGACACCTCAGGGTTTCCGCATGGCTCTGCTACGGGTGCTCCCTGATGATTAGGAAAGCTGCGATTGAGCATTTTTGCTGACTGTGTCCAAGGGAGGAAGGTTTCTTTAATGTGCCACTTCGGCCTTAGAAAGTTAGTCAGCAAGGATGCATTCATGCGTCCTGCTTGCTGCATTGTTGTTCTTGGCATTCCACTTTGTCTGCCCAGGTGGCAAAGGGGCTGGTTGGCTAAAGGATACTGACCTGTATAGAATACTGGGTCCGCACTAAGCTCTCAAGAACACCTACCCTCCACCCCAACCCACTCCCCCTGCCCCAGACTTACCTGTTCCTCACAATCTACTCAGACAGGTGCACACAGGTATACACACACTTATGTGTTTAGAGCAGGGGTCCTCAAACTTTTTCAACAGGGGGCCAGTTCACTGTCCCTCAGACCGTTGGAGGGCCGGACTATCGTTTAAAAAAAACTATGAACACATTCCTGTGCACACTGCACATATCTTATTTTGAAGTAAAAAAAACAAAATGGCAAAAACACCCGCATGTGGCCTGCGGGCCGTAGTTTGAGGATGCCTGGTTTAGAGTGTTCAGAGAGGTTGGGAATGGAGGGAATCATAAGATTGAGAAAGGTGCCATAGGTGAGGTGCCTTGGTGGAGAGCATGGATTTGGGTGTCAAAGCCTAATCCAAATCTCTGAGAAGCTGCACGACACTGAGCAAGTCAAATACTCTTGCTGAGCTTTGATCTCCTTATCCAGCCAATGGGGGTGATACTTCTGACTATCTCTAAGGACACTGAGAGGACTGAGGAAATACTTAAGTCCCAGAAACACTGTGTTTAAAGGTTGTACATTCTGTGAAGGCTCCCTAACCTGTTAGTAATTATGGAGCCGTCTCATCCCAGACGCAGGGAGTCTCCCGGGCCTTTCTCCTCAGCCAGCCTTCTGCGACTCTAAGCTGTGCTGTCCAATAGCCTAGCTGCTCGGCGCAGGCGGTTACTGAACTTAATCACAATTAAATCAAATTAGAAATCCGGTTCTTCAGCCTCACCAGTCACACGCCAAGTGCTCAGTGACCACGTGGACCAGTGGTTACTGCGTTAGGTGTAGACAGAGCGTCTCCGCTGGGAATGTCCCCTCAGAGCTGTCTTTCACTCGAGTGGTCATTTCACTGGTGATAAAAGTTTTCTTAGCCAACACCTCCCTTTGCTTCTTTTACACATGCCAGGGCATTTGTTGAATGTTAAATGGCTAGATTCATTTATACATCAATCAGCAAATGTGTATGAGACATAAAACCCTTGGGAAGTCTCCCCTCACCTTGATGATTTTTGCTAACGTATGGTTCGTTCCCCTTCATGATGAGCTCTGTGGCTGGTGGTTTTCCTGCTTTTCGAGCAGAAACACTGATATAATAGAGGGAGAATTTATCTTTCCCATTTACCCTTGCATGTTGTATCGTTTTTCACAGGAATGACAATACTACAATACGAGGCTCAATGTTTGGATCAGATTCTACTGAGAGTGTTCAGTTTCCTCTAAACTAATTAGATTCGAAACCATTTCTCTCCCTAGGACCCCTTCCTGAACTCATCACCATTTGACAGACTATACATGTTACTTCTCACCTTTGGTTATTTTCTGTCTCCTCCTACTCTAAGGTATGAACTCCGAGGAGGCAGAGGTTTCTCTGTGTTTGTTCATTGCTGGAGGAGGGTCTGGCACATGGTTGGTACCTATTAACCATGTGTGAGTGGATGACTGTGCAGAAGTATATTTGTAACTAGCTAAGAAAGGTACCTGCTGTATTAGCTTCCTAGGGCTGCTGCAACAAGTTACCGCACCCTGGGTGGCTTAACACAGCAGGAATTCATTTGCTCACAGTTTTGTAGGCTGCAAGTCCAAAATCAAGTTCCTTGGTGTGGGAAGAATCCTCCCTCCCCTCCTTTTAGCTTCCGGTGCTTGCTGGAAATCTGGCTTTCCTTAGCTTGTAGCTGCATCACTTCGATCTCTGCCTTCTTAGTCATGCATCCTTCTTCCTGCCCCACGTGTTCCTTCTTGTTATAAAGACACCAGTCATATGGCACCTAGGGCTCACCCTGATCCGCTGTGACCTCACCCTAACAAACTACAAAGGCAAAGACTCTGTTTCCAAGTCAGGTCACATGTGACGTGAATTTTGGGGACACTATGGAAGCCAGCACAGATGCATAGATCCTTTCCCTGTCTCCATTCCTTACCCCCTCGGGGTTTATTCTGTTCCTGGGACTTCGTTAAATGCACTCGAGAGCAAGTACAGTCCACAAGGCTTGTTATTTTTACAGACAGTCACCGAGCCGGTTGGCAGATTGTGTGTGCTTTCCTCGTGGGTGTGGAGTGCAGGGGATGCTCACCTTTGGGTGCTGCATCCGTTGCCTGTCCTGAGCCTGTCACTGTCTCCCGTCCCAGCTCCTCTCTCTTTGCTCAGAAAGAGCCACTGCTGTCCCAGAGCCCTGGCTCTCTGTCTGCCTGACCCCGAGCATTCCGCAGCCCTGTTTGCTCAGCGCAGAGCTCAGCGGAGGGCGCCCAGGAATTCTGTTTGCCGCTCAGCCAAATGCTGCAGTTACCCCATCCGCTCCCCCGATGGCCGCCGTTTGAATATTCTCCTCCGGTACATGTCTGCGTGTCCACACCAGCAGAGTGGATGGTGACAAGCACAGTGCCAACGGGTGACGGGACCAGAGGACCCAGGTGGCCCTGCAGGGGATCCATCCTGTCCTCCCGTATCAGTGCTGAAACTGCCAGCGCTCAAGAGAAGCCAGCGAGCCCTGACCGGTGTGGCTCAGTGGATAGAGCGTCGGCCTGCGGTCTGAAGGGTCCCAGGTTCGATTCCGGTCAAGGGCATGTACCTTGGTTGCGGGCACATCCCCAGTGGGGGGTGTGCAGGAGGCAGCTGATCGATGTTTCTCTCTCATCGATGTTTCTAACTCTCTCTCCCTCTCCCTTCCTCTCTGTAAAACATCAATAAAATATATTTAGAAAAAAATAAAAAAGAGAAGCCAGTGAGCTAACAGGCTGGCTTAGCAGGAGGGCAGAAAGCACAGGGGTGAGTTGGGAAGACCATTTCGGTGCCACTAGTTTGTGCTTATCCCAGGCCCCCTTCAAACCTTTAGGCTGCCAGCCCTGTTCCCAGCACTGGGCAGAGTTTTGAAGAAAAGTCCTTGTGCAGCTATGGAAGTAAAGGATGTCAGTCTGTCCAAACCCATGAAGGTCATGCCGCTAAATGTCATCACAGATGGCACCCGGAAAACTTTTTTTTTTTTAAATATATTTCATTGATTTTTTACAGAAAGGAAGGGAGAGGGATAGAGAGTTAGAAACAGCGATGAGAGAGAAACATTGATCAGCTGCCTCCTGCACACCCCCTACTGGGGATGTGCCCGCAACCAAGGTACAGGCCCTTGACCGGAATTGAACCTGGGACCCCTCAGTCCACAGGCCGACGCTCTATCCACTGAGCCAAACCAGTCAGGGCGTTCCCCAGAAATCTTAATCTGGGGCACGGTGTCAGGAGTGAGGGGAGGGGGAGGCCTGTTGCAGGAGTAAGCGCCACTGGCCTGCCATTCTACTCAGTGCCCTGCAGTGAGGGCCAGAGGAGAGAGGGAATCTGCTGATACTCTCAGAGCCCGGGTGCCTTTTTACATGTTTGTTTATTTATTTATTTATTTATTTATTTATTTATTTATTTATTTATTTTAACCCTCACCCGAGGATATTTTCCCATTGATTTTTTTAGAGAGAGTGGAAGAGAGAGGGAAAGACAGAGAGAAATATCGATGTGAGAGAAACACATCAATTGGTTTCCTCCTGCGCATGCTCCGACCAGGGCGCCGGGCCGTGGAGGAACCTGCCACTGAGGCATGTGCCCTTGACCGGAATTGAACCCAGGACCCTTTGGTCTGCAGGCTGACACTCTATCCACTGAGCCAACTGGCTAGGGCCCAGGTGCCTTTTATCCGTATCCATCCTGCAGGCCTCCGTGTCATCCTGTGTGTAAGGAACATGCCTCTTTGTCCTCTAGCCTCAGGCCAGGTAGTTAATCTGGTGCTCCACCGATGAGCCTGATCCGTCTTTGGAAACACTGACCGTGGGGGATGTACTGACAGAGCTATATTGGTCTCCAGTGTGGCACTTTCCTAAGCGTTTTCAAGGATTATCGCGCCCGTGCCTGATTTTCACCCTGGCGTGCCTGTTTCAGAGCCTCATCCTGCCAGAGAGATGCCACTCTCTCTAGTGTGGTTTGGAAATCAAAGCTGAACGGTTTTACTTAATATTTCTCTGTGATCCTTTAAAACAATTTGGTCCAGCCCTAACCGGTTTGGCTCAGTGAATAGAGCGTCAGCCTGCAGACTGAAGGGTCCCAGGTTCGATTCCAGTCAAGGGCATGTACCTGGGTTGCGGGCACATCCCCAGTGGGGAGTGTGCAGGAGGCAGCTGATTGATGTTTCTAACTCTCTATCCCTCTCCCTTCCTCTCTGTAAAAAATAAATATAATATATTAAAAAAAAAACCAATTTGGTCCAAGTTGAACAACATCAGAAACGGGAGTTCTAGTCTGTATCTGATGCTAAATTGCCATGAGACTTCACAGAAAGCAGTTAACCCTTTTGCTCCCGGTTTCTGTGTAAAATAGGGTGGTTGGACTAGACACCCTCCTAGGGCCTTCCCAGATCTGAAATCTGAAATCTGAATGTGGCAGAGAAAAGTACACTTTCACTTTCCTTTCCCTCCTCCCCCTGCCAACAGTTGGGCAGTGCTGCCTGGGTAGGGGCATCCTCACGGACCTTAGTTTGCTTCCCTCTTCCTGGGTCTTTGCTAATCCTTCTTACAGCCACTGTCTGCCAAACTGCCAAACTGCCTGTTCAACCCCAAGGAAGACTGATCAGAGGAAAGCTGATCACCAGAGCCAGGCTTGTCTGGGGTGTCTTCTCTGGGTGTAAGTCAGAGCTGAGCATTTTACCCGGGCATGCACCTGGGGGTGGTAGGTGGTAGGGGGGTGGTGGTGGACAGGCAGTCCCTGGTGTTGGGGGCCTTCCAGCAAGTGGCCTAGAGTCAAGCGGGGAGCCAGGCACGCCTCTGGTGCAGCTGAGCAGGAGTTTGATGCAAGATAAAACCTTCCTTAAATAGCCAGGCAGGACATAGCCCCTCTGCAGTCAAAGTTGAAAAATAATGAAAATGTGTTCAGAGTAGTCCAGGGACAGAATTTTCAGGTCAAGAGGGAGAATTCTGGGATCTCTGAAATTTGGGAAGATTGAAGGGAAAACAACAACAACAAAACTCTCAGGAAATGGAGTGAACCTGACTAAATCATTAACTCCGCGCCAGGAAAATCCTCAAGGCAGCCCTGGGTGCCGGAGGCTCGGGCTCTTGTTCATCACTAATTAGTTGGGCTCATTTCTGTTAGGCTCAGCTTCCTTCTCTGAAAAATGGGGACAATATCCCTTTCACAGGGTTGTGATCAAGGATTTAGTGAGATAATGCTTTATGAAGGTGCTTTGTAAGAACACGAGTTGCTGAATAAATGTGTGAGCTTTGCTTTTTAAAAAATATATATTCTTTGATTGATCTCAGAGAGGAAGGGAGAGGGAAGGAGAGATAGAAACATCAATGATGAGAGAGAATCATTGATCCACTGCCTCTTGCAATGCCCCCTACTGGGGACTGAGTTCACAGCCCGGGCATGTGCCCTGACTGGGAATCAAACTGTGACCTCCTGGTTTTTAGGTTGATGCTCAGTCATTGAATCTCTCAGGTTGGGCTTGGGCTTTGCTTTTTTTTTTAATCTATCGAAGAATTTCATTTTTTCACATCCCTAATGTAATAATATGTAATAATATCCCTCTTAATTTGAAATCTCAGTTGCTCTCCCTAGAGAAGGTTGAAAGAACAGAGGTTGCTTTCAAAGTCTAGACTCCCTTATAAGCATGAGTAAGACAAAAATAAAACAATTGAAATTTAACACCACCCTGCTTCCCTTTTGGTCTCTAGTATCACCGTCCAACAGAAATAATGTCAGCCACATGTGTAACTTAAAGCTCTCTGGTAGCTACATTTGAAAAGCAAAAAGAAAAAAGATGAGTGTGACTTTAATTATTTATTTAATTCAACATACCTAACATTTTATAATTTTAACATGAAATGAATATGAACATTATTAGTGAAATATTTTACTTTCCTTTTTCTCACGCTCAGTCTTTACATTCCAATGCGTGTACAGTGTGATCCAGTTCAGATGAGTCACATTGCAAGTACTCAATAATCACCATGGCTTGTGTCTACCATAGAACACGGTATAGAGTCACAAGGCATGTGGCAGTTTGAATAATGTCCTCCCCCCATGCCCCCCCCCCCCAATATATCCATGTCCTAATCCCCAGGGCCTGTAAATGCCACCTTACATGGCAAAGGGACTTTGCACATGTGGCTAGTGAAGGATTTGAGATGGGAGATGACCCTGGATGATCTGCGAGGGCCTGATGTAATCACAATGTCCTCGTAAGAGGGAGGCAGGCGGGCCGGAGTCAGAGGAGAAGGCAATGAGGTGGTGGAGGCAGAGACGGGAGAGGTGTGCCTTGAAGAGGCAGGGTGGGCCACCAGCCAAGGCATGCAGACAGGCCGTCCCTGGAAGCTGGAAAAGGCCAGGAAAAGATCCTCCCCTCGGAGCCTGCAGAGGAAGCAGCCCTGACCACACCTTGACTCTAGCCCAGGGACACGGATTGCCGACTTCTCACCTCCAGAATTACAAGAGAATATAAATGCGTGTTGTAAGCCACGGTGGCAATTTGTTATAGCAGCCACGGGAAACTAATACATTACTAATATTCTAGTAGTACCATCACTTTCAAGTCCCTTTTGAGAAGGCGTGCCCCGGGCCACATGGTAGGCAGTTACCGTGGCTTCCTGGCGGCGTGGCCGAGGGCACCCAGGTACAGTCGGCCACCCGAGGGCTGGGGTGCACTGCCGCCCTCCTCGCTGGGCGCCGGCAGCTGTTCCTTACTCGGACTCCACTGTAGCCTTTGATGGCAAACACTTTGTGTCTTATCACTGACCTTGAGGGTGAACAGGGGCGAAAGGTTTTTACCATTAGGGTACACACACAGGGGTAAGAAATGGCTTAAAAAGTCACTGGCTCTCTTTACTATCTGCTCAATGTTTTTGTAAATCTAAAAATATGCTAAATATAATGTCTCTTAATTTAAAAAGGTACTGCCATGTGGGTTTGGTAGGGACAAAGTTAAACTCATACCTTTATCTATGAATGTTAGTGAATGTGTGGTTGGACCAGTAATTCTCGAAGTGTAATTAATGTGTGTGAGAATCACCTGGAGAGCCTGGCACACCGCGGATTGCTGGGGCCCCGGACAGAGTGTCTAACCTGTAGGTCCGAGTGGGGCCCAAGCATTTGCATTTCTAACCAGTTCCAGGTGACGCTGATGCAGAGGGCAGGCAGGTAGGCAGGTAGGCAGGGAGGGCCCCTCCGAACACCAGGCCTGCAGGAGGGACCCGCAGGCCTGGCCTCCACCCGTGCAGGGGAAGACCCCCAGGCCTCTGTTCCCTTCCGCACCAGGGCACTGAGTCCCCTTCCAACAATAAGCTCCGCAGTGGTTGCTAAGGGACTTCAGACTCAGCACCACTCCTCTCGCTGGGCTCTGTTTTGTGTCTCCCACCCTGAGGTCTAAAGTAGATGACAATCCGGAGATCCCCAAGTCTCAGCTAAAAATACCCCGTTTGTCACAGGCCAGCTGACTGCTCAGGTTTCCCAGCTGGAGTGCATCCCCCAGCCCTGGGGCTGCCCCAGTGGAAAGTCAATCAGCAGAAAATACCTGGTTAAAAATAGCCCTGGGGAGGCCCCTCAAAGCTCTCGGCCCAGCTGCCCACTAGCGGGGACCAATTCTGGGTGTGGGGTGGAGGTGGGAGGATGACGCTGGGAATGGCTGAAGGACTGCCTGGCATGGCCAGTTTCATTCCCTAGAAGCGTTAGGGCAAACTGGAGAGACCAGCTCCCTCCATCCTCCTGGTCTTTACGTTTACCAGTATTCAATTTAAAATCTAGAATTGGTAACTGTAGTCCTAACCTGGCCTAGGGTGATTTTCATTCTGCCTTCTTCTGCATAACAATAATGCTGAGCTTCCCGACCTTTCACATCTGAGCCTTGCTGAACGTGGCCCTGGTGAGCAAGTGCAGGGGCCCCTAGGAAGGCAGGAACTGCCCAGAGGACTGGAGGAGCTGACTCCTGTGGTCGGGTCTGGGCCACGTTGGGACAACCTCAGCTCGCCTGCTTGATCCCTGCTGATAGCACCTACAGTTTTGTCTGTATTGTTCTAACTCTATCAGCTCATGTCAATATGAGGAACAAAAATGCTCTCTATATTCCCGACTAGCAAGATTCTCCAGTCATTTCATGTTAGAAACTCCGAAAATCGGGCAACTGTCTCCCCTCTTTCTTTGAAGAGAGCTTTGGTGAGAAGAAGACACTTGTGTTTAAAATTTTCCAATTACAGTTGACATTCAATATTATGTTAGTTTTAGGTGTACAACATAGTAATAAGCCATTTATATAGCTTTGGAAGTGCCCCCTGGTGAGTCTAGCACCCACCTGACACCATACGGAGTTATGACAATATTATTGACCGTATTCCCCATGCTGTACTTTACATCGCCGTGGCCCAGAAAAACGATTTATTCTCCTTGATGAAAGTAAACAAAACCCATGGGATAAATACTTTAATCTAATAAATACTTTGATTTAGTACTTTAAAAATTTTTTAAACACAGACTTTTCTTTAAAAATGTTTGTTGTTCTGCCTGGCTGGCATGGTCCAGTGGTTGAGCGTCAACCTATGAACCAGGAGGTCATGGTTCGATTCCTGGGGTCAGGGCATATGCTGGGTTGCGGGCCGATCAATGATTCTCTCTCATCATTGATGTTTCTCTCTTTCTCTCTCTCCCTCTCCCTTCCTCTCTTAAATAAATAAAAAAATATATTTAAAAAAATCAACCAATGAATGCATGAGTAAGTAGAACAGCAAACTGATGTTTTTCTCTCTATTGCTCTCTCTCTCTTCCTCCCTCCTTCTCCCTCTCCCCGCCTCACTCTCTAAAATAAGTTTTTAAAAAAAGTATTCAAGAAGGCTGAAGGATCCAGATCTTGTGATTTTATTCCTCTTTTATAAGTAAGAAAAGAGTGAAAAAAGGAACAACACCAATTGCTTTCTGTAGACTTCAAACCTTGGTTTGCATTTTCCTATTCCTTGCCTGTTGGTGAACAGCTGGGTCCTGAATTTGTTCTGTGGGAGCAGCAAGGTGGGCTCTCACGGTGCCCAGAAGGGCAGCACAGTGGCCGAGACCCCACAGGTGAGGTTGCCCTAGGGTGGAGGGCCAGAGCCTGAGCAGGTGGAGGAAGGGGTGGATGGGTGCGTGAACCAGGGTGGGATGTGAGAGCTCCCTCAAGGTGACCATGGCGCCCTCACAGCCGAGGGTGCTGGGACAGTGAGAGATGTGTTACAGGCTGGGACTGATGGAATAATTGCACATATTAACAATAAGCCAGGTTTCTTACTGTTGGGGAAAAAAAAACAGTTAAAGAAAGGTAGAACACGACATCTAGAACCCTATGATATGGGATTGGAATTGGAGATATGAGTGTAAGTGTATATGTTTCAACATATAAAGGTAAATATAGAACTGAGAGGGGTAAAGGGGCATAAGAAGTACCAACCTTTATTAGAAAATAAGTAATGGAGATATTATGTATGGTAGAGGGAAAATAATATTATCATAGTAATTTTATATGGCGACAAATATTTACTAGACTTATCATAAGGAAATATCAAATTACTATCTTATACAACCGGACCTTGTATAATATTATATGTCAACTATACTTTAGTTTTAAATAAATGTGTGTAAATAGCCTGCCCTGTGAGTACCAAGGAACACCCAGATCTTGGTTTTAAATACCATTTTCTACAAAAAGGAACCAGGATCCTTAGAGAAATGGCTGATGGCAAGAATGAGGCAAGGAAAGTCCAATGTGAGTCCAAAACCTCCTGTTCCAGAAAGCAGGGAACAGCCCAGAGAACTATGGGTGTGTGTTAAAAAGACAGTAGCCAGCTTGAATTGAATCTCACTAGCCGAATGGAGGACCATCAAAATAAATGATAGGAACAGATTATAAGCCATTAGATAAAATAGAAAATCATGCATAAGTCAAAAAGTAACTGAAAGTTATTTACATAATTTCAATACCTCACCAGAAATTACTTATTGATGACATGGCTGAGGAGAGGAGGACAATATTACAGGGAGACCTGGCAGACACTGTCTTTACCATGTGATTAATATGATTATCATTCGTAAAGGAACAAATTGAGAGGACGCAGTGAGAAGAATGTCGTGTCACCTTTGTGATATTTCTGCTAAAGATGTCTGAATTTAAGCCTAAATCACAGCTAAGGAACATTCTGCAAAATAACTGGCCTGTAATTTACAGAGGGTCAAAGTCATGGAAGTTTAAGGAAGACTGAAGGAAACCAAGGACACATGGACATGTGGTCCTAAGTTAGACCCTTTTGGTATAAGGGGCATTATTAGGACTATTAGCACAACTTGAATGAGTTCTGAGAACTAAATGGTAGCAGTGAATCAGTGTAATTTCCTGTGGTTTTGTAGGATAATGTCCTTGTTTGTAGGAAACACCCAATAACATTTTTTTTTTCAGAGTGATAGGGCATCTGGTTAGCAATTCACTATCAAATGGTTCAGATAAAAGGTTCTTTACACTGTACTTCCAACTCTTCTATAAGTATGTGGTTGTTTCAAATTTTTTTTAAAGAGGGAAAAAAAAGTAAATACATTTCATTTGAAAATTTCAAGAGATTTAAAAACTTTATATTTGTGTCTATACTAAGATAAACTATTTGTAATCATTGCAACTATTTTTAAAGTTAAATTTATTGGAGTAACATTGGTTAATAATGTTATATAAATTTTAGCTGTACAACTTTATAATACGACATCTGTATAGTCTGTTCTGTGCTCACCGTCTGAAGCCTGGTCTCCTGTCACCGTATATTTAACCCCTCTTACGCTCCTCCTCCCCCACGCCCCTGCCCCTCTGGTAACCACCATCTGTATCTATGAGTTTGTGGGGGGTATTTTGTTGTTTGTTTGTTTGGCAACCTTTTTTTTGAAAGCAGTAAGTAAGTTAGTGTACCAATAATATACAATTTAGTCTTACATTCCAAAAGGAGAATTTTTTTTCTAATTTCTTCAATTAAAGACAGGATTATTTATAGTCACTTAATTCACAATCATCATTTTTAACTGTATTTTCTTTGGAAGGGATAAAAGACAATACATCAAGAATAGGCAATTATTAAACATTTAAAGACATCTTTTTCATTAGTTTGGTCTGTCTTAATTTGGATCTAGAGGTTAGCCTTCTCATAAATTAGATACATCCATAATATTACACATATTTTAAAACATTTATCATTTATATGTTTGGTTTTGTCTTAAAATGCAGACAACTTTAGCACTGGTAAGAAACTCAAGAGAATTGACACATGTTATTCTTTGCGAAATACTGTATTATGATTTTTAAAATGTTTTAGGACTTGGGAATACTAACTGTGGAAAGATGTCAAAAACAAAATTAAAAATATGATGGATGGACCAATGAGGTTTATACTCTCAAAAGCCGCCTTTTCATCAGTAGCTTCTTATCATTTTAGGAAATGTTATGCAGTTCTTAATACTTTGGGCTCCCTAATCATAAA
The DNA here is from genome assembly GCF_951640355.1 of Cnephaeus nilssonii. Taxonomy (NCBI): domain Eukaryota; kingdom Metazoa; phylum Chordata; class Mammalia; order Chiroptera; family Vespertilionidae; genus Cnephaeus; species Cnephaeus nilssonii. The sequence goes on from NC_137072.1 coordinate 88,687,481, forward strand.
TATTAAACATTCAGAACAGTTTATATTATAAATGTGTGTTAACATTATAAACACTTGAAACCATCAGTGGAAAGAAGCTGGGAAGGTAAATTATTTAATTATTGCTGAAATAATTCTAGTAATTCAATTTTGAGTATTTATAAGAAATATTCATTACTATTTCTTGTCACTGAAGTATTTTCAGCATTAGGCTGCTTCCTGTTGTAGGTTTTAATAAAGAAGTCGAATTCAGTTTTTTATGTTCATTTTGACATTACCACAAATAATTTACCTTGTATGTACCACATAGCACTTACCACAATAACAATTAAATGACTATTTGTATAACTATTTATTCTCTTTCTCCTCTGATAGACTGTTGTTCCGTGAATATTATGTTCAGTATCTGCTTGTCATAGCTGTCCAGTCTTGAAGGTGTGCTTTCCTAATTGTCCTTGCATTGAACTGCCTATCTAAAGCTTTAAGGAGCCAACTTTCCAGTAACTTCTCCCATCCTAGCCTCCTTGGGGGAAGTTAATTCATAGGTCCTTTGAGATCTTACCCTTCCTCCTCTGTTCTAATATCTCCCCTTTTCTAGTAGCTTCTTTAAGAGTATTGGACTTGGATGCAACTCTTTACCATTCTGTACCCAGTATAGTGAAATATATGAAGCAGAGTGAAATATATGATGAATGTTAAGTTTGCTTTTGCTCTGGGTGTTCACAAAGAAATTGCTGCTCCATCCAAGACATAAAATCCTTACTTGTACGTTTTTTACTGCAGGATTCCTTTCAGCAGGTAGGTTCAGTAGGTTAAATGTTTTCAACATCTGTTTATGTTTTACTTTGCATTGAAATGCCTGAAATGGATTGTTGTAGAGCATAAAATCCATTTTGTCTTGTATGCAGTCCCTGATTATTTTCAGCTGTAGAAAGTCAATATTTTCGTTCTTGACTCACTTTGTCAATCTGTTTCAATTTTTAAAAGTCACAACATGTCCATTGTTATTGGGTCAGTGAGTCAATTAGGTCTCCAAGATTTGCACAAATTCGGCAGCTTCCTTAGAGCCACATGAAAAATAGTTTTGGCTTCATTTGGCAATCTGTTAGGCTCCTCTGGATTTTGCCATAGCTCCCTTAGAAATGTTGAAACTTATAATCAGGATGTGAAATTTAAAACGCTTTTATGAATAAATCTCAAATATTTAATTTCCGGAGGCATGAATAACCCAACCCTCCTTTTTTGTTCCTCCCTGTAGCCTTCATTGTTTCCCAAAAAATATACTGAAAAATAATTACTTCTAAGACTGTCCAATATATGCAGAAAGAATTCTGATATTATATCTGCATGAAAATAAATCTTTTTATTACATTAAGACTTATGTCTGCCATAAAATGGTAAGGTTGACATGTTTGAGATTGGGGGCAAAGTCATCTCAAAACAGGATGTTGGGCCCAGTCAGGGTGGCTCAGTGGTTGAGTGTTGACCTATGAACCAGGAGGTCATGGTTTGATTCCCTGTCAAAGCATATGCCTGGGTTGTAGGCTTCATCCCCAGTAGGGGACATGTAGGAGGCATCAGATCAATGATTCTCTCTCATCATTGATGTTTCTATCTCTCTCTCCCTCTCCTTTCCTCTCTGAAATAAATAAAAATATATTTTTAGAAAAGTTAATTGGGGGAAAAAAAAGTTAATGGGAAAAAACCCCCACACAGGATGCCAGGTCCTAGCTACCTCGTGTAGGTAGGGAGTTGCCTGTGTTTCTTTCCAAATCATCTGTGACTGTCACAGAAATATGACCTTCCCACCTTGCTCTGCGAGAAACAGGGTTTACCTTAGAAGGTTCTCCTGTTGCCTCTGAAGACATCTCCTCACTTGAGTAAAGATTATAGCTTTCCACCAGGGAGATTGAGTTGAGCAAACTCCATTTTATGCATGGGAGAGAAATCGGGACTTAGAGCTTTCAGAACTTGAAAGGAACATTGCTATTACTGTTTTTCACTTTTCTTTTGCTTTAACAATTTTATTTTATTTTTGAGGGGGAGGGAATATTTGTGGTCAGAGCAAGACATGCATTTTCTATCCCTTATGTGCAGATATGGAAATATGGTTAGGACAGGGTGGTGACTTTATAAGGTCTCCTAGATTTCAGTGGTGGAGATGACATTGTTCAGGCTGCCTCTGAGACATTCCAATCTCTTCTCTCATATTTCAGACTTTAGCTAAACAATGCTACCCTCAAATCAGAAAGGCTGAAGTGATCCTGAGTATTGGATTATTATCTCGTCTCCTCAAAGGGAAAGTATTTTGTCGGTATTTAAGTCTCCGTGTTGAACACCCATTCTGGGATATATGGCTGTGAAACTCAAGGGACAACTATCTGGTGTTGTTATTATGTTGATTTTCAAAGGAGAATGTGGGCAGGGTTGGCTTGTGGAACCATGCGTTCTGGTGTGAATTGGGTAATTTCATTTTGAGAGAGTGCAGGAGTTATTTGAACTTTGTATGCTTCAATTAAATGCCAGAAAATGGATGAAAAGACTTACTGAAAACCAGATGCTTGTTCTTCATGCCTCTTGGGACATCAAAAACAAGCAGCACAACAAAAGACATTTGGGTTTAGCAGAGTTCACTCACAGATGAGTTTGGAGGCATTTTGCTTATTGGGAGAGCGGGAGAATTGTGGAGTATTGATAGATACCTGATTTGAGAAGTGTCTAAATCACTGGTCTCTTATTCAATAAATCTACCTCTACTTCATGTAAAGCACTCTCACAGTTTATTGAGCACAGAGAGAAAAACATCTAGTACTAGAAGATTTCCTTCTTATGTAAGAAGGTAACAATTGGCTCATTTTTGCTCAGTGGGCAAAACAATTCAGATCTCATTTTGGATTGATGGTTAGGTAAGACAATGTTCTGAGGTAAATATAGTGTGTGCAGGTTAAGGTTTTTAACATGTAATTTTGAAATGTAAGCTCTACAAAGAAATTGAAAGAATACCAGCACAGATGGGCCATTTCTAATATTGTTCAACTGTAGTGAGGTGGTAATCTTCTATTCTGCCATGTCTGACTTGAGAAGAGTTGCAGAAGCATGAAGACTCTGGAAAAAGTCTATTTCTTGCCCTCAAAAGAGCACTTATATTGAGGGATGAAATATATATATATATATATATATATATATATATATATATATATATATACACATTTTATTGAATTCAGAGAAGAAGGGAGAAGGAGAGAGAGAGAAACATCAATGATGAGAGAGAATCATTGATTGGCTGCCTCCAGCATATGCCCTGACCACGAATCGAACCGTAACCTCCTAGTTCATAGGTCAGTGCTCAGCCACTGAGCCACCACAGCCAGGCTGTCTGGGAAATTTTTTCAAGAATTTTAATTGTTGGAAGTATCACATATGCCCCCTTTTTCCTCCCATTTACCCCTTATAGTCTGCCCTGCCCCCCACCCCAGGCCTCCACCACTCTATTGTCTGTGTCCATGGGTTATGCATATATGCATACAAGTTCTTTTCTGACCACTGGTACATTTACATGAGAAAGGAATAAATTATTTCTCATTAAATCACTGTTGATATGCATATATTCTATCACTTGCAGGTGAAGCAATTTTAACTGAACTATGGCTTTTATAATTTTCTACTTTGGATCATGGTGATGCTTGTACATACTAAAATTACTGAACTGTAATCTCAAGAGGTAAAAAAATAAAAAATAAAAATCCATTTTAATTCAATCATTAAAAGCTACCGTATATCATATGCCCAGAACATTATTTTTATCCCTTAGGCAACTAACCAGTGCCTTGTATAGAGTGGGATCAGAAAAAATATATATATATGCTTAAGTAAATCAATGACTCACTATTAAAGGCCAGCAAAATTTCATAAGAGAAATTCGGGGTTTTTGATATATTTACTTTTCTTTTCTTTTTCTTTTTTTTTTAAATATTAGCCTTTCTATTTGTTCCTTATCAATATCTCTCCTGGGACTCTCTAACCTCCTGATTTAGTCTGTACTCTGGGATATATTCACATTTGATGGAAGGGAGGAAAAAACATTGAAAGTTTTCTTTAAACACAATAATGTTGGCTTTTCATGACAAGTAATGTAACTCAAGTTTGTTTACTTTTTACCAGAATTAACAGCAACTCTGTGTGGCCAGACTGGATTATCTCCTGTTATGAGAAGTTCAGTGCCTTTGTGTCTTCAATCAGGATAAATTCAGAGGAAAAATTTACAACTTGGTAAATTACAACTTAGCAATTTTCAAGTATAAATTACTAAGTACAGTGTGATAGCCAAAATGTTTTCAAACAGGGATTAATAGTGTGGACAAAAGGGGCCACATGCTAACCTGACAAGCTCAGGCGAGGCCTACTTGGTGGTCTTGCAAACTCAGAGACCTAAAGTAACCACAAAGGATGGTCTGAAATTAAACTTTAACTAAAAGCAGCTATGGTGGGTGGGCAGTTACATCCTAGACAGGGATCTTCACTGACAAGGTCAACCTTTTTTACCTGAACTGAGCCTTTTTGCATCTATGATAACATACCCTTGAAATGTCTGAGTAACTTGTAACTTCCCTTTTTCTGGAACCCTTGGGACACAACCTATTGTGCCTGGGCACCAGAACAGAACAGATACCACAAATTACTTCATTATTATCATGTTAATTGTTCCTGCACCCACCTATGTATGTGTCTATCATTTCACTCTTTATCCAATCCCAGGGGTCCCCCCCCACCCCTCCTGCTCTGCTTTCTCCCCCCTCTCTAGTCTATCACCAATGGATTTCATGTAACCCATCTACGTCCCTTCCTTTGATTGCAATGTGCAAACATAGATGTAACCCGCCATTCTCCAGAGCATTATCTCAATTCACTGAGGTTCTGCGTCCGGGCATTTGTCGACAGTTTGGCTCAAATAAACTCACAAAAATTCTTTACAGGGTTGAATGTTTTTATGTTAACATTAGGAAGCAAATAATAAAAAGTAAGGTTGGTGGAAAGTCTGGCAATATCTGGACTAGGTCATCTTGCAGTACCTTTAGAGACCCCACCTTTTCTATGTACTTCAGCAATCTCCTATCTGGTTTCCCCATAACCTCACATGCCCCCTTCCAATCTCTAGCTGCACCCCAGGTGTTCTTTTTAAAATGCTCATTTGGATATGTCACCTTCGGCTTAAAACCCTCCAGGGACTTAAGAGACAAAGACCAATATCCTTAACATAGTATAGAAGACAGACTTCAATGGGCATGTGACTCACGTGGGGCCTGAGGTTCTGCAATCCTTACCAGCTACTAGGGATACTGATGCTGGTAGTCAGGACCGCCCTTGGAGGAGCAGGATCTGCAGATCCGTCTAGGCCTGCCCTGCCTGTACCAGACTCATTGCTCCCATTGCTTTGCATGCCTGCCACCTGCTCTACACGCCTGCCACCTGGCTCTTTCCAGGTCCTTATAAGTATTCTCTGCCTGGGAGGACCTCCCTCCAACTCCCAACCTGCTGAAGTCATGCCCTTTTAGCATCAGCTCAATAACAAGGGTTGAGGAGGTTGTAGAAAAAAGGGAACCCTCATTGACTGCTGGTGGGACTGTAGACTGGTACAACCACTATAGAAAGCAGTCTGGTGATATTCCTTTTGCTGGGTCCTTGGTGGTAGTTGTGTAAAAAGTCATCCCATGTAAAAATCCATGTGGAACAGGTGGTGGTTTCCAATTTGATTCCTATGTTTGAGGTGTTGTGCAGAGCCCAACAGATGCACACATCCCATTAGTAAGTAATCGTGGTTAAGCATGACATGAAAGTATTTTTAAATTAAAATTTATGTGTAGTATTTTTTCAACTGGCTACTAAGTTTTTAGGATACAAATATTTATAAAATTGTTGAACTAAACTACTTAATAAATGGAACTGTTAGTCATTTCTTTCTTTTTTTGTTTGTTTTAAATAGGGAACACTTCACGAATTTGCGTGTCATCCTTGCACAGGGGCCATGCTAATCTTTGTATCGTTCCAATTTTAGTATATGTGCTGCCGAAGTGAGTACCTTAGTCATTTCTCTAAAATAAACGTTCTTATTGATTTTAGAGAGAGAGAAAGGGAGAGGGAGAGAGAGAAACATTGAGCCTGTAGAGGAGGCATTGTGTCCGGACCTGGCATCAAACCAGCGACCTCTTACTGCATGGGATGACACTGAACCAACTGAGCCACAGAGGCCAGTCCTGTTGGGCATTTCTCAATTTGATCTAGGACTACTGAAACCATTACCTGGATGCTGAGAGTGCTGTGTTCCAAGAATGTCTGGGGATCTCTCTTTAAGGGGGTTAATAGAGTTACCAGGCTACTTACTTTCATGTTCACATAGGTGGTATTTAAAAAATGTTGTCTGTAATAAAAACCACAATTTACTGTTTGAAACACATAATTTTCTGACTAACATCAAAGCTCATAATGGTGAAAGTGAGTATGGCATTGAACTAAGAGTGGTTTTTTTCTGAGCGGCACGCAAGGGTGGTTTCTTTCCCAGGTTCTTGTCCAGGTGGATTCGAAGAACGAAGCCACAGACAAAAGGTGGTATATGAAAAGGTGGAAATTTATTGGAACAAGTACAGACTCCCACAGAAGGAGGGGGTCCCAAAGGGGGTAGCCCCCTAAGCTCCTTTTTCTAAGGTTTATAAAGGCTGCAGTTCTTTGTTTCTTGGTGCTGCCTTCCAACTGGTAGAATATCATCTTCAAAGTGTAAAACCCACGTGGTGCCCCCTCTGTTGCTCCCCCTTCAGTGGTAGAATTCTCTGTCTCCTGTGAAAATCTGTTTTCCTCTTTCTCCCATTTGTCGGCATTTCTCTGTCCTCTGTGAGAGTTTGTTTCCTCTTTCTCCCCATACCCTGTGGCTTGTCCCTATCTTCTGCGAATGGATGTCTTCCTCCCCCGTTATCCTGTGGCACCTTCTGTTCTCTGTGAATGTATGCCTTTTGGCAGTTCCAAGCCCCCAACCAACTATGCCTTCCTCCCCCATGGACCCCCTAATTCCTAAAACTCCCCAAACCTGCCTATTTTACCCCTAAAACTCCTTTCAGTAGTCCCATAAGAACTGATTTTATTATATTTTAGTATATTTTCCCTGAAAGGAAAAGATTTTTACTTTTCTACCAAATACATTTTCTTCTCCAAGTGTTTTTGGATGATTCAGGAATAGTCTTTGTAAGGTGTATATTATTTTAAAAAAGAGGCAGTATTTGCATAATTATGTACAGAGTAATTTTTGTCCAGGTGCTTTAACCCACTCATTTGTTCAGCAGGTAATAATTTATTCCTGACTGTGTTCAGTTGCTGTTCTAGATACTGGGCTACCCTCATGAGAAAAGGGTCATATTTACACATAGAGAGAGATACAGCTGAGTTAGTATTATTTATGCTGTGATTATGTTCTTACAGGAGCAAGAATAAATGTGTACTTTCTAATCTTATAAGTATTTGTTGGTTATTATAGTTTATAGTTCATGTTGCAGTAGTATTTCAGTTGGAATATCCCTGAAACTCGTGCTTCCCGTTTTTTCTACTGATGTCACACACATAGTCTTGATAAAATTTGTATTCTATTTTGAAGATTATTTTATGTTTGAACCTTTGTGAAGCAACCATGTTTTACAGCAAAAATTAGGCAGTTTTGTCTGTCAACTGCCACCTAAACAGTAATATCAGGTTTCATTATGGGCCCTAATGAAGATTTACAAAGGTCTGGAGCTCAGAGGAAAGGTCTCTGTTTGCTATTTAAAAATGTAAGTCACATGTATAGGGCTGGTGACTGATGCCATGTGTGTGGGTGACATTGTGGGGAGAAAGTGAGATAAGAGCTTACAGAAAGAGGAGGAATGACCAGAGAAGTAGGAGAAAGAGAAGTCAGAGGAAGAGAGTGCTTGAGGAAGATGGGAGTGGCTGCCTGAGAATCTCTCAGATGACTCTGAGATGTCATTACAATGAGGTCTGGGAAATGTCCTTTGGATGTAGCAACATGGAGGTCATTGGGAACCACAGCAAAAGCTGTTTTGGTACAATTGATAGAAGTGGGTGCCAAATTGTAGTGGTCGCAAGAGTAAACAGCAAGTGAGGAAATGTGGACAATAAATACTAATCCTTTGAGCGTTTTGCATGACAAAGAAGGAGAGAGATAGTGGCTGAAATGGGATATAGGCTTGAGGATGGATTAAAAAAACAACAACACAACAGCTGGAAGAGACCTCAGCATGGTAAAAAGTGCATGGCAGTGTTACAGGAGAGAGAGAGAGAGAGAGAGAGAGAGAGAGAGAGAGAGAGAGAGAGATGTGGTTAAGCACTAGGCACTGGAAATATATGGCATAACTTGAAAGGAAGTTTGGGACTCAAGAGAGATTCAGGAGGCGGTTACACAGAGGTTGTAGTTCAAGCTCTGAAACTGTCAGAGGAGAACAAGTAGGAGAGTCCGAAGTCCAAGAGAGAATCGCGAGAAACACCGTCATCAAGGGAGTAACTCCTAGTGAGTTATTCAAGTCACTTTTAATTCCACCTCAGACCCTGTGTTGAAAAAGTCACTGCATGAAGCTAGCCATTTGCAATAAACGAGTTTCCAGACATCGTTTCTGGCAAGAGATTGAGCTAAGCAAAGTTTAAAGCATTTGAAGAAGTTTATGTGAACCGTCACTGTGGCACCTCATCATCCTCTTGCAAGTGGACAGGCTGCAGGGTCAGTGTGGACAGCGGGAGGTGTCCGGAGGGATCGTAAGTGTTCAACTGGACCACAGGACGGGCTCTTTGATTGTTCAACTTGTCACTAAACACGCGGTCAGTAATATTAAAACTTGTTGAAGTATGAATGGATGAAAACTTATTTTATCCAGATTCATGCAGATTTGGGTTAGGACTAATGAGCCTAACAACAACGAAGTCTGGAGAATGTCTTGTCTACACCTACTCACCAATGTCTTATCACTGTACTAGGCAGTCTTTGCTTATAGCTCTGGGCCAACGTGAGTTCTTGCCATAGTTATTTATGGCCCTTTGGAATAATACCGAATTGGCAAATGTGTTTTTTAAAAAAATCAAGATGTAATATCATTAAAAGTCCATGCGCTTCTGAAAAACATTTCAGAAATAAATGATTTGCTCTGCCCTGAATGCGGTTGTGCCGTTATTTGTTCATTTATTAGCGTGATTCGGTGACTAAACCTCATTTCATGTCCTAAAGTACACACAGCAAAATCTTTTAGGAATGCTGCTGCTTTGAATGGATGGTGGCTGTGCTCTATAATTTCATGCCATGTACTGAGTTGCTTTGTAATAAAAGCTGTTTTGGTACAATTGACAGAAGTGGGTGCCAAATTGTAGTGGTCACAAGCCATGTTTCATATTTCTCTCTTTTTTTAAACTAGAATTATCACCTTTATATACATTTATATATATATATATATATATATATATATATATATATATATATATATATGTATATATATATATGTATATATATGTATGTATATATATTTCAGAGAGGAAGGTAGAGGGAAAGAGAGATAGAAACCTCAATGATGAAAGAGAATCATTGATTGGCTGCCTCCTGTATGTCCCCTACTGGGGATCAAGCCTGCAACCTGGGCATGTGCCCTTGACTGGAATCAAACCCAGGACCCTTCAGTCCACAGACCAACACTCTATCCACTGAGCCAAACCAGCTAGGGCTCATATTTCTCTTTTGCTTTAGGTTTTGGGAGCTGAGGAAGATGCCGTGGGTGATGGCTGCTCTCAGCAGCTGACAACTGCTAATGTTCTCCGCTTCCTACTGCTGGTCCTGGTTCCATGTATCTGCGCTCTCATTGTCCTGCTGGTCATCCTGCTTTCCTTTGTTGGTGAGTGCTGTCATTATTAAAATGAAGTCAAAATTAAAATTAGCATGATTTATAAGAGTGATTTCTACTTAGTACTTATATAAACTAAAATAACAACTCAATAAGAGGGTTAGCTGTTGACTAACGTAGGTAAATCTGCAGTTTTAAATCCACTATAATCACTCTCCTAATTATTATTAACTAGTGGCCCGGTGCACAAAATTCGTGCACATTAAAATGGAATTAATTAGAGGAAATATTTTAATATTGCTATTTGCCCTTTCTCTATAATAGAAGTGTCAGAGATGAAAGAAAATTACAAAAATATATATGAAAATCTTCCTCCTGTCAGAGTCTGGGGGGTGCCCCAGAGTCAAGTCCCCACCTACCCGTGCGTGCCTCGAAATTGCGCGAGACCCACACCTGGCCGGCCCCACCCCCATTGGGCGAGCTCCAGACCCGGCCGGCCCCACCCCCATCAAGCCCCGCTGGGTGGAGGGCACAGCTTCAGATCCCCCAGCTTGGCACCTGGGCGGGGGGTGCAGCCTGAGGTCCCCCGTCAAGCCCTGCTGGGTGAGGGGCGCGGCCTGAGGTCCCCCGTCAAGCCCCGCCAAGCAGGGGGCATGCCTTGAGGTCCCCCATCAAGTCCTGCCAGGCAGGGGTCACGGCCTGAGGCCCTCTGTCGAGCCCCGCTGAGCAGGCAGGGGGCACAGACTCAGGTCCCCCGCTCTGGCCCAGCACCACGCAGCCTCAGGTCCCTGCTGATTGCTCATTATGGGAACCCTGCCTCCAATGTGGGCACAGCCATCTTGTGTTATGGGAACCTAGCCTCCACTGTGTGTGCCGCCATCTTGTGACAGCGTGAAGGTCAATTTGCATATCACCTCTTTATTATATAGGCTATTAATTAATGGATTAATTAATTCAATACATTTAAGGAGTGATTACTAGGTAGCAGAAACTTTGAAAGTCCCTGAGAACTCAAGGATGTTTAAATTAGTCCTTCTTTCTCAGGAACTCACAGTTGAGAGGAAGAAATGATTGTCACACTAGGCAACACATGTTGATGATAGAGGTATATACAAGGTGCTTTTGGGGACAGTCACAAGGCTTCATGGGGCATTAACATTTTAACTTTTGGAATAAAAATAGAAATTCAGGTTAGAAGGCAGTAGTACATGGGTCACACTTGGCTGAGAAAAAAGCAAGGGTAAAAGTATAACCCATGAAAGATGCTGATGGACTTGGGAAACGGGGTGAAATTTTGGTAGGAAATGCAGCTAGATTGATGGATAAAGTGCAAATGACATAAAATCTTACATGCTGTCCTAAGGAATATGGGCTTTAGCACCTAGGTCATTGGTTTTCAAAATCTATTCTATAGAACCAAGGTTCTGAGAAAAAGACTCAAGGATCACACAATTATTTTATTTAAATTTCTATTTTTTAAAAAAATTGAACTCAAATGTACACTCAAACTCAATGTTACATATTAATTTTTAACAAAGCAGAGACCAGCAGCAAAGTAATTTGTGCTGAAAGATTTACTCATTTGTATTTGGATATTGCTATCTCTCTTTAAATGAACAATATCCTAAGTTTAAAAGGTGAGTTATTGAAAAAAAAAAAAAACAACTCAAAATTTTGCCATTGATAGCTACTTATTGCTATGAATCAGAGTTTTTTTGAACATGTGCAGTCAGATAAAATACAAAAATAAATAGCAAGATGATACAGATCTAGTTGCACTACCAATGATTTTAAAATATTTTATTTCACCCAAACTACCTATTATTTTTATTGCTCAATTTATAAAGTATGCATTTAGAATTTATAAAGTAAATTAATCTAGATAAAATACAGCTTATGTCTATGTCGTGGGTATTAGGCTCTGAGGAGAGGAAGGATGTCATTAAAATAGTGCTTTAAGTAGGTTATTATTTATTTATTTAAATAAAAATTTTATAGCTTTATTGAAATACAAGAGGCCCGGTGCACAAATTCGTGCACAGGTGAGGTCCCTTGGCCCAGCCAGTGATCGGGGCTGATTGGGGCTGTCTTGCCTAGTCCCCATCCTGATCAGGGCTGATGGGGGGGCCGCCTGGCTGGGGGAAGGAACCGCAGGAGGTTGGCCAGCCACGGGAGGTTGGCTGTGGGAGTGCACTGACCACCAGGGGACAGCTCCTGTGTTAAGGGTCTGCCCTCTAGTGGTCAGTGCATGTCATAGTGACCGGTCGTAACGGTCGCTTAGGCTTTTATACATAGAGATCTTTAGAAGGTGGAAGATTTTCAAACATCTTCTTCAAAAGTATTCTTTTTATAGTTCTGCACCAGTTGGTTTGATATAGATATATTGAAGTATCTGCCCAAGTAAACATTTTCTATTTTATAACTGATATGCTTGTTGTAATGAGCAATAAAATCACTTTATATCTTTTTTTTTTTTTTTAAAAAAAACCTCATTAAATTCTGCTTACTTTTAAAAACATTCTGTTTTGTTTGAGTTTACAACTCCCTGGTCTTTCAAAGTTTTGTAGTTATTTCTAGGTCCACGAGGGTTGCTAAGGGATGCTGGAATGCCAATTGTGCATCAAAGAGCTCTAGCTTAAAAAGTCAAAGAGATAATAATGAGAGGATTATCGATTATGAAAAGGTAATAAAAGCCCTATGCTAACAAACACAGATGCTCTATGTGTATTTAATTTTGTCTGTTTGGGCTTCTGTCATGCATACAGTCAAGATGGTAATAAAACAACTTCTGAAGATAAAAGAGTTGAACTTTATGAGAAATTATTTCAGCAATAGGCTATAGAAGAGAGCAGTACAAATAGTTCCTCACTTCAACCCCTAAACTGGGGTTGGAGCTACAAATGTTTAGTTTAGTTTGGTATTTCTAAGATCGGCAGATAGTCTGAGCGGTCTGAATGATTCCCAAAGATTTGGATTCTAAAATAAGGTCTTTGAAAGGAAAATTAAAGAGCAAGAAAGCTACAATATTATATGTAGTTTTTTATTTATTAAGTTATAGTCTAATACTGAAGGGCCATATGATATAGGAGAAAGAGCTTAAAATTTGACAGAAAAAGGTCTGGGTTAGCATCTTACTCTCTCCCATTTACTGGATGTGTGACTTTAGGTACCATACTTTACCTTCTCTGTGAAATGGGGACTATAATCCTTATTTGTTTCACAGAACTGTTATGGAAGTCAAATGAAATAATTGTCAGTGTTTTTGTAAGTTACAAAATTGATAATGAAAGTAAAGAATTAGCTTTTACTTACAAACATTATTAAATCAGATAATTATTTTAATGAATAGTTATATTTTACTTAAAATGAACTCAAACATGTTTATCTTATTTTAACTCTATCCATAAAAATGAAAACCTTTGGTCCTGGCCTGTGTGACTCAGTGGTTAGAGCATTGGCCTGAGCATCAAAGGGTTGCAGGCTTGATTCCCAGTCAAAGGCATGTACCTGGATTGCAGGTTCAATCCCTGGCCCGGTCAGGGCAAATTAAGGAGGCAACCAGTTGATGTTTTCTCTCTCACATCAATGTCTCTCTCTCTCTCTCTCTCTCTCTCCCCCTCTCTCTCCCTTCCTCCCTCCCTCATTTCCACTCTCTCTGAAAAGCAATGGAAAAGATATCCTCTAGTGATAAGTAATAATAATAATAATAATAATAATACCTTTGTACTATGACCCATTGCCATAATAATCCTATAATCTACAACCCCATAACCCCATAAATGAAGCCATTGCCACAGTATATTTTAATTGCCAATAAAGTAGCTAGAAAGGATAAAGTTGACTGACTACTGTGTTTGCAATGTGATGACAAGTTTTACATGACCTTTATGTTGAGATCCAAGAGTTACTTTCAGAGGTTAATTCATTTCTTATAAGAAGTAAACTGGCAGCAGGTTGTACTGTCATTACATGTCTAGAGTCAGCTTATGCCATGGAGCACTTTATCAGACATTGAACTAATACTTACCCTAAATTATATATATATAATATTTGCAATTAAAGTAAAATTATTTTGAGAAGCATGCATATAACTGAAGTACAATAGCGGATGTAATTTGATACTATTCATTCCTTTAACAAACATTTATTGAGTGCCTGTTATGTGCAAGTCAGTGAGGTACAGGCATTGGATGCACCTGGAATAAAGCCTATTCTTACAGACTCCATGGTGCAGTGAGGGAGGAAGGCATTAGAAACAGAAGTCACGCAATCGATTAATTACAACAGAGGTAACTCCTATGTGGGAAGAGATAGTTACTATGAGAGCTTCTGACAAGGGACTGAACCCAGTCAGGTGAGGGAAGCCTTCCCTGAGGGAGTGGCCCTTTCGACATAAACTCCATGAAGGTGCAGGAAGGGAGTGACATGACTGATCTGGTTGGGGCTTTGAAAAGGTGCCTTTGTTCCAACCCCCCAACTCCCCTCCCCAAAGAGATGAAGGGATTCAGAAGCACAAATTGGAAGTTACAAAATAGTTAGAGGGATGTAGAGTACAGCATAGGAAATATAGTCAATATTGATAACTGTGTGTGGTGTCAGGTGGGTACTGGAAATACCGGCGGAACATTATGTAAAGTATATGATTGTCTAACCACTATGCTGTACAACCAAAACCAATCTATACTAATAAAAGGGTAATATGCTAATTAGACTGGGTCGACCGACATCTTCCGGTTGTCCGGTCCTCCTTCCAGACAAAGCCGCGGTGGCAGGGGCCAAGGCAGAGGCAGTTAGGGGCGATCAGGCTGGCAGGCAGAGGGGGTTAGGGGTGATCAGGCAGGCAGGCAGAGGCAGTTAAGGGCCATCAGGAAGGCAGGCAGAGTGGTTAGGGGTGATCAGGCAGGCAGGCAGGTGAGCGGTTAGGAGCCAGTGGTCCTGGATTGCGAGAGGGATGTCCAACTGCGGGTTTAGGCCTGAACCCTGTGGCCTGTGTGTAGAGAAACAAAGATCTGGGAAGTTTTCCATTTTAAAGTGCTATTCAAAATACATTGTACGCTAGGAAATTAGACCCCCCCCCCAACCCTGTGCACGAATTTTGTGCACCGGGCCTCTAGTACAACATAATATTGAGTACTTGAAAAATAAAAATTGAAGTTATAAAAAGGTGCCTTTGGCAGCTGTGTGGAGAAAGGGTGGGAATGAGTAGAGTGTGTGGCAGGGGAAAAATGGGGGCTTATTATAAGACGAGTCTTGGAAATGTGGTACTTGGGGGATGGTTTGCACAGAATTTTGCGAACTATTGTTTATTCCATTTAATTTCACCAGTTATGGTCCAAAACATCTCATTAGAATGTTCTTAAAAAAACCCGCCCCTCTGGCTGCAGAAAACTTGGTTTTAAAGGCTCTTCTACTCATCCACATTGAAAATAAATTTTCTTTGTTTTAGCTATAAATTTATGAAGAATGGCCTAATGTGACCTTCCTAGTTTTCTTAATACTATGAAAAGTCTATGTGTGGCCTGTTAATTGTTTATTTTTGTTTTTAAATGAAGAAAACAGAAAAGTTATAATGGAGAGTATAGGAAATACGGTAAACAGTACATTTTTCTTGAACTCAAGATAAATTGTCCTCTACAAAAGTGACTTTCTTCTTTGAAAATGCCAGATGGGATGGAGATCATTGAACTAAAATATAGTTTTGCTCTTAGAAAATTTCTGAGCAGCTTGTGGCTTTTTACAAGGATTTGGAATTATAAAGATCTTAATTTCCTAGCTTACAATGTATTTTGAATAGCACCTTAAAATGGAAAACCTCCCAGATCTTTATTTCTCTACACACAAAATTTAAGATGCTCTATGATCCTTTATGACCTGACTCCACATTCCTTATTGAAATCTACAAATTACTTTAATAATCCTGGCCCTTCTGGTACAGATTCATCAACACAGACTTCTCAAACTTGAGGGGGAAAAAAAAATCCTCTCTAATAAAATGGTAATATGCAAATTAACCATCACTCCGCTACATAAGCCACGCCCACCAGCCAAGCCACGCCCACCAGCCAAGCCACGCCCATCAGCCAATCAGGGCGAGTATGCAAATTAACCCCAATCCAAGATGGCTACAGCCACAGAGAACAAGGTTTCCCAGGTAACAGAGCAAACCAAGCTTTCCATAGCCGTTGCAGGCCTAAGCCTCCACTCAAGCTACAAAGTTTCAATTATAGAAGGTAAACAAATTGAAACAAATGGCGGCAGAATGGAGCTTGAGAGAGCAGGCCAGGGTTGCTGGCGGCAACAGGGGAAGCAAAGCTTTCTGCACACCCTGGCCGAGCTCACCCGCTTAAGGCTACAAAGTTTCAATTGTAGAAGGTGAATTAACTGCCACAGAAATGGCTGCCGCCCCGCCCCGGAGGGAGCAGCAGGCTTGGCTCCGCTCCAGGCTACAAAGTTTCAATTGTAGAAGGAAAATAAATCCCAGATACCAGGGCCTCTGCTTGGGTTGCCAGGGGGCGTGGCCGGCCTGCAAACCACCACAGGCCCCTCGCTCAGGCCGCCCCACGCCCCAAGGGAACCCCCACCTGATCCAGGACACCATTCAGGGCAAACCAGCTGGCCCCCACCCATGCACCAGGCCTCTATCTTATCTAATAAAAGAGTACTATGCAGATTGACCATCACTGCAACACACCATATAGCTGCCCCCATGTGGTCAAAGATCCTGCCCCCATGTGGACACAAGATGGCCACCACAAGAAGGCCAGCAGGAGAGGGCAGTTGGGAGGCACCCGGCCTGCAAGGGAGGGCAGTTGAGAGGGACCAGGCTTGCAAGGGAGGGCAGTTGGAGGTGATCAACCCTGCAGGAGAGGGCAGTTAGGGGTGACCAGGCTGGCAGAGGAGGGCAGTTGGAGGTGATCAACCCTGCAGGAGAGGGCAGTTAGGGGTGACCAGGCTGGCAGAGGAGGGAAGTTGGGGGCAAACAGGCTGGCAGGGGAGCAGTTAAGCATCAACCAGGCTGGCAGCGGAGTGGTTAGGGGGTGATCAGGCTGGCAGGCAGAAGTGGTTAGGGGCAATCAGGAAGGCAGGCAGGCAAGCAGTTGGGAGCCAGCAGTCCTGGATTGTGAGATGGATGTCCGACTGCCCGTTTAGGCCCGATCCCACCAGGATCGGGCCTAAACGGGCAGTCGGACATCCCTCCAGGAGTCCCAGATTGGAGAGGGTACAGGTTGGGCTGAGGGACAACCCCCCGCCGTGCACGAATTTCGTGCACCGGGCTTCTAGTATATATATATGTATGTATGTATTACTAAGACCTGAAGTTATACTTAAAGTTATACTTAAAGAATTTTGAAATAGTAGCCAAAGAATTTGTACTCAAAATGTGGTCCATGGACTAGCAGCACCAGTACCACTTGGGAGTCTGTGAAATGCATAATCAAATCTTGGGCCCCACCCACCCCTGCTGAATTGGCATTTTAACAAGACCCACAGGTGATTTCTGCATGTTCCTCCAGTCTTAACCTACTGCAATCTGCCCTTCCCCTCTTTCTCTTCTTTTCATACTGACAACTCTGTCCTTACCAAAGCCACCAATGTCTTTTTATCCTGCTGCATTTGAAACCAATGTGAACAGGACTTTAAAATGAAGGTCCTTATGCTTTCTTTCTGTGTTTGTTTACATCAAATCAGACTGAGCATGCTCTCAGTTAGTTGGTGCTAGGAATACTTTCTCCATTCAGGTGTGACATGCAGATATGGTCTTGCTCAGCCTTTACTACTCCTTTTTCTTGAAATGCTCTTCTGCTTGGCCTGCAAATGATCACTTCTGATTTTCCTTTTACTTCTGTTCTTTGTTCTTTCTCCACCTCCTTAAGCTCATCTTTCTCTGTTCTTTCTCCACCTCCTTAAGCTCATCTTTCGCTACTTATCCATTAAATGTTAAGGTATCTGTCCTAAGGGCTCTTCTCACTTTCCACCCATGCCTCTCTTGACAATGTCATCCACTTGCCTGACTTCCTTCATCATTCATACTCAACAAGTATTATTGAGACCTACCCTGGTGCCAGGAATTCTGTTGGGTTCTTGAGATTCAGACATGCATAAAAAACCCACCTTCAAGGAGACAGACACGAAAACAGACAGTTCCACTTGAGTATATATGTGATCTAAGCAATGTGTCTCTGGGAACACAAAGACACATATTTGTGGGGGAGTCTGGCAAGGCATTCTGGAGGAAATGTTTGGATTGCTCTCAATTTAGACTTTTCTCCTGGAATGTTTCACAGGCATTTTATACTCAACTAGAGGTCCGATGCATGAAGATTCGTGCAAGAATAGGCCTTCCTTCCCCTGGCTGCCGGCACCGCCTTCGCTCTGGCTGGAGCCACCTTTCTGCCTTCGCTCCCACCAGAGCTGCCTTCCGCCTCTCGCCTTGTCATGTCAATTTGCATATTCCCTCCTTATTGGCTGTGGGCACCGCCATCTTTGTTGTGGAGTTATGGTCAATTTGCATATTCCATCTTTATTAGATAGGATGTACCTGTAGTAGGGACAATAACAAAAGTAAGATCCTACAAATTCTATTTTTCATTCTCTATTATCTAATGTGACAGTCAGGGTAGGCTATGCTATACTGTGTAACAAACATCCTACTGGCTTAAAAACAATGAAGGTTAATTTTACGCTCATACTACATGTTCTTTGCAAGATGGCAGTGGGATGGGGGTGAGGGATGTGCTTTGCTCATTGAGGTCAGGGAGTAAATTGATGAACAAGCCATCATCTTGAACCTTTGTGGTTATTGTGCCAGAGAGAAAGATAAAGAGCACTGGAGACTCATTCTTTTTTTAAAAAGTATATTATTATTATTATCATCATCATCATCATCATCATCATCATCATCATCATCTACAATCAGCATGGTGTACATTAGATCCCAAGAACTCATAACTGAAAGTTTGTATCCTTTGACCAACATCAAAGATGTAAGAGACAAGAGAATGAGGCCAGAGAATGTAACCCAAGCATGTGTCCTAGTACAATGGGAGAGAATGGAAAATATTTGATGAATAGCACTAATGACCACCACCTCTATCATATTTGGGGGTACCTTCATTTGCCCAGTAATTCAAACCTGAAACCTGAAGGGACCTCTGACTCTTTCCCTTATGTTCTCACAGTTTTGCCTTGGAAAGCTTTCTCCCAATTGTTTCATTTCTTCTCATTGCTTTTGTCTTGGGTCGGGCCTTATTCTTCTCTCACTTGGACTATCAGTAGCCTTCTAACTATCCTCTAGACTTACTCCTTTCAGGCACCAACTTGCTGCTAGAGTGTTCATTCTAACATTCCACTCTATTTAAGATCCTTCAAAAGTTCTCCATCCCAACAAGACCAATTTCAAACCTTTAACAGGAACTGCCCTTTTACAGTCTGGCTTCCACTCCCTCTCCCTTTCTCTTGCCAGTCCCCTGTGTGCTGGCCATGCTTATTACTTGCTGCTAGGCTTTTGTATATCTTTTATACTTTGCTTTATCTAGAAAGTTCTCCACTCCCTATGATCATACCTCACCTCCCTCTTCCCAGAAAATGCTTTGCTCAAACTTAGAAAATCTCTAATCATCTTTTAAGATTCACATCGGGCATCATTCTCCCCTAAAAAAACCTTTCCTGACTTTCCAAAATGGAGTGACAGCTACTTGTCTATTTTTTGTCACCAGATTGTCCTATGCATATCATTCTCAAAGCATTTGCAGCATGGGTTTGTATTTTTAGACGACATGGCTGTCTCCCTCAACTAATCTATAAACATCTTGAGGATAAGTACCTCTCTCTAGATTCTGTGTTCTCAGCAGAGAGTAAATACAAAGTTTCTGGCACAGAGAAAATGCAAAGTAAATGTGTTACCACATGGCTAGGGATATAAAGACAGGAATTCATTTCAAACTCATGAAATAGGAAGATAAATTTGTTTACATGCATATGGTGGCTGATTTTTTTTTTAAGGTACGTACCTTGTCCAAAGTGAGAAGTATCTGTAGGTGTATATGTATGTGTCGTGTCCCAACTCAATTTTGGGTAAGTTACACAACTCTGATAAGCTTCAGTTTCCTTCTCTCTGAAACTCTATGAAGAAGAGTTAATTATAGAATCTACTAAGGGCCCAGTGCACGAATTTGTGTACCTTGAAAGGAACTGTGGGCCATGAGGCTGTGGTGGGCACAGGGGCGGGTCTCAGACCATCCTCTATGCCCCTGTTCGGCCCCTCCCACCGCAGCCCCCGGTCCCCTGTCTGCCGGCAGCCCCACCCCCGCTGCCGCTCACACCTGCTGATAGTGCAGAGCAATTGGGGCTGGTGCCAGCGGCGGGTGTGAGCGGCAGCTGCTGCCCTGATTGTCCCTCAGGAGCACAGGAAGGTGGAGAAGCCCCCATGGGTGATCGGGGCTGGCATCTGGTGTGAGCACTGGGTGGGACCATGGCGTGCAGGAGCAAAGAATTTTCAGTAACCACCAGAGGCTCGCCCTGATGACAGCGACCGGTGCCCCTCCTTGGTCTGGTGCCCCCGCTCACCTGCTCCACCATCCCACTGTGGCCGAGGCCCGCCATGTTCCGCACTCTGCCACCTGCTGCGGATGTCTGCCATGTTCCGTGCGCACCCCCTGGTTGTTTGGTTGTTCTGCCGTTTGGTCTATTTGCATATTAGTGTTTTATATATATAGATTTCATAGGATTCTTGGGAGGCTAACCCAGGAGATGGCTGAAGTGAGGATACTGAGCAAGGTGCTTGTATTTGTTTCCTGTGGCCGCTATAACAAATGATCACAACCTTGGTAGCTTAAAACAACACAAATTATCCTAGAATTATGGAGGTCAGAAGTCCAAAATGGGTCTCACTGAGCTAAAATTAGAGTGTTGGTTGTACTGCATTCCTTCTGGGGGCTCTAGGAGACACTCTGTTCCCTATTTCCCCAGCTTTTAGAGGCTTCCTGCATTCCTTGGCTTGTGGCTCCTTTCTTTCTTCAAAATGAGCAATGGCCCATTGAATCTTTCTCACACTGTGTGGCTCTGGCACACACTACCTCTCCTCCCTTTTCTGCTTGTAAGAACCTTGGGTTCACCTGAATAATCCAGGATAGGTTTTCCACCTCACATTCTTTAATTGACAGCTGCAACATCCCTTTTGCCATGTAATGTGTGTAACATAGTCACGGGTTCTGAGGCTGAGGCTGTGGACACCTCTGGGGCAGCATTATTTTGCCACTTACAGTGCTCAATCCACTCATTGTAGGTGATCAGTAAAGCTTGGCTATGATTACTGGAATTATAGACAGTTTCTTAAACATTGTTAAATAGAGCTGAAACACGCTTGAATACAATGTGGTTTTCTATTAATGTTTTCACAGGAAATAGTCACCATTATTTCACTCCGAAAGTGGGTTAAGTGATTCACTTTTGAAAATTTCCTCAGCCATTTTGCTTTGAAGGTAGAAGGAAATGGTATTTATTGGTAGCCCTAAGGAAGACAATTTTACTTTCATTGTGTAGTAATGGCTAACAGTTATTGAGAACTTACTGTGTGCCGTGAACTGTTTCAGGTAGTTATGTATGTATTGACCAGTTTGATTCTAGCGACCAGCCCCATAAAGGGAGGTACTTTTATTTTCCTTATTTTATGGCAGTTGAGAGTGTGTGCAAAGTTTCAGGATAGTAAGTGCTAGAGATGGGACTTAAATCCAGCTGGTCAGGCTATAGAGCCTGTAATTCTAACCACAGCTCTATAAAAGTAGGAATGCGGAAAAGGATGGGCAACGCTGGAAGAATGAGCACTCTACTTTGAGCTAATAACTCAGCATTTTTACAGTTCACCATCTTATACTAACTGGAGGGTATTTAGTCTTATTGAGTTCTAATTTTTGTGCTTTTTAAAAAAATACATCATAGGCAACTAACTGTAAGTTGGGAGTTGGTCAGTTTCTGGAGATGCTTGAAACAAAATTGTCTAGTGAGTTCAGGCTTTTACATACAGGTCCCTTAGCCGCCACCTTCTCCTTCTTCTCCTTCTCCTTCTCCTTCTCCTTCTCCTTCTCCTTCTCCTTCTCCTTCTCCTTCTCCTTCTCCTTCTCCTTCTCCTTCTCCTTCTCCTTCTCCTTCTCCTTCTCCTTCTCCTTCTCCTTCTCCTTCTCCTTCTCCTCCTCCTCCTCCTCCTCCTCCTCCTCCTCCTCCTCCTCCTCCTCCTCCTTCTCCTTCTCTTTCTCCTCCTCCTCCTCCTCCTTCTTCTTTTTCCTCCTCCTCCTCCTTCTTCTCTCTCCTCCTCCTCCTCCTCCTCCTCCTCCTCCTCCTCCTCCTCCTCCTCCTCCTCCTCCTCCTCCTTCTTCTTCTTCTTCTTCTTCTTCTTCTTCTTCTTCTTCTTCTTCTTCTTCTTTCTTTCTCTCTCTCTCTCTCTCTCTCTCTCTCTCTCTCTCTCTCTCTCTCAACATTAGCTATAGCAACTATCATGTATTATCATTCTATTCTACCAAGCCACTTTATATGTAGAATTTAAGAGTAAGAAAGCTGCTTTTTTTTTTAAAAAAAGAAAGTTATCTTAAGTCAGTGTTTCCTAAGAAAGTCAGTGTTTCAAAGGACATTTGAGAGTAACCAGATATTGTTACCAGTCACCAATGTGGTTAGGTAAAAAAGATAAGAGAAAGATTATTAATAAGGCTAGTCATTACCAACAAAATGTTAACAACTGCAGATGTTTCATACGGTAAGGATCTCTTTTTATTAGTAGGTGAATTACTCAGGGACATAACTATGAGGAACTGGCAATTGCTAAAAGTGTGTTGACAGAGCTGGGTGCTGATCCAGAGGGTTAGCATGATAAGTAAATCGACTTCATGGACATTATGTATTCATTATAGCCACATTGGTGGAAACATGTTATGTGAAAAGTCTCTTTATACCAAAACAAGTAGAGAAGAGAGCAACTAACAAGTGGATGAAAATAATATTATATCTAATTGATTAGTAAAATTTTCTGTATGAATGAAATGCATGTTATATAGTAATCAAGTCTATCACATATTTATTTTGATCCAGAATAAATTCTAAATCATTTTAAAAACAGTTAAAGGAAGTCTTTCATTTCACCTCCTGCATTTGATATTCACTCATAATCACACGGACACTTTGGAGAATGTGTTACCTGCACCGCGTGGTTATGATTTAGCTTTACACTCGATGTTTTATTTAGAATCCTTTGGCAGATGAAGCTGTTGACCTCAGTTAGCCAGAAAACAGCTGCTTTTCTATTTTGATTTGTACTTAATGTTTACCAAGTGTCAAGCACATGTAGAGAAATTTTTTCCATAGACTGATATTAAACATTTTATTTATATTTCTTTTATTTTTAATGGTCCATGAACTGTTTGGAAATGTGAGAACCAATTAGAGCATTCACTGTAAATGTTTTTAGAAAAAAAAATGTCCCCTGGGCATTTCTCTAGTGGATCAATATCACATTCATTTATTTTAGTAGCATTCTCAACTACAGTGCTATCTTCTGGAAACAGTCTGTTATCTATTTTAACGGAGTTAAAAATACATGATCTCTTTCAAATTTTTCAAAAGTTCCTGCCTGAAGTCAAAGCTAGGTGATCCCCAGTAGTCATGTTTGACTCTTTGCTTTGTCAGTGAATGAATAGGTTGAGAAAATGTCCAGTTGATAATGTTAGTTAATAACTATTTATTATTTCTTGTAATTATTAAAATGAAGATAATTTAGTTTCTTCTTTTTTTGTGGGAATTTCACTTTTTTGATATGTTTTTTCTATTGGTAAATATATGAGCCCTATTATTTTTATTTTTCTGTCATGCATAGTTCACTGACATTTAGTGTAAAATGCGAAGAAACCTAAGGAGAAGGCTAAGAGGCACTACTGTGTCCTTTGGTGGAGATGGAGATATGGAGAACACGTGTCCTGGGTGCTGAGTAGCATAAAATAGTGGGACAAATTGAGAAAGAGAAGTCAGGAAGGAAATACTGTAAGATTCACCACGTTTTGTTGTTGTTGTTTTAAAATATATTTTTATTGATTTCAGAGAGGAAGAGAGAGAGAGAAAGAGAGAGAGAGAGAGAGTGAGAGAGAGAGAGAAACATCAATGATGAGAGAAACATCAATGATGAGAGAGAGAAACATCAATGATGAGAGAGAATTATTGACTGGCCGCCTCCTGCATGCAACCCAGGGCATGTGCCCCGACCAGGCGTCAAACTGTGACCTCCTGGTTCATGGGTTGATGCTCAACCACTGAGCAATGCTGGTTTTATTTATTTGTGGCAAGTCTCAGGGGGAATAGCCCTAAATTCTTTGGGCACTGAAAACCTAGGTAAGGAAGCAATAGTTTCTTCACAGGGTTATGTGTTTTGCAGAAGAGAAACTCTACCGATTAGCTGTGCTAACCATCAGCTTTCTCTTTGTGTTTGCTGGTGTAGAATGTGACTTGGGAAAGTAGCTCTAGAATTTTCTTCAGATGTGTTTAAAAATGAATCCTTCTAGTAATGTTTTAAAAATATATATATTTTTTGTCTTTTAGGAACATTACAAAAAACCTACTTGAAATCAAATGAGAGTGAACCTATAGCCACTGATGGTGAAGTTCAAGTGCCTGATGTTCTTCTTACAAATACAATTTACCCTGAGAGCACTACTACACATCCCAACCAACACGTTCCCGCCTGGACCACCCATGCTTCTCTCCCAGGGGACCAAGGTCACAGGAACACGAGTAAGCCTGAACGTGCTGAATGCATGTGCCCTTTAATGTCTGTGGAACCCACAGGTGGATTTTCAAGTGTGGCAACAGATGCTCATGTGGCAACTTAATGATCATATAGGCAAAGCTCCACTCATTTCCCCAGCAAGCCTAGCAGAGCGCGCTGTTCAGCTCAGCCATCCCGGTAGGACATGGAGTCATGAAGATGCACCATGTGATTCAACATTTCTGAGGCATGAAAATGTGTTTGCCCCAATATAGTGGTACTGATTTTGTGGGGGTTCACCTCTAAAAGTTTGTGCTTTGAAGTTTTAAGTTACTTATTTTGAGATGCTTAAATGATGTTACTTATTTTGTTATTGGTGCCTTGTAGAAGAGACCCCAGTTCTGTAACAGAACGCCAAGTGATTTACCAGGAGCTACCCGCCCTCTCATTTGCCTTTGACATGTCCATGCGTTCTTATTTCCTTGCTTCACTCTCCTCCCTCTTTTACTGACTGTGCAATGTACTGTGCGTGCTGGTGACTGACAGGTCATCACCCCATGAGGAACATGGCATGTGTGAAACTGCTGCTTGAGGGCAACTGGAGAGATTTGTCAGTTATTCCAGTAAAAGAGCTGGGAGAGAGAGAAGACAGAAAGTGTGAGGATCGGGTCAGTGAGATGGTGGCAGACAATGGTCTCTGGAAGGTGACTTTATTCCTCAACTCCCCTCAGTTTTGTTTTTGTTTTTTTGGTCAAATTACTAAGCTTCCAGTGTGGAAGGGAGTGGATTTGTGTGGAAAGTGCCCTAGAGCTGCGGCTCTGCCCCAGTCAGCGCCGATGAAACCATCAGCAGCGTCTCTGTCAGGGCTTGCTCTTCAGTTGTCTTGATTCTTATTTTCTTCCTCCGAAAACAAAGTTATATGATTGAAAGCGATAGCAGGCCCTACCAGCCACCACCATCTTCTTGTTTCTTCCTCCCTCTTTCATGAAAACCCACCAAGGGAAATCACCTCTGAGGGCCAGGACAGGGTATAGATTTTCATTCTGAGCCATGAGGGAAGGATTGAGCTGACGCTTGGCTATCACAGTCCACATTTGCCAGTGTCTGAAGAAAAGCAGGATTATTCTATTTCTCCAAAGAGACAGACTGTTTGGACTCCATTGTTTCACACGGCACCGGTAGGCGTTAGCTGTTCCTTAGACTCAGTGTTCACCAGTGATTCATACAGGTTTGTGTTCATTACCTGCCAGTGATACTGCAAACCCCAATTATGCCAAGTAAAATGTATGTTCCTCCTGAGTTTAATTTTGAGGTATTTTGTTTTTTTTGTTAAATATTTTGGTCATGCCTCCAGCACTTCATTATTCTTAAGGACAGTATTTTTCCATCAGAAGTGCAAAAGTCATTTAAGCAAAAACTCAGTCCAGTTAATGTGGTTGCAATGACAGCCATTGTTATTTTCCTTTACTAAGTGGATTTGTCTCGATTTTGAAAGCTCCATTATTTGTTGAGATTCCAGTTGAGGTGACAGACACGTACCCTGAAGAGTAAAGAAACATATGGTACTTGTTGCTCAGTTTGGAAGTTTGATGGGAGTCTGCTTGACTCGTTCTTTTCTTCCTGTGGCTGGAACATTGCTTGAGAACAGGAATGTAAGTTGACATGTAAAGGAAATCCAGGTAAAATGAGCATGATTAAATGGAGAAAGGCTGAAACTTTTGAATATGTGTCATTCTGTGTTGTTAATGTGTTGATTGTTCGAACCGGGCTTTACTGTTTGACTACATGACCCTCAATAGACGGTCTACATTAACTAAAATTGTTTATTGCAAGGGATTTGATAGTTTTTCATGCATTCCAGCAGTATTGCTACCCTGCTATTCTAGAGTTTTTGGTAGTTTTCGGGACATGTGTGTGTATTTTCTCTGTGGTTCTTATAATTAACTGGTGAGGTACACAGGACAGGCAATATATACCAGTTTTCAAGATATAAAATTAAGGATTAGGGAAATTAAGTTATGTGTCTGATATCACTTGTGTAGTAAACAATTGGTAGACATGGAATTAGGATACAGATCCTGGGACTCCTAGACCAGTGCTCTTTCAACTATTTCATGCTTCCTCAGTCAATATCATTGCTTTTTTTGCAGTGGCAGGAGGTGACTGAGTACATTTAAAAAAAAAGTATGTATTTTTATTGGTATCAGAGAGGAAAGGAGAGGGAGAGAGAGATAGAAACATCAATGATGAGAGAGAATCATTGATTGGCTGCCTCCTGCACGCCCTCTACTGGGGATCGAGCCCACAACCAGGCATGTGCCCAGACAGGAAATCTAACCATGACTTCCTGGTTCGTAGGTGGATACTTAACCGCTGAGCCACGCCGCCTGGACACTGAGCAAATTTTAAGCTCCAAGAGAGGAGAAGAGGAGTCTGTTTTGTTTATTGCTGCCTTTCCCATGATCCGCAAAAAAATAATTGTTGAGTGAATAAACTGCTGTCATTTTAAAACTGCAGTATCTGATTTATCACTTTTTGTTAGTAATGTCTAATCACACTTCTGCACTTGGTATTTATTTAACCACTTCTGTTTAAAGCATCATTTAATGCCTTGTATCTGAATGAACACCTAGCAGAGAATTTGCCTTATTTCTGTTTTCAATCATTCTCTAATGAAAACGTCATTTTAAATTCCAGGCATATGTAAAAGCTATTTAAGTCCATTTCAGTCCAAAAATACAGTAGCCAGACATTCTGTCCTTCACAAATATCTTGGGTAGAAAACCAAAGGGAGAACTCCTGGCAAAAGGTATCAGGAAATAGCCTTTCCTGAAGACATTTCCTTAGGAGGAGAGGATGATGGAAAGAGTGTGTGTGGGGGGGGTCCTTAATATCATGCCAAAGCATAGAATATTGCAGTCTGTAAAGTTTTAACCACAATTTCCCTAATCCCCCCACTTTACACTGTGCAGCAAAGCTGGGCTTTGTGAATGTGAAATAGGCGTACGTGACATCTGTTACTTCTGGAGTTTCATTAGTTGCATTTGGAAAACCAGTTGTAATATGGAAAGGGGGGAAAAGGCCCATAGTTGGCTTTCTTGCTATATTTCAGCAAGGGATTTCCCTAGGTTGCATTCTGTATTTGGGTTTTTATTTTCACTTTGATTCCTTATGTATTTTATAAATATTTGCACATAAATTGAATTTTAAGGAAAGAGGAAAACTCTTTGGCCAACCTAGAGCTTTTGGGTTAAAACTCATATGGCACACAATAGAATAACTAGAAACTGATCAGGAGTTAAAGTGACAAGAGTGGGTTAAGGCACTGAAAGGTTAGTGTTCTGTTTTAGTACACAGCTCCTAAATCTCTTATATCGGATGCAAATACATTATACCTCTCACTTACTTCAAAAATGCTTTTTGAAACAGAGTCAGCATGCCATAAAGTTCACCCTTTTAATATATACAATTAAGTATTTAAACAACATATTCACAGAGCTGTACAACCATGACTGCTCTCTAGATAGAGATATTTTAGGACATATTTATCACTGCAGAAAGAAATGGCATATTCATTTCCCCTTCCTTTCCCTTTCCCCTGCTTGGGTCCAAAAGGAATCTCCTTTTTTGTCTCTATGGTTTTGCCCATTCTGAACATTTCACATAAAGGGCATCCCATCATCAAGACGTGGCTGTTGTGACCGGCCTCTCCTATCCCTCTTGGTTATGTGCACAGCCTTGCACATGCTCCTGGCCTTCGGAGATCCCAAGGCATGTGTCCGAGCTTTACAGAGACCCCTATGGACACCTCATTCCTGTTTTCCCTTTCAAGGCTTTTGTCCGTCTCTTATTTCCCACTGGGATTCTTGCGGTGGGTGGTTGTGATGTTAAACAATTGGCACAGACTGTGTTTGGTGAGCGCCCTCGGGATAGAGCTGTTTGCATAGAGAGAGCTCCCAGTCAGGTCAAATAAAGACCAGTCCTGAGAATGAACCCTTTTTCGGGTGCTTCCAGATAGGTTGAATGGTGACAATTCTCTGGGGATGGCTTTTTGGGAGGTCACATCCATTCTACCCTTTCCTAAGTTGCCAGTTTTCATAGTTACCCTGGTTGCAAGGCCATCACAGAACTGAGGGAGGGGAAAGGCAATAGGGCAATTTAAAATGCTACAAAGCTCATAGTTCTTACTGTGATCCAGACATTTTTCTTCAATAATGAAAAATGCAAGCCTTTGGTTAAATCCCAAAGTTCTAAAAGATTTGATTTTAACATTCCCCCCCCCCCCCCCCCAGTATTTTTACTGCTTTTATGGAAGGACAAATTTTGGAGGATTTTACCCTCCAACTTTTTAAATTTCCTACACCATTGGGAGTTGATTTTTCTTCTTCTTTTTTAAAATTTATTTTTGTTGATTTCAGAGAGGAAAGGAGAGGGAGAGGGAGATAGAAACATCAATGATCAGAGAGAATCATTGATTTGCTGCCTCCTGCACGCCCCACACTGGGGATTGAGCCCACAACCTGGGCATGTGCCCTTGGCTGGAATCAAACCTGGGACCCTTCAGTCCACAGGCCGATGCTGTATCCACTGAGCCAAACTGGCTAGGGCTGATTTTTCTCCTTTTTATAATGCATAAATATGATTAGATTATATATTAATTTTAAATGGAAATCTTTTTCCCCCTTTTTTGTATAAATCACTTTACTCTTTCTCCTTCCTTTGCATCATATTACCCTATCTACTAGTATGTGCACAGTTAACCCATGTTGACAACCTAGTGTATATGATTTTATAGTTTCCTCCATGTTTATGAAACGTGGAGTTTGGGGAGAGGATCTCCCCCTTGCAGGTTCTTGCCTCATGAAGTTTGAAGAATAAAATTTGTACTAAAAGGACTTGTTAGTAAAAGTGTGGAAATTTATTGTAAGCAAACACCAACTCCCACGTAGGGAGGAGTTCCCCAGGGGGTAACCAACTAAGCCCCTTTTCCTAAGGTTTATAAAGGCTGTAGTTCTTTGTCTCTTCATGCTCCCTTCTAATTGGACCCCTTCCCCACTTTATGACCCTCTGCTTTTCTAATTGGTTA
Source organism: Cnephaeus nilssonii (assembly GCF_951640355.1). Lineage (NCBI taxonomy): Eukaryota > Metazoa > Chordata > Mammalia > Chiroptera > Vespertilionidae > Cnephaeus > Cnephaeus nilssonii. The sequence continues at coordinate 88,717,140 of NC_137072.1, forward strand.
CTCTTTTGCAGACTATCAGCTTCAACATCCAAAACCCACAGTGGTGCCCCTCTTTTTCTCTCCCCCTTATCTTGCAACATTCCTCTATCTCCTGTGAAAATGTTTTCCTCTTCCCAGCATCTGTCCAAATTTCTCTATCCTCTGTGAAAGTATGTTTTCTTTTTCCTGATACTCTCTGACTTTTCTTTATCCTCTGTGAATGTATGCCTTCTGGCAGCTCTAAGCCCTCACCTATGCATTCCTCCTCCATAGACCCTCTTTATTCCTAAGACTCCCTAAAGGTGCCTGTTTTGTTCCTAGAATTTCTTTCACTTATACTATCCTATCTATAAAAGAGTAATATGCAAATTGACCATCACACCAAGACACAAGATGGCCACCTCCATGTGGTCAAAGATGGCTGCCCCCATGTGGACACAAGATGGCCACCACAAGATGGCTGGCAGGGGAGGGCAGTTGTGGGCAGTTGGGGGTGACCAGGCTGGCAGAGGAGGGTAGTTGGGGGAGACCAGACCAGCAAGGGAGGGAAGTTGGGTGGGACCCAGGCCTGCAGGGGAGGGCAGTTGGGGGGACCAGGCCTGCAGGGGAGGACAGTTAGGGGCAATCAGGCAGAGGCAGGCGAGTGGTTGGGAGCCAGCAGTCCTAGATTGTGAGAGGGATGTCTGACTGCCCGTTTAGGCCCGATCCTGGTGGGATCAGGCTTAAACGGGCGGTTGGACATCCCTTAAGGGGTCCCAGATTGGAGAGGGTGCAGGCTGGGCTGAGGGACACCCCCCCCCGTGCACGAATTTCATGCACCGGGCCTCTAGTTCTGTATAATAAAAGCTTAATATGCAAATTGACCGAATGGTGGAATGACTTGTTGCTATGACATGCACTGACCACCAGGGGGCAGACGCTCAACACAGGAGTTGCCCCCAACCCGCAGGCCCCGGCCAGTGGTGGTGGGAGGAGGTGGGGCTGGTGAGTGGGAAGAGCCAGGCCAGCCAAGGCTGGTGCCAGTGGGGGCCCCCTGCAATAGTCCCACCAGTTGCCCCGCAGAGGGAGTGACCTGTGATGGCAAGGGGCGGGGCTGGCAAGTGGGCGGCGCTAGGCCAGCCAAGGTGGGTGCCAGCAGGGGCCCCCTGATTGCCCCGCCAGTCACCCCACAGATTGGCCCTGATCGCTGGCCAGGCCTAGGGACCCTACCTGTGCACGAATTTTGTGCATCAGGCCTCTAGTTATATATAAACACATATGCACATATATGATACAGAATAATATACATGCAGAGGTGATTTTGTCATTGTTGTTCAAAAAGTGGGATCTCATTTAGTACACATATTTTTCTATCTAATGTTTTCTTGTTCAAGAATACTTCATGTAAATGTGTCTAATTTATTGTTGCAATGACTGAACAGTATTCCATGTTTTCATTACATCATAATTTATTTCACTTCAGCTGTTCTCCCAATATAAGGTATTCACCTTATATCTAGTTTGTAGTGTTTTTTATGTGATTTTTGTTTTGTTTTATCAGTGATCTCTCTTCTGAAGATAAAATGACTTGATCATGGCAGTGAAGCTGTCTAAATAGTAGTGACTTATTAGCACTGTACCAAAATGCTCTAAACACATACCCCGAATTTACTAAATGCAGAAAGCTTATGCATCAATCTAAAACCTTAAGGTTATTCTTTCTTCCTAGTTTTGTGTTGTCAACATGGCATTTCTATTAACTTAAAAGTAAGCTCTGCATGAATATGAAGTTAAGAGGAACAGAGCAAGTTTTGTTTTACCTGTATTACTATTTATTATATTAGGCAACTATCCCAAGGACATTTGAAATCAGGGAATTCTCCTCTCCATATTTCCGAATGGAACCCTAAATGTTTTTGTTATGTTTTTCAACAATCAGTTCTACTGCCCCAGGGTCATGTACCCCCCTCTATAGATTACTTTCTAGATTATTATATGGTTTGGAGTGGAAGTCTATGCTGGTATGTGTACATGTGGGTGGGTGAATTGTATCCTTATCATTCCTGTTATGTTGTTGGACAGAATTTCTCCATCTGGGGTCTGAGGGACCTCAGATATGTTCTGGTGGATCCTTGAATTCTCTATAAGAATTTCTTAAATGTATGCTTTTGTTTCAATGATCATACATTGAATAAATAAAAACATAATTAACGTAAGCCTACTCTCAATTACCTGGATCACCATCTTATAACAAGTATTGATATGGATTTTTGGTACCTGTATTTGAGTTTCTATTTATGGTTATGTTGCTGCTAAGCTATACTGCTTAGACTGTTAAAAAAAATGACTAAAGAAACAATTTAGGTGATACAAGCTTTAACATTTCATGAAGTGAATAGCTTCCTGCCTTCCACTCCATCTTACCTTACTAAAGGCAGGAAGCTTTAGTAAGATAAAGAATAAAGAACAAGGAAGAGAAAAAGAGAAAACACCTGGTTGGCTGGGGCCACATAGTCACCCTTGCTTTAGATAAGAAGGAACAAGGAAATAAGCATGGAGCCCAGAGCTGACTTGGTGTTTGGAGATTAGCTGACTGGGAATACTGCGTTTTCGGTCAAGCAGAGCAGTTACAGGGGCAGGAAAGTTATCCAAGTTTCTGTTTGGTGACCTGGCTCCCCAGACAAGAGTGGCTCCATCTTGGGCCTGTAATGGTATTTCAATAGACATTTGCCAGCCATCCAGAAAGGAATAGAGACAGAGTCAATAGATATTCTTCTCAGTTGCAGAACAAGGCATGCACTGGCATATTGTACAAGGGGCGCCTTCATGGCAGTTTAAATAGAGAAAAACTAGTGGCCCAGTGCATGAAATTCATGCACAAAGGGGGGGTTCCCTCAGCCCAGCCAGCACCCTCTCCAATCGGGAACCCCTTGGGGGACATCCCTCTTGCAATCTGGAACTGCTGGCTCCTAACCACTCACCTGCTTGCCTGCCTGATTGCCCCTAACTACCTCTGCCTGCCTGCCTGATCGCCACTAACTGCCCTCCCCTGCTGGCCTGATCTTGCCCCCAACTGCCCTCCTCTGCTGGCCAATTTGGTTCTGATTGGTCGGTTTCTATGCCAGTCAGCGTCAAAAGCTCCACCTCCTAGGCAGCCATTGGTTCCTCACACTTCACCCAGATTTGGTTCTGGTAGGTCGGTTTCTATGCTAGTCAGCGTCTCTGGGCCTAGCAACAGGGCCTGATCAGAAAGGTAGGGCTGATCAGCAGCCCCGGTGGAGTCCTGGAGAGAAATAGAGGTGTGGCTGCTGCCAGACTGGGAGAGAAAGAGAGAGGCAAGACCTGATCAAAAGCTGCCACAGAGGCAACGGATCAGTCCCTGCTTCTCTCTTCAGGCCTCTCTCTGGCCCTGATTTGCAGTCCCCTCAGTAGTCAGTTTTGGGGCATCATGGTTGGTGGAGCCTCAGTCATTACCGGACGTTACGACCCAGGGTTTTTATATAATAGGATGATAAACAACTCCCTCAGCTGGGATATGTGGTGGTGTAAGCTCCCCAAACACAGAAGAGCATGTGCCTCAGGAGTCCAATGCTTTAACAGAACAATGTTAATATCAACACATTAATATCATTTATTTAAATTTTAATAGTTTTGTAATTTTGTTTCTATTTGATGTATACATATCAATTTCATAGCTGTGTTACCCCTATAGGCATGAAGGGGTTTATGTCTAATTTTCTGTATACCTGCATATCTTTCTTCCTGTGAGAAAGTCTGCAATTCTCCAGCTTTCGAAACATTGCTTTAGGGAACCGGAGTTCCCCGTGTTTGTGTCACATCCTCAGAAATAGCAGAGTCTAACATTTTTTGTGCCAAGGACTCCTTGGGCAATCTGGGGAAGCCTAGAGGTGTCTTCTCACAATAATGTTTTGGTGCTTAAAGAAAATAACAGAATCACAAAGGAAGGCAATTTTATTAAAATTTTGTTATAAAAATATTAGAAATATACATTCATGATATAGTAATACATGATATAGAAATAATTATGTCTAGCAGTAAGTCAATAACTAATTTTATAACAGCAATGGATGTAAATATTTTGAAATGTTTGTAACAACTTCATGTTGATAGGAAAATAGCTGTGATTTCTAATTTATTTTTCTGTGTGTTGCCTTCATTGATAATTCACGTATGCTGAATTTCAGTTAGGGGTTAATGGAAATAGAGATGCTATTTACCTCTGATCTAGGTTTTTCACAAAAATTCTATGTATGGGCCATTAGGGCCTTTGGATTATGATTAAGAACACATATTCTAGAGGAAAAGAGTATTATTATTGTTATTATTAGGCACCTGGGAGAGTCTGAGGCCTGCCTAAGCTGTTTCATTAAGAATTTTCTGGCTCTGGCTGGGTAGCTCAGTTGGTTATAAGGTTGTGGGTTCAATCCCCAGTCAGGGCACATATAAGAAACAACCAAGGAATCCATACATAAGTGGAACAAGTCAGTGTTTCTTTCTCTCTCTGTCTCTCTCTCCCTTCCTCTCTCTGTCTAAAATCAATAAATAAAATTAAAAATTTAAATACATAAAAAAAATAATTTGCTGCTCCAAAATTTACTATAGCAATGACCCTTATGTGCTTTGTTGGACACCAGCGTTAGATCCCAATGATCAAGCCCAGTTGGTTGTCCTCTCGAATTAAATCATATTCTTCAGGTTTAAGGAACAGGATGAGATTCAGACATGGGCTTCTGGCTAACCTCAACATCTAAGCAAGAACAAGTGGAGCATTTAAATAACTGTTGTGTGTGTGTCTGGTTAGCCTGGTAGCATTCTAGTAAAGATTTGTAGATTTCTTGGGAGGGAGAAAGGAAATTCGAATATAGGAATGGACTCTTTCTTTCCTGTTCTTTTTTCTCCCCACTCTCCTTTCGTTCCTCCTCATTCCATCTTTAGATGACTCCATCCCTGGGATGTATTGGGTTTCTCCCAGAGAGAGCAAACTCAATTATTTGCAGAGCGAGGCTTTTGAAAGGGGTAATGGAGCGCTGCCTGTCATTCTCCTTTGGCTACAATCCCATCCCTCCCTTCTCAAAGATTTCTGGGCAGGACTGCCTGACCCTCTTTCTGAAATGAATCCTGCAATATTCCACAGGTGACATGTGCCCCCAAAGGTAATGTGTCTGTAACATATTAATATAGCTAATGAGAGTCAGAGTTAAATACCGTATTTTCCGGCATATAAGACGACCTTATAACCCAGGAAAATCTTCTCAAAAGTCAGGGGTCTTATATGCCAGAAAATACGGTATTTACAATTTAGAATTAAAGTGAGTTACTGCCAAAAGATGAGTGGGTTACCGTATTTTCCGGTGTATAAGACCCCCGACTTTTGAGAATATTTTCCTGGGTTAAAAGGTCATCTTATACGCCAGAACATATGGTAGTCCTGTCAACAAAGGCCTGTGGCTCAAATGTTTTCTCTCCAGATTCATTATCACAGTTTCCTTTTCAGGAAGAACAGCCCAAAGACCCTTGATCCATTCAGAGAGAAAAACATAAAACAGTAGCATGCTGATAATAGCATTGCCAAAACATTCCCAATCATATTCAAGGACAAAAACAATGTTTTAAAAGCCATATTCTCAGATAAAATTTTTAAAAATCTGTAACGTACTTTACTCTCTGGTTCTGAAAGAAAATTGGCATGGAACGTATTCTTTTGTTTGAATCATTTCAATTTGCTGACTCTCTCAGGGTTTTGGTCTTTGTACAATTTTGTGTTGAGAGCAAAAGACCCATCAATGGGAGCCTGTTGGCTGTTGCTTGTGCCTTTAGAGAATATGCCTTTTGCCTTCCTTGTAGATGAAATGAGGATGGTAATAGGTTTTCCAAGCCAAATGCTTTGCATCAATTCACAGTTGATGCAAACCATTCCTTGCCTCTTAGTGTTGATGTATTTTATTGTTCTATTTTGCTGCTTTGCATCATTAACAGAATATTTGCATGTGGTATTTGCCTTGATGACTTGCAGTACTTGTTTATAATTATATTAATTGGTGTAAACTCATTATGGTACTTATATACCCTTCTAAGCTATGTAAGACATTTCAATTTCAAAGAGCGTAGGTTAATATTCTGGGAAGCATCATTCATTCATCATCTGCTATTTACTGGGTGCCAAGCTCTGGGCCTTGGCTGTGTATATAGACTCTAAGGATGGGTCAGATAGAAATCCAGTCCCCAAGTAGCCAAGTAACTACTGGGAGATATGAACATCCTATATAATAGAGAGGTAATATGCAAACTGACCATCACTTCAACACACAAGATGGCCACCCCCATGTGGTCAAAGATGGCCAACCCCATGTGGACACAAGATGGCCACCACAAGATGGCCAGAAGGGAGGGCAGTTGTGGGCGATCAGGCCTGCAGGGGAGGACAGTTGGGGGGAACCAGGCCTGCAGGGGAGGGCAGTTGGGGGGGGGGGACCAGGCCTGCAGGGGAGGGCAGTTAGGGGCAATCAGGCCAGCAGGGGAGCAGTTAGGCGTCGATCAGGCTGGCAGGGGAGTGGTTAGGGGGTGATCAGGCTGGCAGGCAGAAGCTGTTAGGGGCAATCAGGCAGGCAGGCAGGTGAGCAGTTGGGAGCCAGCAGTCCTGGATTGTGAGAGGGATGTCCCAGATTGGAGAGGGTGCAGGCTGGGCTGAGGGACACCCCCCCCCCCCCCGTGCACGAATTTTATGCACTGGGCCTCTAGTGTTATTTATAACTTGAGAAATTCTGTAAGAAAGGTTGAGATGAAAGAAAATATAATCCATCATAAAGTTTTATTTAAAATTATAAAAGTAAAACGGAGTTTCCATTTTTAAACAGATTGCGCTGTCTCATTCTTAGATGTAAAAACTTACCTACAATATAATTGTCTTAGATCATTACAAATAACTTAGGTAAACTGAGCAGAGCCTTTACTTTTCAATTTTATGGCAAGGCCAACATTGCTTTTATAAGAATTAATGAGAATTTTATTACCTCGGGAAGTGGGAGGTCTAGAGTTCTACAATTACTTTCCAGTTCTTCCATTGTTTATTAGGTAATCAAGCACAGAGAGTTTGTGTCCGCTTGGGTTAGGTGTTTACAAGTGTGCACTGGACAAAGGCCTTAGCATGTGACTTTCTGGAGACTGATGTATGATGGCCTGATGGCTGGGAAGCCACAGTGACTATGTTATCATATCGTGTGTCCTTTAGAGTCAACAAAAATATTTTAAGAATAAATAATATGTGAGGGTTGCCATGGGAAAGAAATGAAGGCCTAAGTCAAAATTCTTTGCTTGTTCTAGAGTTTGGGGATTGGCCAAGTGGCCATGTTACAGCCATTCATGAAAGGCAGAGAAGAAGGTTATGCATGGGGGAGAAGGACATAGCAAGCACCATCATTGTCCAAGTAGGAACCCATCAACCCTTCCTTCATTCCCATTGCCCCTTCTGGAATGGGACTGTCTATTCTATGCCTGTCCCACCATTGTAATTTGGCATCAACTTCCCTAGTTTCACAGGTTCACAGCTGGAGAGGAACCACAATAACTAGCTGAGGCAACATACCTTCGCATTTAGGTCTGCCCTGTCCTTCATTCCTCAACACTTAATCCTTGGCTGTCACCAAACTTAAAATGAGATTCCCAATAAAACTACAGAAGGATGGAAAGTCTCCTGAAATATTGTTGCCTTTGTGAGCAGTGAGGTTGAAAGCTGACCACAAGTGAGGTAGTGATTTTACAGTAAACCCTGCCCTCAATGTGCATGATATGCTATTAAGTCATTGTTATACTCTTATCATTATAGACTTTATTTTTACCATAGCTGGCACATAAAAAAGAATTTTCATATATATGAAAGAACATTTTGACTAAATAATAAAGTGCAGTCTGATTTCAAATTATTATTTTTAAATTCCATAGCATCAAGCCCAGTGAATTTATTGAATAGAGATTTAATAAATATTTTCTCAATAAATAATGTTTTTAAACACTTAGTATTTTTTTTAATATACTACCCAGCAGTGTTTTATTTTGCAAGTAAGCAAAACTAATTAATGAAACTTTGAATTTTGATCTTCCATGTATTAGTCATTATTCCCTCTGCAAAGAATTCTTCATGGAATTCTGAGGAAAGAGGCAGAATGAAATGTTACCGTCTCTGCTTCATTTTTCCTACCTTCATAACAGGGGCACAAGTATCTCTCATGTCTACTTCACAGAGTTTTTGTGAGTCACAAATGAGATAATTGCAGCAAAAACTGTTATAGTTCACTAGAGGCCTGGTGCATGGATTCATGCACTAGTTGGGTCCCTTGGCCTAGCTTTCTCCCTCTTGCAATCCAGGACCCCTCAGGGGATGTCATACTGCCAGTATTGGCCCGATCCCCACAGGCCAAGCCGAGGGACCCCCCACCTGTGCACGAATCCGTGGACTGGGACTCTAGTATGCATATAAGATCTTTGGTTAAACTCTTCCCACTCCCCCTCCTCTCTTCCCTCTGAGATTCATCAGTCTGTTCCATGTTTCCATGCCTGTGCATTGAGCATCTGCCCCCTGGTGGTCAATACACATCATAGTTACCGGTCGAATGGTCGAAGGGTCGTTTAGGCTTCCTATATAATAAAAGCCTAATATGTAAGTGTCCGGTTGTCCGGTCAGCCGTTCAACCAATCAAAGCATAATATTCTAATAATATGCTAAAGTTGCTCAACCGCTTGTTATGACGTGCACTGACCACCAGAAGGTGGATGCTCTGACCGGTAGGTTAGCTTGCTCCTGGGTTCCGGCCAATCAGAACTGAGCGAGATGGCCAACCTCCCGCATCCCTCCTCTCCCCATCCCTGATTGTGCACCAGTGGGGTTCCTCAGCCTGGCCTCTGCCCTCTTGCAATCTGGGACCCCTGGGGGGATGTTGGAGAGCCGGTTTCAGCCCAAAGGAGGAACAACCGATCGCTATGACATGCACAGACCACTGGGGGCAGATGCTCAATGCAGGAGCTGCCCCCTGGTGGTCAGTGCGCTCCCACAGAGGGAGCACCGCTCAGCCAGAAGCCGGGCTCACGGCTGGCGAGCGCAGCAGCAGTGGTGGGAGCCTCTCCCACCTCCAGGGCAGCGCTAAGGGTGTCCGACTGCGGAGAGCAGGCCTAACCTGTCAGTTGGACATCCACCAAGGGCTGCCGGACTGTGAGAGGGCACAGGCCAGGCTGAGGGATCCCCCCCTACCCCCCGAGTGCACGAATTTCATGCACTGGGCCTCTAGTTTATATATATAAATAGATTGTATGTGCTAACAATAGGCATTGTGTAAAAATCTTTTAATCCTCACAATAACCTTATAACACAGATATTATTATCCTCATTTTGTAGACAGGAAACTGATAAACAGAGGAATTTGGTGACTTGTCAGAGGCCACATAAGTTTAGAATGATAAAGACAGGATTTGAAACAAAGTGTGGAATCACCATACTATGTATGAGAAAGATGTTTTACTAACTTGGAAATGCCATACAAATTTGAATTATTGTTATTACTCAATCAATCATAATTCTAGGATGATTATATGGGAAAAGATGTGTAGTTCTTTTAAAATTAATGAAAAATGACTAATAAGGATGTGTCAACTGACATATCTTATTTAGTTCTATGGAATGTGAATAATTAATTTACAATAAAATATTGACCCTTCACGGTGTTACAATATTGCCAGACTACATATTTGTTGAATGAATGAATTACATCAGGTTATGAGACTTTAGCTATCATTTGATCATCTTAGAATCAAGTGGTATGGATGTTTGTATATGAATGAAAGGAGAGAGTGACATATACATATGTATGTGTAGGATGTGAAAACTTGAAACTTGGCAAAAGACTTTACCAAGAGACTTGAGGTTGCATTAAAAATCTTAAGTTTGGAATATATGTAAATATATAGAAAATATTAATCCCCAATCATTATGCTTCTTCTGGCAAGAGTAGCTAGCTCTTGCTTAATTCTGGTAATTTACACTGCATTGCACTAGGCACTTACATTTTTACTTCTTATTTTGTGCACAAATTTTATTTTGTGCACACATTTTATTTTGGCTTTCCTATCCTTGTCTATGTAAGGACTTATTATAAATGTTACAATTTACTCATTAAGAAAATGCGTCTTACTTTTGTCTCCTTGATTTCTCTTATAAGAAAGAAAATAGTTACCATGTTTGGATTCAAAGATATTCCCAGAGCTAGTTAAGAATCCTCACAGAGAAGGCCCCGTCTTGAGCTTTCTGTGCCTTCTTATCTCTCTGCAACCCTCTTACAGATCTTCCCAAGAACATGATATCTTTTCAGATTGGTTTTTCCCAGAAATCATTCTGGCAAAATGTTACTTTTCGTGTGAGTTATCTAGAATAAAGAGTGAACTTCATTATTTCCACTCTGCTGATGTAACTCTGACCTGGGTTGACTTTGAAGTGCAGCCAGGAATAGACACTCAGCATTCCCAAGCCCAATTGTCCCTCTGTGAGGATGGACAACCTATTTTTAATAGCAGATTCATTGATTTCTTTGAGAGAGTTTAGTTTTTACCAATCTTGGAGAAACAACTCTATTGCTGGAATTAAAAAAGATTCATTAAAATATTTTACAGTGTTTAAAGTAAATTTGTAGTCTCTAAAATGAAATAGTACCTTGGACAGAATATTACAGTGGGAAAAAAAATAGGCTATGGGATCAATTTCAACTCTACAACTTAAAATGTGTGTATCCTTGAATCCTTTCTTACCCTCACTGACTCTGTCTCATCATCTACAAAATGGGCATAAAAACAGCATTTCCATAGGATTGTGGGAGGGTTAGATAAAGCACTGTCTATAAAGTATCTAACAAACACCCCCACCCCCATAAGGCACTCAAGGATCTTGTATCTACTTCCTTTTCTTAAAATTGGTTTATTTTACTATAAAACAGTAAGTAGGAATGAAATTTAAAATATCCTTTATACTAAGAGACAACTTGAACAGATACTAATGGTTTATTTAAGCTTTTACGGCAAAGTTAATGTACCTCATCCTATCCTCTCTCTGAATTGTGTATTTTTCTTGCTGAAGGTACCAACGCTGTTGAAACATCCATTGACCATCAGCAGTGTGAAGGCATTGTCTGAAGTTCTCTATCTCCTTTGACAGATTTGGTCCACACAGCCCTGTGATTAACGTTATTATGACTTGGACTTTACAGATGAGGAGGTTTAAAAGGTGAAGGAATTTCCCCAGGTCACACAGCCTTGTGGGTGCCAGAGTTTGGACCCCGGCTCAGTGTGGCCTCCTGGCTTCTCTTTCTCCCTCGGGGGTTTGTTTGCTTTCCCTTCGATAGTTGAAGTGTTTGCTCCTACTCTTGTCGGCTGAAGTCACTGGTCCTACCCCCACTCTCCTCGGAGCTCTGCAGCACTCCCATGCACAGGTCATTCTAGTCGACGTTCTCAAGCCTTTATACTTTGTAAGCACATTCTCCTTCTTTTTTCTATTTATGGTGAGGTCTCGTGCTAAAAGCAAGTGAGCGTGAGTAAGGATAACAGAATATATACCTTTTATTTTTTAAGTTATTTTTTATTCTTATTTTTTATTTAAAACACATGAAAGTTACAAAAAATTTAGGTCAGTAGCTCAAATTTCAAATCATTATATTATATTCAATTACAATTATTATTATTCTTACAAGCTGTTATGAAAATCACCCGAATGACCTTTTCTTTTCTTTTTTTCCTTTCCTTTTCTTTTTTTTACAAAGTGTCCCTCAAATATTCCCAGTACCCTGGGTGAAAGAGATGAGGGGATTGAGAACTATCGACTGGTAGTCACAGGATAGTTGTGGGGATGTGAAGTGCATCATGGGGAACATAGTCACTCACGTTGCAGAACGTGTACCTGTTAGTGAGACAGGGAGCTCCTCCTCTAGTGCCTTCCACTGCTGCACGATGGTCCAGGGGGAGTCCCTGGCAGGAGTCAGCTTGTGGAGGGAGCAGGATGGGATGTCTCCCTGAGACTGGGACATTCCAGGGAACAGATGATCAAACACAGTAGTACCAACGTTAGCCGTCACTAGTTCCCTCAGGTCTCAGACACACGGGCTTTCTCACATCTACTTCCATCTTTGTTTCATAAGAAACCTTTCAGTGTGGAGACTGTTCCATCTCATCGCCTCATTCATTCAGGGAATAGCTACTGGGTGTCTACTCTTTGGTTTCCCAGTGTGTTCTAGTGACAAAGTCTCTGCTCTGATATGGGATAATACTGGGAATAAACAAATAAGCAAACAAGAGCCTACCGGGTAGTCCTCATGCTACCATGAAAATGAAGCAGGATGATGTTACAAAGAGACGGGGAGCCCTTTGGGTGGATGCTTATGGGAACTTTAGCTTCCCCCCTAGAAGACTGGTTCTCTGGCTCAGGCCTCTGCGGAGGCTCTCGACCCCTGCAGGGAAGTGAGCTGCCATGATGGGTCTGGTGGGGAGAAGGGAGTTGCTTCCTTTTGATGGCTGTGAATGAATCCCCAGTAAATAGGTGACAACTTAAATATTATAACAGGAACAATGAAGACAGGATGCAACAAGCAAAATTCTGAAGCATGAATATGAACTATTAATATTTAAAAAGTGGGTCAAATTTCTTCTTAGCATCTGAATTTTATCATATTCATGCCTCTTACATATTTAGTTCTCACTTATTTCTTAGAGGAGCAATTCTAATAGCCCTCAAAACTAATAGTCCTTCATTCACCCTAATAAAAGATTTATTGTGATGTTAGTCTTTCCTTAAGGAGGCATTTCTGCTTTTTTGGTTCCTGCTGATTGAGCATTAGGACTATGACTATGTGTAACAATGCCAGACACTGTTTTTGCTTGTTTCTTTGTTTTCTGTCGTCCCCGCCTGGACTATAAACTCCATAAGGGAGGGGCTTTGTTTTGCTTGGTATCATTTGCTCTGGACGTAGAGCAGTGCTTGATACAGAGCAGGAGCTCAATAAATATTTGTTGAATGAACACATGGGACCCCATCCATAGTGGTATCAACCCAGGTGAGAAGATAACTATCACATTTGGGTTTGGGGCAGCTTTTGGAGGAAAGAGACTTGGATTTTGGAGGGGATGACTGGAGTTGAATTCCAGCTTTGCATCCCACTAGCTGTGTGAGTCTTGCAGGAAATTACTTAACCTGTTTCCTCAGCTGTGAAACAGTGACTTTTAGGGCGGGCAAATGAGCTCATGGATGTGGAAGGCAGAGAACAGTGCCAGGGGCATTATAGTTGTTCCGTGATATTAAAGGGCAAAAATATGCAGATAAAAGAGGTGAATGTGAGAAGGCTCCAAATAGTATATACAACCAGAAAAAGGCTAGGATTTAAACGAAAGAGGGAATAAAAGTTATCATGTGGGAAGCAGCAACAAAACTGATGACAGACTGGATGAGAGAAATGAAAAAGGAAAACGAGTGAAGAAAGCCAACTCTGCCACAAATTTCTTCCCAAACCAGTGAAAAGGGCTGTCCAGAGATCTTCTCTTGACAACCTCATTGGACTCTCGAGATCTAGAAGAAAACAAATGTAAAGGCTCCACAAGCGATTCCTGTAAAGCACTTCAGTTAAATGAGTCAGTTTAGGTAAATTAGGACAGATCAACTGTGTTCTGATAAAATATTGCTTCCTCATGCAATGGAATTCTTACTAGTAGCCTTTCAATTAAATGTGCATGGTCCATAGGAAGTCAGCAAGGTTACCAAGGTTTCTTGTTAGGTTATTAGAAAAAATATAGCAACATACTTTAGAAAGTTGATATTTCATTATTTTAATTTGAGCTCTTTCCTGTCAAATAACACTATTATGTGATATAATTGTGATTTAGGCAATCTTGCTTTTATTTAAAAACAATTTTTTATTTGATTTCAAGGGATGTTTAAAAGAGCCCACTATTGAAATAAATTCTATGCAAGTCAAAATCAAATACAAATAGCGAATATATTGCACTGATTGACAATGAAATTATTTGTAATTAAGGGATAATAGAGAATGTGAGTGTTGTAAAAACCATTAATGTAATGACTTAGTGTAGAAATATGTAGTAAGTGAATCAGCAGTTTTTTGTTTTTTTTTTTTCCTTAACCACTACCAAAGTGGTTTGCTAAATAAGACTGGCTATGGGTATCATCATTTTAACATCAGCTACTCAGGGCCTTTGATTGAGTGTATATTACTTTAGAAAAACGAACCATTAATTGTGAAGTTAATTTTGCATTAAAAAAACACATAAATAAGACTTTTTAACTCCACATTACCTAATCTTAGGTGTAGAAAAAACACACACAGAATTTATCATAGTTTCTAAATGAACATAAGGAAAACTCTACAACGACCATCTTTCTTCCTAACTAGTATCTAGAAACATTAGCAATGCGATCTGAATAGAGAAAGCCCCAGTTTAGTCTAGAAACTATTGAGTCAGTTTAAGGAAACTAAAGAAAAAAATTCAATAACTAATCTCAACTCCAAGCAGCACTTTTTTTCATATTTTATTTTTTTCTCATATTGGGACATGTCATGTAATCAAAGAATACTCTGAAAATTTATTATATAATTGTTATTAAATTATGTCTTACTAGTAATGGTGTTTTAGAATTGAGGATCTAATAAGAATATTTCTGTTTCACCAGAAATACATTGCATTAAGCGGCTGTTTTGGCCTTCAGATCTATTTCTAACCTTTCCTTACCACTGCACAACTTGAACTTAAAGAGAATACACACAAATTGAGTAATGATGTCTGTATAAACTATGATGAATTATATTTTTTGAATCTTTTTACATGTTCTTGTATGTCATCCCTGATTTTTAATTTCTATTAGATTTACTAGTAAATTCTCAGAGAAGAAAAATAGACTTTTCCCTCTTTTCTCTACCCAAGTTAGATGGAATAGCAATAATAAATGAATCAATTTCCAAAAGTCCCCTTCCTTTTCCCCACAGAGAAACGACTCTGAATGTACACAGCATGTAGCTGGCTTATGAAAACGGAGTGCCCCTGGTGCGAATGTACACAAACATACCACTAGAATTACATGTTTCAAAGACAGTGGAACATTCTAGGAAAAAAATAATATTTGCCACGAATGTTGAGGCAGGAGGGATGGTAGAAAATTTATTTGCACAATGGCTTGAATATAAAAAAATTGAAGTCAACAGTCTTAAAGAATAATTCTCTTTTATATCTCTTGGCTATGAGCATGTTCTTGGCTAAATTTGTTGAACTATTTTGCCCAGAATCAAGCTTTTCAATCTTTATTTGTCACATGCAATTATGAATCTCAGCCTTTGTAGTTAATTTTTCTCTAACACTACTATGTACTCTTTTTATCCCTTCTGACAATCCAGACCTTATTTATATATCTTTTAATCATCAAAATAAGTTATTCCTCTTCCTTACATTTTCCCTAATTGTTCACTCTACATTAAATTCTTGTTCCTTTGAATTCCTTCAGAGTTTGCTGTGCTATTAACAGCTCTGGTTATCATGAGATGGAGGGCTATGTATCAGTCTATTTCTATTGCTGTGTCCTACTGCAAATCACTTCTTATCTGTCTTCCTGCTGTCTTTTTATCTATTCACCTGTCCGTCCACCTGTCCATTCATCCATCTGTACATCCACCCATCCATTTTTACCTATCTACATACCTATCTATGACAGACTTAGTTTCTTAATTTATAACAAGATAACATGTATTATATTATTAAGAATATATTTTATAATCTGACAGTTCTTTGGAAAAAATTTGAAAAGCATTATACAGAGATAAAGCATTACTATTTATGTCTATACCAAGTATTTTGAGACTTATTTTTAAGGTTATACACTATTATTTTATACTTTACTGAGTGTAGGTTCTGATTTCCTAAGGAAATTTGCTATTAGGAAAATATCATTTAAAATTTTTTTCTATTACAGTTCACATTCTTTTTTTTTTCTTTTGTGAAACTCACACTGTCTTGAGCATAGTATAGTCCACCAAAATGCACTTTTCCTCCCTATCTTGTATTTTTCAAATGATCTTTCAATATCCAGTATTTTCTTTGGCTAAATGAAGGGAACGAGCCTTTTGGCCATCTCATTGCTTCAAAAGTGGTTCATCATCAAGTACATAAGTTGCAAAGCTGGTGACCCCTAAAGAAAATAATCTATACTAATAAAAGCCTAGTGGCCCTTGCGCCCTCACGTCATCACAAGATGGCCACCTCATGTTGTCACAAGATGGCTGTCCCCACATTGTCACAAGATGGCCTCCACAAGATGGCCAGCACAAGATGGCCGGCAGGGGAGGGCAGTTAGGGGCAACCAGGCAGGAGGGGAGGACAGCTGGGGGTGACCAGGCCAGCAGGGGAGGGCAGTTGGGGGTGACCAGGCCTTGCAGGGCAGGGCAGTTGGGGGCCATTGGGCCGGCAGGGGAGGGCAGTTGGGGGCGATTGAGCCAGCAGGAGAGCCATTAGGTGCCAATCAGGCTGGCAGGAGAATGGTTAGGGGGCGATCAGGCTGGCAGGCAGAAGTGGTTAGGGGCAATCAGGCAGGCAGGCAAGTGGTTACAAGCCAGCAGTCCCGGATTGTGAGAGGGATGTCCGACTGCAGGCTTAGGCCTGATCCCACAGGGACATCCCCCGAGGGGTTCCAGATTGGAGAGGGTGCAAGCTGGGCTGAGGAATACCCGCCCCCCCTCAGTGCATGAATTTCATGCACTGGGTCTCTAGTGTAATATAAAAGAAAGTATAGCATATGGTCAGTATACATGGGTATAATATCTATGAATATAAATATAGACCTTGTGATATATTATTATATGCTTTTTAGCCTCTTTTTCATTGGCCATTAGGAATTATCTTCTCTAATAATTTTTTAACATAATAACCCCCTTTTTATTTGCCTGAGTTGACTCCAAACAGAGGTTACTCAGAAGGCATAGGTTTGAAGATCTGGAATTTCCACATAATAGCTGTTTACTATTGGGCAGATATCTTAGTCTTTCTGAAATTGTTTCCTCATGTATAATATACTAGTATATGCGATGTCACTTAATTGGGTTGTGAAAATGGAACAACTGTGAATGAGAATTTGAGTAACTGTTTTGATGCCTGGCACAAGGTTTGTTTTCAATAAATGTTTTATTAACACTGAAGTTTCCATAAATGATTTCATGTTTTTGATGGAGAAAATTTTGTTCTCAACTCATAAGCAACCATCTTGGCTTGTAGCACCATGCATACAATTGTGTCATTTTGAAGTCTCCCGTCTATACATTCTCCCCATCTACTAGTATAACCGCTCCCACACTGAATTGTGTTTTAACTTCCCTTACTAAGTGACTTGCATGTCATATTCATAAAACTTGCCCAGAACTCTCTACCTCAGCACTCATGCAAAGCTGAACTCATGTATATATGTGTCTGTTTGTGTTCTGTCTGCATATATTAATTTGGATTTTTCTTTGTCTCTTTCCTTTCTTTCCCATGTTGTACTTTGATTTTGAGTAGGTCCAAAAATAGTGTTGTGCACTTATTTATTTATTTTTGCCATGCCTATACCTGAGTCTAGCATATAGAGAAGTTTTGGATGTCACTGGTTCCCTTTCAAAGTGGAAATCATATTGTGATCATGCCCCACTGAGCTCAGTGTATTTGGGGTGACCAATAAATATTACATAACAATGAGGAATTGTGTCTTTTCATGAAGTGTAAGACTCTTTGAGCTAATGGTTACACTCTGGTCATTTGGAGGAATTACTTCCTGTAGGGCATGGGTGGTTTTGTAAGAGATGTGAAACTACGCAGTGTGCCTAGAAGTAGACTAGAGAAGAGGATGAGAGATGTTTGAGGTGATCTATCTGAATGAATGAAGCAGAAAAGGGGGTTGGGAATCCTGTGATAGGGTGTGTTTATTCTGTAATATACGTAGATCAAAGGTTAGTCTGGCCATTTTATCAGAGATGCAGCCTTATTTCTTTTAAACATTATCTTCATTAAAATGAAGTTAAACGTAGGCTTAGAAAGATTTTTCTCTCCATTTCTTTGACTAGGAATTGCACAGTGATCAGAAGAGATGTTCCCTTACTTGTTGAACTTCTTTCTGTTCTTGCTACATGCAACATAATTAAAATTAATATTTCCACTTCATTTTCAAAGCCTGAAGATTCTTTTAAATAGTAGCCTGCTTAAACAATAACCAAAGTTTCAATTATTTTTTTACAAAATAATAGAACTTTATATAAATCAATAAGAGAATACAGAAGAACATAAAAAAGAAAAATATAACAGTCTCCTATTAATATTTTTGACTTATATCAGACCAACCATGTAAATTTATGGAATGAGGGAGAAGGAAAGGATGTGCAGGTGGCAGTGCCCAGGAGAAAAGACAGCCATGAGGAAATGAAAGCAGAGGCTCTGGGCTGACCCTGAACTGTTAACATAGTCAGGATTGGAAATCCTTTTATAATCACGTGTTTTTAAAAACAGGACCATAGTATACAAATTGTTTTGTGACTTGTTATTTTTATGTGTTATATTATAAGCACCACCCCATGTGATTAAATAATCTTTTAAAGCATCTTTCATATATCTAAGTTAAGTAATCTGTTGTTTGTTCCATAATATTTTAAACCAATCCCCTTCATTGAATGCTGAGGTGATTTATATCTTTTAAAAATGGAAAACTCTATAATGAAGAAGATTCCTGTAGATAAATCCATGTTCAAAATCACAATTATTGCCTTAGGGTAATTTTTTAAGAAATGATATTACAGTGTCAAGTGATATGCACATTTCAAAGATTTATACATATTGCCCTGCCCAGCTGTGATCCAGAACAATGACTGCCCATTTCTATGCCCACCAGCTACATGTGAGTGTATTTTCCCCACACATTTGCCCAGGACATAGATGTTCTTCCTCTGTGAATATATGTAGCTTGATTTCATTGTCACATATCTGCACGTGCGTGCACCCCTCAGACATATATATATATTTGTATATCTGTAATGATTCTTACTTATCTATAATAATAAAAGTGTAATATGCTTAATTAGACCAGATTTCCTTCTGGATGAAGCTGGGGCTCTGAGGGAAGCCCAGGTCCCGGGTGCCAGAGGGAAGCCGGTGCTGGCAGCCGGGGGAAGGAAGACTTACTCTTGCATGAATTTCGTGCATCGGGCCTCTAGTAGAATATATTTTATCTTATGAACACGTTAACCTTTCATATCAAATGAGTTTGTAAATGTGTAATTATGATGTGTCTGCTCCTAAATGTAATTATCTTGACTTCCCAGGTGCCTGCATGAACATCACCCACAGCCAATGTCAGATGCTGCCCTACCACACCACGCTAACACCTCTCTTCTCAATTGTCAAAAACATGGAAATGGAGAAGTTCCTCAAATTCTTCATGTACCTCCACCGCCTCAGTTGCTATCAACATATCATGCTTTTTGGCTGTAGCCTTGCCTTCCCCGAGTGCGTCGGTGATGGTGATGACAGGTATTTTGGAAACAAAATCTCATTCAGTGATAAGTGTCAGTTGTGGCAGAAGTGTCTGAGAGGAACAGAATTCTCCCACGTTACCACATTTTTGTTGTTGTTAAAGGAGAAAAAAATAACCCACACCAGTCATAGCCAGTTGTAAATCTTTTAAACAAGAGATGTTTTTGAAAACCTGGAATAATTCTATCTATGGGAAGAAATTATTCAGTATGTTAGATTGATGCTATCAGCTGGGATACTCAATAGCTATGTCAGTGAGGGTCTGATAGAAGACACACAGTATCCTCAAAGGGGTGATGGAAAAGAGTTTATTGAAGGGACTATTTATGAAGGTGTGGTTAGGCTTCAGAGAACAAATAAGTGGGGGGAGACACCAGGTCCCACAACAGGGGGAAGAGGGTGGGCAGCACCTGAAGAGAGTTACAGGTATGGGGGGAGGTGTCCTGACAGGCCAAGTGATGCGACCCCAACCAGAGGACCGTGGCCACAGCCAGCCCTTCAGTGCTGCAGGAAGACAAAAGGAATGAATATCCTGATCTCAGTCACCTTGTGCCCTTCCACCTACCGGGGCCTCCCACCAACTGAACTCACCAGCAACCATTGGGCAAGGGCATGCAATTAATGGGAACTCAATAGATAAGACCAAAAATCTCATCCAAATCTCATCAGCTCCGAAGTCCCTATCTCAGTGTCTAAGTCAGGGCTGGGTGAGATGTGGGGTGGTTTTCATGGTCAACACTGGAACTCAGACCAGGGCCAGGAGCGGGGAGGGTGGAAACAGAAGGACAGAGACTGCCTAGCACAATATCAATTAGGATAAATGATTTCCAATAAGAGTAAGCCAATGAAGAGTATGTCAGGGAATATTTGAAATACTAAGTATACATTTTTAAAGCATGTGTTAAAATAATAATCACAGTTATTATATGAATGGAAATGTTAGGAAGTTTTCAGAATAGTAATGTTAGAATGAATCGCGTGTTCAAGTGCAAATAGATTGCATGTTATTTGTACTAATTTAATTAGTGTATAAACTACGCTTTCAATAGGGAAAGCCATTTTTTTATTTGAACTGGAACAAGCCTGCATGGCCATAGAATAGAAACTCGGTAGAATAGAAGCAGTAGGTTCTGAACCGTAGAAGTAAGTAAAGAACCATTAGCAGACACAGCATGCAGGAAAGTGTGGCTGGGAAGACACCGTCTGCAGAGGGTGTCTTCAGGGTAAAGAGCAAGAAACTCTGCTAGGTCTTTCCCAGGAGTGAAACTACGCATGGGAGCAAGGAGGCCCCTTATGTTCCTAGAAGGCTGTCAGGATTGGTCTTCTAGAGCTGCCTGAACAAATTACTACAGCTGGGTGGCTTCAACAACAGACACTCATTCTCTCACTTTTCTAGAAGCTAGAAGTCCAAGATCTGGCAGAGCCATGTCAACCTCCAGGGATTGGTGGAGGGTGTCGGCAGGGGTGTGTGTGTGTGTGTGTGTGTGTGTGTGTGTGTGTTCATTTCCTTCCCTTGCCAGCTTCTGGTGGTTTCAGGCCTTCCTTGACTTGTGGCCATGTCTCTCCAGTCTCTCCCTTCACCTTCACATGGCCTCCTCTTCTGTGTTTGTGTCTTCTGTTCTGTCTCTTATGAGGGCACTTGTCATTGGATGGAGGGCCCATCTTGACAACCTATTACGATCTCATCTTCTCAAGGTCCTAAACTTAATTACACCTGCAATGACCCTTTTTCCAAATAGGTCACATTCAATGTTCCAGAGGCTGGACATGGACATATCTCTTGGGGGCCACCATTGACCACACAGTGGCTGCGAAAGCAGGCTATGGAGGCACATGCCTCAGCCTTTTCATCTCTAATATGGGATAATAGTTGTATTTATTTTACCAAGTTCATGTGAACTTTAAATGACAGAGAGTTTGGAATAGCGCCTGGCTTTTAGAAACAGCTCAGTAGTGTCAGCAGTAGTTACCAAATAGTGGATTGAAAAGAAGGGGAAGTACTGATGAAATTGAGAGCACAAAAATTATTTATAACACATGCTAAGTATTGAAGGATTGGGGGGGGGAATGTAGAATATTATATGGATTAAAAGAAAATTAGGTATAATACTCTGGGCTGCTGGAGCTGAATTCTTGTTCCATTTCTCCGTAATTTCAAACAATTTCATTTGTATCTTTTTGCTTTACTTTCCTCTGGACTCATGTGTGTGCATAAACAGGACAATGAAAGAGAATGCATTTGACTTCTGGGAGACTCTTATTTCATTTTGATCATTCTTATTGTAATTCAATTTCTGCTCTTAATAAAATTAGTTGCAAAATTCTCATTAAGCTGCTCACAGTCTTTAGGGCACTCTTAGGTAAGATTTGTTTTTCCCCTGACCTGGTTTGTCCTGAGAAATGCTCTCATGTGAGAGTTTTCCATTTTGTGTTATAATGGATGATAATTTATAGTCAGTTTTCAGGTATCCTTTGGGGACTCATGCTATTTTTTTTTATTACATTTATCATCATATTTAATTTTATAATTACACTTTTAGGCCATTGCTTCCTACTATCACTTATGATGTCCATGGGACCTGCAAGCTAAACTTAATAAGCAAAATAAGTTTGAGAAAAGTAAAACAGATTATGGAAAATAATTCTGAAGTCGAACATATTTTTCTTATATTAAACTATTGGGCATACATTTATACTAATTTTTCTCTGCTTTTCAGATAACAGAGAATTGCTTATATTCCATCCTAGAGAAAATAGTTACTTAATAACATTTAAAATTTAAGTTAAAAAGATATAGTGGGATGTATAAGTGATAGAGTTTTTAACTTGATTCCTTTGAGACCTCAGATACTCACTAAAACTACATTACATAATGAACTTGAACAGTGTCTGTTTTATTTTATTTTTAAAATATATTTTTATTGATTCAGAGGAAAGAACAGGGAGAGATAGAAACATCAATGATGAGAGAAAATCACTGATTGGCTGCCTCCTGCAGGTCCTCTACTGGGGATCCAGCCTGCCACCTGGGCATGTGCCCTGACTAGGAATCAAACCATGACCTCCTGGTTCATAGGCCGGCACTCAACCACTGAGCCACGCCAGCTGGGCAAACAGTGTCTATTTTAGATTAGGTTGCATTTAATAAGTGTGTGTGTCATGTACTATATAACCCAGGCTAATTGAAGTGGAATATAATTTATATGGATTCAGTGAAATGTACCTCAAAATATAGGATTTAGCTGATAAATCATTTGGGTAACAATAAAAATATGTGGGTTAGAAGAAATATGGTAGAAATGTCAGCAGGCAGCTAGGGAGAAATTCACAATTCCTGGTCCAGAAGAACAAAAGTTTCTGGATGACTGGGTACACAAGGCACTGGAGGTCTCTCTGCATTTGAAAGAGGAAGCAGGTATTGCAGCCCCTTGCTTTTGATGCACCCTTTCCCACCTTGTTAATAGCAGGCCCATAACTTGGTCAAAGCTTGGAGAGGGTTAATTTGGCCTGGAAGGTCCAGCCTGGCCTTTGCTTCTAGAGGACACCCGGGAGACCTGCTGCTTGCCATCACCCGAACCCGACTCACATCTAACACCTTGCAGAGAAACGGCCCATGAAACGAGGCCTTAGCATTGAACACTTGACGTTTTGCTATTGATTTCCCCCGCGGGGGTGTTGCTTTGCCACTAGCTCCTTAGCAGAAATTCTTAATATCTGTGGAAATAAATAAAAAATTTGTATATAGCCAGATGACTAGAGGTTAAAGGTTGTATCTCTGTACTGTACGCAATCCATGTAGGATTGTTATGAGGATCAAAAGCCTTTCTTCAAATGATCCTTTTCAAAAGCACTCTACTTTCCCCCAAGTAAGGATGCTCACTGGAGTTTAGAGAATTTATCTGGCAACTGCACAGAATGCACTTCAAAGATTGGGGGCTGGTGAGACCTGATTCAAACTATAGCTCCGCTAGTTGTCAATTATAGGACCTTTCATTAGCCTTGCTGATTGTCGGTTTCCTCATCTCTGTAATGATGCTGATAATACCCACTTCATAGAGTTTGTATTCATTAAACAATGATTTACATAAAGCGCTCAAACAATGATTTACATAAAGCGCTCATACATGGCCTACCCTATCTGGCACACAGTAACTTCTCCATAAACGATAAGCACTATTTATTGGTGGGGTACTCAAAGATGGTATATGAGTTTCTGGGAGGGTATAAACCTCATCAGCTCTTTCAGAGATGCAAGATTTTCATATTTTTCTCACACTTCCCACATACTAATTAATTTTCTACTTAGGTGCCAAAATGCGAATTAGCCTTGGGCAGTGTGGCTCAGTTGGTTGGAGCATCATCCCATATACCGAAAGGCACATACCCAGGTTGTGGGTTCGATCTCCAGTCAGGGTGTGTACAGGAGGCAACTGATTGACGTTTATGTGTTTCTCTATCTCCCCCCTCGCCTTTCCTCTCTCTCTCAAATCGATAAAAACATGATCTCGGGTAAGGATGAACCTCCCCCACAAACTACATGATGCCATTCCCCGGCCTCTACTCCTTCTAGGGCTTTGCGTTAGACACGGGCTAAAGCTAAACTCCTTGCCATGGCTTGGAAGCCTTCCTTGCTCCTCTAGTATCATCAGCCTTGCCCCAGCTGCACTGACCTTTCTCCTCAAAAATGCCAACTTCTTTCTCATTTCAATTGTACCTGCTGTTCCCTTTGCCTTTAAGGATCTATCCCCTCACACTAAGCCCTCTGCTCAGCAGACAGCTCTGCAGAGAAACCTTCTATGACCACCCTCAGTGGTCCTCCTGTTATCTTTTATTGAAGTCTGACTGTACCCATTTTTGCTTCTGTGTTTGTCATCTCTCTCACTTAATAAGCTCCACGGTGGCAGAGAACTTGACTTTGTACATCATTCTATCCCCAGTGTTCAGAACGGTGCCCAACATGTAGTAGGCGCTCAATAAATTTTTGTAGGAATGGATGAATAAATAAAGTCTCCATTGAGGGAGGCCTTCTAAATGTGTAGGTAAATGGGAGTTCAAAATATATCGACTATAGTTGTACATGGCTTAGTATAATTGATATGCTCCTGAAAGTTCATGTATAAATCAAATTTTCTACATGTAAAATGAATTACCATTTTAAATGGAGTTACACGATATTCCCAGAAACGATTTAGCTTCTTTCTGAGTGAGCCTCAGTTGGCAGAACAACCAGCTAAAATATAGGCACTTGCTCTTTTCAAGCTACCGAAATCCTACATCGCATAGATGAGGAAGCACTACATTGTTCCTGAGGATTGGCTGGGGCTCAGCGCTCTGTTTCTAATACTGACTACTACGCACTCAGTTAAAAAGACGTCAGGTCAACAGTAGCTGAAAATCTTAGACTTAAGGTTTAGGTAAAGAGCAGAAACACAACTATTATAAAATGTCCAGGGAATAATGACCAGGATCACAATTCCAAGCCTGTTCCTGTGAAGAAGGGCTGAGGGGCCTGGAGGTGTACAGCCCGGGATGCACCATGGCCGTCCTCGGCTTTCTGGGCCATGGCCTGGGAGAGGGTCGCACCTTTTCTGTATGCTCCCACAGGGCAAAGAGAGAACCCGTAATTGAAAGTCACTGAGAAATAAATTCTCACTCAACTAACGTAAGAACTTATGGATACTAAACTTGTCTACATATGGAATGGTCTCAGGAAATGATGAGTTATTATCACTGGAGGTATTTAAACCAACTGATGAGAACTTACTGGAGACATTTCAGCAAGGAATCCAGCTTATTTCAGCAAAATAATTTTCTGTTCAATTCAGGGCCAGTCCATTCATGATGGCCCATGGTACTTGATTGAGGAGTTCGAAAAACTTACAGAAAAAAAAGATTAGCCCTGGCCAGTGTTCTCAGTTGGTTAGAACGTTGTTCCCTGCACTGAAGAGTCTTGGGTTTGATTCCTGGTCAGGGCACATACCCAGGTTGCAGGTCTGATGGTCGTGGGGTGTGTGGGAGGCAACTGATCGATGTCTCTCTCTCTCTCTCTCTCTCTCTCTCTCTCTCTCTCTCTCTCTTTCTCTCTCTCTGCCTCCCTCTTTCTCACCCCCCCCTTTCCTTTCTTCTTTCTCTAAAATCAATGAAAAACGTCCTTGGATGATGACTTAAAAAAATATTAAATTTGCCATCCCTTTTCCAAAGGATGCTTTATATTTGCATTGGGAATAATAGTGAGCGAATCCAGTGGGGCTTCGTGGTGGGTTGTGTTGATACCTATGGAGAGTATCTAGTAACGACAGATGGCCACCTAACTGCCTTCAGAAAGGATGGGCTGCGTTTACTGCAGGATCTCTGTTTTGCCACGTGGGATTTGCTGATTGAGACCGTGCCGCCCAAAGCCCTCTTTCTCTCTATTTGACTCTCAGGCTCTTTCCTAAAGTAATGTTAAGTGCTTAGAGTGTATCATGTTGGAGAGGTGTGTCTGCTCGAAACACATGCAAGTCTCAGGCACCTTGGCTGGTGCTCAGAGTTCAACAATTTGTGCTTGAAAATAGACCTTCTGATCTGTCAAGATCTGTCCCGTCACCCTGCTTCTCACACCTAATTCTGTGAGTTTTGATTTTAAAATTCTGATAATAAATCAAGATTGGAACTCTGCTATGTTACTGTCTTCCATTTGCCTTGGTTCAATTTTTAAGCTTTTGCTTTTGATAACCTCCCAGTAGGTAACTTAGAGTCCTAGGCATATTTTTGTTTCAGCCACTAGAGAAGAAGAAGAAAAATGTTAAAAAAAAGAAGAGATATTTAAAATTTCCTTTTTGGAAGGCACAATTTGTTCATTTCCTATCAATGCCCTAGGCAGCCTTTCAGAAGCGGCGGAGTTTCCTAGAAAAAGGATCCTGCACTCCAGCTCTCATTACTTAAAGTCACTGTAAAAGTTTCCCATCATTTCAAACACACAATTGATTCTGTGTTCCTGTTGTGACTCCATCATATTCCTAAGGATGCCCATAATACTGAGATGGCCTCTAGCTGAATAGTCCAAATGGGCGTCTTAAGTTGTTATTGGAATGAATTTTCAAAGCTTTGAGAATTATAAAGCCTCTCCCTCACCATCCAATTTATCCTCCGAATTTCTACTGCTGCATATTGTTATATTGCTACACTATTTTTGAATCGAATTTTTTAATAATGTTTTAGTAAAAAAGTAACAAAATTGCCTTCCTGTAATGTAATTTAGAAGGCTTACTGTGTTCTTAAATACGTTATTTTATAAGACAGCATGTACCAATCTCTCATGTAAATGCAGCCCCCAAATCATCTAAAAAGCACTTGGAAAATATAATTTGATTTAAAACATTTCTTTGAAGAATTCTAGAATTATATAAAGTCAGCATAAGCTTTATTATTATTTTTTTCTAAATGGAGAATAATTACATACTATTACTTTCTTTTATTAAGATTTTACCTATGTCCCAAGAACTCGATGGTGTCACAAATAAATGCAAACATTATAGCATTACATTTTTTTATAATCATAATTTTTTAAAAAATTATATACATCAGTAGGCAAAGAAAAAAGATATGCTTTGTTGCTATTACCAACTAACTATTCTGAAAGTCATTTGTGGCTTACTTCCCTGGTTTTACCTGTTGACCTAGAAATAGCAGTCTTTATTATTATTATTATTATTATTATTATTATTATTATTAATCCTCACCAGATGGTATGTTTATTGATGAGAGAGAGAGTGAAAGAGAAATATCAATGTGAAAGAGAAACATCGATTGGTTGCCTCCTGTACACACCCGACAGGGGATTGAACCCACAGCCTTTTGTTGTACAGGACGATGCTCCAACCAACTGAGCCACCGGCTGGGGCAACAGCAGTCTTTTCAGCCACACCTGTGCTGGCCACGCGGCTGTTCACGTGGTCAGTTGTATCACAGTTCCCTTTCAACCTCATCCAACCTCAGGCAACACAAGTTGAAAATGCTTTTTGGCATTTTATATAAAATAGCAATGATACGTAAGGTTCCATTTTATGACCCCAAAATGGCTCCATGTGTGGGTAATAGAGTCAGATAACTCCTGGAACTTTTATTTTACAAAGATGTAAAGCTAGAGAATCAGGCCATGAGGCTCAAGTCTTTCTGAAAATGCCTTGTCATATCACTGACAGTGTCTCAAGCACACATATTTCATTGAGCTCCGTGAATTAGTATGTCGACTTTTCACCTCAATAATTCCTTGGTATTATGTGGGATGTGGCTAGAATTTAGATTTAATACTCGTGATTCAATTCATTCAAAGATCTGTATTGAAGGTGTCATTTCACGATGTACAAAAGTCAAAACAGCTGCAAAAATAATTTAACAATTGCAAGTTTCTTTAGTGATTTGTTAATCCTCTACCCCGTGGGCCCTGGTAAGTATGCCAAGTATTAATGAGAATCAGGTTCATGTTGGTTAGAGGGCATAGAATTTATATTCTCTTTCAAGGGTGGTTGTGTGGTTTTACATTATTCGCACCCATCTTAATTTAAGCTGTGTTTATCTGGTGGTATTTCCTCGAGTTTCTGTCCTAAGGGTGACACCCTGCTCTTGCCTCCAAGTGAGACATTTAATT
The DNA here is from genome assembly GCF_951640355.1 of Cnephaeus nilssonii. Lineage (NCBI taxonomy): Eukaryota > Metazoa > Chordata > Mammalia > Chiroptera > Vespertilionidae > Cnephaeus > Cnephaeus nilssonii. The sequence goes on from NC_137072.1 coordinate 88,745,320, forward strand.
GTAGGGCTTGCACCCATAGCAATTTTACTGACATTTTTCTCTGACATGGGAATTATTTCAAGACTGAACAGCATGTGTAGAATTCGCTGACTTGAAGGGAGGGGATCAGGTGAGCAGGGACGGCGTGAGCTCCTGCACAGACCGGATTACATTGGGAGTTGGTAGTGACGGCTCTGCTCCCGACTTTGCTACGGATCGCTTTATTCTAAGCAAGCCACCACATTATCCTTTGACTGTAATTCATCCATTTCCCCAATAAATGTTTATGGAGTGCTGACGGTACATAGTAGGGATACAGCAGCAAAAAAAAACAGACAGGAATCCTTGGCCTCATGGAGCTTATACCATATTGGAAAGAGATAGACAATAAGCAAATAAATAGATAGCAAATAAATAAGTAAAGTAGATCAGATAGTGATAAGGGCCATGGAAAATGTCCAGCAGGAAAGCTTTGGGAGAATGGGGGTATGGTGGCAAGAGATGCAATTTTAAGCAGAGTGTTGTTCAGGAAGACCTCACTAAGTAGATTACATTTGACCCCTCAGGAGATAGGGATCTAGGAGGTGAGGGAGACCCAGATATTCTGAATGTTCTGTGGGAACTGACCTAGGTGGGAAAGAGGGCCTGATGGAATCAGTCCTGCAAGTAGCTGCAGATGCTGTTGGCAAGGATGTGAGTGTTGGGGGGTAGACATAAGGGAGGGTAGAGGGTCTTGCAGAGCTTGGGAGCGAACTACCTCTCAGCTTCTAACATCAGCTCATTCAAAAAGGATATCAGAAAGTTATCAATTTATTTATTCTCCTATCAAGCACATATTAGCACCTACAGTGTGCCAGGCACATAGTTTGATGCGAGAGATGTAGAGATGAAGAGCACACAGTTCTGCCTTTGAGAGATTCCCTAATAATAGGAAACCAGATACGAACACACTTAAATGGCTGTACAATGTGAACAGCTTACAAGGTTTGGGGGTAACACAGAGAGGAAGGAAGAACTCTTTTTATCTGGCATTGTTAGAAATAGCTGCTTCCAGAGAAGTGGTAACAGCTAAATTGGGTTTTAGAGGATGAATAGAAGTTTGCTATGTGGAAAAGGTGGGAAAAGAAGGCATTTCAGGTAGAGTAACAGCCTAGGTCTATTATATATTAGGGAAACTACAACTAGTTTAATTTTACTAGAACATAAAATGGGGAGAGAACAATTGGATTTGAAGATGTAAAATTAGCAGTACTTCATGATTAATTACACATAAATAGTGGGGTTGAGGGTTAGGCAAAGGTTTTGGGACTTGAGGACTTGGGTAGATGGTATTACCACCAACAAAATTAGGCATGTCAAAGGAGTGGTGAGATAATGAGTTAATATTGTCTCAATCTGGTTCAAGAAGCGCAAGACAGTAATTTTCCTTTCCGTGGAGATAAAAACAGCTTTCCTCTGTAGGAGGTGCCATGATTTATACATTCATGCCAGTGGTACACTGATAAACTGGCTCCCTGAAAAAAAACAAAAAAAACTGTCGTTTGTAGCATTTGCTGATTTCTGTGGTGGATTTCACAGCAAAGTTTTCAAGTTAGCAAGAGTTTAACAATTTATAGCACACCACTACATTTTATCCCTTTACCAGTATTTGCTGAGCTCCTGCTAGGGGTGATGCATGCGGCATTACTTCTCCATATCCATTTCCACCTTCCTCCATCTCACAGGTTCTCAATGGCTACTCTCAACTCCTTGTTATGCGGGCCTCCCCAAGATGGCAATTTGCTTCTTCAAAACTAATAAGGGTGAGAGTCTCTAGCAATAGAGAAGTCACATCTTATTTATGATAGAAATGACCATCTGTTGGTTGGAAACAAGTCACTAGCCAGCCCACCCTAAAAGGAAGGGGCTCGCACAGGCCTGAACACCAGAAGCCAGAGGTTATTGGGGGTCATCTTAGAGTCTGCCTGGGAGATTCTGTTTTTGGAGGGGGGTAGTTTTAAACCTTGAGCTCTCCTAATATATTTAAAAATTAGTTTATTTGCCAAACATAAAATGTGACAATTAAATGTAAATATGAGATCCTGAATGGAGATTTTTAGGGATATTTAATTTAGTTAAAGATATTGTGCCAATGTTAGTTTCCTGGTTCTGATCATTGAACTGTAGTTGTGTAAGGTGTTAGCCTTGAGGGAGCCTGGATGCAGGATATATGGCAACTTTCTATACTATTTTCATAACTTTTCTATAGGTCAAAAGTAGTTAAGAAGTTAGAAAAAGTCATTTGTAAAATTTAAAAATTCTTAGTCATATCAGCCTACTCTGCAGCTGTATCTTATTCAATAATTTTAACATTAGATCTTATCAGAACTTTTTTTTGCAGCCAAAGTCTAAAAGTGTTTTGGGGATGGAGATATGTTGTTAAAAAGGGAACAATAAAGAAAAATCTGTAATTTTTTTTGGTAAATAAATTTTAAAAATTGTTGATAAATTTACTTAAAAATATATAGGTAAAATCTCCAAGTTTTTAATAGATAAATCATTTTAGAACCTCCCTCCTAGTGGAAACACAATAAAAACCTCACTATCATTATATAGTATAACTAGTGGCCTGGTGCACAAAATTCGTGCACGGGGGTAGGGGGTGTCCATCAGCCCGGCCTGTACCCTCTCCAATCTGGGACCCCTCGGGCATCCCTCTTGCCATCAGGGACTGCTGGCTCCTAACCACTCACCTGCCTGCCTGCCTGATCACCCCTAACCACTCTGCCTACTGCATGATTGCCCGGAACTTCCCTCCCCGTCGATCTTCTTGCCCCAAACTGCCCCCCGCCCCAGCCTGCTTTCCCCAAACTGCCCCTCCGCTGGCCTGATCACCCCCAACTGGCCCCCCCGTGCTGACCTGCTCACCCCCAACTGCCCCCCCTGCTGGCCTGATTGCTCCTAACTGTCTCTGCCTCGGCCCCACCACCATGGCTTTGTCCAGAAGGATATCTGGAAGGTCTCCCAGTCTAATTAGCATATTACCCTTTTATTAGTATCAATTACTCATATAATAATTGTTTCCTGCTTAAACTTTAGTTGAAATGTGTTAGAGACTTTTGCATGACACCAAGTGCACTTCACACACCAATTTAAAATAATCACCACTTCTAAAATAGTATTCTGATAGCCAGATCCGACCCCTGCCCGCGCTGAGCACTGTTTTCAGATGTCAGTCTGCTTGTTGCTTGGATATAGGCACTTATGTTCCAAAATAGTGTGGTCTATCTCACCCACTGCTCCATGTGATGAAAGCAAAATACTTCAGCTCCTCATGGGCAGTTGAATGCCATGCCAAACCAGAGCAAATGGCTCCTCATTTTGCTCACTGTTCGAAAGGACTGCTGGTTATTAATACTCTCTCACTGTTTCACATGTCCTGGTCCAGCAATTTAAAGCTTATGGGCCTCTCTTGGTTACACCTCCTAGAGCTATTTGGAAACACTCTAGACATTTTTCTTAGAACCCATTTTTAGAATGGGAGGCCTAATGGTATCTTAATGTCTCTGTATATTCCCAGAACAAATTTTCGAGGAAAAAAAATGTCTATTACTTTCTGAAATTTAGCAAAACCGGTGGGGTTATCACTGCTCCTCTGAGAAGCACTGTGTTAAGGGATACATTTTGATGTATGAAATGTTAGTGATAAAAGCACCGTATAAGCTCAGCTCTTCCAAACCTCTCACTTTTCAATTGTGGAAACTGAGTCTTGGTGTGGGTGAACCGTTGGCCCAAGATCAGACACTGAGGAGTGGCCGTGTGAAAGTTACAGGGTGGCGGGCTTACCCTTTCTTGCGGAAAGTGTCCATAGGAAAAGTCAATGAGAATGTCAGCTTAGGAGTTAAGACAGCTTTAGAACAGAAAGCAGTCTGCTGGGCCCCTGCATGAAACTTCATTGCTCTCCCTGTAGAGGATTCCGAGAAAAAATGTGGCATGATCCAAACATATGTGGGCTCAGGGGTGAGAGAAGGTCCAGGAACCACCTGGGAGAGTTGAGCCTCGAGAGTTAGCTTTGCAGTGATCTCCCGCTCCCCAGTGTTGGATGAGTTTTTCCCTCTTGTAAATGGCATCTGAAATGCTGTTAATTAGAGATTCCTTTGCTCCAGCAAGTCTTCTAACGATGCAAACACCTTTGGGAGGATTAAGTGTCCATCTGTTATTATAAATTACTCTGTGTTATTGTCAGCGTTCTTTGAGAGCCCAATTGCGATCTGCTCACTTGGGGGAATGCAGTTTTGATTGCAGGCAAGGAAGACAATGTTTAAGAGCAAGTAATGTTCTGGTGGAGATGACTGTCTAGGTGGGGTGCTTGAGTGGGGTCCGGATGATATCAGAGACTGCGACCTGGGTCAGGGACTCAAAGGCAAGGGAAAAAATGCCAGAGTCAAGCCTTGCTGGTCTTGTAGTTTTACGGTGGGCTATCTCACACCTGGAAAGGAAAGCTACATAACTTTCTCCTTCCCTTGTGTTCCTTCGCCCCTTTGGCAAACACTGATCATTGCAGCTTAACTAGGAGTTTGTAGAATGAAGGAGAACCCAATCTCTGTGTATATGGCTGGTCCACTCCGAAAGTGCCTATCAAGTTCCTACCTGCCCTTGAGTTGTGCTTTGGAACACACATGCCTGGAGTAAGAACTGACATGTAGTAGAGTAGTTAATAGAGTGGGTCCTGGGTCAATAGTTAATAAAGTGGGTCCTGGGTCCTTGACTTTGGCATTTTTTCCCTTGCCTTTGAGTCCCTGACCCAGGTCCCAGTCTCTGATATCATCCGGACCCCACTCAAGCACCCCACCTAGACAGCCATCTCCACCAGAACATTACTTGCTCTTAAACATTGAATCCTGGCTCTGACACTCACTCCCTCCCTCAATGACCTTGGCCAAGTCTCTTGTTTTTCCTGTGCTTCAGTTTCCTTATTTGGGTATTAGGGATGATAGTACTGGCACTTGGCACTTAGAGCTGTAGTGAGAAATGAAGGTGTCAATGCGCACGAAGCACTCAGAAGAGAGTGTCTAGCAATGTGCACAGGAATTCTATGTTCTCCACCTTCCTCAACCATGTACCCACGTTTTAGTTGAGAAAATATAGTCTCTGACTTCTCTGGGATGAGATAGAAAATGTTATTTAAGGGATACTTTCTTAGTCCTATAAATACCTAATATATTTCCTGAATGGCAGTCTGGTATTCTTTTTACACCAAGATACTTGCCCGGAGCAGGCCAACATGTTTTATGCCTTAAGCGTAATCTTTCAAGTGCAAAACCTATCGTTCTACATCTTCACTAACAAATTTAATGACATATGAATGTAGATAGATAGCTATGTGAATATCAGGACTCTAAAAGATATTCAGTTTTGGCCCTGGCTAGGTAGCTCGGTTGGTTCTGATATGCCAAGGTTGCAGGTTCAATCCCTGGTCAGGGCACATACAAGAATCAACCAATGAATGCATAACTAGGTGGAATAACATCTCTCTCTCTCTCTCTCTCTCTCTCTCTCTCTCTCTCTCTCTCTCTCTCCCCTCTCTCTCAAATCAATTAAAATAAACCTATTCAGTTTTAACACAAGTTTCTAACCTTCAGATTATGAGGTTCAAAGCGCTCGTATCTGAAGGAAATTGCTGAGTACCCCTTTTCCACATTTTTATATATAAAAGATTTCTCTCCCAAGAGAGATCCTGTTTGATCAAGGAACTCTTAAAGCCCAATTATTAGGTCCTTATATGAGCATAGACAATATAGGAGAGTAGATAGAGTGTGGACTGAAAGTAGAAACATCTGGATTCTCTTCCCAGTTCTTCCATTAAGAAGCTATGTGACCTTCAGTCGATCCCAGAATCAGGTCCTGTCTCAAATGAAGGGTTTGAACGAGGTGTTGTTTAAGGTTTCTTACAGATCTAATATTGTGTGGCTCTGAAACATGTTAGTGACACTACATTGGTGAAGTGTGTGCTTTGCTTTGACTGACATGTATATTTTCTTTCCCAGTTTTTTTTAAAAAAATCATTTGAAATGCTCACCAGCCAGGGTGAGAGATGCAGTCTGTAGCTGCAAAGCAGAAAAAGCCACCGGGGTCTCTAAGAGAACAAACCCAGGGCCTTGGCACTGTAGCTTCCTAGTCCCCAGACACTAAGCGTTGGAGCCAGAGTGTTTGACGGCACGTCAGGGGAATACAGGCAAGCTCCGGGGCATCAGTTCTCTTACCATTAATAGACAGTTGTCTGCATTTTTCTATTTTGCAGAAGATAAAATAGAAATCTGAGAAGATGAGTAACTTTATAAACTATCGATAAATGCATTGCTTATAACTGAAAGTAAATAACTGAGTTGCCACATGTCTTCATGTGTCTTTTCCAGGGAGGCAGTGGAAATTAAGGAACAGCTTTCCCTCTGCCTCTCAGAGATACTTTGAATTTCTCAAAGGGAAGAACAGAAATGAGATGACCCTATTTTGTGACCTACTTCTGCCTTTCCAATTTGGGGGCCTTTATTTCCAGGTTAATTGACTCCTTTTGACATTAAGTAGAGCTCCTTTTGGATTGACAGGTTTACGTTAACACCTCAAATCTCAGAAGAAAAATACTGGGGGAGTCGATGCTTCTACAGGAGATCGATGATGTATTATGGAACTAGCTTATTCCCTCTAGAACCAGGACATTAGGATGTCTGACACTCTTGTTATAGGATTGAATGTAGAAATTTAAGCTGTTGACACAGTGAATATAAATTAAGATACTATTACAGCCCTCATGGCCAACTTTAATTTCATTATTATTTCGAGAAGCCGTCTATAAAAATGTTAATTTTCACTTTTCTCTTTTCTTCTAGTCACGGGCTCCTGCCCTGTCGGTCCTTCTGTGAGGCTGCAAAAGAGGGCTGCGAGTCAGTCCTGGGGATGGTGAACGCCTCCTGGCCCAATTTCCTCAAATGCTCCCAGTTTAGAAACCAAACCGAAAGCAGCAACATCAGCAGGATTTGCTTCTCACCAGAGCAGGAAAAAGGAAAGCAAGGTAGGTGTCTGTGTTTCGTTGCATTTTTAACAGTTGTAATTGAACTATGCCATTCATACAAGGGTGCATACAAATAATGTGTACAGTGCAATAACTGTTATCACAGGGACCAGACCTGTGGAATCCACATCCGGATCAAGAAAGAGAATATGATCAGCACCCCAGAAACACTCTGAGCCCTCTCCTGGTAGCCTCCCCTCCCAAAAGAGCCTCTCCCCTGCCTTCCAGCACGTTAGGTAGTTCTGCCTAGTTCTTAACTTGATATCAATGGAGTCCTATAGTGTGTCCTCCTTTCGTATCTAGCCGCCTTTGCTCAACATTATGTTTAAGAGATCCATTATGTTTTCATCTTCTTGTGGTTTACTCATTCTCATTGTTGTATAGTATTCTAATATATTATTAATATCACAATGCATTTTTCTAGTTGATGGACATTTGAGTTTTTTTCTGGCTATTATGAATAGTGATACTATGACTACTGTATTCTTGCTCATGTCTTTGATTGGCTATGTATTTGTTCAGCAAAAGAGTTTTTAAAGTGGTTGTCGCAATTTATACTCCTATGAGCTATGTGTGAAAATGGCAGTGGCTCGAAATCTTCCCCAACACTTAGTATCACCTGTCTTTTTCATTTTGGCAATTCTGATAATAGTATTGTATCTCTTTGTGGTTTTAAGTTGCATTTCCTGATAAATTTAATTGAATTTTCACAAATTTTTTATTTGAATATCTCTTTTTGCAAATTGTGTGTCCAAATATTTTGCCCATTTTTTCATTGGGTAGTCTGCCTTTGTCCTCGACTTATACTTCTTTACGCATGCTGGATATGCAGTCTGTGGGATATACGTATTGTGAAGAGTTCCCACTCTGTGGCTTCCCTTTTCTCCTTCTTCTTGGTGCCTATGATGGAATAGAAGGTCTTACTTTTAATGGGTCTACATTATTGATCACTTCTGGTCCTCAGCTTTCTATTTTTTAAAAATATATTTTTATTGATTTCAGAGAGGAAGGGAGAGGGAGAGGGAGATAGAAACATCAATGATGAGAGAGAATCATTGATTCGTTGCCTCCTGCATGCTCTCCACTGGGGATCAAGCCTGCAACCAGGGCATGTGCCCTTGACCAGAATAGAACCTGGGACCCTTTAGTCTATATAGGTCGACACTTTATCCACTGAGCCAAACCGGCTAGGGCATCCTCAGCTTTCTAGACTCTCCTGCTCTAGTATATAGGAGCCTCTTTCTAAGTTACTTGGCTTTCACACTTGAGTTGCAGTTGCCTGTAGCTTTGAGTTATCTTTTTCTAGGACATTGATTCTCAGCAGTAAGCTATCCAATCCATTGTCCTTATAGTTACCATTCCTCTGTACGTCTCAAACACTTGGTAAGTTACCCCATTCAGGGCATTCCTTTCCATAGGCATACTATTCCAATTCACCTCTGTTGAGGGTTTTAAAAATTGGACTACCTCCTCATGCTAGGAAATGTCTATCGCCACTTAACCATCAATGATGTTAACTTCACTACCATCCCAGCATGTGATCCAGATCAAGAACCCCATCATATCACCTCCTTTCGTGGACTGCTCCTGGGACTGTCACAAGTTGAGGTTTCCAGAAGCAGCCACTGGGATGGAGTGTGTTGTACAGGGTATTTTAGGTAAAGGAGAGAGAAAGCAGGATTGGGCAGAGGGACATGTTAAAATAAGACCCAGGCCCATAAAAGCCTCAGCTAAATCCATGGGGAGCTGTGAGGCATACATGGCCTGAGAGAGCTGTTCCATGTTGAGCCAAGATAGCTGGGTCTTTACAGTGTTGTGCCGCATAATGATGCTTTGGTCAACAACGGACCTCATATACAACAATGATCCCGTTAGGCTTAATGCAGCTAAAAATTCCTATTGCCTATAACCATCATAACATCATTACAGTGCATTAATCACATGTTTGTGGTGATGCTGCTGTAAACAAACATACTGCACTTCCTGTTGTAGAAAAAATAGCACATACAATTATGATAATAAATGACTATGTGTAACTGCTTTATGTACTTGCTATACTATACTTTTTATTATTATTTTAGAGTGTACAGTTTCTACTTATAAAAAAAAACTAGAGGCCTGGTGCACGAATTTGTGCACGGGTGGGGTCCGGCTGGCCCACCCCAATGGGGGCCCATTGGGCCAGGCCAGCTGTGGGGAGGGGCTGCGGGTGGTGGGCCGGCTGGCCCCGCACCTGATCGGGTGTTGGGGGCTAATCGGGGTCCGGATCAGGCTGGTTGGCTGCTGCAGTGCTTGTCATAGCCACCAGTCGTTCTGGTCGTTCTGGTTATTCCACCATTCTGGTTGCTGGGCTTTTATATATATAGACTAGAGGACTGGTGCATGAATTTTTGCATGAGTGTGGTCCGGTCAGCCTGCCCCAATCGGAGCTGATCAGGCCAGGCTGGCCTGGGGGAGGGACCGTGGGTGGTTGGAGGGCTGGCCCCACTCCCTGGTTGAACTCCCGGTCTAACTCCCGGTCGAGGAGACAATTTGCATATTAGCCTTTTATTATATAGGATGTTTGCTGTAAACCAGTGTGCCAAGTTACTCCAGCAGCAGCCTCAGACATCTCGTGTTTACTGTGTCTCTTGCTTGCATCACTTTCTCTTGTGCTTGATTTAATCTCATGTTGTTTGTACAGGCACATGCTGTACAGATTTGTAGCCTAGAAGCAATAGGCTATTCCATGTAGCTGAGGTGTGTAGCAGGCTGTACTGTCTAGGTTTGTGTAAGTGCACTCTATGATGTTCACACAAGGATGAAGTTGCCTAACAACGCATTTCTGAGAATGTATCCTGTTGTTAAGCTGGGCATAACTGTATACCCCCCTCACTCAGTCACTGGATGTGGTGCTTCCTGGGAAGAGTGTGCCTTGGTGAGGCAGCTCTCTGCAGCTGAGGCAGAGCTTGAAGAAGGGGCTAGAAGCTGTTGGCTGACAGTGAAGGAAACAAATTCTCTCCTGAATGGTAGGCACATAGAGTATGAACAGATCTCCTGATCCAATCCGAGACTGGGCTGATTTTGCTGTGTTTATAAGAAATTATAATACGACTCCATGTACCTCTGGTTCGTTTCCATTCTGAGGCAGCATTTCTCCAGTGGGCCCCACTGAGAAACTGAGACATCTACTGCAATCCGCTCCTCCATGGGCAGTTCCAAATGCTCATGTTTTTCTTCTGAGGACAACAGGATTGCTGGAATTTCCGCTGCACTTTGCAGAAGTTTTCTGCTGAGCTCTTTAACTCCTTCTCCTCCTCCTCCTCCTCCTCCTCCTCCTCCTCCTCCTCCTCCTCCTCCTCCTCCTCCTCCTTCTTCTTCTTCTTCTTCTTCCTCTTCTTGATAAATTATAGTCACTTTATTTTGTATTATTCTCACTATTACCCAAAACCTATTCATGGATTTCCTCTTTAATCACAGGACAATATATTTCATAGATTTTTAGAGCTGGGATGGACCTTTTTTGTTGTGTTGTTAATCCTCACCCAAGGATATTTTTCCATAGATTTATTTTTCACTTTTTTTTTTTTTTAATTTAGCTTCTTGTTCTTTGTGGCAAATGCCTTGAGGGGAAATCCTTAAATGCCTTAAAGGGAAATCCTTCCCATGGCCCACTTGTCTGTGTCTCCTTTCTCACTGCTTATTTGATCCCTCAATACCCTTTTTTTTTTTTTTTTGGCAGCACTAAAATGCTAATTTTTGTCTCTCTACCCCTGTGGGATTGCCAAAGCTCTACTGACTTCTTTACCTCTTTGCAGTGGCCCAATGTCCAGATTCTCAGTTTCTAGCACCAAGACAAGAATCAGCAAGTTCCGTAAGACAAAGAGCATTGCAGAACCTCGGCTGTTTTTCCTGTGGTTATCTTCTCTCTGAGGTCTTAGCCACTCACCTCTTACTAGTCTCACCAGCTGCCAGATGCCTTTAAATAGATGTTTCTTGTGTTTTATCTGGCACTTCCGGTATTATGGTGAGGGCATTGACTTGCCACAAGTTACTACATCGTAGCCAACAGTAGAAGTTTGTTTTATTTCTTTTTAGCACAGTCTTTAGTAGAGGTCTGATGCTAAATTAGGATTCCTTCCAAACGATGGTAGATAGCAACAAGCCATCAGAGGGATGAGTGAGTGTTTGTATCTGAAAGAAGTCTCTCAAATCTCTTGTCGTCCATCTACACTTGCCCCTCTTTTGGTAAGAACGCTCTATCAGTGGTCATTTGGACAATGTAGCATGTTGATAGAGGACTTAAAAATCCACAGAGTAAATGTGAAAATGAAAATGTCATCAGTGTTCTTTAACACTGATGGTCAAAAAGTACTAGTTTTTGAAAATCAAAATAACATTCGTAGTCCTTCGTAGCTCAAGCTGAAATGCCACTTAATATAAGTTCTCCAAATATCAGAAGTTATTACAAATCTTCTGATCTTGGAAAAGATTGATGATCCATTTATATTTGAAAACCTGTATTTAAGGAAAATAGAAATTTCCTAAGTACATTCATCTCATTTTCTCTACTTGTCATAGTCTTTTTAGAATTATTGGTTATAATATTTTTCGATGCAGACTTAATTACACCAGGATGCTAGCCATCATATATATGTTCATAATATGTGTGTTAGGGATAAAGCTACTGTTAGTTATGATCTTTGTGTGTATGTAAAATTATAATTTCTAGCACACACATAGTTATTAAAATATGTTTATGTACTAAGAATATACTCTATGCTAACTAGAAAAGTACTTATCATAGAATATAGTCATAATCATATAAGGGTTTATGCTGTAGGGCCACTTATAACTATAACCCATGAAGTTCTTTTCTCATTTTTTTTCATTTATTCAGTGAATACCTACTCTGTCCAGAGAATTAAACCAGGAAATCTGAAGAAATAAAAGTAATTACAGTATTCATAAAATTAATTTATACCCGTCCAGTGTGGTAGTTCTCAACAAGGGATGATTTTGTAGCCCCGACCTGGGAACTCTTGGCAATGTCTATAGATGTTTTCGTTGTCACAACTCTGGGGACAGAAGGAGTTGCCATGGGCATGTAGTGAGTAGAAACCTACTATGGTGCTACAAACCACCAATGCACAGCTCAGCCCCCGCTGCAAAAACTTATGTGGCCCCAAATATCCATAGTGCTGCTTTTGGTCTGGCACAGCACTCTATGTTTTGCAAAGTACTACTGCTACTACGACTACTACTACTAACGACCACTCTTCCTTCCTGTAGGCGTGTTAAACCTAATCTGGCACACCCATATGTGAGAAACCATGTAAAAAGAATTGTAACTCCGATGTCCCACAGAAACTATAAAGCGACACAGGTTAAATGTCAATGGAGTTGAGTGAAGTCCATTACATAAGGAATTCTGCATTTTTTAAAAGAGGAAGGGTCCCGTTTGACAAAAAGAAGGTGGTCTGGTGTAGGCATTCAACACTGTGAACTTGTACTGGGGGTCAGGTTCCTACTTAGCCTATGAAATGAGTGATGACTAAAAGTTCACTCTCATCTCAGTCTTCTCCTTCCCACTTGTGAAATCATTGGCCCCAAGAAAATAGTAAACCCCCTTTACATTATGGACCCCATTCTCCTTTCCAAAGTGCTTTCACAGCTGTAAGCTCACTTGGCTTCCAGAATAAACCCCTGATAATTCATCTTCATTTTATATATTAGAAAACTGAGAGGTTCAGGGAGGTCATTCCAAGGTTATTTTTAAATCCAGCTCCCTGGGCTGTATCATCTGCCCACTAGTCCACCATCCTGGGAAAGCCCATCCTGATTGGATTATTAATTCTAGAACACTACCCTCTGTTACAGCCCCTTCTCACAAGAACTTTCAAAATGTCTTTCAGACTGAATTGAGCCAAAACCCACAACTTGTAACAGCTGCTTTTTCCAATGCACAGCTCTGTAAATTCAATTCATCTTCTCCGAGCATCCTTTAAATCAGTCATAACTCCGAAGATATTTTGTTCTCAGATAGAATGATACACAGTTGTCTCATCCTTTCCATCTCATGCTGATGTTGAGTCTTGTGAAGTAAATAATGTGCTAAAGTGATAATGCTGTGGGAACTGTTCTTCAGAGGTTTTAAAATAAACATTAGTGTGTGTTTCCAGAGTTGAGTTGTGAGAACACAGGGGGCAAAAGGTCAAGGCCCATCAATCATTCTCAACTTCCTGACTAATCCTTCACTCTACCTTGTCTGAAATCCTATATGGAAAGTAGTTTTTAAATGGTATTTCTCTGTCTCTAAAGAGATCCCCCCTGTCATGAAGCAACTTTGGCTATTTATTCCTTCATTTTCCTTTTCCTTTCCTGGTATCTTATTTGCTTTGCTAGCTCTGGTTGCTGATAGCAACCACTTCAGTGCATTAACAGCAAAATTGTAGTTTCAGGATGCTGGTAAAACACATACTCTGAATTTCTCCTACTTGAGTGTGGTTGATTTGGGAGAAATTATGTAATACTATTTCTTTGAGACACTTAGTGTCATTGTTTTGCCGGAGATAGATGATTATAGATATAGCATCATGGAGTTACTAAAAACTAGCCATGCCCTTTTCATTACAATAAATCGTTGACTAAAATGAGCTTTTCCTAGAACTTCAAATTTTCCTATATTTATAATTTTAAATTATTAAAAATTAAATTACAAAAACATTTTTTTCTTCCATATGTGGATGCTTTTTTTTAAGGGCACCAAACTTAGGTCTGAAGGCTTGTATTCAAGCTCTGACTGTTTTACTTAATAACTGCGTGGTCCTGAGCAAGTTTCTTAAACCCTTTTAACCTCTCTTTCCTCAACCATAGAATAGAAGTAATAATGCCTGGATGGTAGAACTGTATTATGGACTAAATGAGATAATGTATTTGAAAGAATTTTGGCAGCCCTAATGCACTATGCAAATGTAAATGGTTCTATTCAGAAGACATTTAGAAGCATATTCTATGTACCAGGCAGTTTACCAGGAACTGGAAAAGGGAAAATATAAGACTGGAAACCATGAAAATTCTAGAAAAATGTAGGCAGTGAAATCGCGGAAATTTCTCGTAGCAATATTTTTTCCCAATACATCTTCTCAGGCAAGGGAAACAAAAGGGAGAATAAACAAATGGGACTACACCATATCTGATCTGTCAGCAAGTTCTATTGAGTCCATTGTCAAATATACACATAATCCAACCAGTGCTCACCACCTCCACAGCCCCTACCTGGTCCAAGCAGGTCACGTGGACTCCTGTGTGGATTGTCCCTCCAGCCTTTATTAAGTTCTTTGAAGCCTCCCTATGCCCCTGCAGGCTATTCCCCACACAACAGCAAAATGTTCGTTTTTTTTTTTGCTACTCAAATCCTATTGATCTCTTAGATGTTCACATCTTCCTCCTCCAAGTTTTCTATTGGTTACCCATCTCAGTCAATATAAACGCCACCATCTTTACAACCTTCAGGCCCCTCCCTAGTGCTGTTGCATCGCACAACTATGGGAGAGCCTCAATCACACAGGAACCAATGTAAATACTTCCTCCAGGAGTTGTGCAACATAGACCTTCTGCCTTACATTATCTGGCCCCCGGTTACCTCTCTAATTTCTCTCTTAATACTTTCCTTCAGGCTCTCTAGGTTCCAGCTACTCTGCTCCATCAGTCTGCCATACTTTGCCCCCAGTGAAAAAATTATATCCACTCTCAGTGCTTTGAAGCACCTGTCGGTAGGGGGGTAATATAAGCATGTGAGGGAGAGTGGCCAAAGAGAAGGAAGAGAAGCTATACCAGCAACAGCTACATTACTATTGTTATTTGGTTAGTGACACAGCAAAGTACATGGAAGAATTCTTAATAAACTTCATGATCAACTCGTCTGGTACTTGAGTTTCATTTTGCTGTGAAGTTTTTAAAAAATCATTTAGAGGCCCTAACAACTTCTTTCACTCTGTGAGCCATGAGAAATCTCATCTTGTGGATTTCCACTGTTTTTCTGTGAGAACCGCAGCCTTGTTTTGATCTCACTGTGCCACTTACCCAGCAAAAACAAGCAGTGCCAAGCAAAACAGATTTCTTGTGGAGCCTAAATACTACCTGTTCTCTTTGGGCTCAGAAGTCTTGTTTATAGATCATTTGAGATTGGGTTTTTGTTCTCTGCCAAATGTTGCTTTGCTTGAGGTCGCACAGTGGTTCCTAAACCAGAAATAGGAGGGTTTCTTTCCGCACCTGCGTTCATTCTTCTCACTCCCCTTACAGGTCAGCTGCATGGCTTAGAGAGGCTGATAGCTCAGAAGCCAAAGAGCATAGGTTGACCCCTATGCTTCTTACTGAGTATTATTTTGTTCAGTGGCCAGAGACCAATGGCATCTACATTTTGTTCAAAATCATGCCTTGCAATTAGAAATCCACAATTGTGATCTTATAGATTATATGATTAAATACAGGAATTTTTAGCTACAAAGCAAAAGTCTGATTTTTTCCAATATATATAATCATAAGCACATAGCTCTAAGACTATTTTGGTCAAAAATCAGATTGATCACTCCAACAGGAGGGCTGATCATTCACACTCTGAACAAGTTAAAACATTTATTTTTATTCTAAATCCAGCTTTATATCTCGCATGGTGGTCATTTAATCATAGCCGATACATATTTACAGAATCAGATAGTTGAAAAAAATTACTGGTTTTCCACCCCCCATACAATGGAAATATTAGCTTAGTTCTAAGCTTCATATTTGTCTCCAAAAATTCCCAAGATAGGGTGCAACTTACATCTTTTTGGAGGATATAGTTCCTTAAGCTCAATCAGCTTTCTTTGAAAGTGAGCTACAGCGATGTGGCAATGGCTTAGTAATTCCTGCATCCTAGAGTTTGAACTCTAAACTCTGGGCCACCCATGAAACTAATGTGTGACTTAGAGTCATGGCATCAAAATCTGTGAATTGCTTCTGAAATTGCAACTTCATTATGCCAAACAGCATTGTGACCTTCATCATTTCAGTTTTATTAAGCTCAGCAATTGGGGAGTAATTTCAGTCTTCATTTTCATCTGCTCAATCCATATGTTTATTTTGTGTCTTAAATCCTGCACACATTTAAACAAAATGAACTAAATTCCTTTTGAGGAGGCAGTGGAACATAGTATTTTAGAGCTGTGGTCTTCTAAATATGTTTGCTTGTGTAACTCTAAAAGGACTTTGCAAAATTATATCCCTCTTGCACAGTTTTAAGTTAATATTTAAACATTTTAAATGACGAAGGTAGAGTGACAAAGAATAAAATTTAAAGGGTATTATAATAATTGACATTTTAAAGTGAAAGTTTATATTACTCTTTTAAGTCTGTCCAATGGAATTTAAATTCCACAGTGACTTGCTACTCACCAACCATTAAAATATTACAATCTCTTCTTTTAACGTTCAGCAAATTTCACAGAGTGCCTCTTTCTCTCTGAACTCCGATTTCTATTCCCCTTCTCCCACAGAATTAAATTTTGGTGTAATCTCTTTTCAATGCTCATAATTATTTTTATCACCCTATCGTACATCTCTAGAACAAAACCATATATTAAAATGGAAATTATTACTTAAAATTTTCTCCTCACTCATGAGACTTTGAGTGTCAATAATTTTTTAAAAATATATCTTTATTGATTTTTTACAGAGAGGAAAGGAGAGGGATAGAGAGCTAGAAACATTGATGAGAGAGAAACATCGATCAGCTGCCTCCTGCACACCCCCTACTGGGGATGTGCCCACAACCAAGGTACATGCCCTTGACTGGAATCGAACCTGGTACCTTTCAGTCCGCAGGCCGACGCTCTATCCACTGAGCCAAACCGGTTTTGGCAATTTTTTATTAATTTATCATAAAAATTGTGATTTAAATCTATTACATCTATTGTAAGTGTTTATACATAATTACTAAACTTAAATGTGAAATTTTTGGAAATTTATCTTGCTATCTTATGTCAGATCTTTCAAAAATTGGTTGTGTAGAACATAATAGGGTTTGGCATTAATTCTATTCTGATTTTTTGTCTTCTAGATTGTGGTGCATTGAAAACTTATTCACATAATTTAGTTTATGGGAATAGAAGGAGTTTTATTGTAATAATGACATTCAATTATTTTGAACAACTTTCCAGTTTATTGTCAAAAGTCACATAGTAATAATCTGTCATTAAAAATTATTTTCAATGATTAGATGGCAACTTGGCTAGATTCGCCTTTCATTTATGAAAGCACAGAGTTGGAAAGGACCTTACTTGGACATGAATTTGTTGTTCAGTCATTAGTCTTCATGGTCTCAATTTCTGAGCCTTTTTCAGGATTTATCAAATGTCTATGTATTATTATTTTACTCAGAGGCACTTTGATTAACCCTATATATGCAGATAGAATTGGGAAAACAAATATTGATTTCAATTAACCTCTTCGAATATAACTGTTTTGATAAGAAGCTTTTCACATTATGATGTGTTTTAAATATATGTATTAAAACTTGGAGCTGTGAGTTTAATTCATTCAGTTTCTATGAAATTTATCTGATTGGTAAAAGTCAGTTTTCAATGTCAAAATAATTGGCCAAACTAAAGTTACTCTCTGCCAGAAATAGGATGCTTTTATTTTTCAGTTTATATTAGTGTGTTAATATGTGTTCCCATGATAAGAATATTACTTTTATTTGTTTAATTTTTACTTCTTAAGTTATACAATAAAATTCACTGTTTTTTTGTGTGTAGTTCTATGAATTGTAACAGAGATTTGTGTAACCACCAACATAATCAGGCTATAGAACAGTCCTGATGTTGTACTTTGTAGTCAAACCCACATATCCACCCAAACCCTGGAAACCACTGTCCTGCTCTCCAAACCTAGAACAACCAGGCTTTTCCACAATGTCATATACTGGACATAGAATCATATGATACGTTACCTTCTGAGGCTGCCTTCTTTCATTTAGCAAAATACTTTTATATGTGTCAATGGTTTTCATCTTTTTACTGTTTAGTAGTATTCCATTGCCTACATATACAACAATTTATTTATTCATTTACTTGTTGAAGGGCATTTTTGTTTTCAGTTTGGAGCAATTATGAAAATTATCCTATATAATAAAATCCTAATATGCAAATTGACCAAACAGCCAAACGACCAGTCGCTATGATGCGCACTGACCACCAGGTGGCAGATGCTCAATGCAGGAGCTGCTCCCTGGTGGTCAGTGCACTCCCACAGGGGGAGCTCTGCTCAGCCAGAAGCTGAGCTCATGGCTGGTGCAGTGGCAGTGGTGGGAGATTCTCCTGCCTCCGAGGCAATGCTAAGGACCTCTTGAGGAGTGGGCCTAAGCCGGCAGGCAGACATCCCCCGAGGGGTCCCAGACTGTGAGAGAGTGCAAGCCAGGCTGAGGGACACCTCCCTGCCCCCCTCAATGCATGAATGCCGTGCACTGGGCCTCTAGTTACTAAATATGCACTGTTTTTGTAAGCAAATTTATCTATGCTAAATACTTAGATTGGTAAGAATATGTATTATTTTATTTAAAACTGCCAAATTGTTTTTTAGAATGGCTGTATTATTTTGCTTTCCCATCAACAAGGTATATGAGTTCCAGTTGCTCCATAATCTCATCTGCACTAAGTATTGTCAGGTTGATTTTTGTTGTTTGTATTAGTCATTCTAATAGATGTGTAGTGGTATCTCATTGTGGTTTTGCATTTCTCCAGTGACTAATGATGAGCATCTTTTAACATGCTTATTTGTGATTGCATATCTTCTTTAGTAAAGTGTCTGTTCATTTGCTCATTTTTTTTCTTGGGTTGTTTGATTTCTTATTGCTGAGTTTTGAAAGTTCTTTATATATTCTGAATGTAAGTCCTTTGTTACATAATTTGGAAATATTTTCTCCCAGTCTGTACCTTGTCTTTCACAGAACAAATGTTTTTAATTTTGACAAAGTCCAAATAATTAATTTTGTCCTGTATGGAACATGCTTTTGTATCATAAAAACTCTTTACCTTACTGATTTGCAGAAAGACTTTCTCCTTTAATTTCACCCAAGACTTTTTTGTTGTTGTTAATTCTCACCTGAGGATATTTTTCCATTGCTTTTTAGAGAGAGTGGAAGGAAGGGAGAGAAAGACACATTGATTGGTTTCATTCCATAGGCACCCCCAGGGATCGAGCCTGCAACCAAGGTACATGCCCTTGGACTGTAATCGAACCTGGGACCCTTCACTCTGCAGGCCAACACTCTAACCACTGAGCAAAACTGGTTAGGGCTCTCCCAAGACTTATATAAAATAAATATAGTTTTTATTTTATTATGATCATGGTGAGTTACTTTTGGCATAAGGTCGAGGTATAGGTTAAGTGGTATTTTTTTCTTTTCACATGGATTTCCAATTTTTCTAGGACCAGTTGTTAAAAAGACTATTCTTTTCCCATTAAATTGCTTTTGTGTCTTTGTCAAAAATTAATCAAGCATATTCATGTGGGTCTATTTCTGGGTTCTTTATTTTGCTCCAGTGACTGTCTATGCCTGAACCAAAACCACTTTGACTTAATTATTATACATTTATATTAAGTCTTAACATCTGGTAGTTGAGTTTTTCAACAGTGATCTTGCTCAAAATTTATTTTTTAGTTCTTGTAGTTTAACTTTTTATATAAATTGTAGAATCAGCTAATAAAAAAATCCTGCAGAGATTTTGATTGGTATTGTGGTGTAGATCCATTTAAGGAGATGTCAATTTGATATCTTAAAATATATGGAATCTTTTAAATCATGAACTTGGTTTATCTTCTCATTTATTATATCTACATTGGTCCTCTTATCAGCATTTTATAATTTCCACTAGAGACCCGGTGCACGAAATTAGTGCACTGGGGCGGGGGGCGGGGGGGTGCAGGGAGGATGTCCCTCAGCCCAGCCTGCAACCTCTCCAATCTGGGACCCCTAGGGGGATGTCAAATTGCTAGTTTAGACATGATCCCTGTGGTATTGGGCCTAAACCGGCAGTCGGACATCCCTCTCACAATCCAGGACTGCTGGCTCCCAACCGTTTGCCTGCCTGCCTGCCTGCCTGCCTGCCTGCCTGATTGCTCCTAACTGCTTCTGCCTGCCAGCCTGATCACCCTCTAACCACTCCCCTGCCAGCCTGATCAATGCCTAACTGCTCCCCTGCTGGCCCAATTGCCCCCAACTGCCCTCTCCTGCAGGCCTGGTCGCCCCCAACTGCCCTCCCCTTCAGGCCTGGTCACCCCCAACTGCCCTCCCAAGCAGTCCTGGTCGCCCCCAACTGCCCTCCCCTGCTGGACTGGTTTCCCCTAACTACCCTCCCCTGCAGGCTTGGTCCCCCCCAACTGCCCTCCTTCCCCTTCAGGTCTGGTTGCCCCCAACTGCTCTACCCTGCTGGCCTGGTCACCCACAACTGCCCTCCCCTACCGGCCATCTTGTGGCAGCCATCTTGTGACCACATGGGGGTGGCCATCTTGTGCGAGGGCATGATGGTCAATTTGCATATTACCTCTTTATTATGTAGGATTACATAGATTTTGCACATGTTTTGTTTGATACCTTTAGAGCTATTGTAAAATGTACTGTTTTTAGAATATTGGTTTCCTATTGTTCACTGCTTGTTATGGAAAACAGAATTCTAAGATTTCCCTAAGATACCATACCTATGTGTCCTCACCCTGTATGACTCCCTACCTTTGAATGCGGGTATAAACTGTGAATATGATGGGATAGTCACTCCCATGGGTAGATAATATTGTATGACACAGTTGACATTAAAAAAGTCAGAGTGACCTGGGTCAGGCTGACCTACTTACGTGAGCCCTTAAATTAATCTTTCTTCTTGGTTCCTGAGAATTTTTATTATGAAAGATGTTGAATTTTATCAAATGCTTTTTCTGCATCCACTGTCTTGATCGTGTGATTTACCTTTGGTTTGTTAACCTGCGGATTACATGTATTACCTTCTGAATGTTGAAGTACGCTTTGGTTCCTGGGATAAGCCCTACTAGGTGGATTATTTTGTGTCTAGATGTAATTTTCTTTGAATTTATCCTATTTGGGTTTTGCTGAAGGGAAGATCAATTAATTTTAAATTAAGCTTCTCTCTGGTGAATATGGTTAGGCAGTTAGAGAATTTAAAAAGAATAAAGTAATAGTGTTTAATAATAGTGTTCAATTATAATATTACTATGATAATAATGATGATGAAATATAGCACGTGCTGAACATTTCTTATATACTGAGTGCCATGCTAAGAGTTAGAGACGTTGTCTTATTTACTCCCCTGGTAGCTCTGTGAGGGTTATGGTTATTTTTCCTGTTGTGGGCTGCATGCTTGCATCTCTCCAGAATTCACCTGTTGAAACCCTGACTCCCCATAGAATGCTATTAGGAGGTGGAGCCTTTACAAGGTAACTAGGTTTAGGTGAGATACTCGTGATGGGATTGGTGTCCTTATAGAAAAGAGACTAGAGGGAGGTTGCTCTCTCTCTGTGGCATGCGCCAAGGAAGGCCATGTGAGGACATAAGCGGGAAGAGGCCCTCACCAAGACCCTGACTGTGCTGGCACCCTGATCTCTCACTTTCAGTCTCCAGAACCATGAACAATAAATGTTTGTTGTGTCGGCCGGTGTTGCTCAGTGGTTGAGCTTCGACCTATGATCCAAGAGGTCACGGTTTGATTCCTGGTCAGGGCATATGCCTGGGTTATGGGCTCCATCCACAGTAGGGGACGTGCAGGAGGCAGCTGATCAATGATTCTCATCATTGATGTTTCTATCTCTCCCTCTCTCCTCCTTTCTGAAATCAATAAAATATATTTAAAATAAATAAATAAATGCGTGTTGTTTAAGCCACTCGGTCCATGATATTGTTGCAGCAGCCCAAACTGACTGAGATACTGCCCATTTTGTAGATGAGAAAATTGGTAGGTTAAGTAAATTGTTCTAGATTATAGAGGTAGGACTGGGCAGAGCTGTGATTTGAACTTGTTTGAATCTGGGCCAGTTTGAGTTCACAGACCTAGGACGTCACTGTTATAAAACAGCCTACACATTTTAAAAGGAGGAAGGAGGAGTCCTGTGTACATTTAACGTAATAGCATTCAAAATTAGCACAAAATGGTGGCTCTGTGTACAAGACTACTTATTTAAAAATTATTCTTTACAAGCACTTAATTAGGATAGATTAAAGGTTAGAGTTACAACATTAGGCCCATAATAGAAGGTTAAGGATTTATTTATAC
This sequence comes from Cnephaeus nilssonii, assembly GCF_951640355.1. Taxonomy (NCBI): domain Eukaryota; kingdom Metazoa; phylum Chordata; class Mammalia; order Chiroptera; family Vespertilionidae; genus Cnephaeus; species Cnephaeus nilssonii. The sequence goes on from NC_137072.1 coordinate 88,767,646, forward strand.
AAAAAGTACACATACAGGAACATTTCTATATGTAAATAGGACATGATTATATATATATATATATATATAAATATATATATATAAATATATATATATAAATATATATATATACTAGTATATGTATATATACACACACACATATATGTATCAAATTCCATTCATTAACCATGTAATTTGTGGTTAGATAAGCAATGGTTACCTGCACATGCCCCAAAATTGGCTTTGCTCTCTCTTTTCTTCTTCATGGGAATATTGCTATTTTTCTTTTCATGGTGAGCAGTTTGAATAAATCTCAACGCAGGACTGGAAAGTGGCCCTCTAGCTTAGCACTGCTGGTACTGACCTGGTGAGAAGAAGTTTGGAGTTTTGCTTTCGGTCTCTTTGGACAAGATGTCACAAAAGTATAGGAATTTCAGTTGCTATAACTACAAGGCACATGCCAGGACTGGAAGGAATTGGGAAGGTTAAGCACAAGATATGAGAGGAACAAAGTCCCAGACAGCCCCATATCCCACCATGAAAGTTGTAACTTGGCAACGAGATGAGAAGAAGGAACAGAGAGAGACATGATGAGGAGGGGAAACCGGTTGGCACATGAGCACAGTATAGACTTTGTATTGAAACTAAGCCTGCCTGCTCACAGTCTTCTCACTGGAGAAAACATGTCATGTTCAGTTGTGCCCAGTAGAGAATAGTAGGGATAAAAATACAAGGGCTTGAAATATTTTTATTTCATGAAGGCTCTTTTTCTGTAAGTCAAATACAGATGCAGACATGAATGTACTGACCTTTTATTTATTTCTGTTATTGGTAGCACATTTTTGCTATTTTTATGAATCAGAGCAATGCGAGTTGATTGACTGGAGACTTGACACACAGTATATGCAAGGTCACATATTTCCGAGCAAGAAAGCAACATCTGTGCTTTAGAAGAGTGATGTTCAACCGTTTTCATCTTGTGGCACTTATACTAGTTAACCAAGTACTAAAATTCTGGGGCACACCAAACAATATATTTTTTTGCCAATCTGACCAAAAAAGTATAATTTTGATTCATTCACACAGGACGGCTATTGTTGTGTTGGCTGTTGTCATTTTTTTATTTGACAATCTAAGGGAAAAGAGATCAGTGCCCCGGATTAAATAGTCAGGTATTGCATGTTTTTTAAAAAAATTCTTGTGGTACACGAGTTGAAATTTGTTGCTTTAGAATCCCATTTTACTAAAATCAATCAAATGGAAATGACAGAACATTTTAGATGAAATGTGAGGTTAATCACTCAAAATCTTGAGGAACATTTGACACCTTACTTCTGTCCACTAAGTAGCCCGAGGGTCTGAAAGAGTTAAAGTCAATGCACCCAGCCAGCGGCCCCACGGGACCTGGCTTTTTACTTCCTAAGATTTTATGAAATATTATTCTTTGGGGTTGTTAAGCTGTTTCCAATTTTCTCGATTTGGATTTCAGAAGACTCCCTGCTAAGTATAACTTTTGAATAGAGGATTTTTACAGAGTTTTATAGGATCAAGTCTGAATGCCGGAAAATGTCTTGCTTAACTGTGAAACTCAACAGCCAGAGGATTAACATTTTGACATTATAACAAAAGAAAGAGTACCTTTTTCTGATAGAAAACAAAACTGTTTCACATTACTTAACAGCTTTGATTAGAAGAACAAACAGAAAGATCTAAGGAAAAGGGAACTTTTTAATGTTCTTTTTGTTTTCTGAGAATTTGGCTTGAAGAAGCACATTCCCCCCTCATTTAGCAGTGATGGGGCTGCATGCTGTGCCATTCATGGGGACAGCAGAAGGGTATGGAGTGCCTACTATGTGCCAGGTGGACAGCAGCTGGGTATGAAGTGCCTACTATGTGTGGGTATTGTTTCAGGCACAGGGCATTCAGGAGCAGACAAGACAAAATCTGTGTTCCCAAGGACTCACACATTGGAGAATTGTGATCCAACGAGGAGAGGAAAGGGTAGAAGGAATGATGACAACCAGGTGTTTGGTTGGGAAGAGGCAGAAGGTGTTGGTGGCACCAACTTACCAAAGTAGAGACCACAGGGGGAAAAATAGTTTGGCAGAGAGCACCATTTGGACACATGCATTTTCTGGTATGTCAGTTGGATATAGGTACCTGAAACTCAGGAGAGAGGTTGGAGCTGAGGGGACAAGAGCTTGGGAGTCATTAACGTACATACTGGGTCTGAAATAGGGAGAGTGGATGGGCTTACAGAGGGTAGGTGTGAAGTGCAAAAGAAGGAGACAGGAAGAATGACAAATCTTCAGGACTTTTAAAGAGAAGATTGCAAAGCAGTTTTAATGACATCTGTCCTCCTCTGCGGACAGACGCACCTTTTAACTATAATACAGACTAAAGAATACTAAATCTTCTCCTTTAGTCCTTTTCCTTGATCTCTCATGTTTTTCCTCCATTTGATTGTGAATCAGGCCAGCACCTGACCAGACAGAGGAGAATCAAAGGGTTTGGAAAAAAGTGTGATTCATTGTATTCTATAGGAAATAGATGATGCACATAAATAAAATTGTGTGGTTTAAAGATTAGATTTTATTGGTTTATAGCTCGTTAGGTTACAATGACACCTGTCATCTGGTTCTTATATCAATAACAAAAGTAATAGCTAACATATTGCATGCATGCTGGGTGTCCATTGCTGTGTTAAGTGCTTTATAGATCTGTCTCATTAATTTTCAACACAACTTAATGGAAATATACTATTATCCTTATTTTACAGACAAGGAAACCAAGGCTCATTATTTTAGGCCATTTTCTGACAAAATAACCCTTCTATTCACTATATTTTTGAGAGAATGAATGAAGGTGCTCTTAGCAATGAAGAAAATACCTTAGGGGCATGAAATTAATCCAACCTTTTGCATTGCAACTGGGAGTCTCCTTAGGATTAGTTTTAATGGCCACAAAATAAGCAAGCTAATAGTAATGTTTATTGCAGGGAAGAGAATAGACTTGCAGAAACTAAGGCTAATCAGAGTGATTCATGTCACTAATGTGTGTTCATTTTGGTATTTGGTACCTAGTCAGATGCCCCAAGGCAGTTCTGCCTGGCAGGCTGAGCTCTGGTCTATTTTTATTCCTATTTGGAGTACTGTGCTCATGTGCCAACCGGTTTCCCCTCCTCATCATGTCTCTCTCTGTTCCTTCTTCTCATCTCGTTGCCAAGTTACAACTTTCATGGTGGGATATGGGGCTGTCTGGGACTTTGTTCCTCTCATATCTTGTGCTTAACCTTCCCAATTCCTTCCAGTCCTGGCATGTGCCTTGTAGTTATAGCAACTGAAATTCCTACAACCAGCAATTGTAAAATATGATGGAGTGTCTCTTATTTCCCTGTATTTAAGCGTATTGCAGATGCTTTATTTTTTATTCTGTACCATGCCTCATGTAGTTCTAGTAGATTAAACATGAATGATTAAAATATTCTAGAGCCCTGGTTGGGGTGCTCAGTTGGTTGAAGCGTTGTCCCATAGACCAAAAGGTTTAGGGTTCTATCCCCGGTCAAGGCACATAAGGGAGGCTATCTTCCTATCATCTATCTATCTATCATCTATCATCTATCTATCTATCTATCTATCTATCTATCTATCTATCTATCTATAATCTATCTATGTATCTACCTATTATCTATCTATCTATCTATCTATCTATCTATCTATCTATCTATAATCTATCTATGTATCTACCTATTATCTATCTATCTATCTATCTATCTATCTATCTATCTATCTATCATCTATCTATCTATTATCTATCTATGTATCTACCTATTATCTATCTATCTATCTATCTATCTATCTATCTATCTACCTACCTACCTACCTACATATCATCTATCTATGTCCCTAACTCTCTAAAAATCAATTTAAAAGAACACACAAATCCTTGGATGAGGATTTAAAAAATGAATAAATAAAATACTCTAGAAATTTGTTACTGGGGTTTTGGTCTCATTTGATAATCTCTTTTGTATAGGGCAAATGCCATTAGATTTAAAAAGAAAAACAAGCAAATAAAAGCAATTGGTCATTTAACCTGGCAAGTCCAGGCTTGAGAGAAGTTCGTTGTTGACAGTGCAGCTCTCACAGGGCTGTGCTTGGAAGAGGTAGTGGTGAAGGTTCGGGGCCCTGGAAGAAAGGACTGAGGAAGGATTTTTGGCTGGAAGAATACAGCAGGTTAGAGAGGAAATGAAAGTTGGGAAAACTGGAGGGGGCCTTTGAAGCTGAGAAGAGGGGTCTACATCTGATAAGGAGAACAATGGTGAGGCCACTGACAGGGAGGGTGACCTGGTCAAAGCTGTGGGTGAGAAGGAACATTTTATACCACCTGGTAAAGTTGAATCTGTACTATTTTTGCATGCCTGAGTTGCTTATTTAGAGCCATTGTTGTTGCTGTGAAAAACCCTGAAGGATGTTACAATGGAAAATAAATGAGAAAAATCCATAGGTCTCAGCTTTCTCTGGTTCCACACAAAATGTTTAAGCAGATTAAACACTACTTCTCTTGTTCAAGAGGCAGGCATCTTTTTGGTCTTGCCAATTTACGTTTACAAAATGGACTTTAGTTCCAATTTTCAGTATTATTTCTATAGGGATTTTGTTTACAATGTCAGTTATAACTAATAGGTACTTCTCTGCTTTCCATTGTTATGAATACATTCTCTCTACAGATTTTCCAACACATTATTCTTATAGTTAACGTTTCATTTATAACAAGTGTGAAAGTTGCTTCACTTTCTTGTGCTATTTAGTAATATTTGTAAAGCATTAACATTTCTGTGTGATAATTGAAGCCTTCTTTTTTTAGTTGATGCACAGAAATAAAATGCCTATCTATCTATCCTACATAATAAAAGAGTAATATGCAAATTGGCCATACCTCCACTACGCCCACCAGCCAATCAGAGCGAGTAGGCAAATAAACCCAACCAAGATGGCTACAGCCACAGAGAGCAGGAGGGAGGCTTGGGTTTCCCAGGCAATGGAGGAAGCCAAGCTTCCCGCCTGCCCTTGCTGGCCTAAGCCTCCACTCAAGGCTACAAAGTTTCAATTATAGAAGGTAAATAAATCCCAGATACCAGGGCCTCTGCTTGGGTGGCCAGGGGGCGTGGCTGGCCTGCAAACCATCACAGGCCCCTCGCTCAGGCTGCCCCACGCCCCAAGGGAACCCCCACCCTGATCCAGGACACCCTTCAAGGCAAACCAGCCGGCCCCCACCCCATGCACCAGGCCTCTATCTTATCTAATAAAAGAGTAATATGCAGATTGACCATCACTCCAACACACAATATGTCTGCCCCCATGTGGTCAAAGATCCTGCCCCTATGTGGACACAAGATGGCCACCACAAGATGGCCAGCAGGGGAGGGCAGTTGAAAGGGACCAAGCCTGCAAGGGAGGGCAGTTGGAGGCAATCAACCCTGCAGGGGAGTGCAGTTAGGGGTGACCAGGCCGGCAGAGGAGGGAAGTTGGGGGCAAACAGGCTGGCAGGGGAGCAGTTAGACATCAATCAGGCTGGCATGGGAGTGGTTAGGGGGTGATTGGGCTAGTAGACAGAAGCAGTTAGGGGCAATCAGGAAGGCAGGCAGGTGAGCAGTTGGGAGCCAGCAGTCCTGGATTGTGAGAGGGATGTCCGACTGCCCGTTTAGGCCCAATCCTGGTGGGCCCTAACTGCTTCTGTCTACTAGCCCAATCACCCCCTAACCACTCCCATGCCAGCCTGATTGATGTCTAACTGCTCCCCTGCCAGCCTGTTTGCCCCCAACTTCCCTCCTCTGCCGGCCTGGTCACCCCTAACTGCCCTCCCCTGCAGGGTTGATCGCCTCCAACTGCCCTCCCTACCAGGATCGGGCCTAAACGGGCAGTTGGACATCCCTTGAGGGGTCCCAGATTGGAGAGGGTGCAGGCTGGGCTGAGGGACAGCCCCCCCACCCCCGTGCACAAATTTTGTGCACCGGGCCTCTAGTATATATATATATGCCTAATATGCTAAGTGTCTGACCATTTGACCAGTTGCTATGATGTGCACTGACCACCAGGGGTCAGACACTCTGACTGGTAGGTTAGCTTGCTGCTGGGGTCCAGCCAATCAGGACTGGGCAAGAAGGGCTGGACACACCCTGGAACCCTCCCACGGTCCCTCCCCGGCCCTGATCGTGCACCTATGGGGTCCCTCAGCCTGCACCCTCTTGCAATCCGGGACCCCTCAGGGGATGTCAGAGAGCCAGTTTCAGCCCAATCCCCGCATGCCAGACCAAGAGACTCCACCGGTGCATGAATCCGTGCACTGGGCCTCTAGTTATCTATATTGAAAAACTGAAGCATTCCTAATAGCTGTATTTAGCTATAAATTATAACTGCATTGCAATAAATATACATGAATAAAAAACACATTTTATATTTTTATATAATTATAAATTTATAAAACACATGTATATAAATGTATTTATAAAATATATCCAATTTATATACTTATAAAGTATATATATGAATAAAACATATAGGAAATGACAATGGACTAAAATTCTCAGACAACAGCTTTCATTGTGTTTCTGACAGAGAACAAAAGTGTTGAAATGTTTCTTGGCTCATAACATCATAGTGACTCAGAGCCCTTTGAATTGCAGAAGTTGGATCCATAAAACTTTTATAGTTACAACTCAATCTCTTGTCCATTGATACAGCTTCACTTTATGCCTTTCTTCTTCCAAAACCATGCAGTGAAACCAAAGTTTGGGTGCATAAAAGCTCAAGGATAAATCAAATATTGCAAGATCACAGTTGTTTGCACGAAGCACTGAATACTCTGAATGAGTCATTGCATAAACTGAACAGATGTTGGGAGCACGTTGGCATCATGTAATGAGCCACATTCTCATCATATATCATTGGCTTACTCTTTAGTGCCTCCAAGGGTAGATGTGCTTTTTTAAATAACCAATTCACTACTAGGGAACAGCATAAACATTAGGGAAAATAGAGTATACATTTAGTTCAATTGAGTATGTCAAATGACAATTTGAATAGCTTCCTTAAAATTCAGATGTTGAAAAATCTTTGGCTGCTTCCCTTCCTCTTCAGGGAGGGTCCCTCGTGCCACGCAGTTGCAAAGTTTTAGTCTTCTCTCAAAGGCTCCCTGGAGGCAGCTTAAGCAATGTTCCTTGGCAAACCCATTCCAGTCTGTCATATGCCTAGGAGCAGGAGATTTGTCTCTGCTTCATATGGCAGCAGAAGGGTTTCTTTGCACTAGTCCTTAGTGGAGGAGAAAAGGCATTTGGGCACCTACCTCCATGAGATCTCTCCTTGTGTGTTTGGAGAATATTATGAAAATTCTGATCATGGGACTTGGTATCATCAAGCCAGATACACGTTTGGTGTGTTCTTACTTCTGGTAGATTATTCTTGGTTCCATGATCATCCTCTTTGCTTCTGAAATTAAGGATGTTTCCTGGGGGAGATGGTGTTTTCAGTTTATGGTAGTCAGTAGATTTTGATGGCAATATTTGCTTATTTCTTTAGCTTAGCGTACTTAGTTTTTTTTTCCCCCTTAGTGTTTTGTGTTTTAGTTATTCTAACTGAAATCAACTTAATGTTACTACTGCCTTAGTTTTCTTTACTCTTCTTATGTAGCCGAGATAATTTAGACTTCCTTCCTTAAGGATCCTCCTCTTCTTTCTTGCATTATCCCAACTACTAATGAGGAACATAATGACCTTGAGGCGAGGATTATCAAACATCATCTAAAAATATTAGTCACTGCCCAGCCAGTGTGGCTCAGTGGTTGAGCATCAACTTATGAATCAGGAGGTCAGGGTTCAATTCCCGGTCAGCACACATGCTTGGGTTGCAGGCTCCATCCCCAGTAGGGGGCGTGCAGGAGGCAGCTGATCGATGATTCTCTCTCATCATTGATGTTTCTATCTCTCCTTCTCCCTTCCTCTCTGAAATCAATACAAATATTTTTTTAAATATATTTTATTGATTTTTTTACAGAGAGGAAGAAAGAGGGATAGAGAGTTAGAAACATCAATGAGAGCAAAACATCGATCAGCTGCCTCTTGCACACCTCCTACTGGGGATGTGCCCGCAACCAAGGTACATGCCCTTGACTAGAATTGAACCTGGGACCTTTCAGTCCGCAGGCCGACGCTCTATCCACTGAGCCAAAATGGTTAGGGCAATACAAATATTTTTTAAAAACAAAAATATTAGTCATAATAGCACCATTTAGAACACATATATAATCACTCTTATAAGTTTTCTTATTGCCATCCAGTTTACTGTATTGACAATAGATTTGTTGATTTGAAATTATACACATCATTTTCTTTTAGTTAAAAAGTTTGTCAACTTGTTCTAGATCAGGTGCCAGTAAACTATGTATGGCTCATGAGCCAAATACAGTTTGCCGCCATTTTTATAAAGTTTTATTGAAACACAATGCTTGTTCATGTATGTATTTTCTGTGGCTACTCTTGTTCTACAATGGCATAGCTGAATAGTTGCAACAAAGATTATATGCATTGCAAAGCCTAAAAAATTTACTATCTGGCCCTTTATAGAAAAAGTTTGTCAACCTCTGCTCTAGATTAATTCGTATTTGCTGAAAAGCACTGTATTGAACACTGGGAAACCTGGGTCCTGGTCCTGCTACTGCATTCTAATTAGCTTTGTGACTTTGGCCAATCATGTTGACTCTTTGGTCTTGCTTTCCTGATCTCTAGGAAGAGGAGGCAGGGCTGTGTGAATGCCAGTCTCTTCCAGCTTTAAAATTCAGGAAATCTAATTAACCTGATTTTACCTAAAACAATTTAAAGTTGATTTTTCTCTTACAGATTAAATTTTGGCTTTGCAATAATAATAACCCTTTTGAGTATATTAGTATATATACCCAAATTTCCACTAAATATTCAGTGATGTAAAAATAATAGCATAGCTCGCCTGTATGAGCTTTATTGTGCCAAGTATGGAGTCAGGTACTTGACCTGATCTCTTTAACCTTCAAAATACCTCTGCATAGTGGGTGTGCATGTTCATACAGCCAGAGGAGCTGGGACTTGAACCCAGTTATAATGGTCAAGTTCTATGCTCTTTCCACTATAGCGACAGTTTCTTTTCATTTGCTGTCTCTATTTTAGTTCAGTCATTTGACTATATGGTAACACTTATCCAGAGGTTGCCACCTAAATTATTCAGCATACAATCAATGATTTAAAAAAACACACAAAAGAAATTAACAGCCAGATGTTCACTCTGTCGTTAAAAACATTTCCTGAGGTCCTCTTTCATAGCCTGCTCACTTTTATGTTGGAAACAAATCTGAAAACTAGCGTTGTTGGGGAGGTCTCCCAGATCTCTGTTCTTAATGGCAAACAAATTGGAAATGGAGATGGATAGAACCCCTGGTGCAGCTTTCGCTACAGCAGTAGAGTTGGTGACTGTTGAGATTGCGTATAACAGGCAAGAGTGATACATCCTAAATGGCAAGCGGTCCTAGGCCGTTTAGCACAGGGGGAATTCACTCCAGGAATCTCCCAGTAGGTAGCACTGGGATGTTCTTGCTGCTCATCATAAAGATAGCAAGGGAATGTGAAAAATTAGCACACTCGGTTTAAGAAAGTGGAGAACAAGTATTCTATTTCACAAAACTCTAATAAGATTACGAACATATTAAAAATGTTAAATATACACTTCAGTTATTTGATTTGTCTTTGCTATGTGGAATGTTTCCTTCCTTAAAAGTGCTGAACAAAGGAAGTACTGCCAAGTCCAGATTAGTATAGAAATCTCTCTCCAGATTCTCACCTGGCTCATCTTGCTTTCTTTGTTATGTATGGTCTTATTCATTGTTCACGCTCTGAAAGGAGTGCTCTAGAGATAAGTGACTAATTAAAAGTCTGACTTCCCGGTTTCCCCTCTTCCCAGATTTTCCCCACACCTAATTAAGTTTTAAGATTTTTCCATTATCTCTTTTTATTCCCTATGGCTTTACAGAAAGTTTGATTGTTTGCCTTTTCTTCTTCTTCTTTTTTTATTTTTCAAAGTAGCAGCCCATTTGCTTTCTCAGTTTTTAAAAACCATCTTGCCCCGATCCATTGTGTATTATCGATTGTAAGGTTAATCTTGCAGAAGAAAATGAACTTATTTCTTCTAATGCCAGGCTCTTGTGAGGGTGGCGGGGGGAGTGGGTTTGGTGGCTCCTACTTTCATGTTTCTCTCTTGTACTAAATTTCTGGTTTTTCCTTTCTGATGGACAGTCATTTCCTTCCATGTCGGTTTTCTAACTCATCACTTCTAATTGTCTGCTTTGGTGAATATTTTAACACCTCACACATTTTTTGAGGTAATGGTTTGTGCAGTGTATTTGCAGAAAAAAATGTGCTATAACTGTTTGTGGTAGCTGCGAGATTTGAGGACATTTAACTAATATATCCCTCATACCGCTGTGTGTGAGGTCAGGGGAGGGAGAGGTTGTGGGCCACAGATCCCACAAGCCTGAGGCAGTATACTTCCTCAAAATAAATTCCTTCTTGGTTTTGCTGCCTATATTATGTCAGTTTAATAAGGTCAGTAATAATAAAGAAATCAAACTGAACAAGAGCTCACTTGGTGTCAGATATCGTGCCTCTTAGTTTGCATGTATTGTCAATAGTCACTACAGAATTACAGGCAGCCGCCAGCCAATAAATCGGCTGTATTTCAAAGATAGATTTGCAAATTAGTTATTTTAAACATGAAATATATTTCTCTCTGAAGCAATGTTGTGCCTCCATCTCTGGGCTGGTGTGCATTCCCAAAGCCTCTTAGGCTCACAGCTGGCGTGTGTCAATGAGTGTCTCTGTGGGAAGTCCATCCAGAGTCCTCACTGGGACACGTGACGGACCCTCCTTCTTCCTGGGTCCTGACTTTCATTCCAGGGATGTAACTTCATTCTCAGATCTTCCTCTACTCACAGATGGACAATGGGAATGAAACCTCCCCATGGTCGAACCGTTTGGATTAGTTATAGAAAAACTAACACACGGTGACAGGAGAGATCCTGAAATGCAGTGGCTTAAAGAAAGTAACATTGTATTTCTCCGACAGGCAGTAGATCCAAGATGAAGTTTCCAGTTTGCCAAGTCAGGCTTGTCCTAGGAAGTCACCCAAAACTTAGGTTCTATCCATTTTTATTTTTATTTATTTATTTAATTTTATTTTTAAATATATTTTTATTGGTTTCAGAGAGGAAGGAAGAGGGAGGGAGAGATAGAAACATCAATGATGAGAGAGAGTCATTGATTGGCTGACTCCTGCACGACCCCACTGGGGATCGAGCCCACAACCCAGGCATGTGCCCTTGACCGGAATCGAACCTGGGACCCTTCAGTCCACAGGCCGATGATCTATCGACTGAGCCAAACCGGGTGGGGCATATTTATTTTTATTTATTTTGCTTCACCATTCCCTAGACCAGTGGTCGGCAAACTGCGGCTCGCGAGCCACATGCGGCTCTTTGGCCCCTTGAGTGTGGCTCTTCCACAAAATACCACGGCCTGGGCGAGTCTATTTTGAAGAAGTGGCGTTAGGAGGAGTTTAAGTTTAAAAAATTTGGCTCTCAAAAGAAATTTCAATCGTTGTACTGTTGATATTTGGCTCTGTTGACTAATGAGTTTGCCGACCACTGCCCTAGACCAAAGCCCTTACTGTATCATGGAAGCTGGCCGAGTCCTCTCTCTGCTCTAGCTGTGGGAGGGCAGAGAGAGGAAGCATACGGCAGCAAGTCCCTTTTACGCAGGCAAAGAGGAAGACGAATCTGCTTCTATTAGGTTGTGGAGAATTTAGTAGCAGGGCCACCCCTGACGGCAAAGCGGCTGGAAAGCGTGTTCTTTAGCCGGTGACCATGGCCGCACCTTCGCTCCATCACTGTGAAGAGGTGGGGCCTGCATAGCTCAGGCCCTGCCACATTGCAGTGCGGTTCCCATGTGGTTCCCATGTCTAGACTGTGACTCCGCAGGACGGAATGTGCTGGGTGCGGCAGAAGAGACGGGTGAGAGCATGGATACGGTGACCCAGGAGTTAGAGTTTGAGAAACCATGAGCTGCTGGGACCCCTGTCCAAAGGACTTGTCATGGTTATTCATCCCCGTCTCCTCCTCCCTGCCTCTCTTTCTCCCCTGGAAGGCTTAGGGCAGGCCAGCCTCACGGGCTGGCGATCTGTGCAGCAGCCCAGGACCCTGCACTCAGAGGGCTTCCAAGCTTGGTTTCATGCTCTGTCGTCTCTGTCTTAAAACTCTGAATAACTGTGTCTTTATACTGCGTTTTGTAACTGAGGTTTGATGGGACAATGGATCATGTGTGTGAGTGGCAGAGATATGCTAGGCGGTAGCATGTGGATATGTGGGCATGTGCCACCGGGCATAGCGGTGGGTGATGTGGGTGCTGAGCAGTTGGCCCGAGGACTGTCTGGGACTCCACAGGGTCCCCAGGTGGCCGGGCAAGGACCTGGGCCCACATCGGTGGCCATGATGGTGCTACGACTACAGACGCTACGACAGAGCAGGTTGGGAGGGGGTAGTGGTTGCTTGGTCCCGGGGTAGAGGGGGGCTCCCGTGGGAAGCTGTGGGAGGTGCTCGTCTGGTGCTCCCTGGAGCCTGTCGCCCTGGCAGCTGCACAAATGTTAACTCTCCGGCCTGAACCTTGAGACAGCAGTTGCTGGTGCGTGAGCAGCAGACTTCGTTAATAAAGAACTTCATAGTGAGTATATACATGAACATTGTAATAAAGCATTTATCCGCGAGTTCTCAGGATTATTCTTCAAAGACTTGGAATCCTTGGTTTTGAATGCTGAAACATTGCAAAATGAATAGTTACAGGCTTAGAAATAGATACTACATTTAACCATTGTCAGTGAAAAAATAGCACTCTTTTCCTGTGAGTTTCATTATATTCACCAGTTAACCTTATATTAACCAGTTAACTGCCACATGTCCAAAACAGAAACCATCCCCACATACCAAGATATTTTTAATTTAATTGCGTCTATAGATTCTTATGGCATACAGAGGGTTAACAAAGAGGATAATATAAAATTAAAATTTTTCTTAAAATTGGCAATAGAGCAATAGCGTGTATTAACAGGCATTTTGAATTATATACAAAATTTGAAGCCACTTTTGATTTTTTATTTGATCTCCACAGCTAACAGTAAATAGAAGAAATATTGACATGCCATTGTATTAATTTATATTTAAAATTAAATTCAGACTTACACTAAATTGATTCACATGAGGAGTTAAATATTTTTATTAAAATTGCCCCATGAAAATCATCAGCTTTAGACATATTAAAATTTGTATTTTGGGATACTTTATCAGAAATCTATCTCAATCTGTCATAGTCTATAAAATTCTCTTAACAGCAGCATTAAAAGTTGCATCTGAAAAATGACCCTTGTCAAAATGAAAAATTAACAAAAATTATTTGCACTCTTGCATTTTTGTTGAGCTACTGATGCCTTTTCCAATTATACACATTAAAAGTTTATATTTTGATGAGGGAATAAAAGAATTTTCAAAAAGTTAAGCCAGAAAATCACATTGATAATGTATTATTATTAATTGTATCATATTAAATTATGACACGAAAATATTATTTTTGTGCAATTTATAAGTTTATGTTGTTTCTCAAATATATCTGTTATGGCCATTATGTTTTATAAATAATGAAATATTTTTGAAGAGAAAATATATTTTTAAATATACTAGTATATGTGTGTGTGTGTGTGTGTATATATATATATATATATATATATATATATATATATATATTTCAGAAAGGAAGAGAGAGAGATAGAGAGGTAGAAACATCAATGATGAGATGATGAGAGAGAATAACTGATTGGCTGCCTTCTACACACCTCCTACTGGGGATGGAGCCCAAACCCAGGCATGTGCCCTGACTGGGAACTGAACCTCCTGGTTCGAAGGTCAACACTCAACCACTGAGCAACACCAGCTGGGCAAAAAAGTATATATATTTTTTGCCCCCCCCTTCTCCCCCCCGCCTCCCACCCCTTTTGGCCCTTGCTGATCCCACGTTGACCTTTGGTTCTCAAAGTACTTTGCCCAGGAATGTCTGTGCTGAGGACCCCATGCTTTAGGTTCCACCCTTTGCTATTTGTCATGCCAATTTTTCATCCTAATAATAAAGATTAATCTGTAAAGTATATCTCTTAAGTATTAATCACTGATAATGGCTTTGCCTCTTATGACCGCTGTAAGGCCTGTGATTTCTGCTGTTTCCAACGCTTGGATGAATGAGGAGTCCCCAGGAACTGCCTTTTGAGGACTCTTGGCTGAGGTCAAATGAGTAAAACCAAACTGAGGAATTTCAGCTGGGAAATACTTTAGGCAGGGAGACCTCCCAGGAGCCCTTAGAATCATGCCAAATTTTGTGAAGTATTTGGCCTCCTTTTCTGTCTGTCCTTATAAAGGACCCTGGAATGGCCGTGACACATTCTTCTTAGGAGGAGGGTTGCTGAGAAAAAGGGGCAGTTTTCGTCAGCGTTCTTAGAGCAGAGGCATTGAGAGCTTGTGGTACCAGCGTTTTAGGACGTTTCCAGTCCCGAGGAGTTCCTTTCCGCCCTGGGTGCCGGTGAGACATTCCCACAGGCATCTGTAATGAGCTTATCTTGTAATGAGATCACCTGCTGCAAAGTCCATTTCGATTTTAGACAAAAATCACACTAGGTGGCAATTGCAGTTCTAAAAATGTACAAAAAGCCACTTGAAATAAAATTGGCTGAGTAAAAACTGTATTTCTGAAATGTATTGGTTATTAAGAGAATGGAAACGTCAATTCTGCAATAAACACACACAGTATGCTCTAGTGTTTCCGAATGCGTTGGTCTATGAGGATTCATATTTTTGTGCCTGTATTTAAAATGCAAAATGATTTTTTTTTAAAGAAAAGTGATTCGATTTTAACATAAACACTGAAAATACATAAAATACAATTGTTTTTAAATACTGTCACAACCTGGATACTTCCCACAAGTGTATTATGGGCCCTGTGGTTTGGTTTAAGATGTGGTCTCCCTCTAGTGGCTGGTATTTGAAAGTACCTAGTCACCACCTTTCTTCCCTTTGGCGTTTCTCTGAAACTTAAATCTCAAAAGCATCTCCAGAGGTCTTTTATTCTATTCCTTTAAATATAATTCAGACTATATATTTTATATTTTGACCATTTCAGCCACATGGTAAGCCTTCTTATTTTAACAAAAAATTAGTCAATCTCTAATGGCCAGATCAAAATCAGTTTTTACTATTAAGAAACCTGATCTGCCGAAACCGGTTTGGCTCAGTGGATAGAGCGTCGGCCTGCGGACTGAAGGGTCCCAGGTTCGATTCCGGTCGGGGGCATGTACCTTGGTTGCGGGCACATCCCCACTGGGGGGTGTGCAGGAGGCAGCTGATCGATGTTTCTCTCTCATCGATGTTTCTGACGCTCTATCCCTCTCCCTTCCTCTCTGTAAAATATCAATAAAATATATTCTTTTAAAAAAAAAAAAAGAAAGAAAAAGAAACCTGATCTGATTTCCCTACCCCTGTGGCCTATTTTTAGTGTTATTCTGGCCAGAATGTGACTCTTAATTTTGGTCTTGGTAGTTTCCAGATGTTCTAGAAAGGCTCTGGGCCGAATGCAAAGTTTATTTAGCCCATGCTATATGCGTGCCACTCTTCTAGGTCTTATGGCTATAGTAGGAAATAAAAAACAACAGTCACAGCCTTCATAGAGTTTCTGTACTCTGACACACAAAGATATGGTTTATAAAGACATAAACCATAAAGACTGGTGTATTTGACTTCACCCATATGTGAAACTTTTGCATAGCTCAAGAGACTATGAATTAAAAAACAAATAAATGATGGGTGGCCTGGGAGAAAATAATTTCAACAAGAGGAGCTCCAGTAGACAGGAAGAAAACCAATAGAGAAAATGTACCAAGGATATGAGTAGACTTCAATTGTGAAAGACTTCTCAGTTTTCTGCAGTAATAATTGGCCAAAGTGGGATTTCAAATTTACTCAATGTTCTTTAGGAAAAAAAAAAAAAGACAAGTCCCCCCACTGGAATTCCCTGAGTCTCCACAAGCTCAGACTGAGTCCTTGCCTCACAGGGTCTATGGGCTGAGTATGGCTGCCATCTGGTGATCCTGCTTAGAAGTACCCTTTTCCAAGCAATATCACCTCCATGCTAAGCTCAGTCCCCCAACCCATCTCCCATTGACGACCCTCATGTCCTCGTTTCCCATGGTTAGTTTCAGCACAGTAGGCTGATCAGGAGAGTATCTTAGACATCACAACATCGCTGCTCAAATTGCAGTTATGAGAATTTACAGTGATAGGTACCTAGGTTTTGACTTCCTAGTATCTGCAGCTTTGCCCGAACTCCTTTCATAAAGCAGACCATTCCCTACTTGACTCGGGCTGATCTGAATGTTAAGATTATTTTTTATACATTTCTAGTCCCTCCTGAAACGTTGGCCTCTCCTGAAACTTCACCTCTTCCTGCATTAGCTCATTCTGCCCCTGCCCCCGCCCTATTGGATGCCTTTATCTTGTTCAAAGGGGATATTATTCCTGTTTATTGGTACAAAGGATCATATGAGTCCTGTGAAGACTTTGGAAAGAAAATGAGCAGTTTCTCTTCTCCCCACCCCCTTCCTCCGAGCCTTTGGGTGCTGTGTACCCAATCTTCTAGTCTCAACAAGTTGGCAGCTGTGACTCTGGAATGCAAGTTAATTAAATTGTGCTTATATTTAGTTTTAGGCAAGGTTGACTTTTTCCCATGTTAGGTTTAGTCTGTGTGGCTTTGTTATATACAATCCTGGTAACGAGGGCTCCTAGGAGAGACTTTTGTAGCTGCGCCGCGAAAGGCATGCCGTGGTAGAAAGTGGAGCAAGCATGGGAAAGAAATTCAGAGGACACCTCTGTGTTCTACCAGGATGTAAACCATTTCACAGGACACATGTGATTTAACAGTAAAAGTGAACACTGTTGGAGCAGTTGACTCCCTTTTCTGTCTAGGAGCCCAAGGAAAGTGAGGCGTTCCATCCCTAGATGTTGTTATATTGGTTTCTGAGAGACGATCTGTCAAAATCATGTTGTTTTTCTGTTATCTCGGTTGTTACAAAGAATACAATCACCGCAGCCTTCTAGGTCTGCTGTATCCACAGGGCTGGACCCCTAGCTATTTGCAGGTAAACCCTCTAAGCACAAGGTGTTTTTTCTTAACATATTGTGATGGGTGTCTTCAGGAGTGACGGGCCTGCTCCCCAGCCTTAGTGAACAGAACATGCTGGGTTTTACCCAGTTCGGTGCCATACACTTGATATTGCTGATTAATATTCTCAAAGACAGTCTCAAAACAGGTAGAATTCAGATAAGAAAACTGAGGCTCCAAAAGGTTGAATAACTTCCCAAAGCAGGCAGAAAAGTAATATATTTATTTTATTTATTTATTTAACGATATATATTATAAATATATTATGCAATATAGTATTTGTTATATATTCTATTTATTTAATAATAACATATTTATAATATATAAATAAGTAAATAAATATAAAACATATATTTATATATAATTATATCATATAGTATAATGACTTCTCCTGTCTATAGATCCAGTCAGTATCAATATTGATATTAGGGTGAATGTTTATAAACTAGTTTCATCACCATTAACATTTTCAAATTATAATAGTAGTTAGAATTCAAGTTACTTGAATGTTTGGGGTCTTTTAAGTTTAAAGGATTAGAGAACCAGAAGTATTAGTATCTAGGTTTTCTCAGCCTTGCCAATGGAATTTGTGCTGTCCCATGGGCTACTACTGTGTGGGGGTAAGTGAGGGGGGTTTGTTGCCATCAGTTAAGAGGATGGAGCCCTGGCCAGTTTGCATCAGTGGATAGAGCGTCGGCCTGCGGACTGAAGGGTCCCGGGTTCGATTCCAGTCAAGGGCATGTACCTTGGTTGCGGGCACATCCCCAGTAGGGGGTGTGCAGGAGGCATCTGATCGATGTTTCTCTCTCATCGGTGTTTCTAGCTCTCTATCCCTCTCCCTTCCTTTCTGTAAAAAATCAATAAAGTATATTAAAAAGAAAAGAGGATGGAGAGTAGAGAGGGTTTTGACAGAGCTCTAACCTAGGGCTTCAGAAGCTTCGAATCCGGCTCTCTGATCTGAAAGACAGGTGAGACCCTACAGTATCCTGAAGATCAGTGAATTTTATGATTGGTAATGCTTTGGAATTCTCTGTTATAGTAATTAACAACAGAAAGTAGGCAGGGAAGTCTTCATGGGATTGGAAATGTATTTCTAGACATTAGAGTAGAACTGTAATCTGTTCTTGACAGATAGTTTTTTCAAAATTCTTTGCATAGTAAATTCTAAATATATATGTTTATTCTATTTCTGGGTCTTTAGCCACAATATTGCAAAATCATAGACAATTTATTCCAGCATTAAGATGGTCAATACATAAAACTGACTAAAATAAAAGTAACTGGGATTAAAAATAAATTTGGTTTGTGTTGCAAGTGATATCCACAAACTATTAACTTGTGAAATGAAATCAATCCAATTTGTGTAGCCTAACAAATAAGGAAGATAACATGAGAGCTCTTCAAACTGGTTATTTTTCTTCCTTTATCTTTCTCCTAAGACTTTCCATAGATGTCATGACTGAGTTACACGTTTAGTAAAAGTCTGGAAACATGTTAATACCTATAATGTTTCAGATACTACCACATGCTTGCAAGGGACTATATTCTTTCCAAATCACATATATTTCTTTTATTTATGTTAGATTTATACACACGGCCAACTCTTTCATATGACACATCCTACATTTGTTTGAAATTGGTCAAAGGTAGTTTATAATATTGTTCCATCATTTTCATTTTATGATTCATAGTGAGTACTTCTAAAATACCTTTTGAGATAGCCTTAAGAGTGGAGAAAAAAATCTCAAAATATTTTAAAGTGCCATTAAATTATAATTATTTGTTCAGAAGATAAAGTGTTTATTTCCTAAAGCAAATTGAGAAAGTGACACCCCTCCAAAATGTTTGAGTAATTAGAAACCTCTGCCTGCCTTTCAAGAGGGTGGACTATAAGCATGCAATTTCTAAATCGTCTATGTTCTTTGGAAAGTTGAAGTTATGTTATTGTACTTATTTGCAGGAAATTATAAATAACAGAGTCCCAGTGTACATCTTATTTTCTAATGATTTTTTAAAATTCTCACTGTGGATACATTTTTTTATTGATTTTAGGGAAGGGAGAGAGAGAAACATTGATCAGTTGCCTCCCATACATGCCCTGGCTGGGAATCGAACCTGAAACTTGGGTATGTTCCTTGACTGGGAATTGAATCCTCAACCTTTTGGTGTACAGGATGATACTCTAGCCAACTGAGTCACCCATCCAGGGATTATTTTCCAATTATTTTAAAAAATATTTTTTTATTGATTTCAGAGAGGAAGGGAGGTGGAGAGATAGAAACATCAATGATGAGAGAGAATCATTGAGAGGCTGCCTCCTGCATGTCCTGTGCCCGCCCCCCTCCCGCCCCCATCCCTACTGGGGATCAATCCTGCAACCCATGCATGTGCCCTGACCAGGAATCAAACTGTGACCTCCTGGCTCATAGGTCAATGCTTAACCACTGAGCAACACTGGACAGGCTATTTTCCAATGATTTTTTACAAAATTGCTGCAGAATCCTGTTTGTGACTTCTACACTAAATAGTAAAGTAGTATATTTATTAATTAGTCAATCCCTGTTTGGAAGTTTTCTCTTCCTTCCTCCCTCCCTCCTTACCTCCCTTCCTTGGTGCATCTCTGTCTCTCTCTGCCTCTGTCGCTCTGTGTGTCTGTCTGTCTCCAGCCACACATGTCTCCTTGCTGTTCCTGACACCTGCCAGGCATGCTCCTGCCTGAGGGTCTTTTAAAATATATATATATATATATATATATATATATATATATTAAAATATATATATATTAAAATATATATATATATATTAAAATATATATATATTTTAAAAGAATATATATATATATATATATATATATATATATATATATATATACTCAATTTTAGAAAGAAAGGGAGAGGGAGAGAAATAGAAACATCAGTGATGAGAAAGAATCATTGATTGGCTGTCTCCTGCACGCCCCCCACTGGGGATCGAGTCGGCAATCTGGGCATATGCCCTTGACCAGAATCCAACCCAGGACCCTTCAGTTTGCAGGCCGAAGCTCTATCCACTGAACCAAACCGGTTAGGGCTGCCTGAGGGTCTTTACATTGGCACTTCTGCTGAAATCCACCCCTGAGATTTGGTTAAATCCCCCACATCTTTCAAGGTGTTGCTAATGTCAGCTTTCAATGAGACCTGCCCTGGCACTCTAATTGATTTGGGGCCTTGTCCTATCCCACCCTGACATCTCCTGTATTTTTTCATCTGTTGTACTCTTTTTTTTTCATAGCACTCATTACCTTCTGACCTAATATACAGAAATTTCTTGAGCTTTTTAAAAATATATATATTTTATTGATATTTTACAGAGAGGGATAGAGAGTTAGAAACAATGAGAGAGAAACATCGATCAGCTGCCTCCTGCACACTCCCTACTGGGTATGTGCCCACAACTAAGGTACATGCCCTTGATTGGAATCGAACCTGGGACCCTTGAGTCCGCAGGCCGACGCTCTATCCACTGAGCCAAACCGGTTACGGCTACAGAAATTTTCTCATTTATTATGCTCATTGATATTGTTTGCCTCCCTGTAATATAACCTCCACAAAGCAAAGCATCTATTTGGTATTCAGTGATGTGCCCCGAGCTCCTAGAAGAATGCCAAATTGGCCAAGTAAATGAGTGGAAAATTAGAGAGCAACATAAGCTTTGCTGATTCCATATGGCAGGTGGAAGAAGTGATTACCCCTCCCATTCCTCAGAAAGCAACTTGAAATATCCATTAGATACTTCCGTCTTCCAAAGGGTCTTCTCTAGATATATACCCTGCCCCTCAGGGAGGCTCAGCCAACTTTTTATTTATGCTTCCCTCCTGGCAGGGCCCAGCACACTGGCTCCCTCCTCTCTCTCCCCTTGGGGATCCTCACTCTTCTTATACACAGGACTTTCTGATATCCCTATGCACACCTACCCAAACATATTAATGTTTGACAAAATGAGGGACCATCCAGTTGACATGACTCAGAAGGTAGGGTGAAGAGCAAGTTTGCTTACTTGAGCATAACTTGGGGTTTTTACTCTGCTCTGTCACATCTGATCTTTCACCCAATGACTTTATCAGCCTATTATATCCAAAGACTCAGTGCTTTCCACAGGAGGAATTCTTCTATTAGCCGCTAAAAGATTACACTCATTCTCTTTCTCTAGTTAAATAGCCTTGTAAAAGGTAACAGTGATATGGTTGGCAGTAACGTAATTTCTAGCATCATGTTCAATGAAGGACTGACAAGCTCTTAGTACAGGCTCAGGTGATGATGCTCTGTGACAGGTCAGCTCTCTCTTCAGAGGTAGAGTTGAACGGGAGCTTCAGAATTAAAATAAGGGCTCCAAGACAGGATGAATGAGGACACTATACAGTCAGAGACTGGTGAGTGATTTCTGAAAAATACTCTTTGCCAATATACTAGTAAATGCTGCCTGTAATACACAGGCAGAGAGGACTGAGAGGGCTGGAAATGGTTGTAGAACATCTAAAGGTCATTTCAGGCTATGGCTGTTATTTCAGCAGTCTGTTATCAGAGACAAGAATAGTAAAAAGAGCTGATCATCTTCACGGGGATATATTCTTCAGCATCCATGGAATTTTCAAGTTCAGGTGATTTGTAATTGACCTCACCTACTGGACAGGTAAACTAACATCTTAGGCACTGCACCTCTGTATACTGAAATCTTTGCATTAATGTTATTTAAATGTCATGTGTGTAGATAGAAGTCAATGTTGGTGTGATGTGTCTTTAGTTGGTAAAAGTATCTATCAGATGATGATTAGTAGCGTATATGCTACATGAAGGTGGGGGAATTATTTTTGTTTTCTTCACTGCTGTATTTCTAGGTGCTAGAATAATGCCTAGCACATGGTAGGTAGTCAATATGTTTAATGAATGAATGAATCTTCCCTTGACCAATCTGCCATTTATTTAAAGCCCAATATGCACCTCTTAGAATTATAGATGATGTTAGTGAAAATGTTCTCAAGATTGCATAGCATGGCTGCCTCAGGGAATCCCTTAGTCACCTAAAGGGCTAAGCCTAAATAAAGGCTGTTGGAAGATGGTTGTTATAAAACAGTAAAATTTATGGTTGAAAATCTCTACAGAAACTTGTAAAGAAAGAGCTCTCCTGGGAAATACTCCCAAAAACCCAGAGCTGACATGGAATGTCATCTCATCTGGTCCAGTCCACCCAAAGGACAGACATTTATCTTTTGTTTAAAGAGAAAAATAAAGGCAAGTTTGAACTTTTACCCGACCCTGGCGGCCTTGAACTGACCACAGCTGTTTCTGTACTAAAAACAAGGACTGGGGAGAGTGTGGAGGACTGAGCCTTGAGCACAGACCTCACCATTCTGGGTGGTTTTCACCTCTTCCTGGCTGCATGGCTTTCAGCAATTGCTGTCTTCACCACATGACACTCTAGCTCCTGTATTTGTAAACTACCACTTCCCCCAAGGAAGATGTGATAGAATGTCTACCTGTCTACTTCAAGGGGCTGTTTGGAAATTCCAAATAATCTAGATGTGTTTGAAATACTTGGCTAGTTGAACAGTTTCATACAAATAAAGGTAGAAATTCTAAATACAAGTTAAGGAGAAATCAAACAGAGTTCTACTAATTTTACAAAAATAACATTGGGCATATTCAACAGTTATTCTAATTTTACAAAAAATTCAACAGTTATTCTAATTTTACAAAAATAACATTGATTAATGAACCTGTGAACCTCTAAAGAAAGAATAAAGAAACAATTGACAATGTCCTAAAGCCGAGGGAAGCCACACCTCCCACTGAGGAACCACACAGAAGTCAGTTTCTGCAGAATCATCCAAGACACCACGGGATAGCGATAATCAAAACAATGCAAAGCCATGCTAGGCTTTAAATTTGATCCAGATTTGATATAACCATACACAAGAAATAGTTTTACTGCAGTAAAATATATAGGGTCTTAAAGATGAAGTCTAGAGATTTACTGTTGAGCTCTCAGCTGCATTTCCGAGGAATCATCAGCACCATAAGGCAGGGAATGCAATACTTCTTCCAAGGCATTGCAGTTGCTGAAATGCAGACAGATGGAATTCACGCACTCTCTAGTCTAACACAGAAAAAAAACACCAGCCTCATCATAGGATCAACACTTATTCCTTGAACACTTTCTCTTAACCCTGGAGAGAGGAGACTGTCTAGACCGGCTAGTACGACCCAAGTGTTTTTCACTTTATATCTGGTTTCCTCTGCACCCTTCAGGAGTCTGTGCCTGTAGCCTCCTCTAAGACTATACAAAATATAAATGCCTTTCATATTTCTGCAGTTGAAGTCCGTAGCTCTAATTTGTATCGATATGGAAATCGTGGGGTTTAATGGAAAACCAGACTTTTGTTGTTGATATTGTGAGGATTGCACATGATAGCATCATAGAAACGTACCAAATCAACTAGTTGACTATTTTACTCTAACTTTCTCTGTGCAACATTGAATAGTGTTTCAGAAGGGAAGGGGGGTTTGTTTTTTGTCTTTGTTTTTTTTTTTCTAATAACCACATGTATGTGGTTTATTACTGAAAGCTTTTAAAAAGTATTTGTTCAATAAATAGCACTTCCGTTTGAAATAGTTTTCAGTTATTAAGAAAAATACTCCCATTTGGTGTTGTCCCCACAGAGGCTGAACAGTCGAGGGGCTGCTCTCTCGAGCTCCAAGCATGACGCCTGTCGCTCTGCGAGCCCCCGGATCCCCTTTCTTCTGCTTCCCCGGGGCCAACAGCCTTCATTTATTCCCAAGTCATCTCACCATGAAGGGGCTGGAGGGCCACAGGGGCACTGATGACCATGAAACTGGGGGGATTTAGAAACAAATCTGTTGAACAGCGAGGGAAGTTTTTCTCTTGTTCTTTATTTGCTTCTCCTATTTTTAAAAGGAAAAACCAAAACCAAAACACCAAAGCAATTTTCTGACGTTGTTTTCCTTCCCCTTGCAGCGTTCTGTGGAGGGGGCGAGAGCTTTCTGTGCGCCAGCGGGATCTGCATCCCCGGGAAACTGCAGTGTAATGGCTACAACGACTGCGACGACTGGAGCGACGAGGCTCGGTGCAGTGAGTGTCCGGCCGCGGGGTCCCGCGGGGGGACAGGGATGCTCGGCAGGCCGGAGCCTGGAAACCAGCCATTCCATTGCCTCGTCCTGACAACCGCGGCGGATGCGTAGGCCGCTCGCAGTTTGCCTGGCCGAAGGGAGAGCGTGTTTACCTTCCCCGGGGCAGGCAGCACTGTGTTTGCACACCTTTCACAGGCCTGAGCTCATACACTCAGCAGCTCCGGCCGCCCTGGAACAGATCAAGGGTGGAAGTGTTTTTGCATAAAGTGTCTTAAAATGAGGAGAAGGCTTGTCGTTTATTTTGTTTGGATGAGGATTTTTGTTTTTGTTTTTAAAGCTTTAAGGGTATAAAGGTCAACTTTTTTAAAAAGGACATTTTAATAGGAACATTTTTTTTCCCCTCAGGATTCTTAACATTCACGACACAACAGATGCCTAGCCTCTTGCTTGTTTATGCTTCCTCTAAACCGGAAGGTGGTCAATGGTATTAACTGTTTGAGATTCAGCCTTAAACACCCGCAGTTAACTTACCATGGATTCGATTCGGTTTTTTGTGGATTGGTCGGCGGTTTGCCCAATATTGTATTCGTTTGCTTGGGCTGCCACACAAAATTCCACAGACTTCATGACTTTTACAGCAGGAAGTTGTTTCTCACCGTCTGGAGGCTGGGAAGTCCAAGGTCAAGGCCCAGCAGGGTTCAGTGTCTGGTGAGAGTTCTCTTCCCGGCCTGTAGGCAGCTGCTCTTCTCCTGTGTGCTCACCTGACCTCTTTAAAGGGAGAGAGGGAGAGAGGGCAAGCGAGAGGGGAATATGGAGAAGAAGGAAGTAAAAGAGGGGGCGGGAGAAGGAGAGGGAGAGAGAGAGAGAGAGAGATTGAGAGAGATTGGGGGGTGCTCTGGTATCTTATCCTCCACATACAAGGGTACCACCCTATTGGATTAGTGCCCTCTCTTATGACTTCATTCAACCTGCATGACCTCCTCACAGGCCCTCTCTCCAAATATGGTCATGTTGGGGGCTAGGGCTTCAATCTGTGCACATTGGGAGAACAGACAGTCAGTCCATAGTAAATACATATTCAGATTGCAAGTCATTTTACACTTAAGCAATTGATAAAAAGGAAAAATTAGCCTCAAGAATACAATGTAGGATCTGCATCCAAAACAGAACCATATGCTATTGTGTTCTGATTGTTTTTTAATGGTTAAATGAGCAGCAGTAGTTACTATGGGGAAAGCTGTGTTTTACTCCTTGTAGAAGTTGCCAATGCTTTGTAAGTGCTCACAATGATTCCTCTGGTCTATGTGTCAAATGGACCACCTTTTCTTCCACCTGAAGGGTTAGGATGCTTATTTGTCATAACTTTTGACAGGCCATATATCATGGTAACATTTCAGATCAGTGTTTCCCAAACTGATGTTCCACAGTGCCTGAGTCTTGAAAAATGTTTGAGAGAAAAAAAATAAGTTTGAGAAGTTCTATCAGATCTACTTCTTAGATACTTACAATTCATATTTTTGCCTTAAAGATTCTAAGAAATCCCACAGGTAAAAAAAAAAAAAAAAAAAAAGACATACATTTTGCTTAACTTGGTATTTCCTCAAAATTATATGTTTATAGACACCCAAAGCTTAATTTATATATTTATTTATTCACTCATGCACTGGTGTATTTTGCAGAATATCTAGCATCCTGTGGAACTTCACTTATGCCACCCATATTTTCATAAATGTTTTCACTGAGACATTTGTTTTTATAGTTTGGAATGCCCTCTTCAGGAAAACCTATGGCAGATGATTTTAGATAAAAAACATTTTTGTAGGATGTGTATTTACATTAGCGAATGTTGCTGTGGACTTACAAGAAAATGTTGTGCAAATTACCCACGGAAGGGAATTGAAATAGAATTATATCAAATTTATGGGAACGGTGCCTCTCTCTCTGTTGCGCTGAGCATTGCAGTTTACACAGTGAGAGCTTTCTGCTGCATTCGTTGAAACTGAATTTGAAGGAGTGCATTTTCCTAGCCAGTGCCCGACGAAGATGGTGTTACTATTCTGGAAGGTATTTAGCAATGTCTTCGGGGCTGAACTGTTCCTTAAAGAAGATGCGGGCTTTCCTCATGGACACACTTCAGAAACGACCTGGTCGGGCCCGTTGAGGACCTACACTCCTCAGAATCCTTGTCTGTGAAGATGGTGGGCAGCCATTGACATCTTCGCATGCAATTGTTTCTGGCCTCACAAGGTCATCTGTCTCTGTGGAATCTCGGCACGTGTGCTGGTAGAGGGTGCCACCCCCCTGCTGTCCCCACCCTGCAGTGAAGGGACCGCAGCCATCAGCGTGAAGGTAGCCCACAGATAAGACACTTCTGAGCGGGAAGCGCGTGGTTCTGGGCCTTCCCAATGAGGGGCAGGAAGGAGCCTGGTGCAGGGCTTCTGGCCAATGCAGGAGGAGGAGGGCGCCTTTAAAGAAAGGAAGGGAGGTGTATTTGTGAGTTCCCTACTCAACTGTGCTGGAAGCATGTACCTCCACGATTTGACTTAATCTTCAGCAAAGAAGGTATTCTTGCCCCCTTCTGTTCAAGTGCAAAGCTGAGGCTTAAAGCAATGAAAACATTTGCCAGTGGTTCTAAGTGCTTAGGTGTGAACCCAGTCTTGAATGGGGCCAAGTCGAATGCTGTTTTCTCTGGACTGTGCTGCCTTTGACTTGCCCTTGTCCACTAAAGACTCGGTGAGTGATTATATTCTGATCACTGCGAGGACAAATGTCTATTTTGGATGCTCTGTTATGCTTGGGAGATGACTGTCTATTACAGGTATCGGGACTGCTTCCCGACTTTCTCCCCTAATTTTGCTGTGTTTATCAGTCTCCTCCTAAGTATTTGTAGAACGAGCAGATTTCCGACCACCTGGAACAATTTAATGATGTAGCATAAGGAATTTTAAAAATTAAGAAAAGTTTTCTTTTAAAAGTTTCTAGCTCTATGACGTTAGGCAGGCGACCTCTCTACCCCTGGTTTTCTCTGTCATCGAGATGGGTTGACAGTAGCATTTCCACATGGAGGGACTCTAATTCAAGTGGTTTTCCAAATGATGTTTCCAGTCATCACAAGAGACTGCACTTACTATATTCTTTTTACTAAGACAGGGATGCAAGTAAATATGAGAAATATATCCATCAAAATAATAAAAATATTTCATTCTACATTGAAGGAAGACGCTTCAGATGTCTGGAAAATTCACGTCTGTTTAGCGGCAATTTGGTTATGCTGAATCTATCCAACTATTGAATTCCTGCTCTGTGGGAAGCATGTTCTAGATGCCTAGGAAATATAATGACTCTTAAGACATGGTTTCTTTCTTCATGAGGCTTTTAATTTAATCAGTAAAATGGCATAGAAGCACAGAGATCATTGAACGTGGTATTTTATAAGAATCTAGTAGAAGAGATGTCCCAAAGCAAAAGAAGAGTGGTGTAAACAGAAAGGGAGGTCCTGTAAGGAGGGTTACTGGGAGTTTGGTTGGTATGAAAGAGCTGATGAAAAAGATGGATTAAAGCCAGGCTTTGGATAGAGGTGATCTTTAGATACTGTAGAATAGTGGTTCTCTATTGGGGACAATTTTGTCTTCTAGGCAACATTTTTATAATATATGGAGACGGATTTGATTCTTACAACTGTAGGGGTTGGGAGCAATGCTATTGGCATTTAGTGAGTTGAGGTCAAGGATGCTGCTACATTGCATTGGGTAGCACCCTCCCCCCCTCAACAAAGAATTATGCAGTCCAAATTGTCAACAGTACTGCAATTCAGAAACACTTATCTAAAGATAGAAGTCAGGAGTCAAAAGAACCCAGGTAGACAAGAAGCCTGGATTCATCTCACAGCCCTGCTATTAGTGAGCTGGGCAACTGTGGGCAAACCTTTTAACCTCCCTGGTCATCTGAAAATGAGGGGATTTGGGGGGAGAAATTGAGCATCCATACTTGAACCTTGAAATTAGGCAACACATTAATGTTTACAGACTCATGGAGACTGAGCAAATTGAGTGAAACCCTTGATAAAAGGTTTTCTGTTCCTTAGTTTTCTCCCTTAATCTCATGATCATTTTAAGAGACAAAAGTTAATAGGGTGAGGTGCCAAAGTGAAATAAATATTAGCATGCAAGAACTTCAGAAGTAACATTTTGTATCAAGCTCACATTAAGAAAAATGATCTGTATCTAGAAAAACATCTACCTCCGGTCATGCAAAATTATGCTTGTATTGAGCAAGAAAATCACAGCAAGTAGCTTTTGAACATTTTCATTCGTTGGCCCCAAATTGCACTGACAACATTTCTTTTCAGTCCAAATAAACATTGACTCCACTAAAAGAAGGCACTGTGATCTTTGCTATTTGCTATGTATTTCTGGTTGTGCAGTGCCTCCAGTTCAGGTTTTGTGTGTTTACCAGTCACACCGACCTTAGGGAGGTAACAAGTTGTTTTCCAAATGTAGCTAATTTTGTATCTAACCTCTGAGAATGGCTTCTAACCAAGTAAGCCATAACAGTGGAAAATTGAATCTGAACCTGTGTAAGTAAATAATAAGGAATTGTTTTCTTGAATGCTTGAGTCATCTTCATTTATAAAATAACTAGAGGCCCGGTGCATGAAAATTCATGAGCTGGAGGGGAGGTCCCTCAGCCCAGCTTGTCCTCTCTCACAGTCCGGGAGCCCTCAGGGGTGGGAGGTGACCCAGCGATCAGGGGAAGGCAACGCCCATCACACCTCTGCTGCTGCACTGCCGGCAGTGCAAGCCTCGGCTGGCCCTGGTTACCTGAGCCTTGACCAGCCCTGGGCAGCTGGGCAGCCACCATCCGAGGCTTGCCTGCGCCTCAGGCCAGCCCTGGGAGGCTGGGGGGCTGAGGGTGGGTCCAGCAGCACCATGCGCCTGCCATCCCCACCCCGGCGGGGCTGAAAGGACTGGGGGACTCCAGCAGGACTGAGGGGACTGGGTACCACCATCTTGTGGCTATGGGCACTGCCATCCTTTGTGATGGTGTGACGGTCAATTTGCATATCCCCTCTTTATTAGTTAGGATTTAATAAATGACAGCATTAATTTAAAAATATCTCAAATGAGGTCTTAGTGTGAATTACTGGGGATCCTAGAATAGGTCTCACAGAGGACACATGAATTATTGGAAATTTTTGGTGTTAATCAGATTCTGTAAGGAGTGTTTGATGCCCCAGTCCTACCATCAAAAGAAGTGAAATATACAGCTTAAAAAAAAAAACCCTAACTCATATGGCTTAAAATATGCCACCCCTCCACCGTACCACCACTTTCAGGGAATGTGAGTACTTTGGCATTAATGGTCAAATTGAGAATACTTGTCCTACCTAATAACAGACAAATATGCAAGTTGACCATACCTCTGACACACCCACAAGCCAAGCCCACAAGCCACGCCCACCATCCAATCAGAGCACGTATGCAAATTAACCCAACCAAGATGGCTACAGCCACAGAGAGCAAGGTTTCCTAGGTAACAGAGGAAGCCAAGCTTTCCGCCTGCCCTTGCCAGGCCTAAGCCTCCACTCAAGCTACAAAGTTTCAATTATAGAAGGTAAACAAATTCAAACAGAAATGGAGGCAGAATGGAGCTTGAGAGAGCAGGCCAGGGTTGCCGGTGGCAACAGGGGAAGCAAAGCTTTCTGCACACCCTGGCCGGGCCCACCCGCTTAAGGCTACAAAGTTTCAATTATAACCCCAACAGAAATGGCTGCTGGCCGCGGAGGGAGCCCCAGGCTTGGCTCCGCTCCAGGCTACAAAGTTTCAATTGTAGAAGGAAAATAAATTCCAGATACCAGGACCTCCGCTTGGGTTGCCAGGGGGCATGGCTGGCCTGCAAACCACCACAGGCCCCTCGCTCAGGCCGCCCCACGCCCCAAGGGAACCCCACCCTGATCAGGGACACCCTTCAGGCCAACCAGCTGGCCCCCACCCCAGGCCTCTATCCTATCTAATAAAAGAGTAATATGCAGATTGATCATCACTGCAACATACAATATAGCTGCCCCCATGTGGTCAAAGATCCTGCCCCCATGTGGACACAATATGGCCACCACAAGATGGCCAGCAGGAGAGGGCAGTTGGGAGGCACCCAGCCTGCAAGGGAGGGCAGTTGAGAAGGACCAGACCTGCAAGGGAGGGCAGTTGAGAGGGACCAGGCCTGCAAGGGAGGGCAGTTGGTGGTGATCAACCCTGCAGGAAAGGGCAGTTAGGAGTGACCAGGCCGGCAGAGGAGGGAAGTTGGGGCCAAACAGGCTGGCAGCGGAGTGGTTAGGGTGTGATCAGGCTGGCAGGCAGAATTGGTTAGGGGCAATCAGGAAAGCAGGCAGGCAAGCAGTTGGGAGCCAGCAGTCCTGGATTGTAAGAGGGATGTCTGACTGCCCATTTAAGCCCAATCAATCGGGCCTAAACGGGCAGTCGGACATCCCTCGAGGGGTCCCTTATTGGAGAGGGTACAGGCTGGGCTGAGGGACAACCCCCCTCCGTGCACGAATTTCGTGTACCGGGCCTCTAGTTATTACATATTCTAGCATACTAGAACATCCCACAAGAGTAATTTAGGTGAAAACAAAAGAAAACTGAAAAAAGACCTTTTACAAATTTTCAAGAAAATACATGCATCTTAATGCACAGATTTCCCAACTCTGCTTGGTGGGCAAGAACACAAAGGTCAGAACCTTTTTCCGACTCAGCTAGCACATGTGCAGTAGTCCCAGTCAGCGATTGGGTGCAGAGTGGGGAGTTAGCGCCCTCTGCTGAGTGGGAGGAAGTAGTACAGCTCTCTCAAGGTGAAACTGGAACCTCTTTTTAGTTCTTATATTTTTCCTTATGATGGTTAATCTCATTTGAAAATTATTCATCCTGGGGGAAATGAAAATGAATACTTACAATTTCTTCATGTATATAAGTGTGAGCATATGTGTTCGCATGTATGTGTGTTTGTGTACACAAAACACCTTCTTAATGAGGGTGCTGAACAGATGACTTCTAAGGCCCATTTTGTTTCTAAAATGATGTTATTCTAAAGCATTTAAGTAACTTACTTTAAAAGAATAGAGCCCATTGTATGAGACAAGGCTTCTGCTTCAGGAGAAATGATCAGCTGGAATTCAGGGTACTGTACTACTGACGACTGGATGCTTGGTCTTCATCAGCCAAGTAGACTGATCCTCAAATGTACCCTTATTTCTATCCTCTTCCATGTCCTTGTTATTCCCTCTACCTGAAACATGGTGAAGTTTAAATGCCATCGACACTTCTGCCCATCTTCCATGATCTCTCTCCAGACTCAAGGATCTATTTTTGTACTTACTTCACTTCAAATAAGGGAAAAGATAATACACTTAAGAAATCTACTTTCTAGTCAATGCAGGTATTTTTTACATATATTAATTTAAAACAGTTTTGCAGTTTTATTGAGGTATAATTTACAAACCATAAATGTATCCCGTTGGTTTTTAGTAAATCTAGAGTTGTGCGACCATCACCACAATCCACTTCTAGAACTTCTTCATCTCCCCCCAGATTTCCTCCCCACCTACTGGTATTCGCCATCAGTCCCCAGAGGAGCACTTCTACTTCTCCACCCACAGATCACCACGGCTCTGATCTCTGTCTCTATAAGTTTGCTTTTTATGGAAATTTTATAAGTGGATCACACAGTCTGTAGTCTTTGTGTCTGGTTTCCTTCACTTGGCATAATGTTTTTGAGGTTCATCTATGCTGTCACATGTATCACTAGTTCAATACTTTTAATTCTGAATAGTATCCCATTATATGGGTATACTACATCTTACTTATCCATTCACCAGTCGAGTGTTGGGATTGTTTCTAGTTTTGGGCTGTTATGAATAATGCTGTTATGAACAATGCACATACTAGTCTCTGTGTGGATATATGTTTCATTGCTCTTGGGTAGATTTTTAAGGGTAGAATTCATGAATCATATGGTAAAGTTATAGCTCACTTTCTAAGAAGCTGCCAAACAGCTTTAGACGGTGGCATTATAATTTTACATTCCCACCAGTGATATATGAGAGTTTCAGTTTTTCAGAATCCTTGCCAATACTTGCTATTGTCTCTCTTTTTTTATTATAGCCATTTTGGAGGTGTATAATAGTATCTTATTGTGGTTTTAATTTGCATTTCCTTAATAACTAATTATATTGAACACCTTCTCATGTGCCAATTTGCCATTTGTATGTCTCCTGTGAAGACTTTCTGTTCAAGTCTTTTGCTAATTTGTAATTGTGACTTATTATTATTGAGTGTAAGAGTTCCGTGTATACTTTATCACATACATGATGTGCAAATATTTTTTCAGTATATAGCTTGTCTATCTTTTCATTTTCTTTTCTTTTTTAAATAATATTTTATTTTTATTGTTGATATTATTACTGATATCCCCTAATTTCCCCCTTTTGTCCCTCTCCAACCAGACCCTGCCCCCACCTCCCTCCAGCCCTCACCACATTGTTGTCTGTGTCCATGGGCTATGCATATGTGTTCTTTGGCTATTCTCTTCATTCTCTTAACAGCATTTTAATTTTAATTATTTTTTTAATTTTGAATAATGTTTATTAGAAAGAACTTCCATTTAAATAATGTAATAATTGTGTAAAATACATTTTTAAGAGAATACTGTCTTGTTTTTATAAAATTGATGCATGCTCAGAAATTCAAATATAGAACTTAATATTTTTAGACGTGCAGATATTTTTAACTTTGTGAGGTCCATTTATTAACTTTTCTTTCATGGCATATGCTTTGTTGGCATATCTAAGAATTCTTTTTCTAATCCACGGTCAAAGAACAAAGTTTTCTCCCCTATATTTTCTTCTAGAAGCTTCATAATTTTGGCTCTTACACTTAAGTCTATGATCCATTTTGAGATAATTTGTGTGTATAATTTGAGGTAAAGGTCAGAGTTGAGTTTTGTACACTTAAAATCTAATTATTCTATTAACATCTGTTGGAGAATATTCTTTTCCTATTGAATTATCTTGACATCTTACACACATTATTTTATTAATCTCTAATTTCAAGCTGTATTAACTAATGATCTCATCCCAGTTTCATAGGTCAGTTCACAGGCTCAGGTTTTTAACTACTACACTCAAATTCCCATGGCTAGTGATGGCAGAACTCGGATATGAGTTCTGTTCTGCCCCAAAACAAGACGTATCTTCTTATTAAAATTTCCTTACATGTTGTTCATTCCAACATTAAACTATATGCTTCCTGAAGCTGCATACCACTCATTCTTATCTTGCTGCCATACTCTAGGACAGTACTTGCTTATTTAAGGGTCACTCCATTGACTTAAGGGATCATGTTTGTATAAAAGTAAGTAATGATTCTATAATCAAAGTAAGTTTTTCTCTCCGTTGTGTTTATGCTTATCATGGACAAAACTAGACTTTCATTGCAAAGGAAACATTTTTAGGAAATAGCTACTTACCCTCTACTAAAGTCATTGCTTCTGTATGAACATGAACTTCCTGAGGAACTATCATGACTTGAGAATATCATTTCTCATATTTGACTATAAAGGTGCTTTCAGGGGACCTAAAGTGAAAGTCACGTGAAGACTCAGAAAGTGATAAAAGCAATAGCTTGGGAGCCAGAGGGTCCTAGTCCTGGCTCTGCAGTAGCTTGTTATGTGACCTTGAGCAAGTCATTGGATCTCTCTGCACCAGTCTCCTTACCTGTACAGCACTAGGCGTGGCCCAGGTTGTCACTATGGTTTCCCTCCTGTTGATATGCTTTTGCTACATAGAGTGCTACTATAACATCACGTTCTGTTCAGATGGTACTTGAGTGGTTTCTCTTATTTTCAGATTGCAGCCAGAATCTGTTCCGCTGTCACACGGGCAAGTGTCTTAATTACAGCCTTGTGTGTGATGGATATGATGATTGTGGGGACCTGAGTGATGAACAAAACTGTGGTAAGTAGCATTGTCTTCCCAAGGTTTTCATGAAACATTTCAGAATTTATCACAAGAACATGTAGCTTGTTGATCTTTAATATGATTATGAGCAGGTTAAATTATAAAATGGTTGGTTTCTTAATTTTAGAAAGGGGAGGTTTTTTCCCAATTATGTCTTATGTATAAATGTAATACCTCTGAAATACACAGTCATACTGAGGGAATGCTACAGAAGTGGAGTGGAAAGGCCGCTGCAGGTTGTTAATATGTTATTATTATTTTCTCCTTAAAAGTGTTCTATTTCTTCTCTGGTTCTTCCGGTGGCTCATGTTTAGATCTTGAACTCTTGAGCAAAATTTTTGCAGAAAGATATAGTATTTGTCCCTTGAGCCCCCTTATTTTTTAAATAATATGGTTTTATTGATTTTTAGAGACAGAGGGATGGAGAGGGAGAGAGAGAGAGAGAGAGAGAGAGAGAGAGAGAGAGAGAGAGATCAATTGGCTGCCTCCTGCATGCCCCCTTCTGTAGTAGTGACATGTAGGGTTAAGATGGTACATTTATTTTATGTACAAAAACTTATCTTTTAAAGAATGAACCTACCTTTTAAAGGGTCTTATTCAATTTTGAGTGCCATCTCTTGAATGAAAACTAGCAAAATTTCTCTTGCTTATTTACCTTTTTGACTTTGTGATTAACTTCAAAATGTTTAGGTTAGATATTGAATGACATAGGAACTTTGTAGCATGGACAAAGGGAAAGCTGGGATGACGAGGGGCACTGGGCAAATGGGGTGAGACAGTATTTAGCATTGGAGACTATTGGGAGGAATGTTGGGAAAGGCTCAGGAGTGTGATTGAAGAGTTCCTCAGACTGCGTGTGTCTGAAAACACGACAAAGCCGTCACAAATGTGTCAAACCAGCTCTCTACCTTGTGAAATCCAAATCACAGTTCTGTTTATTGGAGCCAGCGTAAAATCACATGTTTCTCATAAGGAAAGAAAACAGTGACAAAACAATAAACAACAACAAAAATAGCCGTGGGTCCTGAGAAAGCTGGACAGGGTTTCATCTGAAAAACAGATACTTGGGTCATAGTGACGGTGCCTAGGAGCCCACAGGCTTGGGTGGGAGGTGCATTGTGCCAGACCCAGCATGGGAACGTTGCTGGAGGTGTTAGGGCAATTGGAATAGATGCTCCTCAGTTGGAACCATGAGCCCGACCGGGATAAGTGCCCATCACGCTGGTTCCCTGCATCGCGCGGACTTTCCCTTCTCCAGACTGCAGCCCCACGAAGGAGCACCGCTGTGGAGATGGGCGCTGCATCGCGATGGAGTGGGTGTGCGACGGCGACCAGGACTGCCTGGACAAGTCTGACGAGGTCAACTGCTGTGAGTGCCCTAGGATTTTGTTTGTTTATTTGTCCATTTCTTGCCTGTGTAGACCAACATACTCCAGCTTCACTACCTAAACAGCCTTCCAAGGGAAAGATCCTTGTACCTTGGTCCTTGCCTAGAAAGATAATAATGGAATGGTGTGAGGACAATGGCAATGTAGTTAATGCACTTGACCTCCACACGTTTCTCCCCAGAATGTCAAGCTTTATTGGCTGGATCTGGCCCAGCAGGTGGCTGTCTTTGCTCCCGCGTCCCCTTTCTGCACCCGTGACTTTGTCAAAGGGGATGCTCTCCCCAGAGGCTGGGGGCCTTTTCTATTGCAAATGACACATGAGTGGTTGAGCCTCCTTGCAAGAGCCTCCAAACATGTTCTCAGGCACGATTTGTAGGAGAACATGGAGAGAATTGCCAGAGAGAAGAGAGCATTCGATGTTCATAGACTTACACAGAGAGTGAAAACAGTTGGAACTTTACTGCCTGCGTATTCTGGGTGAGTGAACAGTCTCCAGGTAGCTGTTACACTATCTAGGTAATAAAATCAAGTATGGCTACTAATTCCTTTTTTTCCTTTAGAAACTGCACTATACTCAGTAGAGACTAAGAGAATGATTGAATAGAAGCAGCTAAGTGTTAAAAGCAAGTAATTTGACCTGAAAGAGTTAATATGATGCATTTAATGCATGGTTGCATGCATTAAACTTTTTATTTCATCTTTTGCTGTCCAATACAAATAGAAAAAAAATGTTGGCATATAAGATATTGAATATTTAAGTTGCCTATAATTTGAGGCAACAATAGAAATGCAGGGTGCATGGTTTGTATTTTGACATAAGAAAAGTCATATAAATTATCAAATGCAATGCTGGACTTTCCCTTTCCCTGAATTGAAAATGAACTGGAATATCCCCGAGTCCTTGCTTAGTGGAACACAGTGACCCAGAGCAGACTGTACCTTCGCTGATCCGGGGAAAGCAAGGACATGATGCTCATGTACAATGATTCCGGTGTTGAGCCTCGATTCAAGAATAGGAACTTTTAATGTTCAACAGCAGCTCGGTGAAGGCTGAGGTCATGTAAAACATGGTTTCTGGTGCTCTAAAAGATGATAGTGATAGAATTTAGACAACGTTTAGGAACTGGGCGATTAATGGCTACTACACCATCCATTTCAAATGTCAGCTGTCCCAAGCAAGTTTTGAAATAAAGTGTTTATTGTATGCTAGGTATCTGCATGTGCTTTCATATGCTTCATTTCATTGGCTCAGTAGGTCAGGCTGTTTGGAGTGACAGGCTGGCCTAGGATTCTGAGGAACCTGCCTGCACATTCCCGCCCGCCCTTGTAACAGCCATGTGACTGCGACACAGCCACTAAACTCTCTCAGCTCAGTTTCCTAGTCCAAACCAGGTCGATAATATCTCCCTTGCAAGCCTGTTGTGGGAATTTGAGATTAAATACAGAATGCCCCTAACAAAGCTATTGCCATAGAGTAAACTTTTAATAAGTCGTGCCTTTTATAATAGTAGCCTCACTACCACCATCATTAATACTACTTCCCATCGTGAGGTTATCAAATAAAGTAAATCCGCAGCAAGTGCCATTTAACAAGGCATGAGAAATTCTAGAGAGAAACCATTCCATTTCAGAAACACTTGGCCTTGTTGTTTTTAAATTAGTGAGGCATTCATTCCTTTATACAGAACACTCAAGTAGTCAGAACACTCCATTTCCTGGCGAAGCCAGGAAAACAGGAACTGTTTCTAAGACCTGCAGACTGAGAGAAGGGCTAGCAAACCGCGTGACTATTGTTTTTTTTTTTTAATTTCTTTATTGATTAAGGTATCACATATTTGTCCTCATCCCCCCATTCCCATCCCAAACCCCTCCCCACGCATGCCCCCACCCCCCTGTTGTCTTTGACCACTGGTTAGGCTCATATGCTTGCACACAAGTCCTTTGGTTGATCTCTCCCCTTTACCCCCACCCTCCCCTCCCCTCCCTCTGAGGTCCGACAGTCTGATCCATGCCTCCTTGTCTCTGGGTCTGTTCTTGTTCATCACTCTATGTTGTTCATCATTTCCCCTAGATGAGTGAGATCATGTGCTACTAGAAATACACTTGTAAGAACCGAAAATGAGACAAGCAATAATGGTTATGCTGAAAGGCAAATGAATCAGTCTGTAGTGAGTTTCTTTCTGGGCCAACAGTTCTTTTGAGACCCAATTTCAATGTCAAACAGTTCCTTATGTGTACATGTCAGCAATGATATTACAGTTCTGGATGGTGGACAAATGGTGGTAATGCAGGTCCGACCCTTTCTGGTTTGGTCCTGGGCAACCTGCAGGGACGCACAGCTGCTGACTGCTAGTATGGCAAGGCGATGTCAGCGTCTTCCATATCTAGACTGCTTCTCTTCTGTCTTCATGGCTGGAGTAGTCCTGTCAATTCCTCTCTGTTGCCAGAATCCACATGGTCTTGGAGTTGTTTTCTGAAAATATACAAATATATTCTCAACCAAAAGTTAATAAAGGAATATTGTTCTGGCTTCCCCCAGCCTGCCGCAGCCAGGGCCTGGTGGAGTGCAGGAGCGGCCAGTGCATCCCCAGCACTTTCCGGTGCGATGGGGACGAGGACTGCAAGGACGGCAGTGATGAGAAGAACTGCAGCTACAGTAAGTGTGTGCTCTGCGCCCGAAGCATGCCTTAACGGTGGGCCTTCCCCTGGGAACTGAGCAGTGTTGGAAGTTAACCGGATGCATAAATAGGATTCCCACACAAAGATTTCCAGATTGCCTACCGCAGTGGTCCTCACAGCCCTGTCAGCCAGAAAACACCCTGTTGAGGATTTCCTCAAGCAACTCCCACTGAAACATCATTCGCAAGGGTGAAGGGTAGAGGTTAAACACCTACACAACATGGGGAGAGTCAGGTAACTGTTTGATGGGGAAAGGCAACGCTGTAATAAAAAGAAGAGTTTAGTATATGGTATTCGATTAAATTAGATTCCAATTAGCAGGAACTGGCTTCTGAAATTAAATGTAACAGCTTCATAGATTCACATGCCCAGAGACGCAGTTCAATGCCTCACATTACCAGGCAATACACTTAAACACACTTTTAAAAATATATATATTTTATTTATTTTTTACAGAGAGGAAGGGAGAGGAATAGAGAGCCAGAAACATCGATGAGAGAGAAACATCCATTAGCTGCCTCCTGCACACCCCCTACCGGGGATGTGCCTGCAACCAAGGTACATGCCCTTGAACAGAATCGAACCTGGGACCCTTGAGTCTGCAGGCTGATGCTTTATCCACTGAGCCAAACTGGTCAGGGCTAAACACACTTTAAAGGAGTCTGATCTCCATCTGTGAAACTCAAAGAGAAAACATAAATCAAATGAATTGGTTTTTCAAATGTGACCATTTCTGTCAGAAAAGCAAGTCTCATGCTGATCATTTTTTAAGCCCCAGTTTATGTAGAAGTGTCTCTCAGCACAGGCTGGTAAGAATATTTCTAGACTTAAAAATCGATACCTTTGTGTCCTAGTGACCTTGCCATTGACCTTCATAGCCTGGTTAAGAGTATGGTTGTTGCCGCCCAGCTGCCTCGTTCAAACCCAGCTGTGTTACCCACTATCTGGTTGATTTTAGGCGAGTTACTTAACCCCGATGTCTCAGTTTCCAAGTCTGTAAACTCGGAAGAATGATCACATCATTACTGACACGCAGTGAGAACTCAACATTTGCTATTATTACACGACCTTTATGTTGAAGCATGTCTCGGCTGTGTATATCTATCCCCAGCTAACGAGATGGGTCACCTGTAGTTAAATTAGTTTGTCGTAATGAATATAGATCATTAGAATAGCTTTAATGAAAAAAGCATTTGAGACATAAAGGGAGAGCCTTTTCATCACAGATGTATTACATTAAAAGATACATAAGCAGCGCTAAGTTTTTAACAATTTAAAAATTCAGAAGGAAATCCTTTTCTACAACCACAAACCTCTCTTTGGATCAAGTTGTTCTTTCTTCCTACAGAATTCAAGTCTGTTTGAAATCCTACTGGATTCTTCACTACACAAGGGCAGGATTTGTCAATTGTTTTCTTACAGGTGTGAGATGTAAGAAAGTCACAAGATAAAATGGGTCAAAAAGTAAAATTTTAGCATCTTTATATTATTTACTCTAATGAAGTCAACTTAACAAACGTGTATTGTGGGGCTAATAATGTGGTCAACCACTGGGAATTTAGAGCCAAGTAAAACAGCGTTCAGGCCCCGAGCAGGGGGGAGAGACAATAAGATGCATGTTGGTGTCTACCCAGGAAGTGAAGTCGCCGTGGGGGAGGCAGGGTGCTAGGAGACCTTACATGGGGTGGTGCCCTGGCAAAGGGCCCAGAGACGCCTCCCTGAGGAAGAGATATTGGAAGTAAGATCTGAAGAATGAGTGGAGGTAACAAAGGAGTGTGGGATGGGGAAAAGCATTTCAGACACAGGGAGCCTCTTGGCCCAAAGTCCCAAGGAGGGAAGGGGCGGGGCTTGCTTAGGGTGCTGGGAAGGGCCACTGCATTAGAGGGCGAGAGGGAAGAGGAGCTCTCGGCTGCAGGAGGATTGTCAGCAGTGACTGCAGGCTGGTTCTGCCTGACAGGGCTGGGGAGGGGAGCAGGGACCCCTTCTCCCAGGGCTTGGGCCCCATTGAAAATGTAGGCCTTTATCACCCTCGGGTGGGCTCTCTGCCTTCCTGTCTAGTCTCCCGAGGCTCCAGTGACTCCAGCCTCTGCACTTGCCTGCCCTGGGCCTTTGCATGTTCCGCTGTCTGCCTGGGAAACCCATCCTTCCCTCTTGTCCTAACTTGCCCCATCTGCCTGAAGAACTCCTTTGAGAGGCTTTCTCCTTCCTGCCCTTGCTTGGTTCCCTTATATGGACCTCCAGTAAAGTCATGATCACATAGCGTTGTAAGGTTCTGTTCATGATGGCATCCCTAATTAGAGCATAAACTGTCATCGTTTTTATCTTTTAAGGCTCAGTGCCTTGTCACATAAATTTGTCACATAGCAGGCACTCATATACTGAACTAATGAATGCATGTTGTCTTATGAAATTTCTTTAAGAGACTAAACGTGTGGAAATTAGCCTGGCTTGCCTTGCAAAAAAAAAATTTTTTTTTACTCTACTGTCATTAAAAAAAAAAGGAAAAGAATGACATCTCTGCAAGGCTATGATATATTGTACATTAATGGTACTTGTAAAGGAGAAAGAGTCCAGTATAATACAAATTATCTGAGAATCTATATCTATAAAAGCCTAAGCAACCGTTAGGACCGAACAACCGGAACAACTGGCCAACCGGCCGGTAGCTATGATGCACACTGACCCAGACCTTGCTGCTGAGACCCTGACAGCCCCGAATCTGGTTCACCCGCACCCAGGACCCAGACAGGAGGGAGGAGGGAGCCCGATTCCTCGTGGAATCGGCCGTTGGTTAGCTTGCTGCTGGGGCCAACCTCCCATGGTCCCTCCCCATGACTGGCTGGCCACCCCACCCCCATCAGCCCCAATCACTGGCCAGGCTGAGGGACCCCACCCATGTAAGAATGACTGTGTGTGTCCACATACTATCATTTATACTTTAAAATGCCTTGCAAGAGTCTCTAGATTCCAGCTGACGTTTCTGAAAGTAACTGCATATAACAGCAGAGAGATGGAAAGAGAATGGGCGGTAATTTATTATCTTATCCATGTAATCTACAGATGACCAGGAAATCAATGGGAAACCCAGTTTCCTCTGTACAGACCTTAAGGAAAAGTCATTAGGTTGACGTTACTGTGGTCTTTCATTTGGGAACTAGAAACCCAATTCTCAGGTCATCACGGCTCGGCCGGCACTGCTTTCCAAGGACACACAGAAAATAGGGGTAACAGCTGCACAGGACTTGTACTCTGATAGCGTCCTTGTTGTGTTGGTGTTGATGCCCTACTTATTATTGGGGAAAATATTTTCTTTCAAAGGGAAGACTAGAGTTGGGAGCAAATGAGTCTTTAAAATAATATCATTTAATATTCACCATTTCAGGATCTTTATATTGGTCTCTCTTTAAATTTTATTTTGTAATCAAATATATGCACCCATGTAAATATAAAACACTATCTTTTCTTTTCTTTTTTTCATTAAAAGCAACAATGTGTGTGTGTGTGTGTGTGTGTGTGTGTGTGTGTGTGTTTGATAGGTTGCCTCTTATTTCCTCATTCCTACAGAATCCTTTTGAAATAATTGTGTCGTATTTAGTTGCCAGGAAAATTAATCCAGACAGCATCTATTCAACATGTGTTCGATATTCTTGGAGACACTGGAAGGAAATTAAAGTTGTGCCGTTCCTCAGCTCCACCAGACAGCCTCGATCCTTTAGATCCCAGCGTCAGGAATTTACAGATGATGAAAGCGCGTGTACCTTTCCCCCCCTGTAGGTCAGACTCCATGTCAAGAAGGCGGCCAAACATGCCTCTACAATTCCTGCCTTGATTCA
Source organism: Cnephaeus nilssonii (assembly GCF_951640355.1). Taxonomy (NCBI): domain Eukaryota; kingdom Metazoa; phylum Chordata; class Mammalia; order Chiroptera; family Vespertilionidae; genus Cnephaeus; species Cnephaeus nilssonii. The sequence goes on from NC_137072.1 coordinate 88,809,981, forward strand.
TGTGCTGGTAGCTCTCGTTGTGACCCCAACACCAGTCTGAATAACTGTAGTAAGTACAGCAGCTGACAAATGCAATCCCCGTGGCAGGATGTGCATTCAGCTTTGTTCTTTCCCACTGACATTGAAATGCTGAAGTCTGGGATCCCTCCAAAAATATATGTATCTATTTTCTTTTTCTTTTTTTTTTGAAACTTGCATGTGGTAGCAGAAGAGAAACAAAATGGTCTTAATGAACTGAAATCAAAAACAACTGTGTCGTTGTGAATGGGCTATAAATCCGCATTGCTTAATATCATTACCATTACTTTCAACTCAACATTAGCTCCTATATATTATTTTCTTGGCTCCATCTGCAGGCAGATGCTATTTTTCTTCCCTTTGAAAGTGTAGCTTCAAAAATGGAAACCTTATCCAAGAAGCAAATGTGATGTTCATCTGCGTAGCCGCGTGAAACTTTGGCTGTCTGTTCTTTTAGTAAAATTTATTCTCACCTTTCCAGGAACTCTGCTGACTTATAATGATCTTGCAGCCGTTATGTTAATGATTTGGTGGCGATGTAACAGCTCCAAATGGTGTGAATAGCGAGCTCTCTATACCTGGCTTTCAGGAGGAAGGATTATTAGGGGAGATAGAATGGGTAGTGGAGGGCTGTGTAGATTCTCACAGGAAATTGAAAACGAATCAGAAAGACTCTGACTCTGATACTCACTTCTTTCACTTTTTATAATTAATTTTTGGTCTCACCTTCAATGTGGAGCTTAAAATTAAAAGCAGGTCTGTAGCTTTGAATTGATAAGAAAGTGACATATATATATATATATATATATATATATATATATATATATATATATATATATTGATTTCAGAGAGGAAGGGGGAGAGAGAGAGAGAGAGAGGAATATCAATGATTAAAGAAAATCATTAATTGGCTGCCTCCTGCACACCCCACATTGGGGATCGAGCCCACAACTTGGGCATGTGCCCTTGACAGAGAGATCAACCTTGACCTCCTGGTTCACAGGTCGATGCTCAACCACTGAGCCACACCAGCTGGCAAGGTGACTTTTTTAGCACATACCCTCACAGTTGAGGGCCACGGGAAGCTTGGAGGTTGAAAGGGTTATGGGTTTGAGTCCTTGGATTTCCTGCAGTGTTAGGGTCCTAGTTTTACTTGGTGACCTTTCTGGGTCAATATGGAGCTTGCTGGTCAATCTGGGGCTGCCCTGTAACCATTGGGGAATCTCCAGGGGTGAAAACAGTGGGCTGGGGAGGAATTCAAGGGAGGCAGCCACTGACAACCCAGCTGACAGGACTTTTTATTTTCCTGAGCACTTACCTGGCTGAGACACAATACCCAGCCCTCCTCCAGTTCTCAGGTGAGAGAACAGTGCAGATAGATAGCAGTCTTACCACTAAGACCCACTGCTCTTTACTCACTCTACACTGATTCAAGTGTATGCATGTGTGTGTACATGTATATATGCATGTGTGTATGTCTGTGTACATATGTGTACACACATGTGTGCATGTATATGTATATGTATATGTATATATGTGTATACTAGAGGCCTGGTGCATGAGGGGGTGGGGTGTGTGTGTCCCTCAGCCCAGCCTGCACCCTCTCCAATCTGGGACCCCTCGAGGGATGTCCAACTGCCCATTTAGACTCGATCCTGGTGAGAATGGGCCTAAATAGGAAGTCAGATATCCCTCTCACAATCCAGGACTGCTGGCTTTCAACTGCTTGCCTGCCTGCTTGCCTGCCTGATTGCCCCTAACCACGTCTGCCTGCCAGCCTGATCACCCCCTAACCACTCCCCTGCCAGCCTGATCAATGCCTAAATGCTCCCCTGCTGGCCCGATTGCCCCTAACTGCCCTTCCCTGCCAGCCTGGTCCCCCCTAACTGCCCTCCCCTGCTGGCCTGGTCATCCCTAACTGCCCTACCCTGCTGGCCTGGTCGCCCCCCAACTGCCCTTCCCTGCAGGCCTGGTCCCCCCCAACTGCCCTCCTCTGCCAACCCAGTCACCCCTAACTGCCCTCCCCTGCAGGCCTGGTCCCTCCCAACTGCCCACCCCTGCTGGCCTGATCGCCCACAGCTGCCCTCCCCTGCCGGCCATCTTGTGTCCACATGGGGGAAGCCATCTTGTGTGTTGGAGTGATGGTCAATTTGCATATTACCTTTTTATTATATAGGATGTTCTGGGTCCATCGTTTCACTTTGGTTATCTCCCAACCTGCCCCAGAACTTTTCCAGAATTATTTAGTTACTTCACCTTGAACTTGAAATGAGTAATTTTGAACAGTGACAGTGTCATCTCAAAGACATATACTTATTATTAAAGTTTTTGGAGTTGTCTGATATGGAATGTCCCTTACTATTAGACTCAAAAAAGTCAAAATAACAGTGTTATCCTGTGTCAAATTTTGGTGAAGAATATGTTATCCTATTTTCTTTATATTTGAAATGTTTCAAAATTTAAATCTGTTATCTATCAAAAAAGAAGTTGTAGAAAGAACACTAGATGACTCTGGTTTATACATCTAACCAACATTTACAGCATGTGCACAATGGTCCGGGCACTGGGATGGACACTGGGCATGTTAGCGGTGAAGAAGAGGCATGATTGCTACCTTCCTGCAGGTGACTTTCCAGTGGGAGAGCACACTGCTGCCTTCCCTCTCATATATACCACCAGAAGTAGGGAGAGGGAAAGAGAGATAGAAACATCAATGATAAGAGAGACTTATTGATCGATTGCCTCCTGCATGCCCCACCCTGGGGATTGAGCTACACCTGGGCATATGCCCTGCCAGGGAATCAACCATGACCTTCTGGTTTATAGGTCAACGCTCAAACACTAAGCCATGCTGGCCGAGCTTGTTTCTCTTTATATTCTTCAGATATACTCAGTTTCCCCAGTGTCTCACTGTCTCATCACTTCTTCCTGCACCGTAGATCTTCTGGCCTGGTCTGCCCATACATATTCAGCACTGACATCCCCTCTTCTGAGTGCCAGGCACTGGCTAGTCACTGGTCCCACTCCTACAGTGTTTATGTCGTGTATATGCCTAACTTCCAGTTTAAAGATATTAGTCCTTATCTTTCAAAGAGCTTCAGGATCATAGACGTTTTCCGTAATGATGGACTGGTAGCATCTCCTCTCAGAAAACTCTTTGTGCACTTGAAAAGTGACTATTTGAAGATCCTTATGAGTAGAGAGGTGTAATTACTTAGATTCTGAGTCACGACTGCACAGAACTCTTTCTCTGGCTCCTTCCAGTGGAGAATATGAATTTGGAGAATGTGGCTCTTCGGTCTGCTTGAGTCAGTGTCTTACTGGACTTCTAGTCCTTGAAGACACTGGTTCTTGCCATCCCATAAAATATGATATAACTTTCTAATGGTCCCTGAAGGCATACTGGGTGGCACCCAGGCATCAGTATGTTTAAAATTCCCAGTTGACCCCAACGTTCAGCCCAGTTGAGAATTATTACTTTAGTGAACTGCTCATGACTAGGCCACCGGGGTATGTGACATCTCCAAAACTGGATATGAAAAAGTCTTCGTAATTTTCCAAAAAGGTGCATGACCTATCTCAGATTCCCAGAAACGACTACAATGAGAAGAAAGCCTATAGAATATCCAAAGAACATATATTCATAGCCCATGGATACAGACAACAATGTAGTTAGGGCCAGAGGGAGGTAAGGGCAGGGTCTGGGTGGAGGGGGGCAAAGAGAGGAAATGGGGGACATCTGCAATAATTTCAACAATAAAAATAAAAACCTATAAACTACATCTCTGATGACATTGTGTACTGATAGGCTTGAAGGATCACAGTATCACCACATCTACTCATAGTCCAGAATCTTTATCATCTTTGGGCCCTTCTGGGAGGAAAAATACAGAAAAACACAGACATAGCTTTTGTCTGGCATGGAGGGACTAATTCTCACTTCTGCCTTGTAATAAATATGCAGTCCAGACATCTGGGGGAACCTGGTGAACAGAGCAGCTCTTGGGCATGTGTCTTTCCCTGCTCTCAGCTCCCTTGATCACCGTGGCTGTATGCCTCAGGAGCTCTCCCAAACTTTCCACCATGTTCCATCAACCTTTAGTTCTACATGCATTTTTTTTTTCTTCAACACCAAAACCTTGAATAATTTGCCAAGGTCTATGCATTTTTCTGCCCTCTCCTTGCCCTCTCTAGTTGGAAGGAATAAATAATATGGTGTTTGGTAAAAAGCCAAACACCACAATGGCGGGGAACTTCAGTCCTTGGAAGCAAATAGTAGATGAGAGAAATGAGCCCTTTGTGAGAGCATCACCAACCAGTCAGTAAAAAAGAAATGATTAAATTCGAATATTACTAGTTGGTGATGCAGTGATTGAATGGGTCAGGCATTGAGCATCGACATCTGCCGATGTCACACAAAAAGAGGACTCAGACATGTTCCCTCTGATGAAAGAACCCAGCAACCCCTTCTGCCAAGGGATGAATCCCAGCCAGGCCTCTCTCTCTGTATTCAGTTATCAGTGCTCAGGAAACAGGGAAGGCAGTGGAATGTGTTTCACTGCACCAAGACTGTGCAAGCAGCAAAATCTGGCACATTCTAAGGTCTGATCCCTGAGTTCTTCAGTAGTTAAAGGAAAAATAAAGACATGGAGGGGGAACCCAGATATTATAAGATACTTAAAAGACAAGTTAAAAAATAGTAACTCAGGTGGTGCATACTTATGCAATAAAACTATAAAGAAGAACAAGGGAGTGATAACTCTGGTACCCAGTAGTTACTTTGGGGTAGTAGAGAAGGTTGATATAAGACATATACATCGGAAGGGGATGCTCAGCAAAGTTCAATTTCTTGAACTTGGCGGAGGTTACAAGGGTGTCCACCTTATAATAACTCATCAAACTATTAAAAATAATAATGTACATATGTTGAATCATTATGTTCTACACCTGCAACTAATATAATATTATGTCTATTATATCTCAAAAATAATAAGGACAGAGACAGCATTTGAGGCAAGGATAAACCTTGGAATATTATATATGCCAATGGGTGTTGAAAAGTGACATTTTCTCATGTAAATAACCATCATTTAGTACATGATTTCCAGTAGCTTCAGAGTATTTCCTCACAAGGATATAACATTGTTTAGTTAACGATCCCGTCTTTGGGTTGAGTTTAATAAATCTTGTCTCAGACTTTGAAAGGTCGAATACCACTGAGACTCCATCAGGGTCATTTTTTTTTTTCAACCTATATTCATGAAATCTCATTTAGGTTCAGGATACTGTGCTAAGCACTGTGTCACTCGCATTGGAAATGGTGCTGTGGCATTTGAGCATCCTCACATGTTTGTGACTCGGTTGCCCTCTAGTGGCTATTGCAACTCCGGTTAGGGAGTGAGTCTAATGCAATAAAGAAACTTATTGGTATCATAAATCATAGAATTTGAGGCTGACAGATATCATGAGAATTTCTTTTGCTTAGCACTCTATGAAGAATGCACTATGAAGGAATAAATCCCAAGATTCAGTCAATCTTACAACATTCAATAAAGATCTCTAGAATAATAAATGATAATAACTTAATCCATTCATCCCCCTCAGTTCTGAAACACTTAAAGGTTAGATCTTATCCCAGATCAAAAGCAGTAAGCTCTCCATACATCAAAAGGGGGAAAATTATTCATGTGATATATCTATTAATCAACTAAATGAAATGCACTAATAAAAAGTTAAAAATTGATAGGGTGGTAGGGGAGCAGAGAGAAAGGAAAGATGTATGTAAGAAAAAAGGGACTGCATAAAAATCTGTGTGGATGATCCCATTTTAGTAGAATTATAATTTTAAAATTAGAAAAAAATATAGATTTGAGCTGCATCTACTGACTTGGAAATGGCCATGATAAATAATTAAACAACAAAAAGTTGAAGAGTAGCAGGAATAGTGCAATTCTACTATGGCAAAAACGAGCACACACTCTGTCTTTGTGTGTAAAGTCTTGTATGTGTAGATAAGAGCAGTGGAAAGCAAGGAAGGGTTCAGACTCATCTGAGGGTTTGAGAGAAAGTGAGAGAACAGCGAGTGGGAGATGATGAACTTTTACTTTATGCATCTTTGTATTGTTTTTATTGTTAAGAGGAACATTCATTTTTAAAATAATCTAAAATAAAAATATGCAAATGTTCCTCCTCTTTCATAAATCAAAGGAAATGATAAACTGAACCAACCTCATACTCTCTCTGTTCCTTTTTTCAATTACAGTTTACATTCAATAGTATTTCATATTAGTTTCAGGTGTACAGCATAGTGATTAGACAAACATATACTTTACAAAGTGTTCTCCCTGATATTGCCAGTACCCACTTGGCACCATACACGGTTATTACAATTCTAGAGGCCTGTTGCACGAAGATTCATGCAATAGGCTTTCCTTCCCCTGGCTGCCGGCACCGGTTTTCCTCCTGCACCTGGGGCCCAGGCCTTCACTCTGGCTGCCGCTTTTCATCTTCTTTCCAGCCAGAGTCTTCATTCCAGTAGGCTGGAGTCTTCGCTCCAACTGGAGCCTTCAGTGTTCGCTCCAGCCGGAGCCTTTAGTCTTCTCCACTCTGGCCAGAGCACAGCTCCTGTAGCTCCCTCCACCCCCCCGCCCGTCCCACCCCACCTGGCCACTCTGCACCTGCCTATGCAAATTAACCCACCAGCTTTGTTGGGTTAATTTGCATACTCACTCCTGATTGGCTGGTGGATGTCATGGAGGTATGGTCGATTTGCATATTTCTCTTTTATTAGTGTAGATTATTGAATATATTTCCTATGCTGTATTACCCTCTCTATTTCTTTCTCTTCTCTCACTCTGTACTCATCCTTAAGATTGTGTCACATCTTCACCCATAAGCTGAGAGTCTGTTACACTTTGTCCATACAGCTTTTCATCTGGCCAGTGCCAGGCTTCTTATCAACATAATCCCTGTGAAACCCTCAGATTCTTTAAGATATAGTTCTGGCACTGTTTTAGTGTTTCACCCCAGTTTTCATTACTAATCTATTTGTGTGCATACCACTTCCTAGTGAAATGGTTACATTGAATTGGAATACTTACTGTTAATCAGGCATGAGTCTTCTTTCAGCTTGGGCTGATCCTAGGAAGACACTCACTTGATTACCCTCTCATCTCGGGTCTGTCTACTGTGGACAGAGCGGGAGGAGGGGCCCTTTCTACCGCATCCCCCAAATCTGCCCAAACCCCTGTGAGGCTTCCTGAGCTTCCCTTGCTCCACCTCGTCCGTCTGGGCTCCTTGCCACCATCCCAGTAGCTCACGTTCTGCTACAGCTGCCAGCATGTGTGTCTTCCTATAGAGAGTATGGAGTGTCTCAATGGTGGGGACTATACTTGTTATTATTTTTATATATTTAGTGCCTAGGATAGTTCCCGACACTTTCTCCTCCTTTCCTTCCTTCCTACCTTCTGGCACTGTCCTTGGTGCTGACTTTGAGATTAATACTTGTAGTCTCATTTTTCAAAAACCTTTCATGGGCGGGCGGGGGGGGGGGGAGGGGGGAGAGGTGGTGTGAGTAGTAAAGAATACAGCAGAGGACAACGTGTGCATGGCAGGACCATGCCCGAGATGCTGTGGCTCTCAGCAGAAACTCAGACTGGGAGTGGGAAGTTTTCCTGGAAGAGGTGATTATGATGAGTCCTGCAGACTAAGGAGGAGTAGCTTGGTGGGGAGGATGGGAAAGGATCATTCCAGGTAGTGGGTACTCTACATATTGGCAGCTGGAACTGCGACTGTATTTGAGGGGTGATTTACAAGTATGTCAAGAAAAGAAAGGGGTAAGAGAGGAGCTAACAGGGCTCACAAAGGCATGCAATTCTTAAAATATCTGGTGTTGCCAAGGAAATACTGCTGACCAGATAGTCGTAGGCAATGAGGCTGGAAAGTCAGGGTGTCATTGGAGTGTGAAATAGCATTGGATGCCAACCTAATGGGTTCCGATTTTATCTCTTTGGAAATGATAGCTAACTGATCTCAGGCTCCTCTGCCCCCGAATCTCATAGCTTTAATATATATATTTTTAATTGATTTCAGAGAGGAAGGGAAAGGGAGAGAGAGATAGAAACATCAATGATGAGAGAGAATCATCAATCAGCTACCTCCTGCATGCCCCCCACTGGGGATCAAGCCTGCAACCTGAGCATGTATCCTGGGTGGGAATCACACCGTGGCCTCCTGGTTCATGGGTCGATACTCAACCACTGAGCCACACCAGCTGGGCTTACAGCTTTATATTTAAATCCATTAATCAACAATGAAATGTAGAAAAATTATTTAATGCCCACTTTAGTCAAATTCATTGTGTTTTTTTTAATGGCTATGAAGATGATGAGGAACATACCAGTTTAGAAGCAATAAATAAATCAGAAAAAGAAAACAAATTAAAGTGAGTAAAGGAATCATGAAAAAGATCCAATTTCAGATAAGTTGAGCCAAAGGGAAAAATGAGGAAGACTTTCTAAATCATGTGTGCTGGGCACTGTGTTAGCAGCCACACACACAGAAATGAATCTTGATTTGGCACTTTATTAACCAAATTACTTAATTTTTTATAGCAGTGTTATATGCTGCTTGTATTCTAGTCTCTTAGCTACTTTAAAAAGAAAGCAGACTTCAAAATTTTGTAAGTTTTAAAGAAACGGTTACATATGCGAAATTAATATATGTATGTGTCTGTACATGTGTTTTCTTGGTAGGTCAATGTGAACCAATTACCTTGGAACTCTGCATGAATTTGCCCTACAACTATACACATTACCCAAATTACCTTGGCCACAGGACTCAGAAGGAAGCATCCATCAGCTGGGAGTCCTCTCTTTTCCCTGCACTTGTTCAAACCAACTGTTACAAATATCTCATGTTCTTTGCCTGCACCATCTTGGTACCGAAATGTGATATGAATACAAGCCAGCGTATCCCCCCTTGCAGGTAATACAGTGGGGTCTCTCCTATTACCTCAAACATCCTCATTTTCCCTTGGGGAGAACCGAAGGAAGGAAGACTTAATCTGAGTTTAGACAAAGTGCGTATCTTGCCAAGGAGCTCTGTATTTAACAAATTACATATTTAAAAGGTAAGGAAGCAGGAATTAGAAAATGAATAATTGAATAAGAATTCATTCCTGAATGACGGAGGTATAAACTGCCTTTCATAATAGTTTCTGTACTTTAATCAAATAAAATTACATGTGTGTCATTTTGGTTGATCAAGAACGGTTTTGAAAGATGTGAATTAGCAGAAGACCAGGTGTATCTGCCTCTTTCCCTGGCAACATTGATGTGTTAAAAATGCTGCCTTTTAAAAATGTACATATATTTATTGACTTCAGAGAGGAAGGGAGAGGGAGATAGAAACTTCAATGATGAGAGAGAATCATTGTTCGGCTGCCTCCTGCACACCCCCCATTGGGGATCAAGCCTGCAACCCAGGCATGTGCCCTGACCTGGAATTGAGCCATGACCTGGTTCATAGGTCAACACTCAACCACTGAGCCACAACAGCCGGGCTAAAACGCTGACTTCTTATAGCACTCAGAGGTTAGCTATGTTACACAAGGAGTGGCTGAAAGGGACATAATGCCAGCTTCACAGGTTGGACAGCGGATGGACATTGCTGACAATGTTCTACCCGCTCGAATTAAGTAAGGGACATTTCAAGAGTGCAGCTTGGACTTAAGATATGAATGATGTCTATGGGTTAAGAGTGTTGCTATGGAGTCCACTGTCTGACTCAAGTTCTGGCTCTTCTCAACCTGGTGTATAGCCTGAAGCTGGTTCCTCAGGTTCTCCCAGCCTCAGTTCCTGTACCTGTAAAATCCAGATAGTGATGGTGGTTTTGAGATGAAACGAATGTGCAAAAATGCAACGTGCTTCTCATTGATTGTAAGCCCAGAGCAAACAATAGCCCCGATGATAGGGCACGAGCACAGCTAGCTGCTTAGCACAGTGTGGTCCCTCTATGCCAGGTGTTAGAAGCTGTAGTCAGAGATCGTGCATTTAGGAGTCGGCTGCTCTCCCCAGTGCTGTTTTCCATCAAAGGGTGAATCTACAGATGTGCTTGTCTACATGTGAGTGGTAACTATGGAAACCATATGTTGAGACCAGAAGTCACTTAGACGTTTAAGAAAAAGCCATAATATCAATATGGTGGACAGATGGAAAAAGAATAAATTATATACTGAATATCAAACAGGTGACAAGGTAGGGGCACCTAGAGAGTGGGGCAGGAAACAATAAAATTTCAAAATGACTTGAGGAACTGAACAATTCATTCCAATAGAGTCAAACTTACTGCTGGTTTGTGCAAACATAATTCTGAAAGTTTCTGTTAAATGCTTTTTGAAGTGCCACTAATAAAATGCCTACCCATTTTATTCTACATATTTCTAAATCTTATTTCCCTTTTGCTGGGCAAGGTCAATAATAGTGAATAATTGCTTTTAATAGGACTTAACAAATTCTTGTGTTTGACTTCTTTTCATATGTATGTAAAAATTTCCCTAATGCAGTATTTTCTGGAACAAATTTACATTCACATATAATTTATAATTTCAGGCTTAAATTTCATATCAAAATGCCTAAGATGAGGCTGATCCTAAAACATTTTGCTGTCAACATTGTGTTGGACTTTTTTTTAGATACTTTAGGTCTGTGTTTTAGGTTTACACATAAACATACATCTTTCATTTTAGGTGGGTATCAAAATGAATTTTACATTTTGATATTTATTTAGAGGACAAACTTTTTATATTATAACACGAATAATATCTAAAATTCATGAAGCAATACATAGTTGCTTTTGTCAAGCCTGTTTATTTTAAAACTAGAGGCCCAGTGCATGAAATTCATGCACGGGTGTGTGTGTCCCTCAGCCCAACCTGAACCCTCTCCAATCTGGGACCCCTCGAAGGATGTCCGACTGCCTATTTAGGCCCGATCCTACCGGACATTCATCTCACAATCCAGGACTGCTGGCTCCCAACTGCTCATCTGCCTGCCTTCCTGATTGCCCCTAACCGATTCTGCCTGCCAGCCTGATCACACCCTAACCACTCCCCTGACAGCTTGATTGATGCCTAACTGCTCCCCTGCCAGCCTGTTTGCCCTTAACTGCCCTCCCCTGCTGGTCTGATGGCCCACAACTGCCCTCCCTTGCAGGCCTGGTCCCTCCCAATGGCCCTCCCCTGCTGGCCATCTTGTAGTGGCCATCTTGTGTCCACATGGGGGCAGCCATCTTGTGTGTTGGAGTGATGGTCAATTTGCATATTACTCTTTTATTAGATAGGATTAGTTTTTAATTATGAATCAGAAAAATCTAACATTCTCAAGTTCTTAGATTGTGCTAAATACTTTAAGGTACTTCTGCCATCTCATCCTCAATATCACCTTCTGAGGGAGACCCCTGCCAGCAGGTTTGCTGTTTTGGCTCAGCACCACACAGATAGGGATAAGGACAGCGCCCCCTGCAGTTGCCGTGCTGTACTATTTCCATTTTATAGAAAAAAATAGGAAGTGATAGAGTCAAGCACTACACAGTCTTCCATATAAATTAGGTATTATCTGATTAATTTAAAGTATCAAAAATTGATTTATATACACCTTTTATAAATCTACAACAAACTGTTCAATCCAACAGACAGTTATCGAACACTAATTGAACTTCCTGTCTTTGCCAAACGGATGTGGGAACACCATGGCTTTCTCTCGCCCACCCCCCCTCTTCCTCCGCTAAACCAACATCGAGTTATACTCTGTCTTGTCCAGACTTAAATCTAGACAGAGCTTTATCTGCAACTTCCTGATTCAATTGCTAACCATTCCCTACCTTGTTGAAATTAACTTACAGTTTAAAGTTTGAGACTTTGGACAAATAAGAATGTATTTAAAAGGAAATAAGAAATTTACCCAGGAGCTTACTTTAGTTGTGTCTATTTTTAAAAAATTATTTAACTAATTTCTTGGTGATATATTGAGTCAAAACCATTCTTACCCCCATCCCTCAATAGGAAGTAAAGACATCTTTCATGAGACATGTTGATACCTCAGGTTAATAATATTCTGGGTACAAATGAGAACACAAATGAAAGCACCTAGCACAATGCTTAGTACATATTTTCTTTAAAAAAAACAACAACCAGCAAACTTTATTTTAACCAACTTGAACTCAATATAGATGGGTTTGGGAGAAGTACCAAGCTTTTCAACAATATTGTTCTATGTGGAAGGAAGGAGGGGATGGATGCCTTAGGTAAGACAGGTTGGCCCATGAAATGGCTCACATAACTGGTCACTGAGGCTGAGGGTGTGGTATAGATTCCATAACCGTTGGTGGGAGACTATCTAAACCGATATTGGGGACTTCCCAACTTGGAACAAAAATGTTGGAGAATGTGTCTGTCTTAAAAAAAAAAGAGAGAGACAATGAGGAGGGCAAAACTGAGAAGGGACTCTGTGTCCAGGATGTTGGTTAGGGTATAGACTCGCAACTAGGAGACAAACAGGTCCTGGAGAGCTAGTGCACAGTCTAGTGAACATAGACAGCAATCTTGTGCTGTAGTCAAACTCACGAAGAGTCTAGATCTTACTTAGTCCAACCAAAAAAAGAATTGGTAATTATGTGATAGGGGTGCCAACTATAACTACAGCAGAGATTTTACTGAAATAGTAGAGGCCCGGTGCACGAAATTCGTGCACTAGGGGGGGGGTGTCCCTCAGCTCAGCCTGTACCCTCTCCAATCTGGGAGCCCTCAGGGGATGTCTGACTGCCTGTTTAGGCCCGATCCCTCTCACAATCTGGGACTGCTGGCTCCCAAGTGCTCGCCTATCTGTCAGCCTGCCGGCCCAATTGCCCCCAACTACCCTCCCCTGATGGCCTGGTCACCCCTAACTGCCCTCCTCTGCCAACCTGGTCACCCCTAACTGCCCTCCCCTGCCAGTCTGGTCACCCCTAAATGCCTTCCCCTGCTGGCCTGATTGCCCACAACTACCCTCCCCTGCCAGCCATCTTGTGGTGGCCATCTTTGACCACATGGGGGCGGCCGTCTTGTGTGACAGTGTGAGGGTCAATTTGCATATTATCTCTTTATTATATAGGATATAAACATATCAAATCAACATGTTTTTCTTATTAAATTTACTCAACGTTACATGTCAAACATATTTCAATAAAACACAATATTTCTATTTCTGCAGTGAAGTTTCTTTTGGTGAAAGTATGCTGCTGGGATGTATTCCCTTTGTAGAGCTATTATTTGTTTTTGTTTCCCAAATACCTATTATGTGCAAGTGCATCTATATACAGGGGTGGGCAAAAGTAGGTTCACAGTTGTGCAAATGGAAAATAATACAATTATTAATAAATAATAGTACAAGAATAAACTGTGTTTCACATACAACTGTAAACCTACTTTTGTCCACCCCAGTACATTGATACACATGCACACCAAATACATACACCATACACACGGAGACACACCTACAGAGTATTAAAACCCAGCACAGATTCCCAACATACATCTCAGGTGTAGTTATTTCTGCTTCTACTGTTTTGTCTTCCTTGCTCTTTCAGAGCTCTGTGTGAACACTCCAAAGAACACTGTGAGTCTGTTCTTGGGATCGTGGGCCTACAGTGGCCTGAAGACACAGATTGCAACCAGTTTCCCCAGGAAAATTCAGACAATCAAACCTGCCTAATGCCTGACGAAGACGTGGAAGGTTAATTTATAAATTAATTTCTGTGGGGTATCTAATATGGATGAACATATTAGTTCCTTTTTTGAAGTCTCTATGTTGCTATTGTTTTTTTTTTATATATATATTTATTGCCACTCAGGCTTCATAGGGCAGTGAATTGCTTTGAAAATTGATTGCTTTGAAGAACTTGGTACTTATTTGTTAGACATGGTCTTTATTTTAAAAATGAATTGCAGAGATGAATTTAATAATGCAAGTATTTATTTTATCCACACTTAACTCACAGAACCCATTACATTGGATGCTGCTCTTATTCTAGGGCAGTGGTTGGCAAACTGCGGCTCGCCAGTCACCTGCGGCTCGCCAGTCACCTGCAGCTCGCAAGCCGTGGTTTGCCGCTCTGTTGACTAATGCGTTTGCCAACCACTCTTCTAGGGTTTCTGAAGGTAATAGTTAGGACTTGGTTCCTTCAAGTGCAAAGCATTTGGAGATCTTGGCAATATAGGAGCTTCAGGCGGAGAAACGCAATGGGGGACCAGTCCCAGGTGGCAAGACTAGAGTGGGAAACAACTGTGACATGTAGGGCAGCTGGGTGGGTAGAAGCATGGACTCCACAGGGCATTTTAGGCTCCGGCAGTCCAGTCCTTAGGATGTCCATTCAAGAAGAGTGTTAATTACTGCAAAGTGTAAACACTGATCTGGAGAAGTGATAACAGATGCAGGAGAAAGATGCTGATAAGCGGAGAGAAGGCGGCTGTTTCAACTTCCATGGAGTACCTGCCTTATCTTCAGTAATAGCTCCTTGCCCACATTCCACACCATAAGTAGATAGATGAGCTGAGGGTCCTGGGGTTTCTGATTACTGATAGTAATGGGTTCCATTGTTTTTCAACAGAATGCTCACCTAGTCACTTCAAGTGTAACTCAGGACGGTGCGTTCTGGCCTCCAGAAGATGCGATGGCGAGCCCGACTGTGACGATGACAGCGACGAGGAAAACTGTGGTATGTGTGTGAGACGGCGCTTTTCTTGAATACACTAACAACTGGTTGGGATAAGGGACTGGGTTCAAGAAATATCAACTGTTCATGGATAGTTCTAAGTAGTGATTAGGATTGAATGCTAATATATTTTCTTCTTAAATCATCAAATGGCAAGGCATGAATTGATGTGTTTTTCCTGTTAACTTTATTGATTTTTCCCTAAATTACGCTTCTATTTATAACCTCGATGAAAAATTGGGTGTCCCAAAAATGTATACACATACTTTGAGTAATTACAATGGCAGGGGCTATTAAAATACATTTCCTTTTCAAAATTCAGCCATCAGCTTTTAAAGCGTGTATATGTTATTTTTGGGACACCCTGTACATGCAAACCCTTAGTAGAAGGAGAAGTACTTCACGAAAGTAAGGAATTATTCTTGTTATTAGTGGTTATAAAGCAGTTGTCATCTGTCTTTGCATGATTCCCATGCTGTTAGGTGTCTAGATACATCGAGACAGAGTTCAGGCTCCAGTGTTGAAATTTAATTGGGATTTATTTTCATGCCCTCTCCAATTTTGCATCTGTTGGCAAAGGACAAAACTCTTTATGGCATTTCTGCCTTTGAACTCCAAAATCACTCATGGAAAGGCCAGAAATGCCAATAGTAATTTAAGTGGCACTGATTCCCATTTTGTTTCTCTGCAAACCTTTGTACTTGTAACCTCAGAATGCGTCAGGGAATAGAAAACAGACAATGCTTTTTACTAAACAATATTCTAGAGTAAGGCAAAGCAACTGAAAAGCTATCCAAAGATTAGTTTGGTTATGATGATTTAGCTTATTCTGCTTTTAAAAATTGACACCTTTTTTTTTTTTAACCATCAAAAGCACATAAGGAAGTACATCTTTTGAAATCATTTTTTTCTTTTGGCCTTTAAGTATAAATACTACCTTGCTCCCAAAAATGAATTTTCCATAGTAAACAGTGCCCTTTTGGTCTAGACAAAATGTCACAATCAATCAATGAAATCCTATCAGCTGCTATAAATATGGACAAGTGCATCTTCTAGAAAATTAGAGCTGTCAGAATAATGGTACAATGACTGGGATAATTTTGTTAGGGAGGAACATACAGTGTTTTGAGAAGCTACTGTTGTTTGCTTGTTTGTGGTCTTTATGTAGAGAAATAAATAAAAACCCATTGAATATCCCTAAGCTGAGTGATTTATTGAGAACATATTGAATTGTTTGCTAGCTATGACTTTGATGGGTGATGGTATTCTGAGATGCAATTTTACATGGATTATCTTAGATGATTCAAAGCAGTTACATGGTACCTACTGAGGTGGATAGACCTAAATTTGCAGTAAGGTACTAAGTATTTGAGAAATTTAAAAGCTTAGTTTAAAAGAAGAGTCTTACCAGGACTAAAAGATCTGAGTTTTAGAATATACTCTGCAAAAAAAGAAATCCAAAGCACTATAGGTTTTAAATCATCCTAAAATATCAGGTTTCTAAATAAGTCATGAGTGTTCATCAACACTTTAGTCACATAATCAAAATGACAGAAGTTTTCTAATCCCTGTCAAACACTCAAAATATTGATGTGCTACTGAGAGCTCTAGTTAAGGAAAGTTAAGAATGGGAGGGAAATTAATACATTTGGAGTTACATTAATTGCTCCAACAGTATTACTAGTAAGTCATGAGAAAACCCACTACCTTTTCCAGAGTGACTGATAATAGAAAATTTATATACATTCCCCTCTGGGATGTGTGCACACATTAGAATGGGCATGTCTGATGCTCTGGGAGGACGGGACACTCAAAATCAAATAAGGAAACCGCATGGAGGAAGGCTCACTATTGGGAAATCACCCCGTTCCCATTTTGTCTACTTGCTCAGTTTGTCTCCCTGTGTCCTTGGCCTGCGTGGGCATACCACCAGGCAATGCAGCCGCCAGCTCTGGCAAAGCTGGCTTCACCCCAAACTTCAGGTCTTTCTGTTTATTCTGTCCATTGTGGGGTTGTAGGCACCTAAATGCTTGGACTTCACTGACTAATGTGACAATGAACTATTCACTCTCCCACATCTGCAGTTCTCCCAGGAGTTCCAACAATATTATTGGGGTTCCCCTCAAAACAAGACGTATCTAATTTAATTATAAGATAATAGACGTTTTGAGAATCTATTTTGAGTCATTTTGGCACATCCGCAGGGAAATATGGTGGGCAAAGCATACCATTAATTAATACACTTTAAAAATATATGCATTAGAATTTAGCAATGAACAATGTTCTGAAGTCTCCTGCTCGTGTGGTAAATTTTTGTTGTTGAAATCATTTTCACTGTGTACGCAATTGCTAATGTAAACGTTATTTGAAAATCTGTCAGTATTAGGAATATTTTCACCAAGTGTTTGGAAGAATTTTGCAAATTTGAACGCATCATTCCAGAATTGCTTTATGGGATGGAGCCTAAAAAAATAGGAGTGATTGTTAAATCAGCATTATTGGTACAGAAGACTTCCTTGTCTTAAAGGCTGACAGTTTCTCATTCATTGAAATATACTATGTAAATGGAGCTGCCTGTGAAACCAGCAACTTCATGAAACAAGCTGATTTCTAATCTAATATTTTCCAAGCATTAATACCTAAGCAATGGAGGAAAAGGCAATGATATGGGCAAAGAAATGAATGAGAATCACATAAAAGAAAGGAGAGCTAAGGAAAATAACAATGGAATTATATTTCTGAGTTTTGCCTTCATGTTATAGATGTGAGTTTGTGAGACTGAGGTTAGCTTTTGCTAAATCTGTGCCTACAATTTAGGTGAGCTACAAGCAGGAGCAAGGTGGTGCCTGGGCTGTGATGTGAGCAGCAAGGCTTCTCAATGGGGTGGTCATGGGAATAGAGCTAAAACAGTTCCTTTATTTCTACCGTAGAAATAAAACCCTTTATTACATGAACACAGCACCACAATTCCTCACTGATCACCATTCCATATAAAAGCGTATACACCACAGAGAGAAAGATTGACAGCAATACAAATGCCCGAGTGTGGTGATGTGCCTTTCTGTTTCTCTCCAAATAACTTAAAAATCATTCCATTACCTATCTTTGGTCTCCTCTTGAGCTCAAATAAAATAAAATCTATAAATATAACCTGAACATTTTCTCGGAGTCAAAACCCCCTTAGGCTGTGTTTAAAAAGCCTTTGACTCAGATTTGTGGGGTTTGCTGTTTGATTTTAAGAGCTTTCCAAACGATTCTTTCTATCCAGTTGGTCACCTTAGCATCACACTGTAGCTTTGAAGAGTGAGAGTTGTCATTATCTCTGTGCCAGGAGGTTGTTATTTTGACACCAATGATTATTTGGTCTCATAACCTACAGCTGCATTAACCACTCCATCCCATGATACCTGTTTTTATTTATTTTTTAAATATATTTTTATTGATTTCAGAGAGGAAGGGAGAGGGAGAGAGAGATAGAAACATCAATGATGAGAGAGAATCATGGATCAGCTGCCTCCTGCACGCCCGCTACTGGAGACGGAGCCTGCAACCTGGGTATGTGCTCTGACTGGGAATTGAACCATGACCTCCTGGTTCATAGGTCGACACTCAACCACTGAGCCGCCCACACCTGTTTTTAATTTTTAATGGAGTTATGACCTTTTCCTTTTAAATTATACATTTAAAATATCATTGTACCAAAAATGTCACTTTAAAAAGAGGGTGGTTTCTTCACAAAATAACAATACAGTCTTCCATGTGATGAATGTCCTGACCTTTTCATTCTACCTCATATATGCTTTACTATAACTCCACAAAGGAGGCGTGAGGCCACACAAACTTTTATTACAAAACAGAAGATACAGAAGAGGAAATTAATTATCAAGTACACATTTAATCTTTTGTGTCAGGCACTATTATTACTATTTTAAAGATATGAAACTGAGGTTCAGAGAAGTTAAGTAACTCATCCAAGATCACACAGTTGTGAGATTGGGGCTAGGATTCAGACCCAGTGGTCCAACTCTGAAGCTGTGCTTCCCTCATGCCTTTTAGGGAAGAACACAACTAAAGATCTGTACCTGGGTCCCAACGGGATCTTTCTTGATGAAGCTGAATTTGGAGAGATTTATTTATTTTCTCTAAATTTTACTTGTAAAATGGTGATTATAATACCGATGTTGTAGTGGTCAGGTCTAGAGTTTGTAGTGGAACATAAATGTCTCTTACTGTCATTACTTTTTGTGAGATGCAGGCCTTATGTCTCAGAAGATCTACTTTTGTGGGCTTTCATTAGCTCATTCCAAAAGTCCACGTTCTTCTTCCTACGCGAAGGAAGGGGACCTTGTGAATAGTCAGAAAGATTCCTGCCTTTTCTCCCTTTCTCCACTGGCGCACAGTGGGCCTGTGATGAGAGAAGCCGCCCTTAGAGCAGGCGGCACTGTGGGATGCTGACACCTCTGTCTTGATTTCCCTCACTCTGTGGCGGAAGCGGCACACCATGCCATTTGGCAGGGGCTGGGCCATGAGGGCAGACTTCCGGCTCTTTCGCAGATCTCCTGGGACCCCAGGGGCTGCCATTGTCAGAACGTTCCAGATGATGCCTGTATCCTCTGCTAGCTGAAAATCCAAATAATGTTCTTGTGAGTTCCCAAACCAGATGTCCCCGGGCCTAAGACCATTCCTAATGTGCATCTGGTAAAAGACTCTCCTCTCATTATTGATTTCCTGAATTTTTGAAGGCTGAAACACTTTAAATCTAATTTTAGCTCACAGTAAAAATTCCTCTTTTGGTAACTTTTCTTGATAAGAATTTTGAAAAGCATATTTTTTTTTCTTATATTGGATTTCAAGAATCATGAGTCAATCATCTATGAAATTTCTCTGAATTATTTGTGCTAAGTCAGATGAGAAATAGCATTTTTTTTTAAAACATACTTATTTTATCAGTACTTTTCATCTCACTCACCTTAAATTAAATAGTCTTTCCTGGCAATGAGAGAGACTTTTTGTTCCATTGTAGATGAAGTTCCATCTAAAATACACATGTAAGAGATCTCACTTATATGTGGAATCTAATGAACAAAATAAATTGACGAACAAAATAGACCCTGAGACATTGGAGCATGGAACAGACTGACGTATTTCAGAGGGAAGGGGGGTGGGGAGGAAAGAGCTTAACCAAAGACCTTATATGTATACGAGAGGCCCGGTGCACAAAATTTGGGCATGGGTGGGGTCCCTAGGCCTGGCCGGCGATCAGGGCCTATTGGGTCTGTCTCGCCCAGTCCTGATCATGGCTGGACTGGCCAGGGCCTGCCGGCTGCAAGCTGCCAGCTGCTGGCTGGGACCTGGGGGCCTGCTGGCTGACGGCCAGGGCCTATGGAGCCTGCCAGCTGGGGCCTGCCGACCGGGGCCTGCTGGCCAGGGGGAGAGACCAGGAGAGGTTGGCTGGCCATGGGAGGTTGGCTGTGGGAGTGCACTGACCACCAGTGGACAGCTCCTGCGTTGAGCGTCTGCCCCCTGGTGGCCAGTGCGTGTCATAGCGACTGGTCAACTGGTCATTCCGGTCGTCCCGCTCATTCAGTCATGACGGTCGCTTAGGCTTTTATATATATAGACTAGAGGCCCAACGCATGAAATTCGTGCAAGGGGCTCTGTCCTCGCAGCCCTGGCTGCCTTGGCCCTCGCAGCCCCGCCATCTTCTGGATGGTTGTTCTGCTGTTTGGTCTAATTAGCATATTAGCTCTTTATTATAAGAATATGCATAACCCATGGACACAGACAATAGTGCGATGAAGGCCTGAGGGGCGGGTGGCAGGTGCGGGGTGGAGGGGGTCAATGACAGGGGGAAAAGGGGACATCTGTAATACTTTCAATGATAAAGATACATTTTAAAATAAAATAAAATACACGTAGGTTGAGGGCTGCCAAGGGCTATAGCTACTGTTGTAGGCAGGGGTGAAAGGTACCCAAACATGAATGCCCCGTGGCCTCTTCCTTCATGCACCTTCTAGCCTGAGGAGGGCTAGGGGTCTAACTGGAGTGACAAGAACACATTAGAGCCCAGGCCACATGGCTCAGTAGTTGAGCATCAACCTGTGAGCTGGGAGGTTAAGGTTCAATTCCAGGTCAGGGCACATGCCTGGGTTGCCGGCTCCAGCCCCAGTGGGGGGCGTGTAGGAGGCAGCTGATCAACGCTTCTCTCTCATCATTGGTATTTCTATCTCTCTCTCCCTCTCCTTTCCTCTCTGAAATCAATAAAAATATATATATATTTTAAAAAAGAACACATTAGACTCTTGGCATGTTTTAGCAGACGTAGGACACACACTGTGCTTGATTCAAACATCATTAAGTTCATCGCAAGTGCTTCTGTTTCAGAGGCAAATTACAATTCAAGCTTATAGTCTCGATCTGGTGCAAATGTGCTCATTTCCATTTTAACTGATAAAGTTTGTAACCTTAGATCTCTGGCTACATTACTAAAGTAAGTGATGGCTTTCCTACTGGCTCTGAAACTTGTTTTGTAGCTGTTTGGCATAGGAGGGGCCTTTTTTGCTACACACACAGATGGCCTGTACGTTTGTGGACTGAAATTACATTTTTAGACAATATGCATGTAAATTACTAGGTTTTGGCATCTTTGCTTAAAAGCATAACTCGCCATTTTATAGATGAGTCCTATGTGTTGCCAAGTTGACTAAGAAAGCAAAAGGAACAGTTAAAGATGAACGTTAATGTATAATTGCTTTTTCATTCCCCCCCCCCCATTTTTTATACTTCACATTTGATCTTCTCTTAGCAGAGCTGTACTCCTTATATTGCAGGATGGAGAGTATCAACTATTTCTACTTTCAAGATCACTTGTTTATGGTAGACAGGAGTAAACACTCTTTAAGAAAAAAGAAATCAGGCCTTTCTGTTGTCATTTTTCTACGTAGCTTGATCATATTCATCTTTATTTTCACCTCCACATCTATTGCAAATTACCTTCTCTTTTGTCTCCAGGCTGTAAAGAGAGAGGTTTGTGGGAATGTCCATCCAGCAAACAGTGTTTGAAGAGCACAGTCATCTGTGATGGGTTCCCAGACTGCCCCGATAATATGGATGAAATAAACTGCGGTGAGTCTTACAGGAACTTGTCAACACACAAAATTACCTCTCATTGTGAATAGAAGCTAGAAATTTGGAAATATGTGTCAAAAGCTTTTAGTATGTTCAGACTTTATTTTATTTTATTTTTTTACCAAAACTGCACTTGTAAGAATATATGCCAAGAAGACAGTCAAACACATATAAATTTATGCACAATAATATTATACTAACACTAGAGGCCCGGTGCATGAATTCGTGCACAGGTGGGGTCCGGCCAGCCGGCCCCAAGTGGGGCCAGCCTGGGGGAGGGGCCACAGGAGGTTGGCCAGCAGGGGGAGGGCCAGTTGGACAGCCACAGTGCGCGTCACACGACTGGTCGTTCCAGTTGTTCCAGTCACTTGGCTTTTATATATATATATATAGATTATTTATGACATATAAAAAATTAAAATACTACAAATTTCCAAAAATATGGGGACATAAAATGAAATAATATGCAAAAATTAAAAACCAAGTTATAGGACTAATTTCTCCTAGGTTCATTACGTACCATTAGGTGAATAAAACAAAATATAAAGTATTATGTGTACTATTTTTCTGAGTTTTGAAAGTACATAGATCCACATATAGAAAAAGATCAGAAGGTAATAAGTTCACAATTATAACCCCCTGGGTGGTGGGATTATTAAGTTTTTGTGGCTTTTTTAATTTTTGTATTTTCTACCTTTTCTAAATGAATGGCCACATTTTTTAGAATCAGAAAAATATTTAGACCTCTTAAGATGTCTTACCTACTGGTTATAGAAAGCCCAGCTCAAGTCAACTTAAACAATAAAGATGCTTATTATCTTTATTATAGTCTATATTATATGTAACCTATTATCATAGAAAAAGTCAAGTGTAAGAGGGATTCTTGAGGCTGGGTGTGGGAGTTCAGCACTTCCATGATTCTCTTAGTTGGGCTTGACCTCGGGCTGACTCCCACCGGGTCAAGAGCACCTGGGGTGCCATGCCTCCTTGATCATATCCGGTGGGAAGAAAGGAGAAGCCTGCCCTCATCTCTCCAACATCAGTTAGGGATTCGCTCAGATTCGCCACATTTGAGCAGGGTCCTGCTAAGGCAGGAGCCTTTGTGTGCACCTGCAATGACCCCACCTGGACAGCTGAAATGCAACTTCCCAGGGAGAATTAAATAGGAAAAAAGGCTGGGTCCTCCAGCCACCTCTGATCCAGGGTAGGACACGTGGCCTGGCCAGCAGAGAATGGGCAGGAACTATCTGGCAAAGTACAACCCACAAAACCATAGGCCAAGACCCTGATCTTGGATCACATGTTCCCTCTTGGACGAATAATTATAGTCAGAAAAAAAAAAATACTTGTGATCAGAAAAATGCTGTCTCCTGCTTAAGCTGATCAGGATCTTCCTCTGGAGCTTGGCACAGGGTGCACGTGGGGAGGTGGGGAGCAGTGAACAAAATCATGATTCCTTAAAAAAAGAGAAAGAAAGGAGTTGGATGCTAGGTAGGCAACCAAGGAGTCTCACTGTGATTTTTTAAAACCCAGGAGAGAATCAGATGTTTCTCAGAGAGTCATTTGCTAGTAGAGCTTTTGACAACATAGACAGTATCCACATACGTGGACGGAGCTGGTTCTCACGCTGTGGTGACTTCCGTCCACTCACCCTCTGTGCTCTGCTCGTGACACAGCAGATTTTAACCCTGTTCTTTAATTTTTGATATTTCTGCTGCTTGGCACGACTTTTTCAGTCCTTGTTAGAGCATCGAGTCACTCGGAGAAAGGAGTTCTGTGGAAATGCTTGCTGTTTGTACGGATTGACATCTAGGAAGTGAGATTTTACCGATTCTCTCGGTCTGTTTGCCACCTGTTTGGAGGCCTCAGTGAACTCACCTTCTTTGCTTGTTCCTGCTGGCAAATGGCAGCGTGCCTGTTAGTGATCATCGCATTTACCTGTAAAATGTTTCCGTCTTCTTGTTTCTTGTTCCCTGTGCCAGCATTTTGCCAAGAGGATGAACTGAAGTGTGCAAACCACGAGTGCGTGTCCCGTGACGGGTGGTGTGACGGTAAAGCGGACTGCTTGGACAGCTCAGACGAATGGGACTGTGGTGAGCTGCTTGCTTCTGCCATCTGCTGTACACTCGGCTACATGAACCCTAAGTGACTTCACAGATTGCACTAACCAAGCTCATCTATTTTGCTTTACTATTGTTAAAGCTGACTGTGGTGATTCAGATCCGTTATTTCCAAGCCACAGAAAACGTCCCCCCGAGTTACTGCTCTGTTTGAAATGTCTACATTCTGTGTAAAAGCACTTGAGTTCAAGTTGTTATAGATTATAATTTCTAAATTCATCACTCAGCTTCAGCCACGATCGATACTCTGCTATTCTTGTGTCATTGACACCTCCTGGAATGGGATATTAAAGGGGCCCTCCCATCTTCTCTGTACACTCGCTCCACATCCAGATGGGACTTGTAACTATTACTTCTCCCTGTGGAAGAACCTAAAGACATCTCCCATCAATACCTCCAGTATTTCAGTTTATAATCTTAAATTTGCTTGATTCCATCATCCCACACTCATCACTCTTTGTGTTCCCTTTAGCTCTCACCTCATCTGGCATCATCTGGCCAAATCGTAGTTATCATGTGTGTTGTGATTTCATGCTCATAAATGACCTGCAGTTTGTTAAGTACAGAGGATGTTATTTATAGAATCGGAATTAACGCATATACCAGATTAACATCACCATCACACACTTGCATTCTCACGTGCTTTTTGAAAGGAGATGATAAGAGTGAAGGTACAACTAGCTTCTTATCATTATGCAAATCATTGGTAAACTCATGGGGATGGGCCCTGCCTCTGGCTGTCTTCTAAAAAAAAACAAGAACTATCTGTCTCTTTCACTGGAACCTACAGTTTTTTGAGGGCAGAGAGCATTTCTAATTCATTTTTTCAGTCTTCCACCACACCGAGGGCAGTGCTTTTCACAGGGTAGGTATTCCCCAAAAGGTTCTTAATGAAAATGAATAAAAATGAATGCATGCAAGTGAAGAGAGGCACGTAAAGTTACCCTTTGGTTTCACGAGAGGAAATGTTTTTAATTAGGGTTTTCTCTTTTGTTCTCAGTGACCCTCTCTAAAAAGGAGAACTCCTCGTCATTCCTGACTGCTCACAGGTCTGCCACAGAACACCACGTGTGTGCAGATGGCTGGCAGGAGACCTTGAGTCAGCTGGCCTGCAAGCAGATGGGTTTAGGGTAAGGTCAGTAGTGTGTAGCACTGATGAATTTCTCAGAGGGCTTCACGGAACGTGGCTGTAAATATCTTCCTTCTGAATGCAGAGCAACGGAGTGCTCTCAAACAGAGCCCTCCAGGGCACGGGAAATGAATCGGGTGACAGCACCGCATTTAATGACAGGCACCTGCTCTGAAGAGCCTGGGTGGAAAACCGGCTTTGATGAGGCTTTAAAAGCAAATGAAGTAATTGTATTTTAACTACTTCTGACGTGAAATGCTTTCCTTATTTATAGAAGCATTAAGGCGGTTTTCTCCGAGGAACTGGCTGGAAAATCGTGCGATACAGCCTAAGAGAGTATTGAACATTCCTTTTTAAGCAGCACACGTTTGTTTCATAAGTTAAAAAATAAACTTGATGTTGCTGGTATTTCAGTTTAGCCCAAGTAATGCAGGAAAGCTACATCAGGGAACATTTCACCCTTTTGCTTCCTAGTAGGATGAGAAGACACTCTGCCTTTGTTAGAAACACACTCAAAGAGGTACTTTGAAAGTTGCATACTTGCTATTATGTGGGTTTTATTCTTTCAGTTCTATCAGGGATGGAAAGCAGTAATTGAAGAGTCCTAGAATATATACCTGTGTGTGTGTGTGTGTGTGTGTGTGTGTGTGTGTGTGTGTGTGTGTATCACTATGTATGTGAGATTCTTGGAAAAAAATTTGGTAGAAATGAGAGGAATAAATGGACTTATAATATACTAGAATAAAAATTGTACTAATGGCATTTCCCAGGATTCCACTGAGCAAACTTGAAACAATTTTACAATGATGAACCATTCAGTTAGGGAATAATAGCTAACAGCATTGTTTTAAAATCCCAGTTAGAGCCCTAGCCCATTTGGCTCAGTGGATAGAGCAGTTCTATTCTGGTCAAGGGGTCAAGGGCAGGTACCTTGGTTGCAGGCTCTTTCCTAACCTGGGCCCTGGTCAAGATGTGTGCAGGAGGTAACCAATTGATGTGTTTTTCTCACATCCATGTTTTTCTCTGTTTTTTTTCCCTCTCTCTTCCACTCTCTCTAAAAAATAAATGGAAAAATATCCTCGAGTAAAGATACAAATAAATAAATAAATAAAATCCCACTTTGAAAAATTATCTAAATCCCAGAATCTTCAGCTCATTTTTCCCCACACAAAGACCCACATCTTTGGAAAATTGAGTAATCGAGGCTAATCAATAATGAAAGAACTTTAAACTTTGCCAGAGCGGAAAAATTATATTTGCCAAGGTCCATTAAATTATACTTTATTTTCACAACTTCCTTATTATGTCTAAATGAAATGGGATATGATTTAGTCAGAGAAAAATGAAAAGTGTTTTGAAAGTGCTTTATTTTCCCCTCACCAAGACACAAGATTATTTCTTAATATGAAAGCTAGATTACAAGATGATGGATAACTTCATTGAGAGTTCTGAGGGAAAGTCGGAACTACAAAGATTTTACAACCAGAAAAATTTCTTTGACAAGCCACCCTGTTCTACCACAAGTAGAAGGGATCTTGTTTTAAATATTCTACTTTATGTTTCTTCTAATTTTTTGCATATAAGATTTAAGTTTTTTTTGTGGTGAAATGCACATAACACACAATTCACCATTTTAACAATTTTAAAGTGTGAAATTCAGTGGTGTTTAGTAAATTTACGATGTTATGCAATCATCACCATTCCCTGGCTTCGTTCACTTGGCATAATGATATTATGCATCCATATATTGGCACTTCATTCCTGTTTATGGCTGTATAATGTTCCATTGCATAGATATACCTCATATTAAAAAAGTCTATTCAGCCGTAACCGGTTTGGCTCAGTGGATAGAGCATCGGCCTGCAGACTGAAATGTCCCAGGTTCGATTCTGGTCAAGGGCATGTATTTTGGTTGCAGGCACATCCCCGGTAGGAGGTGTGCAGGAGGCAGTTGATCAATGTTTCTCTCTCATCGATGTTTCTGACTCTCTATCCCTCTCCCTTCCTCTCTATGAAAGAATCAATAAAATATATTCCCCCCAAAAAAAGAAAAATTATAAAAGTCTATTCATCCATTGATGGACATTTTGCTGGCTTCCTCCTTTACTTATATTGTGTGCATATTGAATTTAAAAAAATCTCTTTACTCCGTTTTCTCCATTTTCTTAACATGGTGGGAAATTCTCATTTCAGTATTTTAGATATTTAGAATCCAAGTTGACATTTAGATTTTTAAAACTATAATTTTATTTCAAAGAACTACTAGGAAAATCTGAACAGTATAGTTGGAAAATCATAGCCATTATTTGGCTGAGCTCATGGATAAGTAGTGGTAAGTCTTCCAAGGAAATGAGTAGGAAAGGTAATCTTAGTATTTTTATACTTTCTGATTGCCTTCAAACTCTTCAGTGTACTTGGGTGTTTTATGAATTGACAGAAAGCTGCACAGCCAGGGTGGGGCAGGAATGAAGATAATGAGCTAGAGGAGACCAATTCCTGCCGCGGGGCTGTGCAGCTCAGGAAGCCGCTCTGTTAGCACTGTCCCCGCGACCAGCTGCTTCACGGTTCTGCCACTGATGCCTCAAACTAACTTGAAGTAGCCCAGTGCCTTTGACTCATTTTCTCCAGATTCAAAGTCCTCAATAGGAGGGTCTGTCTGACCATGACTAGTTACTGTCCTGCACGCCAGCTGCCTGGGGGTGGGGTGCGGGGGTGCAGGGAGAAGGCAGAGCGGTCTCCTTTAGCTTCTGGAGTGAAGTTTCCACTGCACTGGCCTGCCTTTATACCGTCAAACATACTCGGCACCAGAAACTTGAAGTTATAAAGAACTTCTGCTTAGGGCCTTGTATGAGAGTAGGCCTTGTTCGGAGGATGCAAAGGTGAATAACATCATCAAAGAACTTCCAATGTATTGGGGAAGACACGAGCAAGCAACCAAGAACATAAAGTTAGAAAAAAAAATTCAGACTTTTGTCATCTAAGAATGGTTCATTGATGGCACCGCGCATGACATTTCTATTAAAATGATATAAAATACTCAGCTCTAAGATTATCTTAATACTATAGTATACATTTATTAAATTATTCCTTTATTCATTCAGTAAACATTTATAGAAATCAGCATTGTAGTGTAGTATCCAAAGACAAATTTAACCTAACTGCAAATAGGTCATTCAGTGACTTGAAGGGGTACATGTTGGAGCTAGTTCATAAAAAATTACATGTCTACACCAAATTACATGTCTTGCAGCGATACTACTGAAATGCTTTCATGATAGAGGGAGTTGATTAAAAACACCTGCATTTAGAGTTTTTCAGACTTTCCATGTCTAACAGCATAAATGCTAGGCTCTCCGATAAGTGCTTGTCTGAATGAGAAGGTTCAGAGTTCTTTGCTGAATTTGAGAACCTTTTTACCCCCACCTGCAGGTATCTCTAGAGTTCACCCAGCTTGGAAGTAGGATGGTTATTTGATTAGACAAGGGTATAAATCAAGTCCCTAAGTTCTCATGATAGTATATGGACTTTGCTACCTACATGTCCAGTATCAAAAACATATGGACATTTATTTAATCAACGATACAAATCAGACCTTGAACTGTCCTCTAACACTTGCCAAATGCTCAGTGGAGACATCTGGTTTTTGAGGAAGTTGGTCGAAGGGAAGTGATGACTCTCTGTGTCTCTTGGCTTCACAAGGTTTATCTTTATGTAAAGTTAGATCATCCAGAAACAGGCTGTACTATTTTGGCAAAATGCCTTTATGGAATTAGTTTCAATCTGATTTTATGCCCTAATCTTTTAGAGTTGGTCAACAGAAGAAACCTGCTTCAGAAACATATTTCTATGTCTTGGGAAAACCCAAAGACAGCATCTATTATGTAACCTTATAGTCCTTTATGTAAAGATTTACACTAATCTTTTCCTACTCTCAGGAGAAGTTTCTAATTTCAGATTTCATTTGTCATGTAAGAACTATCTAATTCAAGATGATTTTCTCATTGATGGACTTCCTTGAAGCTCAAAGACAGATTCAATCCTCTGTAGTAGTAAATGTAGCCCAGGTTGCCAGAAGTTTAAAACTTTGTAGTCAACTTTTAAAAAAATTGAAAAATAACTAATATGTTATAAAAGTTAATCTTTAAAGGGGTAAAATTCAGTTGTTTTTAGTACAGTCACAATGTGTGCAATCATCAGCACTGTTTAATTCCAGAACATTTTCATCAGCTGGAAAAGAAATCCCATGCCCACCAGCAATCATGCCCTGCTTCTCCTTCCCCCAACCCTTGATAATCACAATTTTACTTTCTGTCTCTATGAATTTTCCTCTTTTGCACATTTCACACAAATAGGATCATGCATTATGTGCATATCTCGCCTGGCTTCTTTCACTTAGCATAATGTTTTTCAGGGTTCATCCATGTTGTGGCATGTGTCAGTACTTTATTCCTGTTTATGGCTAAAAAACATTCCATTGTTTGTATATATCCCCATTTTGATTATCAATTGGTGAACATTTGGGTTGTTTCCACTTTTTGGCTCTTATCAATAATGCTGCTATGAATGTTCAAATACCCATTTATATGTGAACCTATGTTTTCAATTCCCATGGGTATATACTTAGGACTAGAATTGCTGAGTCAGATGGCAACTTGATGTTTAATTTCTTAAAATAACTACCAAACTGTTTTACAAATAGCTGTACCATTTTCTACTCCCACCAACAATGCATGAGGGTTCCAATTTCTCTATGGCTTTGCATCTGACTAAAAGGGATCACTCTGGTTGCTGTATTGAGCATAGGCTGGCAGGGCAAGGAAAGGAACAGGAAGATTAGTTAGGAGGCCATTGAAGTAATCTAAGCAAGGGCTTTTGGTGATTCAGATCAGTATATCAGCAGAGCACATGGTGATAAATGGTTCGGTTCTGAATATATTTGAAAAGTAGAGTCAATAGGACTTCCTGACAGATAGATGTTGGTTGGGGGTTGAAAGTAGTTAACAAAGAAAAGAGTTGAGAATGACTTAAAGGTTTTTGGCTGGAGCAACTGGAAAGATGGGATAAAAATAAACTGGATGGGGAAGATTGTGGATGGAGCAAGTTTGGGGAGAAAGATCAGTTCTGTTTTGGACATGTTAAGTTTGGGATGTCTAGTAGACATTCAAATGGAGAAGTTTATAAGGCTCAAGTCTGGAGTTTATTAAAGAGGTCTTGGCTGGAGATATATATCTGGGAGTCCCTGGAAGACAGATGATATATAGATTTATGGGACTGGGTGACATAACCAAGAGAGTGAGTATAGAATAGAGAATCTGATGTAGGGCTGAGGCCTAACATTAAGAGGATGAGAAAAGAGAAGCAGCAAGCCAAAGGAGTTGAGAAAGAACAACCAGAGGTGTTAGAGCATGGATATCCTGGGAACCAAGTGGAGAAACTATCAAGGAGAAGGCAATGGTCAGTTGTATCAAATGTTGCTGAGAAGTCAAGTAAACTGAGGATTGAAAGCCAACTGCTGGTTTCAGCTCTGTGTATGTCATGGGCATGAACAGTTTCAGTGGAGTGAGGGGGCTAAAGCCTAAGAGATAATGGGAAGAGAGAAATAAAAAGTAACTATAGAACATTTTTTAGGGATTTTGCTGCAAAAGGGAAGCAAAGAAATGTAGTTAGAGGCTGGTGGGGGAAGTAGGAAATCTTTGATTTCCTATTTCCATGGAAGCACTCACTATTCTGTGGCTGAATTCCTATAAACCCCCAGTACGAATGTCCCACCTCCCCATAAATCATATGTTGATTTCTGATTCCAAACAGGATGATATTTAGATGTGGGGCTTTGGAAGGTGATAAGGTCAAGAGGATGGAGCCTCCTGAATGTGATTAGTGCCTTAAGATTCCAGAGAGCTCTCTGATGCTTTTCCAGGTTGATGGTCATCTGTGAACAAGGATGCAAGTCTGAGCATAGGCAAAGGACCTCTTGGGTACTAAGAGTAGGTCCTCTACAGCACCCAATCTATACTAATAAAAGCCTTGAGGGTGATCAGGCCAGCAGGGGAGGGTATTTGGGGGCAATCAGGCCCGCAGAGGAGCAGTTAGGGGGCAATAAGGCCAGCAAGGGAGCAGTTAGGGGGCAATCAGGCAGGTAGGTGAGCGGTTAGGAGCCAGCGGTCCCAGATTGTGAGAGGGATGTCCCACTGCAGGTTTAGGCCCGATTCCACAGGGATCGGGCCTAAACCTGTAGTTGGACATCCCCCAAGGGGTCCCATATTAGAGAGGGTGCAAGCTGGGCTAAGGGACACCCTCCCCATTGCACAAATTTCATGCACTGGGCCTCTAGTTATTCAATAAACATACTTCATTAATGAGGCCAATCAGCTGTTCAAACATAAGTTCCTTTCAATATTGCTTTATTGGGAGTTTTGTGGTAAGTCCTCATGCTGTCTTGTGACCTTACCATTGTATGATTTTTAAATGGAGAGCAGTGGGGAGGTGGGGGTAGGGGAAATTTATCCTGCAGAACCACAATCCAAGTGTTTTTTTACTTTTTGAAATGTCACTTAGAGTAATAAGTAGATGCCTGGCATCTCATAAGTAGAACTCAGCTAAAGCAAACTCACCAAGTGTTATTTTTTTTTCCACACAGAAGCTTTGTAGTTTTCTGGCAGATGTGTAGCTCTGGCACAGAGTATTCATTTCCTACCCATTAGCAAGAAGCCGCTGGCTAAATGACTGCCTGAGTGAGAAGAAAATCATAGAGTCCAATGTGTGGGTGTAGTGTTTTTTGGAATGTGCTATTCTGGGGTGAGAAAGAATAAGACTTTTCTTGAAAAAGTGTTACATCCTGAAGAAAGAGAAAATGATTTTAAAGTTCTTCCATGAGACCACTGGATATGAGGTTTTAATAAACAAAGCAAGGTAAATCTACCAGTTGTCCTGAGAGCATTTCCATAAGATCACTAACAGCAAGTTCTGGCAAGAATTTGAATATTTGTTAGCAAACGAAATCTCAAACTGTCAGTTGAATTAATGAGTAATTTATGAAATTAAATAGAAACTTCTCAGTGCTGTAGACAAATTCACCATTATTAACTGACCTGGAACTATTAGAGGTCCTGAATTAATTAGATTTTTAAAAACTTACATTTCATTTTGTGGTAAAAAAAATAGTTCATCATTAAAAAATGGATTCACATCCTGATTTATAAAATTAAAGATGGTTTCCATGGGTTCTCCAGAAATAAGTACTGTCAAGACCCAGCTTTTAGCCAAAAATATCAGGGTAATTGTAAGCAAGAATATTTTAGAATAGGAAGAATTAATCTCCATAAAGTCTATGGGTGCATCAGATTCCTCAGTCGTAACGAATATAGCATTGTTGTTAGACATAGATATGAATGGATCCTGGGAAAATAGGAACATGATTTATAACTTGAGTGATCCATCAGGAATTGACCAAAGAGGTCTATATGACTTTTGTTAGAATTCCTTATGTGGTGGAATTCTAACAGAAGTCATATAGAATTCCTTCATTTTGGAACTCTACCAGGAGACTCCTGGTGATGACTTAACTTCTGATCCACTATGTTCTTCATGTTGTCTTTGCAACCTACTGCAATTTGGCTTTCTTCTACCTCCCAGGTAGGACTGATAGTCGGCAATTATATCTATATGACAAGCCTGCTGGCCTTATTATTCATACAGTTTGAATTCAAAATCCAATTTCTTACTCTGGCATGCAAGACTGCATAATCTGTACCCTGCCTCTCTCTCTTACCCAATATCCTAGCACTTCCCACTAGTCCACTAAACTTTATGACACATTGACCTTATTACTTTGACACTGAGAAAGAATGTACCTGCTAAAGAAGGACTCCTTGTGGTTGATAAGGCCCAAATTTATAATCAGAGTCTAGCAGCCATTGTTTATGTGGCCTCTCATGCTTACAGTATTTCAGTCAAAGGGCACAGACTGGGCAGCCAAGCTTTCTGCAGTGTGTTCCTGCTGTCTAAGCGGACCCTTATAAAGGAGTTCCTGGAATCATATTTTGACCAATAGAATTGAGACTTTTTGTCTTATTGGAGCTGCACAATTATATCCTCATTTGCATCTTTACTGATCAATCAGAATGGCTCTAATTCCAACCAATCAAGACAATGATTTTGGACCAATCAAATTGTTAACTGGAGTCCTCATTTACATGAAAATGGACCAATCAGGGGCCAGGGAAAGGAACTTCTCTCTATATAAGCCAGCCTCCTCTTTTCTTGTGGGAGCTCACTTTCTGCTTCTTTTCCTCCTGGCTTGAGCTGTGACATGGAGCTGTTTCACTGGAGCTGGAGCAATTGAGTTGCAACACTGGGGCTGTAATGCTTGGGCTGCTACACTTCAGCTGCTTTGCTTGTGTCTTCACTTGAGCCCTTTCACTTGAATAAAGTCTCTTCCTTCACTGCACCTCAGCTTGGGGGCTCTGGTTGATTGCCTTGGTGGTAGCAACTTTTTGTTAACGTTACTGATGTTCCAACACTGCAAACTCCTTCCCATCTCAGGGGCTTTCCTTTACTGTTCTTTTTGCTTGTAATGTTGATCTCTAGACCTTCACAATGACCTCTATCTAAGCATTCTTATCTCAGCTCATATATCAGCTACCTTGTTGAAGCAGCTTTCACCCATGCCAAGTCACTCTCTATTTGCTTCTTTTGTCTCCTTCAAAACACTTCTTGGTATCAGAAATTACTTTTCACACGTTTGTAATTTCTCTCCTGCTGTCAAAAGTAAAGAACCCTTGTTTTTTGGGGATGTGTGCTGACTTTCTTTTTTCAAGTAAGCACTCCCAGCATAATTATGACACAAGCATATGATGCCTTGTTGCTAATACAAAGCGACTTGATGGGAGTGGAACAAGTATAGGCCAATTGTCTAGAGGTCGAATCAGATCTACTCTAATCACCTAAGCCTTGAAATATATAATTCCTTTTGTAGTGTCAGGATGTTTCAGAATTCTGGATAAGTTCTATTTTCTCATTTTAGTGTGTGCATGGGATTATACATTTATAATAAGTGTCTTATGAGCACATAATTCAAGAAGCAAATTTGAGTGAAATTGTTTTTGCTTCTCTGTGCAGTACCACCTTCAGATCCAGAACAGAGAGGCCCTTCCCTGGACCCCATGATTTGGAGCAGCGGTTCTCAACCAGGGGTGGCCCTGCCCTAAGAGAACATTTGGAGAAGTCTGTAGATATTTTTGATTGTCAATCCAGGAGTGATGGGGTCCTCCTGGCATCTAGGGGGCAGAAGCCAGGGATAATGCTAACCATCCTACCTACAGTGCACAGGACAGCCCCACATAGCAAATAATTATCTACAATAATAAAAGCATAATATGCTAATTAGACTGGATGTCCTTCTGGACGTCCTTCCTTCTGGACAAAGCTGCTGGGAGGGGGCGGGGGCGGGGGGAGGGGGAGAGAGAGGGGGAGCACGCAGCAGAGGGCCCCCGGCCACAGCGGTGGTGGGCAGGGGCCAGGGCCAAGGCCCTTGCACAAATTTCGTGTATCGGGCCTCTAGTCTAGTATAAAATGTCAGCAGTGCCAAGGGTGCAAAATCCCAATTTAGAGGGACCATGCTGGCTTTCCGCCTCCAGCCAAGCTTTACCCCAGGGGGCAAGAAGTCTGTCAGCCAAGGAGTTATGCCCATCTAGAGCCTGGTTCTTGTTCAGCAATGTTTTCCAATTATGGTCCTGACCACCACCAGCCACAGCACCTGGAGTCCTACTAGAAAGGCAACCTTTTGGGCCCATCTCAGACTTGCTGAATCAGGAAATGTGGGGAAGGGGCAACAGCCTCCATTTTAACAGGTTCTCCAGGTAATTCTGATGAATGAATGCCAAGGTTTGAAAACGACTGTTCCAAGGAGTCCAACACTTCTATATTTAAACCTAAAGAAATCTGATTGTCAAGATGGAAAGATAGAATTTTCTTTAATAGCTTGTTAACTTGACTTCTAACATCTAAATATGAGGGCATAGGGTACGTGGGCCTCCACTTATACTCTTGCTCTAGGCCCCACAAATGTTCGGGATGGGTCTTGATGTGTGTCCTAGTTTTCTCAGGCTGTCAAATGAGGGAATTCAGGGGCCAAATGCCAGGAGCCATTTGGATATTTATAACATTATTCATGGGCCATACAAAAATTTCAACTTAAAAATTAGCCTGCTATATTTGGTCAAACATTTAATTAATTAGCTCTTAATGCTTTGGCAGGGTCAGACCAAAGGATTTGTTGGGCCTTATACAGCCCGAGGACCGGATGTTCCCCACCCCTCAACATTAGATCATGGCTTAAATTTCCTTCTCTGTATATGAGTTCATGGCGACTGTAGAAGCACTTGGGTCTGATTGCATTCCCGGCCCAGCATTCCCTGCTCTTAGGATACAGTGACTTTTATGCTTAATCACTGGTAAAATGTTTTTTTGCTCTCTACCCAACAGGATTTCTTTAATTTGTCTCTTGACTTAATATAGAAAAAAGATGTTAAGTCAAATGAATTATGAAATGCCAAACAACATTTGAGCAGCATTTAAGTTCCAGATATCTTTTTAAAAATATATATTTTTTGTTGATTTCAGAGAGGAAGGGAGAGGGAGAGAGGGATAGAAACATCAATGATGAGAGAGAATCATTGATCGGCTGCCTCCTGCATGCTCTCTACCGAGGATTGAGCCTGCAACTGGGGCATGTGCCCTTGATTGGAATTGAACCTGGGATCCTTCAGTCCCCAGGCGGACACTCTATCCACTGAACCAAACCAGCTAGGGCTTCAGATATCTTTTAATAGCATGATTTATATTTTATACTTGTAGTAAAAATAAAAAGTACAGACAGACATATTCTTGATGAGTATGTAAATTAGCATTACTCTTTGAAGAGAAAATTCATATTATTAGTTGAAAATTTAAATTTTGATTCAATAACTTTACTTTTAGGAATGTTCTAAAATCACCAGTGCATGTAGGCAAAGTTGAATGGCTAAGGGTGTTTACGCTGCTTTTTTGTTAGTATAGCCAAAAATTGGAGACAACCTACATGTACATCAGTCATGGATTGGCTAAGTAATGTATGCACAGCCATATACTAGTAAGGGAACACTATGCAGTGATAAAAAGAACATGGCCTGTGCTGTTAATGAAGGCGGGCCACATAGTGCTCAAAGTATTAGGAGTGGTAACCTGACGTCAGAACTCAGGCATTCAAATACCAGCTCCACCATTTCTTTGCTGTGTGGCCTTGGGGCAAGTTACTTATTCTCTCTTTGCCTCAATTTTTCCATCTCCAAAATGGGGACTAACAATACAGCAAACTTCACAAAGTCGTTGAGAGGATTAAATACGATAAACGAGTTAGTCTTTTAATACTTGGCATAGAGACAATAGTTAACAAATGTTATTTTATGGAAAGACTTCCAAGGTGAATCATTAAATGAAAACGACATCAACAGCACACAGAACAATGTGTATAGACTAGAAACACAGGAGTATCTATACATGAATTATAGAAAAAGCTTGGCCAGGATACTCAAACACCATTTCCAGTGGTTGTTTCTATACATCTGGGGTGGGAAGATGTATTTTCATTGTGTATTTTTTCCATGTATAAGTATTACTTTTATGATTTTTAAAAAACACACAAGAAACATTAAAATCCCACAGATGCTCAGATTCTGTCTGATGGAAGAAATGAACCATCTGGACACACCGATACATCTTTAATGGGCAATAGGATGGCATTTTTATGCAGAGAGATTTATTTTTGTGCAGGAGAAGTGGGCTAGTGTTTAGGATTTCATGGAAAACTAATTTTTATAATGATTCTCCCCTCTTCTTAATGATGAATTTCTTCGATTTTCCACTTGATGTAACTAAGAGATTCAGGCTAAATTGCCTTTCGTGCTGGAGGCTGAGGAGTGAAATGTGAAAACATCCCATATGCAGTGCTCAGTGGAGGGAGCCCTTGCTTAGCTGGAGGGACCTTCCGAGTTGAAAGACGGAAGCGCCCTTTGTGATGAGTTTCCTCTCCAGCTCCAGTGTAAGTCCTGTGCTGGACTGTGCTTCTCGTGTAAGTCCCTGGCGGCCTATGAAAACCTGCCTACACAGTGACTTGACTAGACAAGGCTGAGCTGATCTTCCTTCGGCTTTTTGCCAGCAAAATGCCTGGATGTCGGCGGCCGTGGTTGTTCTATTGCAGAAAGGAGTTCTCAGGAAGCAGGGACCAGGAGAAACACCAGGAGGGTTATGTGTGGCCGCTGACGTTCACACTTACCATCCTATCAGCATTCTGGGATTGATGGGAAGCCAGGCTCTCAGTTTGGTCGAGGAAAAGAAAAATCCTCATTGTGCAGTAGGTTTTGTGAAGTCTTCAATAATCTAACAGTTCTCCCAAGTTTCTACATAAATTTAAATCTTGTGCAACTCTTTTTTAAAGTGTGGTCAGGGCTTATGCCATTTGCTTTCAAATCAAATGACTAGAATCCATTCATTATTAAGGACTGTTTTATTTTTAATCTTTGGCTTTTATTCTATCATCAAATGTTCTCTTTAGAGGGTTGTTATTTTTCCTTTTTAAAAGTAATGGGATTTGGTGAGGTTTTTATTCTTTTTCTTTTTAAAAAATTTTATCTTTAAAGTATTACAGATATCTCCTCTCACCCCCCCCCCCTTGTTCCCCTGCACCATGCTCCCCCCCCCCACACACACACACTCCCCGGTCTTCACTGCATTATTGCCTTTGTCTGTGGGTTATGCATAGATACATGCAAGTTCTTTGGTTAATCACTTCCCGCCCATCCTCCCACCCCTTATAGCAATTTTAAAATAATTAATAATTGGATGAAATTATCATTTTTCTTTCACTGCCACTGAATCTAACTTTTTTCCCTTTCCTGTGCCCCACCACTCCCCCCCCCCCTATTTTTGTGCAATAAAAGCATTCCATTATCAAAAATGAAAGTCACTACCTATGCAGACTTGATACTACCACAACTTCAAGATTTCCAGGTTCCTCTGAACCCTTGACGCTGCTTGTTATTCTTCTAAGTTATCTCTGATGTGTTTCTCCAAAAAATCCTACCCGGGAACGATTCCATAAACATATCCTTTTCCTCCTCATCACGCACCCCTGCTACTTGATAAGTGGAGGCTGTCTGATTTCAGTTCTCTTGATGAATTCTCTCTCCCTCTCCAAGGCCAACAAGGTTCCTGCTTCCTTTTCCCCTACTGCCTTCCAGATTCAGAGGAATTACCCCCCTCCTTCTGTCTGAAACTAACTCCTCTACCTCTTCTACCCTTTTTTGTATCAGGTGATAAAATCCCCAAAGGTTCTCTTCAAATATGGCTTGCCTAAATAAACCAACTGATTTATGAAGAATGGGCTATTTTACACTAAAACCTAAATACTTTTGAAACCTAAGCGTTTAAATCTTGGATACAGTGTAACCATATTTATTTGAATGATTGAATGAGATATGCACAGGACAATGTTGGCGGAAGTTGAGTGAGAATGTGGGTCGGGGACAAAATAATGTTGTCTAACTCTTCTCTCTGCGTTCAGGGTCCTTCCCAATTTTTAGTGCATAGGATTTTGCAGTATGTTAAAATAATTCTGCCATCTTATACCATCTAAGTAGACACTAAATGGCCATTTATTCTCTTTAGTTATTACTTATTTTTATTTAAAGGTATTGCTACATTGCAGGATAACATTGGGCAAGAAAAGAGAAGAAAAAAAGCACCCAGCCAGATAAATTTTATTTTACTTTTGACCCCTGTTTAAAGTTGCTCTTATATGTTAGAAATTGGAATTTTTACATCATATACGTTAGAATTCTAACACCTCACCAAGTTCAAATACATGTCAGCAGACGGAATGACTAAAACAGCTGTAATCATTTGGAATTTTTTTTTTTTTTTTTTGCTTTACTAAACTTATAGTAACTTCCCCTCTTGCTGATCACATTTCACGCCAAATTTCAAATACAAATCCCCCTCTTGAAATATTGATTTATAATTTAAGGCTTTTTTTGGAAAGTGAGTAAGTGCCAAGTAATGATACTGTCTGGCCAAAGATCACTGTGGTTGGACTGTTTGACTGGTCTTTACCCCTCTATCAGAGAACCGTCTGTGACCGAGTTCATACAGGAGCAGGAGCAAGACCAGCAGTGGCTGACGTTAGACGCCGACTGGGAGAGCCTCAACGGGACCACTTTGCATGAACTGCTGGTGAAAGGGTAAGACACCTTCCCACGAGCGGAGTAGAGTGCATTACAGAGTGAGAGTCTATTGTCCGGGCCCTTCTGTTTCTAACCGGAGATGATGCACATTTTTCACATCAATAGTGAGTTTCCACAGAATGGCTGCTGGCCTTTAACTTCAGCAACGCTTGGCTTTATTTTTTCTTTCTAGACATAGACTTTTTTTCTCTCTCTTGGCTAGTGATGTTCTCCTTCAATGATGATTACAGAAACTATTGTGGTGAAGGAGGAGGAACTTGCATTCTAATGTTGGAGTTTTTTTCACTTCCTACTCAAAATGTATTCTCATGTTTGCACTTCCTACCAATGCTACATTGGTAACTAGTTAACAGAGGGAATTGAAGCAATGAAAACTAATAAAACTTGGAGGGTCTGAGAAAAAATGGACATGGGATGGAATTAGAATCAAGTAGCCTCAAAAGTACATCTGTGGAAAATTGCCGCTAAGAATAACGGCATCTTAAATAGAGCCACCTCCCTTGTCTAGTCTATAGGAGAAAGATAAGTGGAGGAAGTTAATGCTTATTACTGGTACATTACTAGAAGTCCCTCGGCCTGGCCTGCACCCTCTTGCAATCAGGGACCCCTCAGGGGATGTAAAACTTCTGATTTTGGCCCAATCCCCACAGGCTAGGCCTAGGGACCCCACCAGTGCAAGAATCCATGTACCAGGCCTCTACTATGCATATAAGATCTTTGGTTAATCTCTTCCCACCCTCCCCCTTTCCCCCTTCCCTCTGAGATTCATCAGTCTGTTCCATGTTTCCGTGCCTGTGTGTTTAGTGTCTGCCCCCTGGTGGTCAGTACGCATCATAGCTACCAGTCAAATGGTCAAACGGCTGCTTAGGCTTTTATATATATAGATAGGGACATAGCTATAGAATATATAAATAACTTACTAAAAACTCATGGCCCACAGATGGGAAGGGATAGCCTCTCAATTCAAACCAGGTTTATCTGACCCCACAGCTTTGAATAAGTCCTAGGGAAGACACCGCTTAAGAATTCCAAAGAAGAAAACCAAAGGTGGGCCGTTTTTCTTTAGAATGTCTTGACATTTTCCCTATAGACCAAACTCTGCAGCCACATTTCTGAATATTTGTCAACTGAAGTACTTCCTCCAGAACAATGACCTGAATCTTTCAACAGCGTGATGTGTTTCCCCAAGCTGGGAATGCTGGAGAAGCCCTCTCAGGTCAAATCAATAAATAAAATATCTCATTCTGAATTGGGAGTTGGTAGAACTGGCTTGAGTCCTGGCTTACTAATTAGATTTGGGATCTTATATAACCACAGTTTCCTAAAGTATAAATTATTGAGATGGATAGTCTTTGGTGTCTTTTCCTATTCGTATAAGCTATGGTTTTGGATCTAACAAATAACAACTAATTATTGAGCATCTCTTCCATGCC
Organism: Cnephaeus nilssonii; assembly: GCF_951640355.1. Taxonomy (NCBI): domain Eukaryota; kingdom Metazoa; phylum Chordata; class Mammalia; order Chiroptera; family Vespertilionidae; genus Cnephaeus; species Cnephaeus nilssonii. The sequence goes on from NC_137072.1 coordinate 88,850,833, forward strand.
AAGTTCAGTGCTAAGCTTTGAGGGGATAAAGAAGAGAATTAGGGGGACAAGGACCCTGGTCTCAAGGAACATACATTATATAGGAGGGCAGATGGGCTATAAGCTAGTGAACAAAGTGAATTTCAGATATTTGGAAGTGCTACAAAGAAATTAAGGATAACGAGAGAGAGAGAGAGAGAGAGAGAGAGAGAGAGAGAGAGAGAGAGGAGGGAGAAGGGAGAAGATACAACTATACAACTTCAGGGAGTCAAAAAGCAAATGTGCTTTTTATGGATTATGTAATTTGTTGTATACAAATAATTACACAGATCCCCATGCAAATTTAGCAAGAAATGAAAATACAGTAAATCTTCAGAAAGAAATGTAGAAATGACATATGTAGGGATATATATATATATACTTTTTTTCTGAGAGGTCTAGGATTCTAAGCACATCACGATATATCTGACAGTCCCCCAAAATTTTTTTGTCTTTTTAACTTACACTGTAAATAAATGCTTCATGGTTGGAAGGAGCTTTGTGATTAAAACTTGATGTATCCTACACTGAAATTTCTGATGCAGCCACATTGATAGGTGCTTAAACATGGCCCCTGTTCTTGCTTTCAAAGGTTAACTCCAATTTTTAGAAAGTTCTTCCTTTCCTGAGCCCACACTTCCTATAAATTCTATTAGTCCTGACCCTGCCATCTAGAGCTACCTGGAATAAAGTTAACCCCCTTTTTCCTGTCAGCCAGTCATAGATCCATAATCTAATAGTCTTGGCAAGATTATTTGACAATTTAAATATTCAGTTTTTTTAATCCCTCCTCTAACTTTTTAAAGTAATATTTTATTTCTTTCAAACTAGTTCTCAAATTTTTTTGACATTCATGCCTCTCCATGAGCATAAAAATCTGACATGGTGCCCCTCACTATGGATTCTAAGCAGCAGCCCAATCCTTTCTTCTCCTTACTTTGAAAATCATGATTTGAGTTCATATTTTGGGGGGTTTCATCAGCCAAGATGATGTGGGAAACTTTGTGAATAATAGCTACCCTTCTGACAAATGTGAAATTTTATTATGATGATATTAAATAAACTAGGAAAAGTACACATCCTTTGTACACCCTCATCCCCGAGGTGATTCTGACAACAGCCCCGCCTTGAGAATTGACCTCAGGTAAGGGTTGAACCTATGGCTTGCTTTTCACGGGTAGTGTTTGAAGTGAACAATGACTGTGACTTAATATCATACCCTTTTATGTTTCCAAATCCAGGCAGTCTTGCCACAGCAGAAGTAAGATTTCTCTTCTGTGCGCTAAACAAGGTGAGAGAGTGAGTGGTGTCCCAGTGGGGTATAAACTTCATTTAGCTGGGTTGGCTCGGGGGGGAAAAATGATCCCTTGCACGTGACAGCATCTGGCTGGGTTTGGGGGTGAGTCACACACAACTCTGCCTCTCCTGCTCCCTGGTAGACTGTGGGCGCCGCCCTGCTGCCCGAATGAACAAGAGGATCCTCGGGGGCCGGACGAGTCGCCCTGGAAGGTGGCCCTGGCAGTGCTCCCTGCAGAGTGAGCCCAGTGGGCACATCTGTGGCTGCGTCCTCATTGCCAAGAAGTGGGTCCTGACAGTCGCCCACTGCTTTGAGGGGTGAGCTGCACCTTTCCTCCTTTGCTTTGCCTGCATCTGGTCATCTTGTCACCTGGGCGTTCTTAGTGAAGCCACTTCAGTGCAAAAGCCACCGTTGATCTTCTTGCCCGGTCTTTATCTGCTTGGGTTTTTCTACCCTCGGTGCTGTCAGCCTATGTACGTGCTGCTCATTTATTGGCGATGGATAGCTCTTGCTTATGATTTATGCCCTACAGAGGAAGGAATAGGAAGTTTAGCGGATTGACTCTCCAGCCAGCATTAGTGTCTTTTCTAGCCCTTTTGAATACATCTGGAGTTAAATGTGGGGGGAGGGGGTTACTCAAGGGGATGCTACAGTGAGGGGAGGGTGCTGGAGGAACTGGTGAGGAATTTGGGAAGCAGAATTAAAGGTACAATATGTGTATTAGTCAGGGATCTTCAGAGAGAGAGAGACCAATGAGAGGGAGAGGTTTACTTTCAGAAGCTGGCTCACATGATTGTGGAGGATTGGTGAGTCCAAAATCTAACGGGGTTGGCCGGAAGATGGGGTGGCATTGCAGTTCACGTCCAATGGCCGTTGGCTAAGTGGATTCCTTCTTGCTCAGGGGAGGTCTGCCTTGTTTATTAGGTCTCCCCTTTATTGGATGAGGCCCACCTACATTATGGGCAGTATTCTGCTTTACTCAAAGCCCACTGATTTCAATGTTAATCTCACCCAAGTACACCTTCACCGAAAAATCCAGAATGTTTGACCAAATAGTTTGGCACCATGGCCCAGCCACATTGGCACATAAATTAACCAGGACAATGTGCCTGAAGGAGCAGAAAAGTAAGACCAAGGGGATACCTACCCCCAACTGACAGACATCACTGCGGAAGGTCCTCATGTGCTCCACCTGTCTGCTAGGTCAGGAGCAAGAAAACCAACCTGAGCAATAACAACAAAAACTCCCCAAACATGTTTTATGCTCCCAGAAGATCCGGGGTCAGACACCAGGAAGGACATAGCTGGTGCCCTTTGGCTCTGCTCGCAGCTATGTCAGCACCAGCTGGACGGTTCTGAGTGAGGGGCTGTGCTCTCCAGGCAGCGATGCCGGTGGGCTGGGCCTTAGCTCCTCCCCATGTGGGACTCAGCATGGTGACTGGCATCCCTGGCATCCGGCACAGTGAGCTTCCCAAGGAGGGAGCCAGGAGGATGCGATGCCTTTTGTGACCCAGCCTCCAAGACATACAACAGCGCTTCTGCTGTGGGGCTGGTCAGAGCCCACCGAGCCCCACCCAGATCCAAAGGAAGAAACACAAAACTCTCTTCCCCAAGGGAGGAGTGTCAAAGGATTTGAGGACATTTTTTTTTTTTAAGAGAGAAAGGGAGGGCGGGCAGGGCAGGGAGGGAGATGAGAGAGAGAGAGAGAGAGAGAGAGAGAGAGAGAGACATTGATTGGTTGCCTCCTGTACTTGCCTCCTATACTGCCTGACCAGTGGTCGAACCTGAAACCTGAGTATGTGCCCTGACCAGGACTTGAACCTGCCACCTTTTAGTGGACCGGATGATGCGCCAAACAACTGGGCCACCACACTGGTCAGGGGGAGGACATTCTTTTAAATAACCATCATAACACCAATTTTACTTTTAATCATTTTACTTTATTTAAAAGTCATATTAAGCAATGGCAAAATTTTAAAACAAAATAAGTCATAGTCCTATCACCTAATTGATTGTTTTCATTTGACCAGGTTAATTTCTAAAAAAAATGCAATTTCATTTTTTTGGCCTATTACTGTTTTTTCTCAAATTCGCCACTTGCTGTGTGACCATGGATCAGTTCATGAGCTTCTCCGGGCCAGTTCCCTCCTCTGTGAAATGAAGGAAATAGCAGTCACGGGGCGGGGCAGCCATTAGGCGAGCCTCTGGAAAGCCCTGAGAATCATGCCTCATTAATAAGTGAGACATTGATAAAGGTCAACTTTAAAACAAAGTATTACTGAAGTCATGCATTCTACCTTCTCCCTTAGCACTATGGCATGAGTATCTTGGCATTTTGCTAGCACTATCTCTCCTCTCACACTCACCTTTACTTCCTCATCCTCCTCACAGTACCCCCGTTACAGCCTGGTGAATGTTCCGGCACAGCTATAAACATTTACATTTTCCCCAAGGCGTCATTGTTTCCTTTTACAATTTGGAATCCCACTCTATGCTTGTGTTTGTAAGGTGACTTTCTCATGTAGCAATATATCGCCGGCATCCCTGCAGGTCAACTGACTCATTCTTTGCCAAAGCTAAATTGTTATCTTGGAATTCAGCACGTCAAACAGAAGACGCCACAGTCAGGGGGCCGAATTTGGAGTCTTTATTGCCAATGCCCGAGGCCTCGAGAGGACTAATGTCTCTCCAAAACCTCGCGGCCCTGAATGAACTTAGGGGTTAGCTTATAAAGGCAAAAGAACCCCAAGTGCTGGGAAGGGGGCAGTGTGCTTAGCAGATATACTGCAGAAAGCTTGCAGCCTTGAGCACAGCTCAGATAACCAGAGACACCTGGCATGGGACCAGACCCCCACACCGGCAGAGCGGCTTGCAGGACCAGATAATTAAGGGGGGCAGTGACTGGACTATAGGCTGAGAAGAATGTACATTAGGGTTACCGACACAGATTCAGATGGCTAGCCCCTCCCCCAAATGTCTTCTTTTCCCCATTATTCGAGCAAGCGTGCTTACAGAAGCTAGAAATAGCGGAGTTACTTCTAGGCCAGTGTTCGGCAAACTCATTAGTCAACAGAGCCAAATATCAACAGTACAACGATTGAAATTTCTTTTGAGAGCCAAATTTTTTAAACTTCTTCTAACGCCACTTCTTCAAAATAGACTCGCCCAGGCCATGGTATTTTGTGGAAGAGCCACACTCAAGGGGCCAAAGAGCCGCATGTGGCTCGCGAGCCGCAGTTTGCCGACCACGGTTCTAGGCTATCTGGTTTAGTTACTTCCTGGAATTAACAGGACAAAGGACCATCTGGGTTTAGTGGAAAATTTTAGTTGGCAGTTCTTACAAAATGGAAGTTATGGGAACAAGATGGAGTGCCTATGGTTCAGATGGAGGGCGAGGGACAGGATGGAGTCAGTCCTTTCAAGGCCCGTTGTTCAAAATGATATCCTATCATATAGATTTACCATGACTTTTTTTTATTACTATTATTCCACAGCTGATGGACATTCAGGTTAGTTCCAATTTGCTACCACTTCAACAATACTGCAATACGCCTTCTTATACAAAGCCACTCGCCCACTGGTGCTCTCCTTTCTACAGAACAGAGTCCTAGCACGTGTACTTAGTTCCAGGTGGGGGTTACAAAGATGAATGCACATCTCCTTCCTTGGATTGCTAACCTAATGAGGATGCAGACACTTACATAATTAGGATGTAATGTGATAAGTGATTATGAAATGCAAATGTGTGTATCCAGTTATTTGATCACTCTTTTTGGGGAAATGAAATATAAAACATCAAACCAGTACCTCCGCTGGAGAACATTTAGCGTCAAAGACCCTAAATGATTGAGGAGTCTGTGTAGTCTGTCAGGAAATACACGGCAACGTTATTGTTTCGGAAGAGGCCAGATGTTTCCGGATGTCTTTTCCAGGTCTGATTTATAACTCCGTGATAAGTAGAAGATTAGACCGGCTAGAGTACATTCATCAAAAGATGATTACCTGGATGAATCCAACAGGTCTTTAAGGGAAACACATTGTTTACGTGCTAGTTCATCCATGTTCAGATCCAACTTCTGTTGTTTCTGTATGTGGCGTCCAAGTCTCCTCTTTCACGGGCAGATCTGTGCCGTGAAGAAGAAGCCTTGCAACAGAGAAGAAATATGTGTTTATAATTAAGGAAATGGGTAAGATATCAAAGGCCTTGGTGAAATTTTATGGAACACTAAACTTAACAGAACTGTCAAGAGGGGCCTGGCTTGTCCATAAGAAACTAGAAATGGCCCAACTTCAAACAAGCCTTCGTTTGAATGCGTGCTAATAACTCTGATTCTATTTCACAGTCTCTCCAGTGGCCCTGCAAGCTTTCGAGAACTTCTAATTATAAGCCTTACTCTCGGCTGGAGCCATCAATTGCTGCAGTTAATGGGATTTACTTCATATCCCGATCCCATGCTTTGCCAATCCCAGTGTGACCCATCTGTAGGTCTCCTCAAGCCTGTCTGTGTTAATTATATTGGTGGGGGAAAAGCCACAAATTTGTTTTGCCCTTCCATGGAGAGGTCTTTAAAAATCCCCAATGAAAATTAAAAACATGAGATGCTAAGCTGATCAGATCAAGTTCCATATGCCCTAATAAGAATTCAACTTCGACAGTTGTAAGGGAGAAAGACTTTGCCTTTCGGGGGTAACGGAACAGCAATTTTCCTGCCTTCTTCCGCCTCTGGGAGATGGAAGGATGACCTTCCTAGGCTGGCGTACAACTAGTAATTGTCAGAAGCATCTGATTTCTCTCCAGGAAACCCACATGAATAACTATCATCCTACTATGCTCCTATATAATAAAAAGCTTATATACAAATCGACCAAACGGCAGAACGACTGGTCGCTATGACCTGCACTGACCACCAGGGGCAGATGCTCAACGCAGAAGCTGCCCCCTGGTGGTCAGTGCGCTCCCACAGGTGGAGCATCGCTCAGCCAGAAGCCCTGAGATGGCTCACGGCTAGTGAGCGCACCGGCCGTGGCGGGAGCCTCTCCCACCTCTGCGGCAGTGCTAAGGACCCCTCGGGGATGTCTGTCTGCTTAGCTCCCCACTGGGAGTGGGCCTAAACCAGCAGGCGGATATCCCCCAAGAGGTCCTGGACTGCGAGAGGGCACAGGCTGGGCTGAGGTACCCACCCCACCCCCCCGCACCCTCCCCCCCCCCCCGTGCACGAATCTCATGCACTGGGCCTCTAGTGTGACCATAGACCATCATCGCTAACCTGCCAGGTCACCCTTGTCTTGATTTCTCTAACAAGACTTTTGTTGCTTGTCTGGATTTCTTCCCCCGTTATCTCAGCCTCCTCATCTCCTTCCTCTCTCCAGCTGACGAAGTGCCCTGGGCTCGTCACTTCAGCCCTCTCACCAGGACCTCCAACTTCTTTGTTCCTAGATCTTTCTGCCATCCACGCCGGGCAGACCTGTCCCGATCTCAGTCCTTTAATATAGTTGGGAAAAGGAAGTGAGAGATTTGATCTAACTCCTCAGGGTTACTATTTTTTATCTTCTAGGTGCTTATGAACTACGCCAGTCATTTACAATTGTGTGTGTGTGTGTGTGTGTGTGTGTGTTGTTTTCATTTTATTGACGTGAGGGGTTGATCCAGTCCTTTCAGTAATAATGTCCAGTAAAACGGGAATTTTCCATTTTATATCCATCCTTCCCCCGGGGTGCTGTTGTTGAGCATCCCTGGAGAGGGAGCCAGCGTGGTTGTCAAAAGCCCTTGGTAACTGACCTGACTCCGCTCTCCCCACGGTCCTGCCCCCTGGGGAGGTGTTCTCTGTCTTCCTTCCCTTCCCAGGGGAAATGTCTGGGTCTGGGCCATAGCAAGCAGTTGGCCTAAAATACGGGCCGATCCATAGCTCCTGGGGCTTGCTGAAACTGGGAGCTCTTCTCTTTCCAACCTTCATAGCGACTCCTTTGTTTCTTCGGGCCTTGCAACTCCCTGTCCATGTGCCCTGCCTCTGCACCTGAGCAGGGCTCTGTGGTCTCTTGCTTTGGTGGGGTAGGTATGACCTGAGTGATCTGGAAAAGATCATTCTGACATCCGGAACTTTGGTCTCCCTTGAACAATCGGAAGGTCAGGTCGCACGGGGCATTTCAACATGACAGTAATGAGCAGAACTGAGAGGCGATGGCCCTCCGAATGGATGGACAGCCTTGTGGTCTGACTTAGTGATGCACATCCAGCCCCTTCACGCACTTCCTTGTGGTCACCCTAACGTCATTTCACTGCGTGTGTCACAGGGAATGCTTTAGACATATCACAGGCAGAGCCCACCATTAAAAGTAAAACATTTGTAATATTTATAGAACAGCAATGACGCTGTTGCGTGATATTTCCTAGAACAAATTTGGTAACCTTTAAACTACCTCCACATTGCCACTTAACTATGCTATTTCTGTAGTAAGACAAAATAGGGTGATTTCTATTACAGGTGTTCATTATAAATATTCATTCCTTTCCTTAAAAAGGAGAAATATTTGAGACACTAAAGCAAAATCAAAAAGGGTAAAAAAGGAAAAGTTTGTGCTCTCCAGAAAAGATAGAGGAAATCTCTGACATTGGCTAGATGCATGAAGCACGAATGTGCCATTTTCATGTCTAAACTAGATTGTGGCGAATTGCAGACCACAGTGACCGGTTATTGTGCCCAGCGACACGGTGCCTGAAGCTGAGCTTCGAGACTCTCTGGAGTGGTTAAGAGGCCAATTGCTCCTGAATTACTGTTGCAGGAGAGAGAACGCCGCCGTGTGGAAGGTGGTGTTTGGCATCAACAATCTCGACCACCCATCGGCCTTCGTGCAGGTGCGCGGGGTGAGGACCATCATCCTGCACCCGCGCTACAGCCGCGCGGTGGTGGACTACGACATCAGCATCGTGGAGCTCAGCGCCGAGGTGCAGGAGACCAGCTACGTGCGGCCCGTCTGCCTGCCCAGCGCCCAGCAGGCCTTGGAGCCCGACACGTACTGCTACATCACAGGCTGGGGCCACATGGGCAGCAAAAGTAAGCCGGGTCTGCGCAGCGCTTTGCCTTTCCGCTTGTCCGGGGAAGACCCCGAGTTACTTCTGAGCCTTTGGCAATCATCCCCCACTTCACTTCTAAAAGTACAGGCACAGCCCAGCCAGCGTGGATCAGCGGTTGAGTGTCGACCCAGGAACCAGGAGGTTTGCTGGTTCGATTCTGGTCAGGGCACATGCCTGGATGGAGGCTTGATCCCCAGTAGGGGGCGTGCAGGAGGCAGCCGATCAATGATTCATTCTCATCATTGATGTTTCTATCTCCCTCTCCCTCTCCCTTCCTCTCTCTCTAAAAATTAATTTTAAAAATATTTTTTAAAAAGACTTACATTAAGAAATGAATTTTTAAAAAAGTATAGGCACAAATGGTACACACTGGGCATGTGCGTCACTCTCCCACGCAAATGGTAGGTGTTAGCAATGGCACTCAAACCTGCCCAGCTCAGAGGCAACCTCAAAATGCTTCTCCAGCTCAGAGTCTCTCTCCAGGGAGCCAGTGCCAATGCTTGGGCGCTGCCAAGCCAGATGAGACCTGTCAGTCATCCCTGTGACCCGCCTCCACGGGTGGTTTGCACGCTCTGCAGGCCAATCACCTGCGCCTGTCCAGCCGTGAGGCGTTCCGCCCTGCAGTCTAGGGCTCGGCCCAATTTCCAGTCCCGCCTTGTGGTTTAGTCTTGTCAACCTTTGTAAGACAACCAGTAAGTCCTTCTCCAAAGAAAACTGGTTTGCTATTTGCCTACTTAAATTGATTAAAGTAGTTTGGCTCCCTAGATGATTTAAACATACAAAACAGAAATTGAAACATGTTTCCTACTTACTCCCAGCCCCCAAATGGACTCCCAGTTTTGCTTGACCCCTTAAAGTTGAGAATATGAATTTAACCCATGAGACATTTTCTTTCCAAGGCCACACCATATCACCGGCTGATTGCTGTCCTGTGAGCCACCTTAGCAGCCGCCAACCCAGGCCCTTTTTTTTTTTTTATGTCAGATAAGTTTTGAGCTGCATTGTGTTTCCTTTCTCTATGGTCAATTGATGACAACAAAGAAAAATTCAATAGACAGAAGTAAGTCAGTGATGTCTGGAAAGCTCACGTGTAAGAACGTCAAAGGCAATGTCAGACATGTATGTCACCGTTCCTGGCATCTTGGTTTCTAAAAGCTACAATTAGTACTGTGATAGAGATAAGAGCTGAATATACTTTCTATGGCCTCTCCTTGTATTGCTCCCACAATATCCACATCAAACACAGCAATCCTGTAATAGATTGCACCTGCCACAAATACAGTGCAGCGTGAGGAGCAAGGGTGTGGATTCAGTGAGAAAGACCGGACTATACAGTGGGAAACATAACTGCCTAATTTATAGGACTATTGTGCAGCTGACAGACAAGAAGCCCCGAGAATGGCGAGTGCCTGTGCCTGGCCTGCTCTGAGTATCCCATGCGTGTTAGCGATTGTTCTTACCACCATTCTTAGCTCCTGAATCTCCCACTGTCCTCATCACACTGCTTTTTCCAAACATGATTCCTCCTCCCAATAAGGTACCCTGTGCATCTCCACTGCATCGCCGTCACCTTTAAAACGAGAGCAGGGTGTACAATTTTGTAGAATGGCGAAACAACCACAGATTCATACTTTGAGAAGCCATTGTCCTTTTTTGAGAACTTTCCAGCAAGATGGAATTCACACGGTCCCCTCGGACACTAAGGGATGGCTGTGTCCCTTTCAACATCTCTCTGTCATGTCCTCTAGGATGAAAGGTTCTTTCTCAAATAATGGCCCCCATAGCGCACGGTCTGGCGGTGAGACACAGTCTCAAAGCCGAGGAGAGGCGGGCCCTGCCGGCTGGAGGCGCGGTGTGTCCTGCGGCAGAGCTGGCAGCCTCCTCTCTGGGGCCGAGCCGGGGAGGGGGGGGGTGTGTGATCACTTTCCATTTCATTGCAGTGGCTGTTGGTTTTATTGGGGAAAGTGTGAGCCGAGTGACTTAGCCACTCTGCCCCTCGCTTTTCTCAATACAACAAAGGGCTTTGACTAGAGGGTGCCATCAACCTTCCGATTGGAAAATTCTGATGGCGAACAAGCCTTGTTTTTGAAATGACATTTTAAGTAAAGGATATGGCTTTGGGGGAATAAAAATGTAATCATCTCATATATAGTTAGCCTCATTTTGAGCCATTTTACCCTCTTGTATATTTCCTCCCTCCCTCCCTCCCTCCCTCCCTCCCTCCCTCCCTCCCTCCTTTCCTTCCCTCCTTCCTTCCTTTCTTTTCCTTCCCTTTCTTTTTTAATACCCAGTGCCCTTCAAGCTGCAGGAGGGAGAAGTCCGGGTGATTTCTCTGGAGCAGTGTCAGTCCTACTTCGACATGAAGACCATCACCACCCGGATGATATGTGCCGGCTACGAGTCCGGCACAGTGGACTCGTGCATGGTAAGTTGTTTTCTGATTGGTGAGGTGGTTCAGTTCAGCCATAACTCCGGTGGGCACGCACAAACTCATTGCTATTCACGCGAGGCCCTTCGGGGACACTTTTGGAAAATGACTTGTCAGCAGTTGTTTATTCGCACGGTGATGCCCTCCATCCAGGACCCTGCGAGTCCCCTTACGGCCTCCAGGCCCTCGGCTCTCACTCAGGTGGCCTTCTGCTCGCTCCCCACCGCCTGGGGCACAGCACGTGCATCAGCAATGGGGGGGGGGGGGCGGGGGGCGGGGGGGGGGCAGCTGTTCTGGTCCATCCAAAGGGACCATTTTAGGGGCTAAGACAAATTAGTTTCTAAGAGGAGAGAGTGGTAACCATGGCCCCAACCAGGCTGCCTGGGAAGCAGGGGGACACCAAGGGCGTTTTTTGCCATTGGGGTGAAGGCATTAAAGCACAGGCAACACCCCAGCCCCGGGTGTGTGCCAGAGCCACCTCTGTCTCAGCAGTGAGCGCACCGGCATTGTCTGGGCCTGCACTTGACTGCCAACGTGTCTACAAATGTCACTGCATGCGACCTCAGACACTCGGGATTCATGGTCACAGCAGTCCGTAGAGCATGCTCACGAAGCAGTTCAGGGGAGCATCTTCTTTGCAACTTGATAAACACTCATTGGCTATTACACTGGCCTGGCTCCCACGGAAGGAAAAGAAGGGCAAGCGCTCAAAGAAGCTCATGACAGAGCGGGGACAGCAGTTATTCTCCGTCAAGGCTGTGAAGCACCTTTGCTATTTCACTGCTTTCGAGTAGGTCCAGTTGCCCCGCCCCCCATTTTAGAATTGAAAGAAGAGATTCAACAATGATGTTACTGCTGACCTAGCCTAATAAAATGACACTTCCGCTGGTCCTGTTTCAGAGTGGGCAAACCCGGGACTGGGGACGGCCCAGTGGGGATTCCTTAGACAGTTGCCAGGGGAAAGAGGGAGGCAGACAGCTGGCTCCCTTAGCGTTTCACGGAGGCCACCGTCCCTGCAGCCCCTTGGCCACACACAGCCAGCTGAGGTGGGCAGTGGTAGAGGAAGCCTGCCTTCCAAGCAAGAGTCCCAGGTTTGATTTCTGGGACTCTTAAACAATACATAAATATCTAACTAATAAAAGAGAAATATGCAAAATGACCATACCTCTGCAACAACCACCAGCCAATCAGGAGTGAGTATGCAAATTAACCAAACAAAGATGGCAGGTTAATTTGTATATGCAGGCATGGAGCGGTGGGGCAGGGTAGAACACCTGCTATTAGGGGGAGGGCAGGGGTGGAGGGAGCTACAGGAGTGGCGCTCAGGCCGGGAGCGAAGACTTTCAGGCTCCCGGGCGGCCGGGAGTGAAGCCAGGGGAAAGGAAGGCCTATTCTTGCACAACTCTTCGTGCAACGGGCCTCTAGTTATTTATATTTAAAAATATATAAATAATAAAAATTTAAAAAGTAGTGTTTGGGAGGCAGAATGGTATAGGGCTTGGGACACAGCATTTGCAGCCTGAAAGATCTGGGTTGGACCTCATCTCTGCTGGTAAGAATAATGTGACCTGGAGAAAATATCTAACTTCTCTAGACAGGCTTTTCGTGAGTGGAATGGGACTGAGTCTAATTTGCACAGTGTTTGGTGTATGTGAAAGCCCCTATCTCTCACATATCTGTGTGGGATGTCTGGCATATACACTCAATGAAGAGTAACTGTATGAATATTAACATTTATCACTTGGTGCTTATTGTGTTGCAGGATCTCTTCCAAATGCTTGATAACAACTCACTTAATCCTCACAATCACCTATTGTGATTGTATCATTGTTTTTCCTAGTTTACAGATCAAGAAAAGAAGGGACCAGAGAGGTTAAGTAATTTACCCAATATCACCCAGCACAAAAGGTGATAGAGTAAGGATATGAACCCAGGCAGCCTGGCTCCAGGGCCCAGGTGTTGGGCCACTACACTATCCTAATTGCAATGATGACTGTGAATACATTTTTCCAAAGGAGGGGCAAGAAGGTGATTCTTGAAAGAGAACTGAAGGCTGTGCACAGCCACAGGCACAGGCATTTCATATCTGGTGTCTAACGTGAACTTAGTCACGCCAACTTCTTCAGCTGTGGGAATTCGGCACTGCGGGGATCTTAAATGCATACCGGAGATTCTCTGACACAGCTCCAGGTAGAACATAAAACCACAGCCGAAACCGGTTTGGCTCAGTGGATAGAGCGTCGGCCTGCGGACTCAAGGGTCCCAGGTTCGATTCCGGTCAAGGGCATGTACCTTGGTTGCGGGCACATCCCCAGTAGGGGGTGTGCAAGAGGCAGCTGATGGATGCTTCTCTCTCATCGATGTTTCTAACTCTCTATCCCTCTCTCTTCCTCTCTGTAAAAAATCAATAAAATATATTTTAAAAAAACAAAAACCACAAAACAAACCAAAGCTACTTTGACTAGGTCTGGAGCAAGATTCTTCACCAGAACCTCTCATTATCTTTCCGATTTCTCCACGGGGCCCTTTGGAAGCTGTGGGTCCCTCTGTTAAGGTCTAAAAATCGTCGGAATCAATCCTGAAGCCAAACATTAACTTGGGCCCAAAGCCCAGTAGTACTAAGAGGAAAAGAGGGCCAGAAAGACCAGACAAACTGTGCCTCAGCTGTATGCTCCCTGTCGTCTCGAATGGCTGCTTCTGCGCCTATTGCTCTCTGCCTTAGAAATCTCCATTACCTCGCTAACCCACCTCAAACCCACGTGTTAGGAAGGCACTTTTTCTGTTCTTCCCCACCTGGAAGTAATTGCTCATTCCTGTGAGGGTGCCTTCATCCTTAGACTTGGCTTTTGTGTAAAGGTATTCTGGTTAGCAAAGCGGACTTTTGGCCCCTCAGTGACTAAAACAGCGCCTTCCTCTGTGTGGGCCTCAGCACGGAACCTTGCAAAGAGCAGATGCTAAATAATTATTGGGTTAAATTTCTCATCTGGAAGTGTAGAGCAAACCTGTAAACATGCCCCATTTTAATCACTCTCTGGCATAATGAATAGCTCAACTTAAATAAGTCAGCATCTTAGCATTTCTCCTACATAAGGGGAGATGAAAAAATTGTGGAGTATGTCTAATAAAAATTGTGGAGTATGTCTAATGTTTCCAGTAAATTTTGCTTACATTTTTCCAATTGGGCTTTTTAGGCAGAACAATTTATTCAAACCCTTGCAAGGTCTACGCTTATTACTTAGGTTTATGGCATTGGGAATTTATGAATGTCAAGATCACCACCTCCCCAAAAGCACAAAGCACAATCAAAAATTCAGTTTTGCTTTAACAGCAGTCCTATTCACTGACATTTCTAAGGAGCAAGTTAGCCTAGTTATAGGGTTGGAATCATGGTGCTAGGCTGCCCGAGTTTAAATAATAGCCCTGCCAATAAACAAGTTCAACACCTGTTGTGCTTCATTTTTATTACCTCTAAAAGAAATTTAATAATAATTATTATATCACATTATTATTATTATCAACTCATAAGGATTGTGTGAGGATTAAACGAGGTAATAAGGACAAGTGTTCAGAAAAGTATCAGTAAACATGATTAATATTGTTCTTCAATGTTGCCAAGTGGGAATGAGCATAGATATACTTTGAAGTTTGAAACTCTTACATTGCCAGGAGTATTTGTAAATTTCCACCAAATTTGCTTCCTTATTTTCTAAGGTATCAATCCTTTCTTTTGAGGCACTGCAGAATACACCCTCTAACCTACTCTGATCTTTCAGATGTAGCAAATATTAACTTTATAAAGTTATTGTGTTTTAAGATTAATTATATGTGGCAAAAGAACCGAATAAAACTCAAATGCAACACCTAAACTTAAATATCAAGAATGAAAATCTCTATGCATATGAAATATAAAGAAATGAAATACCTTATGGTAAATAATTCTTGTGTGGTATTTTCCATTCAAGTATGCTAATTGACAAGGTCCCAAGAACTATTAAGAAATGCAGTATGTGGTCCCTGAGTATATTTTACTTCATGCATTCATTCACATAGTCAGAATCTTGAACGTGGTAAATTTGAATCTTCCATGTTGGGTACTTTTACATTTATAAAATGGATCAAAGTTAAAGAGTGTGATTATGAGAGAATTGATTCTGATACAATAAATTTAAGAAATATGACATATTTTGGTAAGTACAGGAAATGACTAAAAAATGTCTTCTGATTTCACAGAAAGAAAAAAAAAGAGTCTTTTCCCCAAGCCATCGCTAACCTTTTAGACTTTAAAATGTCCATTTGGAAGTTCCATTTATGGAGTGGAGAGCATGTCCCTCCACAGGTTGACAATAAAAGCTTTGTGGGAATTTTCTGAAAGGTTGGTTAAGCTGGGTTTGGCTTTAGTGTACCCTCAGGATAACACGGACACCCTTAGGGCTCTGAAATACCAGTGACTAATGTTCCCTGCTCCTCATTACAGGGGGACAGTGGCGGGCCTCTTGTTTGTGAGCAGCCTGGAGGACAGTGGACATTGTTTGGCCTGACTTCATGGGGCTCCGTCTGCTTTTCCAAAGTCCTGGGGCCTGGAGTTTATAGCAATGTGTCCTACTTCACCGAATGGATTGAGAGACAAATATACATTCACACCTTCCTCCTAAACTGATTCCAAAGACGACCAGACGTTGCCAGCGGCAGTCAGAGAAAACGGGGTCTTGGCTGTGGCGCACTTTCTGCAGACGGCTGTACAGACAAGCACTCCATGGACACATGGACAGGGATGCTGGGCAGCGCACTGCACACGTCCGTGCTTGTTTCAGGCTAATGTTACTCAGCTTTATTTTTCTTATTTCAAGTTCAATGAAAGTCTTTTTTTTTTAAAAAAAGAAGCAAAGCTTACTTTGTTGTTTTGTCAGCCTGACCTTGACCACTAGTGCGAAATTGTTGACCCTGGAGAGTGAGGGTAATGCAGGCACTAGGGCAACAGTTATAAAGTTCCCTCTTATCCAGTCACAAAAAAGGACACGGAGATGCAGGCTGACCAATCTTTGCCAGCTTTTGTTTCTCACGTATAATAGCATAGTGGCAACTTTCATATTAACCTTGGTGACTTGCTTTTGATGTATTAAAAGCCAAGATAATTTACATGCTTTAAGTTATTTACTAGGACTCTTCTAAAGTCTTTAAAAACGTTGAGCACTGATGAAAGGCGGAGGCGAAAGACAAGTAGCATCCCTGTAGGTCGCTGCAGCAGCAAGACACACTGTACACAGAGCTCTTTAGACATCACTATGAGCACTGGCCTGGTAGGGTTGCGCGTTCTGAATTTAAACCAAGGTTATAATGTGGTAGAAAAGTCTCCACAGAACTTCCCCTATCGCTGGGGTTTGTTCAATGTCTGTCAGTTGGCTGATTGAGATTTCAAAAACTAGGAAAATATCCATGGGCAATATTTTTATTTGGTTCCCCCCATGTGACAATGGAATTTGAGATTCTGCTTTGCCAAAGGAGAACTTGCTTTCGACTGCAGAGATGCAATTAAAAAAAATTAAATTGCACCCTACCCCAATAAAATATTTTCCAGTTTGTCCATACCAATGAAGTACAGAAATGTATCTCAAAGCACAGGAAAGCTTTGCGTAACATTTTGTAATTTTCCCTGAGAGATGTTTAATATCTGGTGTTGCTAATTCTTCCCATCCATAATTAAAGCAAAAATTTAAAGATGCTTTTAAGCACTGGGCCACTTTACCCACATCAATATCTTTAGTGATTAGTGGTTAAGTTATTTTTTCCACACTAAAAAGCTTCAGAACACAAGTCATCACCTGCACCAATTTAATTAGTCAGGCACACATTTTTGCAACATCCAAATGCCTTTGGAACAAGTAGGATTCCCTACTAAGCTCCACCAGCAACCTGGACTGCCTCAGCATTCCACATAGAGACTACCTGCAGTTTTATACATGTATTTTTGTACTCTTTTGTATGTGCACACATATTTGAAATCCAAAAAGTTGTCTTGACACTTTCCATGCTATTCATCGCTTGTTCTGTAGTTTGTATAAACGTATTGAGAATGTGAAATCCAGCAATTGAATTTTGGTCACATCTGTATGAAAGTTGAAGAATATGGGTCGGTTTTGTTTTGTTATAGTTGTAAGTACATACTTAATGTAACAACTTTTAGCCTTGCTCAACTGATGTTCAGTGAAATGTACATATTGTACTTATTTTAAATAACCACTAATACAAATAAAATGGTATAATCTCTTTTTCTATGTATGTGGATAGCATGTCCCAGAAAACTGTCTTTCCCAATATAATAGTTGGCACCCAATTTCTCACCAATCAAAATACCTGTCTTATTTTGGACTTTCACAAGAACATGCTCTTTTACTTGATGACAGATAACGCCTTGATTAGTCCGGAATTAGAGGTTGCTAATACTCTCAAATTACCCATTGAGCATCCAACAAAAACTAAGAGTGTAAGGATTTTTAATGTCTAGAGTACATTTTCGGAAATGGATCCAATTCTTTCATAAGTCTTTTGGAATAAAATTGCATCCCCAAATATATACTATTAGGCACTTTTCTTTGGCTACTAGGAGCAATTATATTAATTTCTCAAAATTTGGTGAAATAGGTTTGATACCAAAATGCAACCGTTCACATCAGCTTGGGTAAACTGTGTAAGAGTTTTTTACTTGTAAATGAGACCATTTAAAGGCTTAGAACAGATCCCAGTTCCTTTGCACTTGGGAGGCAGATGTATTTAAGAACCCAGAATTTTTCAAAAATTTAAAAATACACTTTAACATCCAGAAATAAAATACAATTTTATGTAGCAAATATATAAAAATTATATTAAGTACATGATAGCTTCACCTCTGTTCAGGGCATCGAGTTTGTAACTAACTTATAAAAAAAAATTCAGTTTTCAGTGTTCTTGGGATTTTGGAATCAAGGACTTGTGGCCCCATAACATGAACACTCAAGAGTTTCATTTACTCATATGTACAAATACTTGACAGTTTTTCTTAGTCTTTTTGGTTCATTCCTTTATCATTAGATTCTAAAACTTTATTTATTAGTAAAAATATTTCTAATTTTTTATTTATCAGAAGATTTATCTCAGGGAATGAATGCCAGCTACTATGAGGATAACAGGTGATATAACATCATAGATTTTTCCATATAAGAAAAAGTCAAAACAATATTCTGGTAAAAGGTATATTTAGGGATTTTCCTTTTAAGTTCTGGCACCAATTACAGTTGGACTCAGTGAGTATCCACAGGAGTGATGACAGTTTTGTATCACATTATTTATTAAACAGTTTATTTAAAATAAAAATCTATAAGGAAGCAGAAAGCAACTTCCATTAGCTATGTGGAATTTTGAAAGTTCTGGAAATTGGTCTATATAAAAGACTACTTATATATATAAAAGGCTAAGTGACCATCGCATCTGAAACAACTGTATGGACGACCGAACAGTCTGCGTGGGGCGACCAGGCTGGCAGGGGGGTTAGTGAGGAGCGACCAAACGACCGAGCAGCAGGCTGTGTTGGGCGACCAGGCCGGCAGGGAGGTTAGTGAGGGGCGACCAAATGACTGAGCAGCAGGCTACATGGGGCGACCAGGCCGGCAGGGGGGGTTAGTGAGGGGTGACCAAATGACTGAGCAGCAGGCAGCATGGGGCAACCAGGCCAGCAGGGGGGTTAGTGAGGGGCGACCAAATGACTGAACAGCAGGCTGCGTGGGGCAACCAGGACCACGGGGGGGGGGGGGGGGGGGGGGCAGCAGGGGGGCCAGTTAGGGATGATAAGGCAGGCAGGAAGGTGAGCAGTTAGGAGCCAGTGGTTTCAGATTGTGAGAGGAATGTCCGACTGTCCCCCCCCCCCCCACTCACACCGGGCCTAAACCGGCAGTCAGACATTCCCCAAGGGTCTTGGATTGGAGAGGGTGCAGGCTGGGCTGAGGGAACCACCCCCCCACCATGCACAAATTTTGTGCACCAGGCCTCTAGTTTACAATAATATCAGAAGGCTACAAAAATCAGACCAGGACAGTAGGCAGCAGATAGAAGAATAATAGTCCTGAGAATAATAGTTTAATAGTCATTAAGAAAACTTTGATATAGAAACAAAACATTAGCATGGAGATTTCATGAAGGGAATTCTGGGTGATTGGTGGCTGACAATTTTCAGATGAACCGATGTAGAATTTTAAAAGAACTCAACAAGAATACATGATCTTATAACTGGCCTTATTTGGTATAAACTAGTTTCTTGTTCCAACGAGAGACAGCATACATGATTTGCAACAGCAGTTAACCTGCTATAGATATTTCTGCCCTAAAATGTATTAAAATACAATTTTTCTAAGAACCTCATGGAATCCTTCTGAGAACCACCTGTCCTAGTCTCAATTCCTAGCTCATTTTTAGAGTTTACAACCCAAAAAAAGTTGTATGGCATTGCAAGGACTATGAACCCTCAAATGGTCTCTTGATGATTGTTTTGAAATTGATTGTCTCATCTTGATCAGGCTACTGTCAGTTTTAGGGTACAACAGGATAGTGCTAAATGGCCCACAGGCTCAGCTGATTCTGTGTCTTACCCATGGCTTTTGTTCCCCAATTAACATCTGCACACAGATTGGCCCATTACCTGGTGGAGGCCTAGCCTCCCCCTTGCCCCTTCCCAATGAAGGCCCCACCGCAGGAGAACACTGAAATGAACAGAGAGGTATGCCTAGCATCTTCAGTCAGAAGACCAAAAACTTCTCATAGGAAATAAAAAGCTATTAATAACTAACTATATTTTATTATTCTATTTTAGGTACATTGTTGTTTAAAGGGCTCTTGTAACTTTTTTCCTCTGGAAATTAGCCGTTTATAACTTTTTTTTTTTTATAATGTGGAACTCTCTGAATTCCAACTAATCAATCAAACTACATTTTTTTTTTCTTAAAAAAAATCAAATCAGATTGGAGTCTGCTCAGTTAAAGCATTTCTCTTGAATCTGAGATCTCACAGTAAAATAAATATATCTCAAATAAGTGAAAACACTTATATGTCTAAGACAATTAAAATGCTCTCACATAAAATCCAAAATGTTTCATAAAAAACATTTGATTCTGAATTAAATACTTTAATTCCTTAAACTCTGTCTAGGTCAAACTCTATCCTTTCTTACGAATGCATCTATGAACATACCATCAAGGTCATCACGCTGGCTCTTTCAAACCAGTAACATATTCATGACCCTTAAGGAAAATCCAAGTCATTCTTGCTTGGTAGAGGTGCCTCCTCAAAGTCCTCTTCCAAACTCGAAGGAATACTTGCAGCTCCAAAGAGGAGATCCTGCCTTTTTAACCGTTTGAGGGTCCAGCCACCCATGAGGTCTTAGTTTCACGACAGTCTGAGTCCAAGGCAGTTTCATGTACACTTCCTTGCTCAACAGCACAAGAAGTTGCTGACATCATGGCAAAGACAACAGAAGGGCCACTCATGGCTCCTCTCTCTGACTTGGCAGCTGAGTGGTCAGCACACTTAGACATCACTTGACCCATCTTTCCAGCCCCTCTCCACTTCTTGAGGGCTTCAGTCCTCTCCTCTGGAGTCAGTCTGTCCAAGTGCTTAGCCCTCAGGAGTGGAGACGGAAACAGGGATCCCTGAAGAACTCGGTAGATAAACCTAGGTTACAAAAAGCATCACCAAATTAGCTTCACCTCAAATGCATTATAGGACACACACAAAAATACTCACCAATCAGAGCTGGTAAAAGGGTGGTCTGGGGGCCCCCTTGAGGTAAAGGGGGAGGATAAGCAAAATATAAAATAGAAATGATAACAATATTAAATAAATTAATATTTGTAAAGCATTTAAGAAGTAGTGAGTACCTTATGAGTGCTTGTTAAACAAATAAACAAAAATGTATAATAGTAGAGATACCAATAGTGCTGCATCATACGTGTAATGTTAGGTTAAATAAGAAAGTACATGTAAAGCAGGCAGAGTGCTGGCACATAGCAAGTATTCAAAATGTTAGCTATGAATGTCTTATAGCTACGGTAACAAATTACCACAGACTTGTCCTGAAACTGGCAGTGTTTACGCTGTTATAGCATTCTCAAAAACCTTGTGGGTCACCAATGTATGTGATGGGGATGTATGCCATTAGATAAGAGGGTCTTCACAGATCTTTCCTGCATCATCCCATCTCCTCTCTTGAAGGCTGCAGAGATGGTAGAGGGATCCATGAGTCAGACTCCTCATCTCTAGCAAAAGGTGGTCCAGCCATGCTCTTGGCCTCTCTAGAGCATACTCCAAACTATCAATCTCCTGCTTTTGGCAACTTCTGAAATCTGGGTAGGCTGAGGATTTCCTAAATCTAGTTCCTTTTAACTTCAATAGTTCTTCCTTCATCTCTTCTCTCTCACAATTTATCATAAGCAACATGAAGAAACCAGGCCAGACCTTCAACACTTTGCTTGGAAATCTCCTCAGCTAAATATTCAAGTTCAAAATTTACAAAGTCTGCTTTCCACATAACAGCAATGTCTTTCGGCTACATTTTCTGCTACCGTATTATGCAGTGCCTTTAACTTGCACATTTCTAGCAATGTCCTGTTTATGATAATATATGTATTTTCTACGCTTTCTCACTTTCTTCTGAGTCCTCACCAGCAAGCATTGATGTCCATATTTCTACCTATAGTCTGTTTAGGGAGTCCACTATTTCCTACGACGTGCCTCAAAATTCTTCCAGTCTCTGCCCACTACCCAATTTCAAAGCCACTTGCACATTTTTGAGTATTTGTTATAGCAGCACCCATCGGTCCGGCAGCAAAACTTACATGTTTCTTGTGGCTGCTGTAACAAGTTACCACAAACTTAGCGCGCCTTAGAACAACAATTTATTCTCTCGTAGTTCTGAAGGTCAGAGATTCTGAAAACACTTTCACTGGGCCAAAATGAATGTTTCAGAAGGCCCATGCTCCCTCTGGAGAACCCACTCCTTGCTTCTTCTGGCTCCCAGGGGCTGTCAGCGTGCCTTGGTTTATGGCGAAAGAAACTCTGGCTCCCTGGTCACGGTGCCTCCTCCTCTTTTGTCTGGTCGGATCTCCTTCTGCCTCTCTCTTATAAGGACACTTGCTAATACATTTAGGGCCCACGTGAGTAATACAGGATGTTCTCCCTGACTCAACACCCTTAACATAACCACATCTGCGAAGACCATTTTTGCTACATAAGGTAGTACTTACAGGTTCTAAGGATTAGGACATGGATATCTTTTTAGGGGGCCATTTTTTCAGCCTACCACAGCAAAATTAGAATTTTAATGGTAATACTCTCGAAGGAATTTTTGAAGGCTGTAACTTTAAAGTAATTGTTTCTTCATAAATTCTACAAGTTCATCTTGCCAGTATTTTAAATCTTAGAGCTGGGAATAACAGGGAACACTACAGAAGCACTTCCGTTTAAGAGAAATGGTTAAGTATGCAACTGTGACCACCACAGAATGACTCAGGTGGGTTTTCCTGGTGCATTTCTAGAAGGGACGTCCATTAGCAAAACAGGTTTGTGGCCGTTGTGCTTGATGATGGTGCTACAGATCAGGGTGGGCAAACTTCTTCCAATGGGCTAGGCAGCAAGAGTGCAGGCTTTGGAAGCCAGTTAGTCTTTGCTGCAATGATTCAACTCTGCTGTAGAGCAAAAGCAGCCACAGACAGTAATTAATGAGCATGGCCATGTTCCAATAATACTTTATTTACAAAATCAGGCAGCAGGCCAGATTTGATCTGTGAGTCACGGTTTGTCAACCCTGTTAGAGAATAATGTGAAATCACCATTTTGACTCTCATACCATGTTTAAAAATATAAAACAACTATTTCTATCGTGTTTTCAGCTAAACAGATTTTATAAAACTGTAAAGAAGAAGAGCTCTAACAGACTTGAAAGAATCTATAGATTAAAAACCCATGGATATTCTTAGCCATTTTCATCCCATGCCATATCAGAAGTCAGTTAACCTAAAATGGGAAGGATAACTGAGGTCAAATAAGGAAGAAGAGTTGTGTGGTTTTAAATGTTTATGAGGAGTGGAAGATGGCAGAACAAAAAGACAGAGGAAAGGATCTAAGTCCTCGAATAACCAGCAAAGATGCCCTATCCTGTGGCCTGGACTGTCGACCAGATTAGAGTTTCCCATGAGAAACAAACCTTCCCTTTGCATACGTCACTTTTGTTCTCTGGTAAACAGTTAAAAAACAAATTTTAACTAGTAGACAGACTGACTTCTTCACTGCTAACTGGGTAGTCTATCATCCATTCTTAGCAGTTGCGTGGAGAATCTAGGGCTCTGATTTCACGTATGCTCGTGGTGGTAAAACAAATCCCATACCTGGGAAGAAGAGCGACGCAGACCGTGAGGACACAGACGAAGTAGAAGACTGGGTCCAGCAGGTGCTCCTGCATAATCCAGTAGGGGTTGGAGGGTGGGTTGCAAGTGACACACAGGGCTCCAAAAGCCAAGGCGAAGAAGAAGTAAGACAAGATGCTACCAACGATGACCAGCATGTGGATCCACGTCTGCAAGACAAGAAGCACAGGGGAAGTGAACGCTGGCTCACAGGGCTTTGCAGCTGCGCTGTAGAGACAACACGTCTAGGCAGTAGGTGAATGGGGTGACACCTCAACAAACAAAACACAAAAATATCAAAGTCTTAAGATAAGAGCATCTTTCATGAACAGCTCGTATCCCTATTTAAATTGGGAAAAGCTAAGTCAAGTGCCAAAAGGTAATTCTGATGACTAGTTTATTTTGGTTATTTTTAAAAAATACATTATTATTGATTTCAGAGAGGAAGGGAAGGGAGAGAGAGACAGAAATATCAATGATGAAAGAGAATCATTGATTGGCTGCCTCCTGCATGCCCCACACTGGGGATCGAACCCACAACCGGGGCATGTGCCCTGACCAGGAATCAAACTGTGACCTCCTGGTCCATAGGTCAATGCTCGGTCACTGAACTACACCAGCTGGGCACTAGTTTATTCTGTATTATCCACGAACCATGAGGTGTTTGGATTTTCTCATTAATTTTTTTTCATATAGTCTCACTCGTTAGTCTGTTTCTTCATTAAGGTAATACTTTAATCCAGTGAACCTCAAACTTTATCCATTCACATTGTGGTAGTCATTACTGTTGCGCACCAATATTCTCATTCTTTTCCCCAAATAAGCATTCGGAAGGATTGTACTTCTCCCATCCCCTCAAAAGTAAGCCTGGCCACCTGTCTTGCTTTGACCATTGAAATGTGAATGGAAGGGACATGCACAACTTTGAGGTCAGAAGCAGGGAAGAGCTGGTACACAATTTTCTATGCTGTTTCCTTTCCTTCCATGTTGACCAAGAAGTTCCCCTTGGGGACAGTTCCAGGTGGTAGAGCCCCAAGACTCAGCCGGGTCTTAGAGCCACCCCTCAGGAAGATTGCTCTAGAGCTGTCTAGAACCTTAGTTAACTTTACATATTAGTATGCAAGAAATAAATCTCTGTGGATCACAGCATAACCTAGCCACCTTCATATTCATGTATAGCCTACAATATTATTTTTAAAAATATTTTTCTCTAAAATGGCTCACTATTTAATTAACTTTATTTAGTAAAAAATAAGCAGATTACTACCTTAAATATAACATTAGCATTACCTGTATTAATAGTGCTAAGTCTGGAGGCTGGTCTGTGTTTTTTTTGTTTGTTTGTTTGTTTGTTTGTTTTAAACTTCTTTAGCAGTGGTTCTCAACCTTTTTAACGCCTCGACCCTTTAATATAGTTCCTCATGTTGTGGTGACCCCCAGCCATAAAATTATTTTTGGCTCTACAGCAGCGGTTCTCAACCCGTGGGTCGCGACCCACAGGTTGAGAACCGCTAGCAGGGTCACCTAAGACGATCGGAAAACACAGATATTTACATTACGATTCATAACAGTAGCAAAATTACAGTTATGAAGTAGCAACAAAAATAATTTTATGGCTGGGGGTCACCACAACATGAGGAACTGTATTAAAGGGTCGCGGCATTAAAAAGGTTGAGAACCACTGGATTAAGGTGTTACATATGTGTCCTTATTCCCCCATTTCCACCCCCCATCTCCCCCACTCATGCCCTCACCTTCCTCATGTCTGTGTCCATTGGTTAGGCTTATATGCATGCATACAAGTCCTTTGGTTGATCTCTTCCCCTTACCCCCACCCTCCCCTACCTTCCCTCTGAAGTTTGATGGTCTGATCGATGTTTCTCTGTTACAATAGGAAATTAGCAAGAATTGTTGTGATAAAACAGAATAGCCCCTCTTTGACAGACTTCCTCTTTGACATGAGCTGAAGTATGATGAGAAAAACACCTTCGCATTATGTAGCATCCAGTGTTGTTCAGTGCAGTGCACATACAGTCCTGCCTAAATCACAGTGTATACCTTGGTTCTGTATGCTTTTGGGGAAAGCACTGCCTTTATTCATCTTTTTTATTTCCCCACCGTTACACTTTCCAAACAAGAGCCCATTTTCTCCTGCATGCTTAATCTTGCCAAGCATTTCCCCATGGTCAATATCTTCAAAAGTCACAAAGGTTGCTTTTTTTTGGGTAAAATGTACAAACTGCTTAGAAAATATAGGCTAAACCCCTAAGATCTTCATGCCTCTAAAACAACGATGTCTTCTTTCTTTCTCAAATGGCCTTCCTTTCCATTGAGCCTACTGCCCGAAAGTTAACATGGGCTTTGGCAAGTGAGACAGTGCCTTGATGGAGCTGACACATGAAAATAAATTGATACAAGGAAGTTAAGGTCAAGGGAAATTGGGTAAAAACCAACAGGGAGGTGGGAGGTGACAATGAGATGGTGAGCAAGCGGGGAAGGGAAAGCGATTCCTAGTCTCAGAAGGGCTGACTCATTGACAAGGCCCTGAGCATAAGAAACAATTTGATTCTCACGCCAGGGAGAAACAATCATTAAAAAATCGTTTCTTCCTGGCATGGAGACAAGTCTTTAATGATGCATCCTTTATAGAGCAGCCACTGTTTGTCTTGGCCCTTAGCTTTCACGTCCCTTCCTCTTATGAGGACACGGGCATTATCACAGCCTTGGCAACACATTCCTCCTCTGGCCAAAGCCTGTGACTGGAGCTAAGGGAATATAATTCTGTCACCACGGAATAAACTCAGAGCACAGTGAGGCAAGAGCAGAAAGAAAGGACTGGGGTCAATTCAGAGCAGAGAACCATCCCGACAAGCCTGCCCACTAGTTTCTGTTCCCGGGTCTCCGGAATCACGCTGGTTCCTCGGGATGTTTTTGTTTTGTTGTTTTACCAGGGCTCTTCCAGATACTTTTAATAACGTTTCTATTTGCTCAGGTTAGCCAGAGCAGATTGCTGTTGCTCATTACCAGTGAACTCACATTTTGTGTTAGATCCTTCAGGACATTCATAAATGTCAGAATTTATGACACCTCCCTAGGCAGTAACCAAAAGTACCTACATAATTGCTTAATGATGAACTTAAACAGATAAAACAAAGTCAAATATTTTAGTTCTAGAATTCCCTTTATTCTCCTCACCTGGTATTAATTAACCTTTTACTATACTTGAGGCTTATAAGTAGGTTATAAGCAAAGTGAGGGATTCCAAAAATGCTCAGCCCACTTTAGAAATCATGATATACACTTCTAATAATAGCTCATGTGACATTTTAAACTATAACCTCACTCAGCTACTTCCTGTTTCAAATACATCACTATCAGGATGGTAAACAGACCCCAAACACTGGTTAATCATTCATTTACCCATTCAAATATTTTTGCACATACTGTGTGCCAGTCTTGCATAGAAAATAATGGAATACAGCCCTAACCGGTTTGGCTCAGTGGATAGAGCGTCAGCCTGCAGACTGAAAGGTCCCAGGTTCGATTCCGGTCAAAGGCATGTACCTTGGTTGCGGGCACATCCCCAGTTGGAGGTGTGCAGGAGGCAGCTGATCAATGTTTCTCCCTCATTGATGTTTCTGACTCTCTTTCCCTCTCCCTTCCTCTCTGTAAAAAAATCAATAAAATATATTTTAAAAAAAATAATGGAATACAGTGGTGAAAAAATAAACATGAACAGGGCCCTCAAAGAGATGATAATGTAATGCAGAAGAGAAACATCAATCAGGTAATCATATAATTAAGTGAATAATTATAAGTTATTATTAGAACTATGAATAAAACAAGAGGATGATATGAGAAAACTGGATGGCTAGGGAGAGGCTCTTGGCAGAGTAGCATTTTTGCTGAGACCTCAAATAACATAGGAGCTGGGTGAAGAACAGGGATCCAAGGGGAACAAGGACTACTCCCATCAGAAGATGTGGTAAATGCTGAGGCTCTGATGTGGTAACGAGCTCAATGTATCTGAGAAACTGAGAGAGAGAGACCGTGTGGGTCCAGCCCACAAATAAGTGGAAATGAGGTTGGAGAGAGAAGTAGAGGCGTCACTGCATGAAGTCTCACAGGCCACCTTAGGACTTTTATATTTTACTAGAGGCCCGGTGCACGAAATTCGTGCATGGAGGAGAGGGGGGGTCCCTCAGCCAGGCCTGCACCCTCTCCAACCTGGGACCCCTTGTGGGATGTCCAACTGCAGGGATCAGGCCTAAACCAGCAGTTGGACAGCCCTCTCACAATCTGGGACCCTAACTGCTTGCCTGCCTGCCTGCCTGCTAGCCCCTAACCACCTCTGCCTGCCAGCCTCATCTCTTAACCACCTCTGCCTGCTGGCTTAATCACCCCCTAACTGCTCCCCTGCTGGCCTGATGGCCCCTAGCTGCCCTCCCCTGCCAACCTGATGGCCCCTAACTGCCCTCCCCTGCTGGCTGGATCGCCCCTAACTGCCCTCCCTTGCCGGCTGGATCGCCCCTAACTGCTCTCCCCTGCTGGCTGGATTGCCCCTAACTGCCCTCCCCTGCCAGCCTGATGGTCCCTAACTGCCCTCCTCTGCTGGCCTCATAGCCCCAACTGCCCTCCCCTGCCAGCCTGATTGCCCCCGTGGCTTTGTCCGGAAGATGTCTGGTCTAATTAGCATACTACCCTTTTATTAGTATAGATTACAAGTACATTGGGAAGATGCTGAAGGATTTCCACCAAAGGAGAGCAAAAAGGTAGGATTTATGTCTCCACGGATGATTCTGGTTGTTTTGTAGAGAAGGGCTATGGCAGAGGTGGGAAGATTAAGGAGGCTGTATAATTATGTCTCCACGGATGATTCTGGTTGTTTTGTAGAGAGGTCAAGGCAGAGGTGGGAAGATTAAGGAGGCTGTACAATAGTCCAGGACGAGATGACAGTGAGTTTGACTACAGCAGAGACGATGCCAATGGAGATGAGTGAGCAGCATAATAATCACAGAGGTAGTTTATGCTCCTGAGGTGGGCGGATGTGCTTTATCTGCAAGGGAAGGTTTGCAATAAAGCTCCCCTTGTCTGAATCCCACACTTAGGTTTTGCTGCAGAGAGCCACCTCGCAACCATTTTGATGAAAAGACTTAATTTTACCATTAACTCAGCAACTAAGTTTAAAAAAGACCCAGATTGAAGCAAATGATAGAAATTCTGAGGGAGAAAAATATATTTATTTTGTATTATGAGAAAAGCATAAAATCATCACTTACTAACTAGTCAGTATACCAGAATCACGGCATAACACCTCTTTCTATTTGGGTTGCAAGGCATCAGCTTGGTCTTGAAGAATGCTGGCCTCAGAAGGATAATTGTGGCTCCACCTGACACCCCTCCATGAACCCTCCACTGTGGACACCACCAAGGGCACCAGGCAGGTGTGTTCCCCTTTCCTGGCTGCATCATGGCACACAACAATCAACAATCAACAAGCTGTGTATCACCCTTCTCCCACGGGGACATCACTCTTTTCATGACCACTGGTCTTCCAGGCATGAAGGGCTCCGCAGGGCCACTGCTAACAGAAGCCATTTTCCCAAGCACAACGAGTTCCAGGCTACTTCGGAAGCAGAAAAGCCACTCACCAAACTCTTGCTTTCAATGACCAGATGAAGGAGGATGATGAACAGAGCAGCTGTGTTCAGGGGGTTTCCAAACGTAAAGATGTCAATGTCTGAGCCCTGGTAGGTCTGCAAAGAGAGGACAGCAGGAGGTGATCTCGGAGAGTCGTGCACACTCCGTGGTGTGAGCATCATCAGTTTATTCCATAGCTCAGCCAAGCTCTGAGTCCCTTTTACAATATTCCTAGTAACTGGGCGTTTAGGATAAACTTGAACATTTCTAGAAGAGAGAGGCCGGCTCTCTCTCAGATAGGCTATCTAATCTGTGAACTTTTCAGTTGGGATTTCTCTTTATTCTGAATCATAATCCATCTTCCTGAAAACTTCTACTCATACTTCCTGCTCTTTAAAGTGTGGAGAAATATCAAATATGTTCTATTTAGCAGAGCTGCAAACCTTTGAAATAGCTTTTATGGCTAACCTGAGTTTATATCTCTGGTAATTAAATATCCTCTCCTCTTCTACATATATGTTTTTGACTCCTTAAATTATTCCCCATATGACACAATTTTCTGATCTTTTAAAATTCTAGTTACTCTTTTCTGAACACACTTCAGATTGCGTTATCTATATTGCTCTTGAAATGCAGTTTATCTAGGATGTTGTACCTGGGAAAAGTCAAGTCATTTTATTTGAATAAAGAACTCAAGAATAGAAATTGTTAACTTAGAGACTATCATCTTTTTCATTCTACCATCCTTATAACACCATCCATGATCAAACTACTGTTTTCTCCCAGGGATGGGTGTGTGGATGAGTGGCTATATCATGCTGCTCTGTGCTTGGTGTTGGCCTAACTTTTTAAATTAATTTGTACACATTCTTTTCTTAGTAACATTTCTTCCATTCTTTACCTGTAAAACAGGTTTTTTATTTTTGGGAAAACTGTTTATAAGAGCTTAAATTTAATACTCTTAATGTCATCCTGGTAGAATTAGCCCAGCACTCACTAAAAATAGATTTTATATTCTGGCTTTTCATCTCCGATTTTGGTTCATTCAATTATAATGCCAGACTTTCAATTTTATTTAAATCATTGAAAAAAATTACCAAGCAGTACAGAACCAAAAAGAGACCTAAGAGAACTTACCTAGATACTTCTTTCCAAATTTAATCCATTATCTAAAATCTATTTTTTTTGGAGGGGGGGGGGGTGGTAATAATTTAGTCAGTTAATAATCAACTTGATTCTATGAGCAACCTGCCCTAATATATCCATTCTATGTGCTAGCACCAGCCACAGAGTACAAAGAAGCATCATCGATTCATTAGTAACAAACCCTCTGCGTGGACATGGACTCACATAGTAAGGCACAAAGAAGCAGACCAGGCTTTGATAAAAGGCATCCAACAAGGTGATCCAGAAGGTGAGGGGTAAGTATGCCTGAGAACGAAACAGATATCAGGGAGGGAGAAAGATTAATAAGGGCCAAGCAGAGTTAAGGAACAATACAAGCTAGTACTTATTTTTGCTTCTCTGGGAGAAACCTCTCTTCCTTCATTTGTTCACTCAAAAAACAAGTGGGACTTGTAAATAGTGGTGGAAGAATATGGGGAGATATTGAATAAGTTCACAGGTGAAAAAACCCTTGAAGGAACTCTTTAACTTGTTGCTTTAGTCATTGCATCAAACATAAAGCTACCTCAAATAGGGAGAGTGATACTAACTTCCCATTTCCTATTGATCAGAAAATGCTGTTTCAAAAACTTCTCCAAATTTATCTGCTTCTCTCTATCTCTTCTACACTCTGCATTCTAATTCACCATCCAATCTATAAGTGACTGGATAGCCAACTATCTAGCCTCTTTGCCTCCTCTCCTACTCTAATCCAATCTTTTCATAGCAGCCAGATGTTTTTAAAAAATATAAATTAGGTCATAACATCTCCCAAACTAATCTAAGCGACCCCCTCCAATCGCCTCGCACTGCATTTCCAATACAATCTAAGCTCCTTCCCCTGGTCAATAAGGTCTGCATGATCTGCCCACTGGAGACCCTGCTCTCTAGGGTCACCCCTACAGTTCTTATCCTCATTCCCACCTTCCCACCACACAAACTTCATTCTGTTCCTCAAACATATCAAATCCATTGTTTCCTGAGTCTTCACCAGTGCTATTTTCTCTACCAGAAATCCTTTGCCCTGGACCTCCCACATGACCAGTTCTTCACTATTCATATCCTAGCTCAGATATCACTGCCTCAGAGAGGCATTCCAGACCAATCTAAAAGTAATGCCCACTCGATCATTTACTACCATGGCATCCTTAGAAGTCTCTCATCACTATAAAAAATAATCTTATTTATTTACATAGTGACTTTCTGGTCCTCTCAACAGAACACAAGTTTTATAGAGTGGGATTCTGATTCTTTTATTCAAATGTTTAAAATAGTACCTGGCACAAAGCAAGTACTTCACAAATATTTGTTGGAGTAATATACTACTCTTGTGTAACTTATTATGTGCTTCTTACCAAAAGCTTATAGAAAGAAACAGAGAGATCGAGTAGACACTAGTCAGAAGTGATTGAAAACAGGTTTCAATCCGGAGCCAACTTGGATTGACTAATGATGTGTGTGCAGAAGGATTCTGAGGCCGCATTCAGACCCAGTGGGAAGGGTAGTACGTTATAGTTTATTAGTGATATCTGCCACAGACAAAAATGGCATCACATGTACCATATCCCTGAGCTAGCCTTCTATTTTGTTAACATGTCCTTAGTTTTATTACCTTCCAAATGCAAAAAAGAGGCTAAAATCTCCTTGAAAATATCTAATTGTCTCCTGAAGCTTTATAAATGTACAAATTCTCCATATACTTCCTTCCACTCTTCAAAAGACTACACTTGTAATTTTTATATCTATCCTTTTTTATCTCTTTGTCCTTTGGAAAATCAAACAATGAAGATTCATTGTTTCCAGCCTACTTTTCCCTGTACCTTCTTTTACTATTTCCTCATTGGAAATGATGGAATCTTTGACCTGCCTTCCTTCATCCAAATGTCCATAAAATCCAAGTAGAAGCACAATCAAATGGTGGGAGAGAACACAGCAGAGTCCAAGGGTCAACCAAAATGCCACAGGACAAGAAAGACAAGTTGGGAATAAGTTAAAATACAACTTCGTGCTTCTGGGGAAACAGAGGTTGCTCAAACAACTTAGAGCAAAAAGTAAAAAAATAATTAATAATAATAATAATTTGTCTACATTCATGTGAGTAAGGGGACTAAAGAAAGTAGAGAGAGAAGGGTCAAGGGTAAGATAAATGGGAGGCTGAAGGAAATAACTCATGAGAGCTCCTAGAAACTGAAAGGCAAAATCTGGACATGAAGTTAAAGCCAGAAAGGAAGGCTGTGAGGGTGCTGAAGGATGGGTAGAGACAACCGCTTCTTGGAAGGGAAGCCTTTGACTGCAGCCTCCCAGACCCATCTCCTTCTCAGGAGAGAGATTCTATAACCCTGGAGAGTGTATTTCATGACAATGGAGACAGGAAATGGCCCCAGCATAAAAGAGAGTTTATTTGGAGGCCAAGTTCAAAGAAAGGACAACTCTTCTGGAAGGTAAAGTCAATGAAGTCAATTACTTTTTATCAGTAGCCACATGCTGGAATCTGCCTATTATCACCATATCTAATAAAAAGAGTAATATGCAAATTGACCATCACACCAAGACACAAGATAGCTGCCCCCATGTGGTCAAATATGGCTTCCCCCACGTGGACACAAGATGGCCACCACAAGATGGCTGCCACAAGATGGCCTGCAGGGGAGGGCAGTTGTGGGAAATTAGAGGTGACCAGGCCAGCAGAGGAGGGCAGTTCTGGGGGACCAGGCCTGCAGGGGAGGGCAGTTTGGTGGGGGGGCCAGGCCTGCAGGGGAGAGCAGTTGAGGGGGACCAGGCCTGCAGGGGAGGGCAGTTGGGGGGGACAAGGCCTGCAGGGGAGGGCAGTTGGGGGAGACCCAGGCCTGCAGGGGAGGGCAGTTGGGGGGGACCAGGCCTGCAGGGGAGGACAGTTGGGAGCCAGCAGTCCTGGATTGTGAGAGGGATGTCCCAGATTGGAGAGGGTGCAGGCTGGGCTGAGGGACACCTCCCCCCGTGCACGAATTTCGTGCACTGGGCCTCTAGTGTATTATAAAACTGGCCGGCTCAGTAGAACAATGTGTGCAAAGGATTGATAACAGGGTTCAACAACAGGAAACAATAACCTCAACTCTTCCAGGAATAAGGACAAACTATATATAATATTCAGCTTATACAAATGGGCTTTTAAAACACGAGCTATAAACATTCTGAAAGGCCCTCCCTCACCTCTCATTCTCCAGTGGACCTGGAATTTAATTTAGGCCTGGGTACAGGACAACCTTCATTAATATCAACCACACATTCCTGCATCCTGGCTTTGACCTTTAAGTCAGATTGGACTCATTTAGGAAAACCCCAAGTCGCTATTTGAACTGCATGGATAACATTAAAGGATTATAAGGATTTCTTCTCAGAAAGTGGAATGTGTGACTGCTCCTCTGTGTTGACTCCTTCACATAACCTATGGGCATTAAATTACTCTCCCAGCTGGAAAGGCAGTTCAAGCCAGAATAAAGCTGGACTAATGAAAATTAACACACCATTTTAAATATAGGGTTTCCTCAAATTTCTGGTTAATTTGGGGGGTTAAAATATAACAATATTGAGAGCTAGGACTTTTACACATATGATCTTACTTAATTCTCACACCATCTCTATAAGGGAACTGAAGGGCAGGCAAGTTAAGTAACCTACAAAGGTCACACACCACAGAAACAGAATTTAAACTCAGGCTAACAGAACCCATACTTTCTAACGTGCTGATCTGTGTCACCATTTCAAGAACAGCAACAGAAGGTCAACGTACAGATTTCATCTGGGGGGGGGGTGTCTCAGTCCTGGCCGTCCAGTCCTTCCACAGAAAACCCTTCTTCCCAAACCTGACCATGTGGTCCAGCCCTAATGAGGAAAGATACATGTCCCAGGCCTGGTCAATGAGAAAACATTCTCGCCACAGTGATAAAACACATTACACCTGGATTTCACAATTATATGAGACAATTAATTTCCCTTTCTCAGTAAGCCAATTTGAGCTGGGGTTTTTTGTCACTTGCAACTGAAACAGTCTTCACCAACAGAATCCTCGTCTCAAGACTAGAATATCTGACTAGACTGATCCCCCTCAGCAGGTGTCTTTAGGTTACTGGTCCACTCAGTTCCCGTGATCCTGACAATGCGCTAGCGAGAGCACTTTGCATTTCTGGCACTGAACACCATGGTGTTCGTGTTGGGGGAAACCCAAGGACTAAAGATAGCATCAGTGTCCTTTCTGCAGCAAAGCATTAATGGTAGGCACCATGGGCTCAGGAGCCAGGTCCACCTGCACCGCACGCCAGCCCTGGGACCTGGGCAGATACTTAAGGTACCTCCCTGTGCCCGGCTTTCCTCACCCCAATGTGGATAATGATAGCATCTATCTTGCAGGGTCCTTTTGAGGATTCGATTTATGCACGTTATGCACTTAAAACAGGGCCTGGCATGTAGGAGGCATGACATAAATGCTCGTAAGTGCCATCTTAATGTTGGTTGTTATTAATGTTGTGAAAGATGAATTAGAAAGAAAAGAGTTTTGTGACAGCTAACTCAATCGGCAACTGTAATATTCTAAGAGACAACGGGGCAGTGAGGGAAGGGTGGAAAGGGAGACAGGTATAAGTGATATGTCACTGGTAGACGGGTAGGACTGAAACATCAATAAAGTGGAGGCGGGGCATGGTTTTAGGGAGAGGGTGCCATTAAGATCACTCTCCAGTTTTGTGTGACAGTAGAACCTGGAGGATTTAACTTTGGCTTTGGAACGAGATTGAGAAGGGGTCTTGCACTGGCTCTGCCATTTTCTAACTGTGACGTTTTTGGAAAAATTACTTACACCCATCGAGGTTCAGATTCTTCCTCTTAGAATGGGAACAACACTAGGTTCTCTCTCAGAGTGTTTTGTGAGATAAATGAGACAGGGATGTTTAGTGGTTCGCACAACAAAGGGCAGAGTGGAGTTTAGTAAATGCTAGATATCATTAGCTATAAGGTCTAAACACTGGATTTGCTCTCTTCTAAGTAATTATGGTCTTTCATAATTTTACCTCTGTTCACCTCAGAAGTGAATAATTTAATATCTGCTGTTAGCAGAGATCTGAAATAGCCAGATGCTTCGAATAGTTTTAAATAGTTCTGCACGTACCACAATATTGGAGCTGGGCTGCCTGAAAAACGCCAACTTTGACCACGGATGCGCATTGGTCTAAGCGCCTACCTCTGATTCCTGGCCACTCTTGTAAAGTTCAGGCAGCTGCACGAGGGTCTCCGCAGACACGTCTTTCTCCAAAACACCATAGATGACGGGAGGGGCAGATGTGAAAAGGAGGTTGAAGAAGATCAAAACCCAGTAGTCAGTCATGGATGTTCCTGAAAACCCACAAAAGAACTGGTACCAGAAAAGGAGGTTCACATAGGCCTAGGAACACAAAGAGGAACATTGGCATCTTAGCAACCGCAATGCAACTGGGACTACACATCCACACGCCACCATTCCCAACTGTGATCGCAACCTCAGGGCAGTTTCCTTACTTACAAAAGGAAGACCGCATCTTACCGTGCAGCTTTTATTTGGGGCGGGGGGGGGGGGAAAGGGGAGGGAGCAAATGTTTTATTAAATTCAAACACACACACACACACACACACACACACACACACACACACACCCCAGATATGTCACTGGTAGACGGGTACGTACTGTGTGGTGCTGGCACAGTTCTAAGAGCTTTACAAAGAATTAATTTAATCATCATAACCACTTGGGAATTATTCTTGTCCCCATCTTACAGATGAGGAAACTGAGGCACGGAGGCACTAAGGAAGTTGCCCAAAGTTACCTGGCTAATAAGTGGCAGAGCTGGTATTCAACTTGAGATATTTTGGCTCTGGATGAAGAGAACCCAGTCCCATGCCTGGTACGTGCCAGGCACACAACACATGTTCATTCTCCTGCTTTTCGGGTTCACAATCATTTTTTAGTGATGAAATGGAACAGTGCCAACAGGATGGCCAACCATCCAGTTTGCTTAGGACTGAGCCATTTTCCAGGAGATAGGACTTTTGCTATCCAAACTGGGACATTCCCAGGGCAGTCAGTCATCCTGGAGGCTAGGGGCATATACTCTGCATTGTCTTCTCCCACATTTTGTCTCAAATAAACTAAAGTCCATGATGGCCCAAATACATTTTAGAGGCTTGCTAGAGAATTCTCACATTGTATATGCCTGCCAGCTATGAGATAAGGCATCATACTGGGTTTTCATCTATATCTTCAATGTAACACAAGGAACATCAATTTGGGGACAGCAGCTATGTTTGGGGAGCTCCTGTATAATGGAAGCAAACCTTTTCATTCGCTAATGACAGGTAGTATTAAACATTTCATAATCCTGCTTGTCGCAACCTTTATAGGGAAGGTCAAAAATCGGATTTTAAATGAACCAGACAGGCCTTAATTGAATTTAAACCCACAGGGGACAGAACATGCTAGCGGGTGGACAAGCCTAGCAACTGGCTGTCAGCGGCTGAAACATAGCACATTCCAGATTATGTCCATTAAGACAGCAGGGTGTTCCTGGCGGCCCCCAACACATCAGTAAGTGAAGTGAGCGTCATGTAGGCCACTTCCTTTTCACCCCATAAGCAAGCAGGATTGAAAGGTGGGAGGGGGAAAGGGATAAATTCTCTGGAGCTACATACCACATTCTTGTAGAAAAAGTAGAGAATCATGTTGGACAGTCGTGTATAACACCAGTGCCCGTGGACAAGGAGGAGCTTGCTGAGATGTTTAAACTGAGAAATGGCGAAGTCACTGGCCATCACAGCCTGCAGAGACAATGAAGAGAGAACCACCCTGAGCAATCAAATATGTCAGAGCTGACCCAGCATGGCAGCCTGACCACCACAGGCTCATCAGTCAAATGTGTGGTTGAAACCTTACATGCAGACCAAAAAAAAAAAAAAAAAAAAAACGTCCAAAAAACAAAAGAAAGCCCAAACAAACAAAAAAACAAAACCACCATAAACAAACAAACAAACAACTCCAAACAAACAAAGCCTTACAGAAGCCTTACAGGTTGCCTGAAGTTACTACTCAGCTTTCCGATACGGTCAAATGAAACACAACTTCTCCTTGGTCACTACTCATGATGTAACTTCAGCAAGTGAACTTTCCCTACAAAGCAGCTCCCTTAGCAAGAACTGTATGAATTACGTGTGCATTCACTTCTCCTCAATGAGGAGGATACCAAAATTGGGAGTCTCAATTTTATGTAACTTTGTATGTGTCAGGCAAAGAGACACCTTGAATTTCTAATCTTTTGTACAGATGTCGTAATTTACAATTTTGGGGAAAACCTTTAAGTCTCACGCCCTATCTTCCTCTCACAACATTTGCTCCATATACAAAAAGCAGTCTTTTGGATACGACTCTATCTGAATTATGTGCCTAAAACACTATCCGACACATAGGCACCCATGCATGCATGCAAATGGGACACTCCCATTCTCTCCTTTTCTCTCTTTTTCCTCTCTCTTTAGGATCTTTAGTTCTTTTATTCAAATCCTTAGTAGTCTTTTTTCAGTTGCAAAAGTCACATTATTGCATAATATGTATACATAGTTACGATCGAGGTTAGTCATATTTTTAAAACTGAACAGGTAAACCACGGAGCTAAAATTACACAGGAAAAGACCATAATGCCCAGTAAATAATCAATGAATAAATGGATAAACTTCCTGTTTCCCACTCCTGAGCTAACCAGACAGCCTCATTCTACCACAGATATTTTACCATAAAGAACGCTGCCTTGGGTGGACAGGTCAAGTTCATAGAACTTGGGTGCACAGCATCCACTCACCTGCATGCCTTCTTGACCTGAGATCCCTATCCCAATGTCTGCGACTTGTATCATGCTAACGTCATTGGCACCATCACCTTTATGGGACAGAAGGCGAGAAACATATGAGGAGTAAAGAAAGGATGCAAACTTTGCAAATCAATATTGACCACTCATGCAGACAAGACACATCCTTCAAAGTTTACCCCATTTCTTCAAGATACCTGGACGCTAGTTAAGCAGAAATTAAAAACGGCACCCAACTACCATCAGGATGAATTCCAAATTCAATTCTGCCTTAAAATCCTTCATGCTATGGCACTTTTCTGGACTGATCTCTCCTTTCTCTCTGTCACCCACTCTACTTTCAATTTTCCAGATATATAACCTGCTTCTTCCAGCCACTGCACCTGCTGCTTTTCTATTCTTATATCACTGTCCTCATCAACCCCACCCCACCTTGCTGGGTTTCAATTGCTCTTAATCTCAGTGTAGATGCTACTTCCTCTGAGAGATCCGTCTCATATTCCCTTTAGATCAGATGCCCCTTCCTTAGGCTCTGCCACCACCCTGTGCATCTCTATTATACCCATCACATGATATTGTGTTTGCCATAGAGCTCTTGGTCTCCCCAACACACTGGAAGCTTCTTAAGCAGAGCTACTGCCTTTCTGTGGGTAATGAATATTTATTGTTCCCAACTACCCACCAACCATTCACTTGTTTTCTGGTACTAATATCCTGATTTTCCTTGGGAACTATGAATCTATATAGTTTGTTAATACAAATCCAAACCCCGAGAGTTAGAATGGACAACTGACCCAAGCTTGGACAGTTAGCATTATCTGTTATTGGATTCAGTGATTGGTTCAGATAAGGCCACATGATATAATGGACATGTCCAGAACTTAATTGATGTAACTGACATGTCCGGGGGGGGTCTAGCCTCAGGAATATCTGGATCCAGCTTGACCAATTCATTCATTGATATGCTCATTCAATAAAACAGTTGAACAAAGTCCCACCCTAATTGTGATGCTTGATTCCAGAAACTTAAAAGGAAGTGCTCTCTTTTCATTAAGGCTGTTAATAGGATAGGAGGTAAACCTGGAAATTTTGGGTGGCTATATCAGCATCTTGAGGGGAGAAGCTACCTGAGACGGAACACAATCCAGGTGAAAATAGAGACTAAAAGAGATGGCTGAGTCCTCTCATCTTGCTAATCTCTAGACATTGGAGTGTCTCAGAGCTTAATCTCACACTACTTCTATTCTCCATTTATACTCGCTTTTGGTGATCTCATCTAATATCAAGGCTTTACATATCACCACTGGACTTATGATTCCAAAATGTATACTTCTAGCTAATTCCTCATTGTTGAAGTCTATTCTTTGTATCCAGCTGCCTACCTGACACCACTGCTTAGACATCTAATGGATCTTCCAAACTTAACATGTAAAACCCAACTCTTGACTCCATCTCAGTAAATGGCAGCTCCTTTCTTTCTGTTCTTTGAGACAAAACCGTGTTGCCGCCCTTATTTCTTCCTATCATATAGCACATCAAATTCACCAGCAAATGTCACCAGCTCTTTCCTCAATTCATGTCCATTCTCTGGCCATGTCCCACCACCTCCTCTGCTTCTATCTGGGCTCAAGCCACCATCGTCTCTTGCCTCATTATTTCAATAGCCGCTCAACTGGTCTCCTTACTCATGTCTATACCCCACTACAATTACTCTTAACACAGGAGACAATGTGAGCCTTTTAAACTTAAGGCAGATCATGTCCTTCTCCTGCTCAAAGTACTCACTCTCTCTTCATATAAAAGCCAAACATTTATAATGACCTCCAAGCACCTACATGGTCTGGCCACCTGCCACCTCTCTGTCCTTTACTAACCTGCAGAAAATTCTTCCCTTCCCTCAAATTTTCTTTGGCCTCAATCCTACCAAGCATGGTCCATGGCCTTCATTTCCATTGTCTTCTCTGCCAGGACTGTCCTCCCCACAGACTTCCCTCCCATGGCTCACTTACCATGTCCTCTAAGTCTCTCCTCTCATACAATCTTATCAGTCAGACCTCTGAAACACATACTTAAAACAGCAGCCCCCTCTCCCTCCCTAATGCTCTACATCCCCAGGCTCTGCTTTATTTATTTATTTATTTATTTATTTATTTATTTTTAATTTCTTTATTGATTAAGGTGTCACATATTTGTCCTCATCCCCCCATTCCCATCCCACACCCCTCCCCATGGATGCCCCAACCCCCTGTTGAACTTAACCATTGGTTAGGCTCATATGCATGCACACAAGACCTTTGGTTGATCTCTCCCCCCTCCCCCCACCCTCCCCTATCCTCCCTCTGAGGCCCGATAGTCCGATCGATGCCTCCTTGTTTCTGGTTCTGTTCTTGTTCATCAGGCTATGTTGTTCATCATTTCCCCTAGATGAGCGAAATCATGTGTCACTAGAGATATACTTATAAGAATTGAATGTGAGATGAGCAATAATAGTTATGCTGACAGGCAAATGAATCAGTCTGTAGTGAGTTTCTTTCTGGACCAACAGTTCTTTTGAGACCCAATATCAATGTCCACCAGTTCCTTATGAGTACATGTCGGCACTGACCCCTCAGCTCTGGATGGTGGACAAATGGTGGTAATGCAGGTCCGACTCCCTCTGGTTTGGTCTCGGCCGGACCCAGGGGCACGGCTTCACCCGGATCCAGGGGCCCACGGCCTCACCCGGACCTGGGACCCAGCCTCACCCGGATCCAGGGGCACACGGCCTCGCCCAGACCCAGGATTCAGCTTCACCCAGACCCAGGGGCGCATGGCCTCACCCGGACCCAGGGGCGCATGGCTTCTCCCAGGCCCGGGACCCAGCCTCACCCGGATCCAGGGGCACACGGCCTCGCCCGGACCCGGGATCTAGCTTCCCCCGGACCCAGGGGCACGTGGCCTCACCCGGACCCAGGGGCGCGTGGCCTCTCCCAGACCCAGGGTCGCGTGGCCTCACCCGGATCCAGGGGCCCATGGCCTCACCCGGACCCGGGACCCAGCCTCACCCGGATCCAGGGGCACACGGCCTCACCCAGACCCGGGATCCAGCTTCACCCGGACCCAGGGGCGCGTAGCCTCACCCGGGCCCGGGACCCAGCCTCACCCAGATCCAGGGGCACACAGCCTCACCCAGACCCGGGATCTAGCTTCACCCGGACCCAGAGGCGCATGGCCTCACCCGGACCCAGGGTCGCGTGGCCTCACCCGGATCCAGGGGCCCACAGCCTCGCCCGGACCTGGGACCCAGCCTCACCCGGATCCAGGGGCACACGGCCTCGCCCAGACCCAGGATTCAGCTTCACCTGGACCCAGGGGCGCATGTCCTCACCCGGACCCAGGGGCGCATGGCCTCTCCCGGGCCTGGGACCCAGCCTCACCCGGATCCAGGGGCACACGGCCTCGCCCGGACCCGGGATCTAGCTTCACCTGGACCCAGGGGCGCATGTCCTCACCCGGACCCAGGGGCGCGTGGCCTCTCCCGGGCCTGGGACCCAGCCTCACCCGGATCCAGGGGCACACGGCCTCGCCCGGACCCGGGATCTAGCTTCCCCCGGACCCA
This sequence comes from Cnephaeus nilssonii, assembly GCF_951640355.1. NCBI lineage: Eukaryota > Metazoa > Chordata > Mammalia > Chiroptera > Vespertilionidae > Cnephaeus > Cnephaeus nilssonii. Next base: position 88,892,331 of record NC_137072.1, read on the forward strand.
GGGGCACGTGGCCTCACCCGGACCCAGGGGCCCACGGCCTCACCCAGACCCGGGACCCAGGCTCACCCGGATCCAGGGGCCCACGGCCTCACCCGGACCCGGGATCTGCTTTATTTTTTAAGAGTATTTGTCACTCTGCAATATCTTATATATTTATTCTTTTTTGTTTCATTGGTTACTATATTCCCTTCTACTAGATGTAAGCTCCTTAATAAAAGGTGCTGTGTCAGCTGTACATACTCTTATATCTCCATTGCCAAGAAAAATGGCACATAAAAGGTGTTCAATAAATATTTGTGAATAGATAAATAAAGGAGTTGTTCATGTCCCTGAATTAAACTTTCCTGAAGGTAGAACTCCTCGATTTTTCAGTTCTATGATTCAATACATTACCCTTCTTAATCCAGTTGGTTTGGGGTTCTAACATGTAGCCTAAAGAGTCTTGGCTATTATACGGTCACATTCCCACCACCTGGCTCATAGCAGGTGGTCACATAGGTGATGGAGGGAAAGGGGAGAGGAGGGGGGGATGGAAAGAAAGAAGGAAGAAAAAGGGGAGGGAAAGCACAGCCAGCCAGAAGGGTAACCGGGTATACAGAAGGACGGACAGACAGAAGGATGAGCCTTGGGGTGGCAGGAAAGTGAGAAGCACAAGGCTCGGTTCCACCCCCACTCACCAATGGCCAGGGTCATCACCCGGAGATGGTTGCGCACCAATTTCACCACCTCGCTTTTCTGCAGGGGTGTGGCTCTGCAGCAGACCACAGCCTGACAGCAAGCAGTCAGCTCCAGGAACTGCCTCTGCAGGCTCTCCTGCAGGGCGAACTCCAGGGTCTTCCCGGTGATAATGAGCCCAGCCCGCAGCCCTGAGACCCGGGGGGCAGAAGGCTGGTGTACATCCTCACTTAAAGATGCTTGCTCTGGAAAGACTGGATTCTTCTTCTGGAGTTCTTTCAAAATTGTGCCCATCAGCACCTCACAGGCATCCTTTGAAGCAAGGGGCAAAGACAGTTAGCCTTGGGGCTCTTTGGTGGCCATATCCAGCGAAATGTGTCACTGTCATTCTTTAGCAATTGTGCACCATGGCAACCCTTGGTACTTTCAGAGACCTGACAGCTCTTCCACAAAGACTTCTGTGTGTATGTGGGAAGCAGTTAAAAGAATGAGGACAGTTCATGTCCAATTCTACAGCTAAAAAATAGTTATAGAATGTCTTTATTTGTGCAAGTTACCTTCTCAAACACTGAATCTCAAGAGCCCTTTGGTCTTATTCTGCCAGTTACTAGCTGCTCGACTTTAGGCAAACCATGTAGCCTCAAGGTTCTCATCTGAAAAATGTAAATGTTGTCTACATCCTAACATCATTGTGAGGAATGAGTGAAATAATGCATGCAAAGCTCTTAGTGTAAGGCATGACACAGCAGAATTTAAATCAGTAATTATTGCTTTTATATTCTTTATTTAATGCATTCATTCATCCATCCATCCATCCATCCATCCATCCATCCATCCATTCACTAAGTATTTATAGAGGAACCACTGTATGTTAGAAAACATTCTAAGTGCTGGGGATATGCCAATGAACACAAAAATCCCTGCCCTTGTGGAATGAATATTCTGGTTGGGACGTTCTTAGTGGTGCTCCTCACATTTGGTGGGTGTACCTCCCTCTACTCGCCCCACACGAGTTAGAAAGTTCTTCTTTTAAAGCCTTCATAATGCCTAAAAGAGAGCCGCATTAGACTCAATCAATATTCAATGAATGAATTCTACTGAAAAAGACTAACAATCAACCTATCCAGAAATCGTGTCAAATGACTGCTAAGCAGAGAGCCAAGTGAGATGCAGGAGCAGGGCATGTATAGTTATAAGCTGTGCCTGAAATAGTTAATTCATCCAAGAGCCCCTCACTCAGAGGCCATTTACTCTGATTTCAAATGCTGTTTTATCAAGCATTTCTCAACCCACAACAAAATGCGATGGGCAGGGAGGAAGGATATATGGCTGTGTACATATGACACAACAAGGACTTAATAACTGCACGAACTATAAACAAGAGATGCCACTTTACAACGGAGCTACCTGGCAACCTTTACCTCTGGAACAGATCTGATCCAAATACCACGAATAGTCTTTGTAGCCTTCACAGGCTTACAGTGTACAGAATGCAGCCTGAGTGGATGCCCTCCAAAATACGAATGTAAATTTTCTGTAGTTTTATGATTCTAGCCTGATTACATAGATGGTATTATCCTCTTATTTGCATATGTATGTGTTTAGTTTATAAATTAACTGTACTTTCATTTCAGAAGTGTGTATGTACACACACACACACACACAGTTGATCTTCATTATTTGTGGGATTTGCAATTTTACCTATTTGCTGAAATCCTACAGTCGATGATCATGTTGCTTTTGCAGCCATTTGTGGACATGGACGGAGTGACAATAAATGAGTCAAGAGCTGTGCACCTGTCCAGTGAAAGCTGAACAAGGTGACACTCTGCCTTCTCATGTCAGCTCCCAAACTGTAAACAAGTGTCCTTTGCATTATCTGTTAGGTGACACATTTGTGTCATTTTGGGTGCTTTTTCTTGGTGATTTCACTGTTTAAAATGTTCCCCAAGGTAAGAGGGAGAGATCAACCAAAGGACTTGAATGCATGCATATAAGCCTAACCAATGGACAGAGACACCAGGGGGTGAGGGCATGAGTGGGGGGGTGGGGTCAATGGGAGGCGGGTAAAGAAAAAAAATGTTCCCCAAGTATAGTGCTGAAGTGCTGTCTAGTGTTCCTATGCACAAGAAAGCTACAATGTGCCTCATGGAGAAAATATGTGTGTGGGATAAGGTTTAGTCAGGCATGAGTCATAGTGCTGTTCAGTGTTAATGAATCAAACATGTGTGCATGTATGTATGTGTATATGGGTGTGTATAATAAGTTGTCTTTAAACAGAAACACACATGAAACAAGGTTATGTATTGATTGGTTGACAAAAAAGTTGTGACCAGAGGGTCCCGGGAACCTAATCCTGTATTTCCCTTAGGGGTAATGGATTACTATTTGCTAACTCAGTATTTTCAACAACTTTATATAACTAAACTCAATGAATAATTAGAATCAATTGTATGTAAATATATATGTAGACAGGTTAATACAGACTATGTAATATGTAGTTGATCTTCATTATTTGTGGGATACTGTAAAAAGCATGCTTGCAGGTAATCAGCTATAGGTACTTAGGCAAATCATCAGAACCTTTTCAAATCTTAAGCTATAGAACAGGAATACTGTAATTTTATCTGCTCTACTTATTATAAATATCAATGAAGTCATGTGTGAAAAAGCCTTTTATAGACTAATAAACATGAAAATAAGAAGTTACTATCTCAGGAGAATAATTAAAATTATAAAACTTAAAAAACTAAATGATGAATCCTGAAAGACCTTTATGTATCATGGTGCAATAAATAATCTAGGAAATAATTAAAACATAAAAGCAAAAAGACTTTTATGAGAATGGGAACTTTGTACAGAGTGGATACATTTACTATAACCCAATTTACAAAGTTAGAAACAAAAGTTGATGGGAATTTTTAACACTGAGTACTACACTGTAGAAATGAGCAGACATCCCATTAGTTGCCAGGGGCCCATATAGAATGTCATAAGAGAAATTCCTCCCCTAAATGACAAATTGGGCTCCATGACCTTCAATTCCTTTAACTCTTAGGATCTCCAGAGGGGTGTAGAGTGAGGAAAAGATGAAATAATACCAGTGACTGAGCCCCTATGATGTGTTTGGCATTTTATAATCATGAACTTGAGTCATCATAAAACTAAATTAAGTTTACTGTGTTCTGTTTAGTTATTCTATCTGTACTTTTTGATAGCAAAATAACAAAATAATCTTTTGAACTTAGAACACTCCACTGTGAAGATTTCTTGGGTTGGTAGTGTTAAATGCTTTTACCATAAATTGTATATCCTATACAATAAAAGGCTAATATGCAAATCGACCGAACGGTGAACAACCGGTCACTATGATGCACACTGACCACCAGAGGGCAGATGCTCAATGCAGGAGCTGCCCCCTGGTGGTCAGTGCACTCCCACAGGGGAACGCTGCTCAGCTAGAAGCCCTGAGCCAGGCTCATGGCTGGTGAGTGCAGGGGAGGTGGCAAGAGCCTCTCCCGCCTCTGTGGCAGCGCTAAGGATGTCTGACTGATGGCTTAGGCTAAGCCATCAGTCAGATATCCCTCGAGGTCTCCCAGACTGCAAGAGGGTGCAGGCCAGGCTGAGGGACCCCCTCGAGTGCAAGAATTTTGTGCACTGGGCCGAACGGAGGGACAACCAGTTGCTATGACACGCACTGACCACCAGGGGGCATACACTCAAAGCAGGAGCTGCCCCCTGGTGGTCAGTGCACTCTCACAGGGGGAGCATCGCTCAGCCAGAAGCTAGGCTCATGGTTGGTGAGCGCAGAGGCAGTGGTGGGAGCCTCTCCCACCTCTGAGGCAGCACTAAGGATGTTTGACTGTCGGACATCCCCCAAGGGCTCCCGGACTGCAAGAGGGCGCAGGCCGGGCTGAGGGACCCCCCACCACCAAGTGCACAAATTTCATGCACCGGGCCTCTAGTTTACAAATACATTTCAAAACACTAAATATTTTACTGCTCATAAAATGCCAAAATTAAACACCAAAAATGGATTACTTTTCTTTTTTAAGATTCATTGAACCCCTTGCCTCTGCCAGGCAAAACATTAAACAATTTACGTTTTCTCATTTAAAGTCTACATTAACCTTATGAAATAGGAGTTACACTCACTTCACAGGCAAGGAAGAAGGCTCAGGAGGGTAGAAGATCCCCAAGGTCACATACCTGGTCACTGGCAGGCCGAGTATTTGAACCTGGGTCTTATCAGCCTTAGGGCACATCCAATCTAGTGATGACAATAACTAAGCATTTTCTTGTGTTCAGTCTCTGGCTGACACTGGGTGCTGGCTGGTGATTGTGGTTAGGGGTCCCTGGGCCACTACCAACTGCCAAAGAGAACCTACTTGGTGTTGACTATGGAAAATTTTATGTCCTCGAAGTGTACAGTCTCTTTGGGTATGGACTGAGGCCTGATCATAGAAACATGGCTAACCAAACGTGGCAGCCGGTGACTGAGCCCTAGATGTGACCGGGTGAGAAGCTCCGGGGTTTGAGAGTCAGGCTGCCTTGACAGAATGGATGTCAGTGATTCAGTCTGATTACGGAGGAAGGAGTGAGGAAGGTTTTCCAAGCGAATTACACAATATGCAGAAACCTTAGAATATCACTATGCTAGGAACTTTCTGAAAAAAATAAAACAATTGTTTACTGATTAGAATGTTTGTGTTAGAGATTAGGTGGGAAGGGATGGGGTTAGAAACAACAGTTGGGTCCAAACCTCTAAGTTCCTTTTCCTTAAAAAAAAAATCCCTGCTTAAAGAGTTCTTCAAACTTTTGGAATTCTCAGTAGCACTATACAAGAATTACCACCAGAGGGCAGGCTTACCCTGAGAGTCTATTTTTAGAATTACCATGAAAATATTAATTTATTCACCTGATTCCAATAGAAATCATCACTCCCTCTCAACTTGAAAGGGAGATAGATTCCTATCCTAGAGCTTGATATATTCTGTCATTATGGGCTAATCTTGTCAAATCCCTGGTAAGCCACCCAATAAGAGAAGGGAGAGGGGGAATAAAAAAGAAACTTTCTTTCCATACCTTTATTCAGTAATGGCTCTTCTGAACCATTCTGACATCTCATCAAGCCTTTAGAAGAACTACGGTACCCTCCCCCAAGCACGAGGCAGGCTGCTGCATAGAATAAATAATTATCAAGGAGCTAATGGTTATCGGTTTTTCTTCCTCCTCACATTCATCAAATCACAAATGCTCCCCTGGCTTTGAAAAAACAAACAAAAAAAGACCAGTTTAAATCTCATGATTCATACTTTACTCTGGGTATTGAGGATAAAGAGCTTGTCATCTGGCTCCAGCAGTTTGCACGCGTAGGCGATGTTGACAGCTGTCTCCTGCTTGTCCCCTGTCAGCATCCAGATCTTGATGCCGGCTTTGTGAAGGGCATCGATAGCCTCGGGGACTCCCTCCTGCAGACGGTCTTCAATGCCAGTGGCACCTACAAATTCACCAAAGTGCAACAGGGCTTGTAGGAAACTCAGCCAGCTGAGGCTCACCGAGGCTATAAATGAGCCCTATCTATAAGTCAACCCGATCTCGCTCTAGTAACTTCCAGGGATCCAAAGGAAATGTGAAGACCCAGACCAAGATCGCATACAAAGTAACATTTTCAGAAGGAAGCCTTAAGAATCAATAAGTTTAGCAAACTTACTTAGTCTCCCTTTGGCTAGCTTTCTTTTCTGTAAATGGAGGGGGCACTGTTTCAGTTACTTATGTAACCTTACTCTATAATTTTATAATTCTATGACACTCCCAAGGGTAAGGGCAGAATTTTAAAGAATGCTTTGTCAGTAAGGCGTAACACCTATTTTCCATGCTCTTTCCTATTGTTAAGCCCACAGTTCCCTTTTCTGAACTAGGGCCAGATAAGTATTGGAATAAAAAAAATTTGCAGATTTTAAAAAGATAATATGATGCATATATCATATTTTGTAATATATGGTAATCTAGCATATTAATATTTCTGCAGCATAACGTACACATGTTCACACTAATTAGGATAATAAAGACTTATAAACACTCTTATCAAATCAGGCCTGATTTTGCTGCCAAGTGAGTTCTGGCACTGGGCCCACAGAGTGTCTTAGAGCTTGGAATTTCAGATGAGGAAATGTCGACACAGGTACCCACGCTGTCCCTGAGAAAGGACTCAGCAGCGGGCATCATTATTTTATTGGCCAGAGGCTACGAGAGAGCATTGCTTTTCTCTGAACCAGAGGAATGGGGCTCAGAGGTCGGTCCCCTGGGATGTTAGTGGTTATACTGGAAACCAGATCTCCAGGTCTGAGGCAGTGGTTTCCAACCTTGTCCGCCTCTTAGAATCACTTGGGGGAACTTTTAACAATTCATATGTCCAGGCCACACATCAGAGCAATTGAATTAGAATCCCAGACACCAGCACTTTTTGAAGTGCTCCGGAAGATTTCAGGATACAGCTCAATCTGACACAAGGGGTGTCAGTGTGTAACCTTTAGTTGAAATCAGGAAGTCAGAGAAAACAGAGAAATACATTTCATTAGCCTAGCTGCAGGTGCAGAATAAAGAACACGGGCCCTGGAACCAGGCAGGCCAGAGCGTCTCCCTAGCTTTGTCAGTTAGGAGCGTGTGGCTTTGGACAAGTCACTGACTGCTCTGTGCTCCAAGTTTCTCCTAAATAAAATGAAGATTTGTTGTGCAGATTCAAAAAGACAGCACATATTAAGTAAGGCATCCAGTGCCTGGCAAGACACTTCAGCTTTCTTCTCTGGAACCAGGATGCTTATATGATGTGTACTCTAAGTTACGTGTTGCGTTTTTAAATGACCTCCTTAAGAAAGACCACCCCGATACGACCACAAATAAAGTCTAGTTCACTGCAGAAAAGGAAGAGAAAGGATTGGAAGCTGGTTAGATATGAGATGGCATAGGGTGGGCAGAACCACATGTATCTATTAGATCAAAGTGGGGGAGCGGGGAGGCACTGGTGAATAACTTAGAAATGTCAAGTGTTTTTCAAACTTCTGCATACAGAACATACAACATAGTCTCCCTACCAAGTAAAGTCAGTTTGTTCTCCAACCTCATGGCAGATTCAAGCAGTAATTCTTCCCTGTTGTCAATGCTGGTTTCAGCTAAAAAATGATTCCTCAGCCACTCTTCATATTCAGTGTCACTCATGACCTATGGGGGGAAGAAAGGAGTTACAAGGCAGTCACGTGACGATCTTGCCAGGACCGATTCCTGGAGAAATAGCAAGCCATCAACGTATTTTAGGTACTCCTCTCTCTGGGCACCCTCATGCCAGGCCCACACGTCAGACGCTTCCCGAATTCTATGATCAGCCTAGGGCCATGGTCGGCAAACTGCAGCTCGAGAGCCACATGCGGCTCTTTGGCCCCATGAGTGTGGCTCTTCCACAAAATACCACGGCCTGGGAGAGTCTATTTTGAAGAAGTGGCATTAGAAGAAGTTTAAATTTTAAAAATTTGGCTCTCAAAAGAAATTTCAATCGTTGTACTGTTGATATTTGGCTCTGTTGACTAATGAGTTTGCCGACCACTGGCCTAGTGTAACACTCATGATGAATGGACCCTATAGCTCAGTATCTCTGCACCATACATGAGGAAACTGGGTTAACCTATTCAGTTAAACCAGAGAGTATGCAGTTGGGAGGAGTCTCCACTTATTTAAGTTCAGGTGATTCTAATGGTGTAGCTTGAGGTAGTATGAAGTCAGCAGCACCTCTGATGTCTTCTGATGGTCGGTTTATGTGGTCAGTTATTTGTAAAGGTAAAAAGAGAGAGCAGACCATGCTGGTAAAGCAAGAAAGTCGTGTTCCAAACAAAAATTAGGAGGAATTCCTTGAGAAGGAATGAATGATGCATTTTCCTTTGTCTTCAGGTTGCCTTAGAGCAATGGTCAGCAAACTGCGGCTCGTGAGCCACATGTGGCTCTTTGGCCCCTTGAGTTTTTAGCAAAGGCCAGCTTAGGAGTACCCTAATTAAGTTAATAACAATGTACCTACCTATATAGTTTAAGTTTAAAAATTTGGCTCTCAAAAGAAATTTCAATCATTGTACTGCTGATATTTGGCTCTGTTGACTAATGAGTTTGCCGACCACTGCCCTAGAGGGAGAAATCTACATTGAAGTCCTTATAAAGCAGCTGGAGTAGAGGGGGAGAGGCACTTTCTACCTATTCACACATAGGTGTAAGAATGGAGAGTTCAAGATCAAAAGAACCCTCTGCCTTTTCCATGAAATGATCCTGCCCCTGATACAAATGTAGCCCAGTGGATGTCAGCTCTCTCTCTTTTGCCTCACCTGAGATGTTTTTATTGACTTTTAGAAAGACAGAAAGGAAGAGGGAGAGAAGGAGGAGGAAAAGGAGTGGGGGAGAGAGGGGGAGGGGAGGGGGAGACGGAGAAACATGGATGTGAGAGAGAAACATTGGTCGGCTGCCTCCTGTACACGCCCCAACCAGGGATGGAACCCAAAACCCAGGTGTGAGCCCTGACCTGGAATCAAACCCGCAACCCTCTGGTGCAGGGGATGCTGCTCCAACTGACTGAGCCACCTGGCGAGGGCCGTCAGGTTCTCTTACATCAAATTACCTGGAAGGCAAGAGGGAGCAGTGCGCTAAGCAGCCTCACCTTCTTCGCTATACATAAAGTGCGCAGGCCTCGTTTGGCATAGTCATCCAAGTGTTTCTGGGTTTTCTCCCTTATCATCATTTGTTGTTTGGCCAGACTTGCTCCATCTAAAATAATTAGCAAAACACAGGGTTCCCACCAGTCGGCCAAATTACATATTTTTTAAAATAATAGCTCAACCTACAACAAACAAAAGGCCTTACGGTTTTGGACCTCAAATGTACATTGATAAAAGGGAACCCCAGAATTCATCTTCCCGTTGTTCCCATTCTCCCTGGGAGAGGAAAGTACCAAGAACTTAATATCAACCCTGTTCCCACACCATCAATAACAACAGTGACAATAACTCTAACAATGCTATCAGTCCCTCATCAGTCATTTACAGTCTGCTCGCACTGGGAAAAGGCTGTACATATATGGTATACCGTACAACGCCAAACCTCTGAGGAACCTATAAAGAAGGTACTATAATTCCCCTTTACTGAAGACTTAGATACGGAAGTCAGGTAACTTATCAAGACATAGCTAATGACAGCGGCCAGATTTGAACCCAGGTCTGGGTAGCCCCCAAACTTAGACGCTTTCTCACCCAATCCTACTGAGCCTTCCCTACTTCAGCAAGTATCACTGAGAGCGGTCTTCCCATCTCTGAGCCCTTCATCTCACCACCCTCCGTTCTATATGAACCCACCTGGGGAAGCCACGGAGAGCAATTCCATGATTACAGAATCAGCACCCTTTGTGTACACCACAACTTGGTGGGAAAGGGGGTGCCGGACCACCACGGACATTCTTTTCCTTACTGAGTCGAAGGGTAGGATGTGTAGGAGTTGAAATGTTAATGGTCCCAGAGCAGCGAAGTCCACCATGACCTGCTCTGGGGTCCGGGACTGCAAAGTGCATTGGTAAGCCCTGGCGGCATACACTAAGGCCGCCTCATCTGGGCTCTCCGCCTCATAACACAGACTGGAGGTCCAGGGCTGTCCAGGGAGGGCGTCCACCTTGCCATTGGTGATGCCTGCATCACCGTTTTGTCTCTCTGTTTCTGCCGGGCAAGCGGAGCTACCAGGGCCCTGCGGGCTCCCGGCTGTCTGGGAGACCTCTCCTTCCGCAGGGGAGGCCGGTTTCACTCGACTGAAGAGGGAGAGTCTGCTCACAAAGGCGTTCGGGGCCCCAGGAGATGGCTCCTTCCCACTGGCGAGGGATGGTGAACTTGATCTTCGGACGGACAGTCTCTGGAAAAGGTTTTTAATCTCTTCCAAAGACTTAATGGGCATTCCACTTAGTGAAGACAGTCGGATCTAGGAAGGAATTTGGGAAGGTCTCAATAATGCAGTCAAAAGACAACTTTGAAGTCAGACTGGGGGGAAAATGAGATACAAAGAGTTACCACTCCCTTAAATAGATAGCAACTGGCTTCATGCTTACAACTGCCACAGAGAACATCAGTAAAAATAAAAAGAGCCATAATGAAAAAGATGTGCTAATGTTGATGGCATTATGAACTTCTACAACCATTCAGGACGAAATCTGACAAATAGCAAAAGACATAAAATGCTAATATTGCCAGCAGTGTGTGTACTTATTAGCAATTTTTCCTAATGAGCTAATTTAAAATATAGAAAAACCCATAATCTTTATTGTATGCATCCTAGCAATAACAATTTAAAACTTGTAAGCAAATTAAGTATTCAATAACAGCATATTCGATTGTGAAGAGCAATTAATTGGTTCCTAAAATTTTCTCATTCAGAAATGCCCAAGGAATTAAAAAGTTTTCTTCTAAAGATTATTCGTTTTATGATAGTTTGAGGGACTCATGATGGCCAATTTTTCGATCACCCATTAGGTTTCTGTAGTCCACGAGAATTCTGATTAGCTCCTTTTTTACTGCTTCCTATCACTACCTTGAAATAGTATGAAACTTAGGCTCCTATATACCTATATTTTATTTTTGGCCATAGAATATTATATTCTTTGGAGATAAGGCATCAATATTTCTTAAGCAGAAAACACTAAAAGATGTCTGCTTTGGAAATAGATGTATATAAAGTATTATGTTGGGAGTAAACAGAACACTCCACAATTTATTCTCTAATTACATAATCGCTTTTCAAAGGGCAACTTTCTAGTTGAAATCTTATAAAAAATATAGTTTCTGAGCAAATGAAAGCTTAATTGGAAGTAAATTATTTTTATGTTAAAGTTGACCACCTCTGAAGTTGCCAAAAGAAAATGATCTGATGGAAAATTAAAATTTAATTGGTTTGTGCTGCAAATTGAATTTTAAGTGGATGTGTGCAAAAGGGGAGATAGTGATACACAAGGAAGCCAGCACAGCGAGTGGTGAATCATCAGTCTCTAAAACGAGTTTTTGTTTTTAACTGAAAATGAATTTTCCATGAATTCTAAGTTACAAGTAGACTTTAGAAATCCAGCTTTTGTGGGAATTGCAGAACCTTGGTGTATTATAGATGTATTGGATTTTAGATAGACTGATTTAAAGCTAACTCAACGGGTACATAAAAAAGGTACATTCTTATGAAACATGATAATAAATCTAATACGTTGTATCTTGTTTGATGCAGTGCATACTATGGTGGAAGTCTCAGAAGCCTCAAAAAAAAAAAAAAAAAGCTTCAATTTGCCCTAACCAGTTTGGCTCAGTGGATAGAGCATCAGCCTGTGGACTGAAGGGTCCCAGGTTTGATTCCGGTCAAGGGCATGTACCTTGGTTGCAGGCACATCCTCAGTAGGGGGTGTGCAGGAGGCAGCTAATCAATGTTTCTCTCTCATGGATGTTTCTCTCTTATCGATGTTTCTAACTCTCTATCCTTCTCCCTTCCTCTCTGTAAAAAATCAATAAAATATATATATTTTAAAAAGCTTCAATTTGGTACGAAAACTAAAGCATAATGAACAGAGCCACATTCCACAAGAATCGCTTTCTTCAGCTACCCTCCTAGGAGCAAAATATATAGTAGCCCTGAGCCATACTTCCTGGGTCCAAATCCCACCTTCCTCACAAAACCATTCTGTGACTGGGCAAGTTACTTAACCTTAACTGTAACACAGAAAATTACAGTGGAGTAATAGCACCTAAAATCATTTAGAATATTGTTAAGTGCAGAGCACTGATTAATTGCTGTATAAATGTTAAGCTGGTATTATTAGCTGCTATTATTATTATTATTATTAATTATTATCCACATAACAAGACCAGTACAGGTGCATTTAAATCCAAAGTTCTCTTCTGAAAGGTGACCTTTGTTTGCATTAGAGACCTTACCTTTTGTCGTGGTCGGTTAGGAGCAGAAACCACTACTGTGTTGCAAATTGCCAAAGCAATAAAGAAGTCAATGATGCACAAACTCTCCTGTGGTGGATCTGGGATCGTCTCATCCAGGGGGCCAAAGAGCTGAGGTGTAATCTGACTAAATTTGTCCAAAAGCCTGGTGTCTGGCACCACATCTGTTTCCTGGAGATCCAATAAGACAAAGTGTTATTATAACAAATGTCTAAAAACGGGAGTTTTAAATCTAAATGAGAAGTAGCTTTTATAACCAGAATATATGAATCATGACACAGTAAACTTTGTTCTAAAAAAAATTTAATATACATAATACTGTGGAAAGTGAGAACAGGGAAATAAAAGACCCCCCAAAAAATGAAAATTCAGAATGCACAATATTAATGGGGACTACCTTGACTATTAACTTAAACTAAACCGGAGATAGGGACAATGCCTTTCACCAAAATCTAGCTGGATGAGTTTTTCTTATTTTGAAATACACAGTACCAGAGCTATACATATTACTGTGTCAAGGACTCTACCTTGGGCATAGATTTGTCCATCAGCAACTGATGAGTATCAACTCTTTTTAAAGTAAGGGCATTATTCATACCATGTTATTTTAACAAAATATTTTATGACTCAAGTCACTACCATTGTGGAAAACCAACCCTTCAAAATAAAAATTACTGTGAGCAGGCTACCGGCTTTAATCAGCGTTTCCTAATAACATTCTACGAGGCATTCCTGAAAGTTCTGCCAAGAGATTTCTGATCATCACAATTATATGGCAACTCTATTCTGCGCCCTCCTCTTAAAGACTTTTTGTACAAATTGGCTCTATCAAGTTGTCATTGAAAAAAATACTCCACTTTGTTCAACACAGTACTCCTCACACTTATTTAGGAGTACTAGTTCTAGCAAAGAATGTTGTAGTAGAAATCTGTTTGTAATCCATTAACATACAATCAACTGCCTTAGGAACTTTTCAGATGAGTCAAATGAGGAACTTCAAAACAATTTCACAAAAATGCCATTGTACTCTAGATGCAGTTGAGTCCTAGACACAGTTGGCGGGCAAAGCATCCTGAATGCATGAAAGCCAGTAGAGGTGATTTAGGGGGAAAAGTAAAATATGGAGATACGTGACATTGGACTCAGAAGACTGTGGCATGTACTCTATGCTTAGGAGTTTGGTGAGAACTAGCATGGGCTTAGTAAGAAGAGAGTACAGGTTGGAAATCCTATGGGTTTGGGTTCAGGTCCTAGATCCCCTGCATACTAGCTCGTAGCCTCGGGCAGCTTGCTTCACCCTCTGAGCTTCATTTTCCTCTTCTGAATCATGGTCAAAGTAACACCTACCTCAGAGGGTGGCTGTATAAAGAAAAAGGAGACAGTGGGTGGGATGAGACCAGCACAACAGAAACCCAAGTAATGTAATGTTCCTTTTCTTTCTTGAATGATGCACTCACCTTCAGGCAGGTTGCCAGGCTCACAATGGGTTTTAAAGGTCCACGTTATCTGCTGTTACAAAACATTCTTAAATTTCTGTCTAAATACTTGTATATCTGCTGTCCTGTGGTATCTGACTTAGCAAAATGTGAGTCTTGCTGCAGACTGATGGAGTTCATAGGCTCTCATAATCTGGTGGCTGTTCTTTAATGAGTTGCCCACATTTCCTCATGCATCTAACATAGTAACACTGAGCTGGGGACTGGCTGGGCCCTCCGTACTCAGAGAACAACCTTTCCCTCAAAGTCAGTAGGAGAGAGCAGTGAAGTTTGAGACTTCTCACTCGATGTTTAGTCAGCCAAGGAATGCTTGGGAAACTTGTTGCATGATCTTTATCAAGGCCTATGATTAAACCACCAGCTAGTGCCTGTCAGACTCCATGAGTTGGAGCAATACTCCCAGAGGCATCCTTCTCGGAATGTTAATACATATTAAGCAAACAAAACAAAACCCCAAACCAAACAAAGAGTTCCATACTGAAATACGTTGAAAAATAGTTTAAACAGGTTTCTTTACTGCAGCACTTTTCAGAGGGCTTACTGGGTACTGGGAATCTCCAAGAGCCTGGTATGAACAGGATTCTCAAATTTTGTATTTCAGAGATGTCTGTTCTATGGAACACATCTGGGATTGAGTGAGAGATCTTAGAAGCTAACGATTTCATTGTACCAATGAACTCTACATAGACTAATAACTGGCTTCAGAACATAGAGATTACTGCATTCTGAAGTCCATCTCAGACTCATGAAAAGTTTGCAACTTCCATCTTTGTAACAAATGCTATTGATGTAAGTCAATCCAAATACCTCATTTGGGGAATCTGACGACTGCATGACTGAGAGCCTGCGCTGTAACCATAATAAAAGGGACATTAGAGCTGGCCAAAGCGGGGCTCTGGTCAGCAAAGCTGTGTTTACAAAGAGTACTGTAAAAATAAATGTGAGAGCCCTGGCCAGTGCTTCTCGGTAGTTAGAACATCAGTCTGGGTACCAAGGGGTCACTGGTCTGATTCTCAGTCAAGGGCACGTACCTGGGTTGCAGGATCGATCCTTGCCCTACGGGAGGCAACCAATCAATGTGTCTCTCTCTACCTTTTTCTCTTTCTCTCTCTCCCCCTCCCTTCCACTCTCTCTAAAAGTCAATGGAAAAAATATCCCTGGGTGAGCATTAACAATAAATAAAAATAAATAAATAAATAAGCTCTTGGAGGGTACCAATGATTTAGACATACTAACCTGTGTACAAGATAACTCTGGCACCCTTCTTCAAGCTCAGGCATGATTGGCCCTAATCAGAAATATTCCTATTTTCCCCAGAAATGATATTATTATCTCTCAACAATGAAGTTATCCCCAAAATTAGGAGGTTGTGATATTGTGTGTTTATACTTTTAATTATATGTATGGCACTCACACTAAACTGAAACTATGTGGTCTCTTCTCAGGTTGAAAAGACAACAGTGTTTGGCTCTATTACAGTTATGAGGAGGTTCCGGCATTATTCATTATTGATGGACAAGTATCAAGCCACGCGTTCACACTTACGATGGGGCTACTGAAAGCAGCCTGTCTGGAATGAGGCGTTTCGCCGGCTCCTTCTCCACTTCCTAGAGCAGAACAGCTCCCAGCAAGATGATGTGAGGATTTACTTCGCAAAGGCCCGTTCTGAACCATCCTGCAGTTGGGGGCCCTCGGTTTCGCCATATTGCCAAGGGAGCCACTGGGAGTGTCTGCAAGATCCTCATCTTCAGAGACAGTTTCCTGATAGGACTCTAACCTCTTGGCTAAGGGGTAAAAAAAGCACACTGCATCATTACCTGAGAAGAACCACTTGCAAGTTGAATATGTCAGGCATTTACTTAAAACAGCTATTTCGTACCATCTCCTCCCTTTTCAAACCTGGCCGCCAACCGCCCCTCCCCCAATGCCCTTAGCTAATGAACTTACCTCATGGAGAAAAGGAGAAGCATTCAGATGGGAACTCTCTTCTTTTCCCATCATTGAATCAACCAACCTACCTGCATCTGTATCCAAACTCTCTGTCTTCCTACTATGGATAAAGATTCAAACGCCAGACCCTCCACTTAAGCTCTCCATCCAACCCTCTGGTCTTCTCAAGGACTCCACCCTTAGAGTTCTCCCCTCTTTCACCTACACCAATCTCTCCTCAACTAATCTCCTGGCTTTCTGTCCCTGTCTCTCCACTGACACCGCTCTTGTCAAGGTCATTTACGAGTTTCCTGTCACCCAATCTAATGATCGCATCTGCCTGTATTTTATTTGAACTCTTAGCAATGTCCGACAGAGCTATTTTCTCCTTGAAACGGCTCTTCTTGTTTCGCTGACACCATGCGTACCTATTTTTCCTCCTACTTCAATGGCTGTTCCCTCTTAGTTTCTCCTGCTGTCTTCTCTCATCCCCAAGCCTCAAACATTGAGTTGCTGTAGAAGCTCCCTCCCTTCTCCACCAATAACTCTTTCTTGGTAATGTCATCTGGTCCCATCTTTGAAATAGCATCTCTTTGCATATGACCTCCAGACCTATACCTTCAACTTGGACTTCTAATTGGAATTCAATTCTTCATAAGATGCTTCCAGTTGGGAGTCTAGAAAGTTCTTCAGCAGATATCTGTATGGCTCCCTCCATTAGCTTTCCTCAAGTTTCTTAGGTCCCCTTGTCAATGAAGATTTCCCAGATCTAACCACACTATTTACTGTAAATCTTATCCCAGCACTTACCATCATCTATACACTATACTAGTATATCTCATTTGCTTATATTTTTAATATAAACTCTGAAAGGGCAGATCATTTTACCTGCTTTTGATATCTCCAGAGCCCAAAGCAGTGGTTGATAGATACTCAATAAATACTTGTTGAATAAATAAATGATAGATAACTTAAATTTGACATGTGAAAATAAAACTCTCCTATTCTTCTCCCTCAGACTTACTCTTTCTCTGTCTTCCCATCTTTGTAAAGAGTACCTAACTATATACTAGTTACTTATGCCAAAAATCTAGGATTCTCCCTGATTCTTCTCTTCTCCCCTAGCCCCACTTGTCATAGCATCACCAAGAGCTGTCCATTGCTCATCCAAAATACATCCCAAATATCTTGACTTCTCTCCATCTCCATTACCTTAGTCCAAGCCATCATCATCTCTCAACTGGACTAGTGCAATAGCCTCATAACTGGTCTCCTTGCCCCTCAGCAATCCATTCCTCACACAGTAGCTAGAGTGATCTTCCTAAAAGATAAAGCAGATCGGATCACTCCCTACACAAAACTCTCCAGTGGCTTCACAGTTCACTCAGAGTAAAATCTGAATCCCTTTTCTTGGCTTATGTAATTCAGAATGAATGACCTGACCTCCACTGACATCTCCAGCTTTCTTGCCTCTCCTTCCACACTTTCACTAAAACCCAGCTTCACTGGCCTTTCTTTTACTTTGAAAACTGGCAAGCTCATTTCAGCCTGAGGGCTAGACTAGCTGCTCCCTGATTATAAGACTTTTGTCCCTGAACTTCAAGATCATTTCATTTAGATCTAGGCTCTAATGTCCCCACTGAGAAAGGCCTTGCCCAGTCATTCAATCCAAAGTAGGCTTCCAACATTCTATATCATATCACCTCATTTTAATTCTTTGCAAAGCACTTTTTGCTAGTTAATATTTTTCTTGATTTAAAAATTAATTTCTTTGTAACTATTTTCTCCAGTAGAAGCCCCATGAGAACAGGGGCCTTATCTGTCTTGTTTATGATTATGTCCAGTGTCTTGAATGCACAGTAAATAATCAACAAATATATGTGCTTGTTGGATTGCTAGTTGTCTGTATGCTGCTTAGTCCGTGGACCAGATTTCTAAGTTGCAAGGTTTTAAAACATAAAATGGTCTTGTCATATGTATTTAGTTCAATTACATATGTGTAAGGGGTTATTTCCAAGCGGCAAAATTCTTTATGGTAATATCTCCTAGCCAACACTTTCGCTAGAAAACCCTGAAGGGTTAACTTGTTTTCATTTCAGTCAAAATAATATGTCTCAGAATTAATAATACATCTCCCCAGAATTAAGTTCTTTGGAGAACTGGCCTCTACCATCACCCCCTTCAGCATTCAGTGTGTGTGTGTGTGTGTGTGTGTGTGTGTGTGTGTGTGTGTGTATGTATGTGTGTACGTGTGTGTGTGTGTGTGTGTGTGTGTGTGGTGTGTATACATGGACTAATTTTTAAGCCATTGCAAAGAAAGAGACCAGAAATTCTAGATGTATATAGTCAAGTAGATTTCAGTCTGGTGAGAGACCCAAAGAGACTCTTGACCCACAGAAGCCATGAGATTGTATAGTTGTGTTGTTTTAAGCCACTAAGTTTGTGGCAATTAGTTATGCAGCAACAGAAAACCAACACACTGATAAATCATGAACCAGAAAAATACTTGCTACATGTAGAAGAAAGATACAATATTAGGGTTGATAACCAAATTATTTAACACCTGGTTTAATCCCATTGCACAAACAAAGATGGATGCTGGCCACAGACCACGTAGACTGGGGCATTAGCACTGACAACAGATAAAACCCTCCTACAGATGACTAAGAATAAGAAAAAAACTCTTGTAATAGAAAAAGGACATGAAATTCAAATGACCAATAGACATAAAAAGTTAAGCATCTCATTGCTAATTACAAACTAAGAAAATTTTTGTCTACAACAAAAATCACACAGACTAAAAGGAATAGCTTCTTCTCATTATGGTTGGGCATGAGAAACAGGCATTTTCTTTCAACTTACTAGTATCTATCATAATTTTTAATCTTATTTGTCTATTTCCTGCTCTAAATTCTAAGTTACATGAAATCATAGGCTAATGCTACATATTAGGAATTCACAAAATATCTGTTGAATGAATAAGTAATGTTAATTGGAAGTACTGTTATAATAGCAAACTGAGCTTGACCACAAATAGTGCAATACTATGCACTTAATGTTATGAAATGATTTGCAAAAAAGTCCATGAGACACTGTTGAATAAAATAAGCAAATTGCAAAACAATATCATAACACATTCTAACTCACAATAGGGAAAATGTGTAAACATATATGTTCACATATAGAGGAATGTGCATAAAGAAATATTACATATTCATCAAATTGTCAATGGTGGTTAACCTTTAGAAAGTAGGGCTTTTAATTTGTTATGAAAACTTCTCAGAATTATCTTCATAGGGGCACATACTACTTTTATATATAACAAAATTAAAGTTCAATTCTTTAAGGAAAACTTATAATTTATGTATTTACTTCCTTAGTGTCAGAAGTTCAGCTCATCTTGTTTATTCTTAAACTAGGTGTTCTTAACCAAGAATCAATTAATACCAACCGGCTGAAAGTTGGAATTAAGGGGAGCCTGTAATCCCTTTGAAAATATTTTCAAAATACTTTTTAGGGATATGGTTTCTATTCTCATTAGATTCTCAAAAGCATTTATAATGCAATAGCATTGTCACATCTACAACCTCAACTTTCTACTTCTATTGGTAATTCAATTTCCTTTAAAAGAAACAATGGCAGCAGACTCCTTGACTTTGACCTACTACCTTCTGAATGGATGACAATTAAGCTTAGTGTCCATTTGGATGACTTAAGTACCCAATGCTTAAATATGGCACTTCTATGCTAGAGTTATCAAACCATTAAGTGGGTGTAAAATGATCAATGTTAAGGTTATCATAGACACCCAACACTCACCATTTTCTTCATGACAGTAATCAAAGCCTGCCACACTACATCTTCGAAAAACCATCTTATTCTCAGTGAGGGTTCCTGTCTTATCAGAAAAGAGGTACTGAATCTGTCCTAGATCCTCCGTGATGTTCAGGGCTCGGCACTGGATAGTAGAATCCATTTTCTCATTGTAGAAATCCACATCACTTTGAATAAAATATATTTGTCCAAGCTTCACAACTTCAATGGAAACATAGAGAGAAATGGGAATCAAGACCTAAAAAGAACCAAATAATTTAAAAAATGTTAAAGAGGGGGGAAAAAAGGTTGAGTAACCGAATATAGCTGAATAAGTGGCAAAGATCTTAAAATTCTATGATAAGCTCAACAGAAATTACCTGTAACAAAATGATCATGGTCCAAAACATGTAGAATCCTGCCAACACTGGTGATATGACATGCCCATCAGGCTCAGGGATATGGAAAAGGGGTATGTTTTCATATCTACTCAACCAGATTCCATGACCTTTCAAAAAATATACAGATATCAAATGGATGCTACAAATATATTATGCAAATATAGAACTTTATTTCTAAAAAAAAAAAAAAAAAACAGGGATGAAGTATTTATTTTGTTGAACACCAATGATTTGTTTTTGAAACAAATTCAAATTCAAATTCAAAATTCTACACATTCTCTTGTCTCTGTCTCTCTCTACTTAAATCGCTACCCTGGTTCCAAGTACTGTGGCATGTATAACTGAGTATAACTAACATTCATGCTTTTCAGGCCAAAGAATGAGATTAGGATTTAAGGGGCAAAAATTGCTGGCAAATAAAACCTTCCTTACAGAAGTCAGATATTCATAAATTTTTGAAAGTAAAATACTTTTAAATGAATATCCTGCCGAAAAGATGTCTGCAAATAATGAAATGTTACCTACCCAATGCGCCAGTTAAACACATTATAACCAAAAGCAGAACACACCAGAGGACATCTGTGTTTGCTCTTCTTTCTAATTTGCTGCGCTTATATCTGGGGCCACTGTTGTTCAGCATTGCTTTGGTTTCATGGCCTGTATAAGTTAACACAATATGTCAGAGAATGCGCATATTAAAGCCAGGCAGCAAGTATCATATTTTAAAATCTCTCTGGCAGATAATTTCATAAAAAGTAGTTGCATAATAAATATTGTTAATTCAGTTTGCTTTTGTAATCCATTTAGAAAAACAGAGACCAATGATTAAGCTCATCAAGACAAAATTTCCTTTCTGCCTCTGAAGACGACATTTGGAGTGAATGGCAAATATTAACACGTAGAAAAGCACAAAGGAGTCAGTGGTGAGAACCAACCTGCATAAACCACAATGCCCACAACAGCCTCTGTGTTTCTAATGGTGCATCCTCTAAGCAATAGATTTTCTTTCCCAAGACCCACGCGTTCTTTGTTGGAATGTTCTCTATAAGAAAGACAGCATATAGGTTCATTTTTAAATAGCAAAACTGGGGATGTAAAAATAAAAATCATGGCTTTGAGTTTTCTTGATTAGAGTACTAAGTTAGGTAATTTCCAGGAAAGCTTTCAAAGCTCTGGCCCATTTGCTTTTGTTATTTCAGTGTTACCTGATTGGCTGGGGAAAAGATGTAACAGTTTCTAAATACCATTGTTTTCTAGTATTCAGATTACACAGTGGGTATAGGTTTAATTTTCTAGGAAACTTCCAAACTGTTTTACAAAGTAATTGTACCATTTGACATTCCTACTAGCGGTATGAGTGTTCCCATCCCTCTATAACCTCACCTACATTGGGTATAGTTGTTCTTTGTAATTTTAACATTGGTGCTCTGTGGTTTTAACTTACATCTTTTCACACAAATATTTGTCATCCATATATCTTCTTTGCTGAAGTGTCCCTTCAAATTTTTTGACCACTTTAAAAATTGTAGTGTTTGTATTCTTATTACTGAGTTTTGAGATGTCTTTATATATATTTTGAATGTAAATCCTATATCATACATTGAAAATATTTTCTTCAGGTCTGTGACTTACATTTTCAATCACTTAATAGTGTCATTTGAAGAGAAAAAACTTTTAAATTTGATCAAGTTCTTTTATTTTTTGCTTTTATGGATTATACTTTTAGTGTTGTAGCTAAGAAATATTTGCCTAACCCAAGGTACTGAAGATGTTTTCTTCTAGGAGTTTTATAATTTTAGGTTTACATTTAAGGATAGGACCCTTTTTTTTAGTAATGTTTTTAATGGCGAGAAGTCTGCATTGTAATTTATTTTTTTTTAAATACAGATATTCAATTGCTACAGCACCATCTGTTAAAAAAAGGAGCCTTTCTTTACTAAATTGCTTTTGCATCTTTATCAAATATCAAGTGTCCATAAATGTCTGTGTTACTTTCTGAACTTCATAATATTTTCCATTGATCTATTGGTCAATTTTTATGCCAAAATGACACTGGCTTGATTACTGTACCTTTCTAGTAAGTCCTGAAATCTGATGGTGTTAGCTCTCCAACTTTCTCCTTTTTCAAAGTTGTTTTAGTTAATATAGGTAATTTGCATCTCCATATAAATGTTTAGAATAAACGTGATTAATGTCTAAAAAAACCTGCTGGAATTTTTATTGGGATTACACAAAATCTATACAACAATTTGGGGCAAACTGACATGAAAACACTGAGTCAATGCATGAATAACATATGTCTCTACTTTAAATTTAGGTCTTCAATTTCGCTCAATAGCACTCAATAATCTTCACTGTGTGGCCTTTTGCATCTCTTGTCCAATTTATCCTTAAGTATTTTATTTTTCCTGCTGCTATTGTACATTATATTTTTAAAATTCCATATCTATTTGCTCCTTGCTAGTATACAGAAATACAATTGAGTTTATTATATTGCTTTTGTTTCCTACAACATCGTTAAATCCACTTATTATTTCATGTAGCTTTTTTATAGATTTTTATCAGCTTTTCTACAAAGACCATTACACCATCTGTGAATAAAAGTTTTACTTCTTTATTATTTTATGTCTTTTATTTCCTTTTTTTTTTGTCTGACTGCACTAGCTAAAATCTCCAGTTCTAGTTTGAAAAAAAAAATTGTTAAGTGAATATCTATGTCTTGTTCCTGATCTTAGGGAAAGAGCATTTAGTCTATTACCATTAAGTATGATGCTCTCTATACGTTTTTCATAAGTGCCCTATTTCCAGTTTGCAAGAACAAATGTTAAATTTTGTCAAATACTTTTTCTACATCTATGAAATGATCACGGGGATTTCCCTTTTTAATTTGTTAATTATGGTTTCTTACTATGGTGAATCACATAGTTTGATTTTCAAATGTGAAACCTGGTCATGATGTGTATTATCCTTTTTATATATTGTTGGATGTAATTTGCTATAATTTTGTTAGAATTTTTGCATATATATGGCTCATGGGGAATAGTGATATTTCTTTAAATGTCTGAATGATTTTGGTATCTGGATAATGGTATAAGGATAATTCTTGTCTCAGAAAATGAGTTGGAAACTCTTCTCTACCATTTTCTTACAAGATTACCCCTAAGTAGGTCAAATTGTCTCCTTTTAAAAATAAAGAAACTAAAAGAGTAAATAACTTGGCTCAGGGAATAAAGCACTTAAATGGCATAAGCCAGGCATGAAATTAGGCAAGACCCCAAATTCTAGCTGCTCATGCAAAAGGGATGTGGATACCACAAGAAGCCTCCAGAATGAACACTCTCATCATTCTTCTTCTTGATGTGTTCCCAAATCCTTGGCTAACTCTTGCCAACCAGACTGTCCATGTGCTCCTCTAACTGCAGGACACTGACCTATCATGTCACTTAAGCTGTCAGTTCTGTCCAAACACCTCCTTCCAAACAACTAGAATGTCTTGGGCTTAATGTGGAGCTTATGTAAGACATTCTTACACCACTGAGATTCTAGGATTAGCTTAAGTACAAGGTTTTGTTGTTATTTTTAAAATATACATCTACACTAATAAAAGAATAAGATGCAAATTGACCATACCTTCGCAATGCCCACCAGCCAATCAGGAGTGAGTATGCAAATTAACCCAACAAAGATGATGGGTTAATTTGCATACACAGGCAACAAGTGGCCGGGGGCAGGGCAGGATGCTTGCATCACTGCCATGGTGATGACACAGGCATTCCGCACCACCCCAGCCACTCCGGGCCTCTGGGCAGCGTGGGAAGGTAGAAAGGCGGCTCTGGGCCAGAGCAAAGGCGGTGCCAGCAGCCATGGGAAGGAAGGCCCATTCTTGCACGAATCTTTGCGTATTGGGCTTCTAGTAGATAAATATTTACCAAATTTATAAGTTGTCTAAACATATTGACCATTAGTGATTTAACTTGGATATAAGTATATAAAGTTTAATCTCAAGTTAAATATAATTGCAACACACAATTCCACTCACAGACACAAAGGTAAGCCATGTATCACTCACAGGAAGCCTCGGAATCTGTTGAGGTCATTGTTTGGACTTTCACATTCTATCCTACTGGAGAATTTCTCAGGATCAACTTCAGAGTCCTAAAATATATATTTATACACATATTTTTAAATCATAAAACAAGAAGATTTAAGTGTTTATCCCTTCACCATTTCTTAAGGTAAAATGAAGGCTTCCTTGCCACAAAGTTTATATTACAAATTGCCCAAATGAAGAAAAGTATAGGCATAATTATGAATTAAGAAATTGGATCCGAATGGTCCTAGAGCATTAATAGACATAGGCAGGCAATAGGAATGTCCAAATCACATACTGGAATCTATGCAGGACTCTACGGAAGAGAGCTTCTACTCATATAGTAAACACTTGTCTAGAAGGCACTGAAAAGATGAAAACACTGTTGTTGTTCTTCGACCATATAGATATTTTCTGATGGTAAATGTATATGTGAAGACTTTGAGCACATATGCATTTGATCCCAGTATATTTTACTTAAAAGTTAAAAAATGAGCTAGACATCAATATCTTACAAAATACTCTAATGGAGAAAACGATAATTTTAGAATGTTTTATAAAACCAATGGGCAAATAAGCAAAGTGTCTTTATAGATATAGATTCACTATGAACAATCCAAGCCAACCCTATCTCATTTTCTTTTTTATTTTTATCAGGCTTTATGGCTAGCAAAAAATGCTACTGATACAGCTCGTGAAATATTAATATATATATGGAAAATGTGAGTTATGATCATGTAATTTGATTTGCTAATAATATTGTTGAGTTCTTCTGATGTACTGGAATCTATATTATCCACTCTAAATATATTAATTAACCATTTGTATGACAGAAGCGTCTATAGATACAAGCGGCAAACCTTTTTAAATTAAATTCAAAACATCGTAGCAGTTAACTGGTTAATACCTTCTTCCTAGCCCCATGTGGTACTATAATTAGGTCTAATTAATAGATGAAGAGAGCGAGACACAAAGAGGATCAGTAATTTGCTAAAGGTCTCAAAACAAGAAAAAATTTAGAGCCAGGATTACAATCGAGGTCATGGAATGTCAGAGTGCTCAACCTTAATTCACCCTTAATTGAATCCAAAGTGTGCTGATTAATTAACCAGCATCACCCTCAACGTAGATATTTAGTGGTATGTAATAAAATTCCAAGTTGTACAAGACTTTTACAAATGTCTCAGGTAGAGGAATGCTTACAAAAGTGACAATGACAATAAGCTCAGCAGCCTATCGATCACAGAGGGTCTAAATACATAGGCTGAAAGATGGGCCTGATCTGACATCAGGTGTTGAAATTTACTAAAGATAAGGGTATTTATTCTCTGGTTAACATATTTTCTGGCTTACAAGTATAAGATGAAGAAAATCTGACCCAATAGTGGATCATTGAAAAGAAGACCATTACATTTTAAAATACTTCATCTCAAGTGCTTTTAGAGAAAGGGAAGGAAAACTGCTATTTAGGCACTTTGTACAATGCTTTTATGTATATTACTTCACTTGAGTCTTACAGCAATGCTCTGAAGAAGACATCATTTCCATTTTAAGATAAAGAAACTGATGCATCAAGTATGTCCGTGAGTTGCTCAAAGTCATGCAATAATTAAATAGCAGAGTTGGAACTCATTCAAACACATGCTAATGAATATAACTTCAAAGTTCTTGATTCCCTTATCATAGCCCTTGAAAGGTCTAGGAGCTCTGTGGTATGAGAAGCTACAAAAGTCTTAAAAGGCCTTGGTTATATAAGTAATTACAGATTTTTAGGAACAATGATCTATTTATGTCTCCAGCTTCAATAGTATAAAGTCTAAGCTTAAGAAACGTAAATTAGAAGGTGATTATTTCTATTACAAAATAATTTCCCAAATTGCAAAATAATTCTTTTTAAATTAAATTTATTAGGGTGACATTGGTCAATAAAATTATATGGATTTCAAGTATACAAGTCTATGATACATTATCTGTATATTGCATTGTTTGCCCACTACCCAACGTCAAAATAATTCTGTTAGGTGCCTTTAATTCAGTTCCAAAAAATATATGATTGCCCAACTGAAATGCTTGAACTCCGAAGTCATTATATCCTATTATCTACAAAATATAGCGCACTTCCACTGATATCGGAGCTGTATTAAGCCTTCTGGGATTGTATTTTTTAATGGTAAAAATAAAATTTTAAATCTCTTTATCTATACATGTGAAAGTAAGCTTAGTCATTTTCTAAAAAGAAAATGTTAATGCCACCAACTGCCGACAGTTATTTACCTGCTCTGCATATCCCCGAACCACCTGCCTCTGTTTTAAATTGCTCTCTCCGTCAAGCCCCGAAGTCTCAATATGACAGATCCCATCTGGATCCGTGGAAAAGAGTAAGACCATATCTGCAGGAATGACCTCGTTACAGGAAAGGCGAATAAAGTCCCCAACAGTAACATCTTTCCAGCAGCAATCAAGGTATTTTTTCTCTTTCCTAAAATTGGAAGAAAAAAAAAAGTTTAAATAGAATATCTAGCTAAAAACATATACAATAGTTTTTTAAAGCTTCACTGTATAATTCAAAGCATGTTTAAAGTATTAGAGTGAATTTTAATCCATTAAATGCTAAAAGGGAAGCCACAGAATTATAAAACCCAAATTCCACAACTTACTTTACCTGAAACTTTAGTTACTAGCTGCTAAAACACATTTTTCATCTCCTTTTTTTTCCTGTGAGATTTTGAACCATTAAGTTATTTGAGTATAAATCTGGAATAAAATTAAAATTACTATTTGATGGGTTTATTTGTACATGAAGTGATTTCTGCATCTACCCTGTGGTCAAGGTGTCAAGGACCCAGAAGTGCACAAGGCACAACATCTGCTCTCAGAGAGCTTCCATGTGGCAGAAAAGAAGGGTAATTAAATACAAAAGAAATAAATACCTAGATACAACATTTAAAAAAAATCATTATACCACCATTTTAACAGCTCTATTTATCGATATATATTTATACCAAGTGTCCTTCCCACTGTCCGACCAGTTGCTATATGCGCACTGACCACCAGGGGCAGATGCTTAACACAGGAGCTGCCATGACGGTCACTGGCCATTTACAGAGAAATGGCACTGCAGACCTGGCGCCCACAAAGCAACACTTGGCTTCCCCCAAGTGGGACACAGGCCCCGCCACCACCCCAGAGTGACAGCCCACCAAATCACAGCCAATGCTGCCGAGACCCCATGGCCAGAAACAATCGCTGTGGGCGCTGGGTAATGACATCACGTAGCAACGCCTGGTTCCCTCTCCCTTGCGACTAGCCTCCTTGAAGTTTCTTCAGCCCAGGAACACAACTTGCTTTATAGCCAGGTGGAAACATTTACACTTTAACCAAATGTCTGTGAAGCATTTTCCCGTGCATCTCATTTGATCCTCACAGAAGTCCTGGAGTAGGTAGATAGGAGACTCGATGGAATCCTATTTTCTTTTCATTAGCCGGAAAACAGAGATTTAGAAAGTTTAGAAACTTGACCTGACTGAAAAGAAGAAATGGTGGACCTTGAAAATGACTTCAGGCTTTCTCACTGCACAGACTATAGTCAAACACTGCTGCAGTTAAATATTTTACCCTTTGTTCTCCCTGCGTGATCTACAATAATAATCTGCTTCATGTTGATATTTACTGCTGTGTTGCTGACAATTACCTGAAAGAGAAGTTGGCATGCTTCAGTGGGCTAGAAAAAGTTTAGCTAAATCAGGAAGCAGGTCTAATTAAGCAAGTTTATTCTATATCTATAAAAGGCTAAGTTGACTCGCACATGCGTGATACATATAAAGCTCTTGCTGGCGCCAATCACACACATGTGTTTCCGTCTGTCATTGTCAATCATGAATTTGATTGACACTTCTATTATAGAGAAAGGGCGAATAGTGATATTAAAATATTTCTTCTAATTAATTTCCTTTCAATGTGCACAAATTCGTGCACTGGGCCACTAGTCATTTAATAAAAATACTGGTTAACACAGTCCTAAACTATTGCTGCAGTGGGAAGGCTTTATTAGCCTCTTTTGTGCCCTCAATGAACATTTTCCTCCATTTTACAGAATCCCTTTTCTCCAGACAGCTCTTGTCTTCTCCTTTTCATATTCCATCTTGTTCTCCATATCCATTCATATTTTTCATACCCCACCCACTTCTAATCCCAAACTGTATCGTTTAGGATTAAAACCCATCTGCTTGCTTTCCTTCTGATGGTTTTAGGTTTTATTCTTTCAGTTTCACTTATAACTTATAGAGGCTTGTATCCTGGGTTGACAACGTCTCATACACTTTTGTTTTCCTATGACACATGAATTAAAGTCACTGTAGGTCTTTAATACATATTAGTTGAAAATATCATCATCACCACCACCACCACCACCACCACCACAAAAAAGGTCCTGGTCACACCTAAGGGGGAAAAAAGTAACAATCTGCAAGTTTCTAAAAGATGCATGTGTATTCCCCAGGACAGCTCCTGTTACACTTACCTACTGTAAACTTTGGTTAATAAGTTGTTGATCTGCTTGTCAATTTTGTATTTTCGGTAATCTTCCAAGCCATCTTTAATTGCGATAATTGTAAGGACCACCACCAGGGGCAGCATCGTAATTTCCTTTTGGAAGGCCTCTACCAAAGGCACCCAGTTCAGGACGACTAGAAACAGGAAATATAAATTGGCGGCTCTGCGAAGAAACACGCACAAGGAGGTGAAAACAAATCACATAAACACCAAAGCAAAAGAGGCGAAAAAAACCTCAGGGTGTTTTCTTACAAGTGTTTATTAGCTAATTTTAGATGATACAGAATAAAGAACTAGCAAAATCTAAAAAACCTGAACCAACAATTTATTACTCCTATAAACATCTAGCTCAAGGCATACTTTAATAAATGAGAGGTAGTATTTATTAAATATGTAACAGTAAATATGGGAGTGTGGCAGTCTTGAGTCATGTGACACATGATCCTATCTAATAAAGAGGGAATATGCAAATTGACTGTCATGCCATCACAAATATGGAAGCACCCATAGCCACAAGATGGCGGTGCCCAGTCCCTTCAGCCCCGCCAAAGTCCTCCATTCCTTTCAGCCCCACGGGGGGGTGGGGGGAGGGGTGGCAGGCGCGTGGTGTGGCCGGACCCGCCCTCAGTCCCCCAGCCCCTCAGGGCTGGCCCAAGGCGCAGGCAAGCCTCAGATGGCGGCTGCCCAGCCACCCAGGGCAGCCCAAGGCTCAGGTAACCAGCGCTGGCCTAGGCTTGTGCTGCCAGCAGTGGCAGCAGCAGAGGTGTGATGGGGGTGTTGCCTTCCCCTGATCGCTGGGTCACCTCCTACCCCTGAGGGCTCCTGGACTGTGATAGGGGGCAGGCCAGGCTGAGGGACATCCCCCTCCAGTGCATGAATTTTCATGCAGCGGGCCTCTAGTATAAAGCATAATAGGAAATACTATTTTCTCTTCAAAAGTTCAAAAACTGAGAGGAAATTCAGTGTTATGGGTTATAAAAATAACTTTTTAAATGATGCAACCGTCTACCCTTCAGAAGCCAATTTGTATGGCCAAACATTACAATCAAACAAGGCTCAAAATTGGTACAAAAGCCTGAGAGGTTTTTTCCCCCTTGAAACCAACTTCTTATTTCTGCTTTGATGCTATTCAGAACCACTTTTTCAGGAACTTCCTCCATTCCTCTATTTTATATATTTAAAAACTCCTCCACTGGCCCGCAAGGTAAATTCAAGTGGCTATTTACCTTAAAAGAAACAAACAAAAACTCAATGCCGCATAGCCCCCTGAATTTTCATCACATATTTTTCCTGTTTAAACTTTTCAAAATAATCTGCACACATTTCTCCTTCCTAACCTCCAACTCCTTTTACTCTGAAAAATTTCTTCCTTAACACCTTTCGCTACTTTTTTGGCTTAAATTATTTCCATGTGGACTGCACCCAAATCTCCAGCCCTGGCCCTGAACTCTTCAAGGTTCAGGGTCGAATGCCACAAAGTGCAGTACAGTACAAGCCCCATAAAAGACAGAAACACCCATAGCATTTAAAGTGATTAATTTAACAAATTCACATGTATACTTTATTTTATTATTTGTTAAAATATACTTTTATTGATTTTAGAGAGAGAGGAAAGGAGAAGGAGACAGGGAAACATCGATGAGAGAGAAACATCAATCGTAAGTCACGCACTGGACTGGGGACCAAGCTTGCAACCTAGGCATGTGCCCTAACCGAAATTGAACTGGTGACCTCTTGGTGCATAGGATGATGCTCACCAACTGAACCACACTGGCCAGGCCACATGTGTACGTTAAACCCGTCCACTGTTCAATGAATGCATGTGGAACACATATAGAGAGAATAATGAGAATGAACATCGTATGTTGAGAATCTTTGTACTCCCATTAGCATCTCAAACTCAACATTTACAAAAACAAAATAATCTTCCAGCCAAGCTTCTTTTTTATTTCTGCCTTTAATTTTTCTGTTAATCTTTTTGGTCATCTCAGCTCAACATGGTCACACCATCTTTTTCCTTAATTCCCCATATCTAATCCATAGTATCTGCAACAGATTATCTTTCTTTTCATTCCCACATTGATCTACGTTCAGGTCTCTCTTACAACTCACTAGGACATACACAGTATAACTTCCTGAATGTTCTCTCTGCCTTCAGTTTGCCTCTCATTGTGTTAGTCTGAACGGATGACTTCCCAGGCCTCAAGAAAATCTTCTGTGCGACTGCTTGGCCCACCCCTTCCTCCAGCTGACACGTGCTGTGCCACACCTCTGCCTATCTCTCGCCATCCTCCATAGTTCAGTTCAAATGCCACGTCCCCTTCTACTGCCATAGCGATCCGCGTTCTTTCTCTTTCTGAGGCTTCCATCCCACTAGGCAGCCCTTTTTAACACTCTTCACATCCACTATCTCTTTCTACCGTTCGTATACACATCTTGTTTCACTTGCCAAATGACAAATCCATAGGAAAGGGGCCCCGTGTAAACTTGCATTTCCTTCAGTGCCTAACTTCATACGGGAGAGCCAATAAATAGATACTAAACCGGATTTTATTGTTTCAGGCTAAACCACAATGTCCAACCTAGTTTCCTGATCCATACTAAGAGGATAACAATGTCTTCTCTGGTCAGGAGAAAGCATGTTGTCAACTGTAATGTGCTATATGAATGTAAGTGGACATCATCCCACAACAGACCCTACCAGAATGGTCAAAGACCACGTCACA
Source organism: Cnephaeus nilssonii (assembly GCF_951640355.1). Classification (NCBI taxonomy): domain Eukaryota; kingdom Metazoa; phylum Chordata; class Mammalia; order Chiroptera; family Vespertilionidae; genus Cnephaeus; species Cnephaeus nilssonii. Next base: position 88,924,011 of record NC_137072.1, read on the forward strand.
AGTCTCAGCCTAAGTAACATACAATGTTATGAACGTGAAAAATCTTTCATATCATCTAGAATGATAAAAACAATCAAAGTTATTTTTCCCCAAACTAAAAGTACCTGTGAAATTGTTCAAATAAATTTCTTGGCACAAAATTCAGAAGCGTGTACTTTGTCGTTCGGATTCGGTTATTCACGTAGGTTCCAGAGAACTTTTCATACTCTTCCTTGAAGGGCTGGAGGTGGGGAACAACAATCCGGTGCCTTCCTGCCAGTCTGGGGGTCTGAGAGGACTTGCTCCCGCAGGCAAGCAGCGAGGAATAGCTGTACGGCCTCTCATCCTCGTCCCTGTTTGGACCGCCCATCAGCCGCTGCCAGTGATATCTGGCCCATTGAACAGGCTCAGTCATGTCCAAAATGCGGTGAGATCCAGGTTGGGTAGGTGATCTGGCAAAACAAACAAAAACCCACTAAAACACTCCTCATAAGCTTCTGGAAAGTCTTAAAGAATAGTAAGGATAGTAAAGCTAAAATTTTTTCTATACCAAACAAATATATGACCCAATGGTTCAAGGTATAAAGGGGAAAGTAAAACCAGTGTTGGCAACTTTATTTTAACCAAAAGTCTTTATTAAATAAAGGATACTCCTTCTCATGGGCTGATCTTCTGATCACCTAAGTAACAGGAGGCAGCATCTAGAATGCCATCCATAATTAAAGCAAATAATTTAGGCCAAATGCACACAAGTCTCTTAATTTATCCAATCATGAGTTTTCTCTTCTTTGAATTGAGAATGCCACTCATGTCAGAAACTATTGTGAGGATTAAATGAATACCTTGTAAAGCACCCAGCATAAAGCTTGATGCAGAGTAAGCCATTAAAACCCTTTCTATGAAGATTACAAAAATGGCCACAAGTCTTTCCTTCCCTCATGCACACCCCTTCACCCAGCAAGTAGGGGAGTCTCTCTACTCATTGAATCTGACTTGACCACGTGCTTTGTTTTGGCTAATGAAACACTAGTGAACATGACATGAGCAGAGGTTTCAAATGTGCTTGCTCAGGGGACCCTTGCCCCCCCCCCCCCCCCCCCCGCAACCCCACTGCTGCTCTTGAGAACCCTGTGGCCACTACCATGTGCTGAGCCCAAACTAGTCTACTAGATGTGAGTGCACATGACCCACCCACCACCATTGCTCCTGTCAATATGTGGGTGAGGCCACTGACCACCAGCTGGCCACTAACACGAGTGTGCCCAGATGACACAATGTAGAACAGAGGTCAACCATCTCAACAGAGCTCAACCCAACAAATGGTGAGTCAGTAAAAGTTACATCACCAAGTTTAGGGTGTTCTGTAATAAAACAAAATCTAACTCAGATAGATAGATAGATGATAGATAGATAGATAGATAGATAGATAGATAAATACTAGAGGCCCGGTGCACAAAATTCGTGCACGGGGCAGGTGTGTCCCTCAGCCCAGCCAGCACGCTCTCCAATCTGGGATCCCTCTCACAAGCCAGGACTGCTGGCTCCCAACCACTCACCTGCCTGCCTGCCTGATTGCCCCTAACCACTTCTGCCTGCCAGCCTGATCACCCCCTAACCACTCCCCTGCCAGCCTGATTGATGCCTAACTGCTCCCCGGCTGTCCCAATTGCCCCTAACTGCCCTCCCGTGCCCACCTGGTTGCCCCTAACTATCTTCCCCTGCAGGCCTGGTTGCCCCCAACTGCCCTCCCCTGCTGGCCCGATTGCCCCTAACTACCCTTCCCTGCTGGCCTGGTCCCCCCCAACTGCCCTCCCCTGCAGGCCTGGTCCCCCCCAACTGTCCTCCCTGCAGGCCTGGTCCCCCCCAATTTCCCTCTCCTGCTGGCCTGGTCACCCCTAACTGCCCTCCCCTGCAGGCCTGATCACCCCCAACTGCCCTCCCTTGAAGGCCTGGTCCCTCCTAACTTCCCTCCCCTGCTGGCCTGATCGTCCACAACTGCCCTCCCCTGCCAGCCATCTTGTGGTGGCCATCTTGTGTCCACATGGGTACGGCCATCTGTGTGTTGGAGTGATGGTCAATTTGCATATTACCTCTTTATTATATAGGAGATATATATTTATATATACTACAGGCCTGGTGCATGAAATTCTCGCAGCCCGGGAGTCCTCAAGGGATGGCTGACTGATGGCTTAGGCCCACTCCCTGTAGTAATGCACTGACCACCAGGGGGCAGCTCCTGCGTTGAGCATCTGCCCTCTGGTGGTCAGTGCGCATCATAGCAACCGGTCGTTAGCCATTTGGTCGATTTGCATATTAGCCTTTTATTATATAGAATATTCTTATTGATTTCAGAGAGAAAGGGAGAGGGAGAGACAGAAACATCAACAATAAGAGAGAATCATTGATTGGCTGCCTCCTGCACGCACTCCCACTGGGGATCAAAATCTCTTCCTTATTTCCAAGTTTTTCTTATTTTCCAAGAATTCAGCCCTGCCTGGAACATGAACTCATTAATTGGGGCTATGGGGAGGAAGTCAGCATTAAGAGTACACTATAGTCCAAGCACTTTGTAAAGAACTTTATATGCATCATCTTACTTAATATTAACACCAATCTGATAGCATAGCTATTATTTCTATTTTGCAAAAGAGGAAACAGTCTTAGAGAAGTACAGTAACTTGCTGAAATTCATATGGTTAGTAATGCTGATTCAAACCAAATCTTTCTAACTCAACAATTTCTGCTTTTAACTGTCCATGTGCCTCATTTATCTTCACATGCAGAGTAGCTGGCACTTAGTAGATGCCTAATGAAAGTTCCTTGGGTAGCTAACGAGCATGTCAGCAAATGAGCAATGTGTGGAGGGCAGGGTCTGGAGGCCTTGGTTTCTATTCTTGCTCTATCAGTCCCATTGCATGTGCTTATCATCTTGGATTGGAGCTCACCTCTGGAGACTCTTGTTTGGTAAATCTGTGGGCGTGCCCTGATCATCTGAACTGTTAACAAAACTCCCCAGACGAATCTCATTCAGATGGCCTATGACTGCATCTAGAGAAAATTGAGGTTATGGGCTAGAAACTACACTAGGCTAGAAATACAGATATGATTCAGGCCTAGATCCCCTTTTGCAGGGGCTCAGGGTCTAGGCGAGGTGACAGGGGTGTAAATACATAAATGCAACCCGAGGTGCAGAGTAGTATTCAAGGAACTGAGGTAGTTTGGGCAAATTATTTAAGCGTGCTTCCTTTCTAAACTACATTCTAAGTTTAAAACATGTTTACTGATTCTTTCCTCTAAAGTGTTATATTAATCAGGAATTAATAGTTTCCCACTAAGGACATGAAAATTATATCCAGGTTTCAAGGATCTGAAATCGTAAGTCATTACCTAGCAGCATTAGAAGATTTGGCCCAATTATATTCTAGTAGTTAGTGAATCCATGTTTTTAACAATCCATTCTTGTTAACACACTTGTTTAAGATACTTTCATCTTTAAGCAATCCAAGAGATTAATTAGATAGAATTACTTCATCACTGCATCTATAGACAAGTTGAATTACAAATAATAATTTTCTAAAATCCCATCAGATCTTTAAAAATTTTATGATATAAAGCAAAATATTAAAAAAATAAATAAAAGCAGAGTTACTTTTAATGGGAAAAATGTAACAGCTTCCAAATGTGTGTATTTGGATATTGGACCCACAATACAGGATGGGGAAAAATAGGTTTGCCCCACACTGTACATAGCCTCTATTATTTGTGAGAGAAAATATCCTTAAAGTCAGTCTTAGCAGTTTTATACTCATATTGAAAACAAGAAAAAAAATAGTTCTATCCTTACCAAATTCTGTTCTTTGCAGTTTGCTCTCTAAAATATTTGTTCAGAGAGAGCTAAAACAATAAACACTGACTGGCCAAAACAATTCTCAATATCTTTTCAACACAATGTTTTTAAAAGTGCTCCTCTGAAGTGATCTGAAAAGCCTGTTTTTTTTTCACTTCAGTTAAAAAAAAATAGCTTTTTTACCTAGATTGGTGGATATTTGGTCCTGCCCAAAACATCCATGGAGACATTTGGTCCAGGCCAAAGGTCCTTGAAATTTGGTCTCATCAGAAATACCTAGAAGCGTATTTGGTCCAGGCCAAATGGTCCTTGATATTTGATCCTGTCCAAAATGTCCACACTTAGAAGACATCCCTGGGTTCAAATTGCTCATATCATTTATTTCTACGTTTGGTTTACAGAATTGATACATACAAAATACTATAATGGATCAAGGACCTTTTGGCACATACCAAAGGCCTCAGTGGGTGTTTTGGACAAGACCAAATGTCCTGTAAGGCTTAACCTCCAATGCAGCTTGAGTTATTAAGGTAGTTCATTAGCACATTCTTAAATCTCCCCCAGAACTACCTTGTGCTTTATCAATTAACCCAGGGGTCTTCAAACTTTTTAAATAGGGGGCCAGTTCACTGTCCCTCAGACCGTTGGAGGGCCGGACTGTAGTTTTTTAAAAAAAAAACTATGAACAAATTCCTATGCACACTGCACATATCTTATTTTGAAGTAAAAAAACAAAACGGCAAAAACACCCGCATGTGGCCCCCAGGCTGTAGTTTGAGGACGCCTGAATTAACCAATAAGAATGTAAAATACTTAATATAAGCACTCAGTGCTTTTCATGCATTTCACCTCATGCACAGTAGGTGACCATTATGACAAACCTCAATTTTTTTAGAAGGGTGAAATCAGTACAATTTATATAATTTCTGGAAACTTTAAAAGAGAAGTTTTCACTTGTAATTACAGCAGGTCCTCTAATAACATTCAGTTCAATTGTTATAATGTTGATGAGATGCCATAGGAACTTAACTCTTGTTTATATCAATTAGCCTGTGGTCAAAGTGGTTTTGTTATGCATCTTTTTGCTTCAAGTCACAGAACTATTGTATCTTCAGCATTAAGTGAGCACTTACTGTAAATTCTTATTAAGACTGAGGAGTATGTATTCCTCTATTGTCCACAATCTCATGCAACAATCTAGATTCTACCTAGATTTTTAAATTTCAGAATACAATTTCTTGAGAATGCAAATTTAGAAATATCTTTAAAAATATGAGACATGGGTGATGTTAACTTCTAGTAATTTGTGGTGTATTTAACTAACAACCTCACACTAGAAAAAAATACTCACTGGTTTACAAAAATAATCAGCTTTTCACTCCACATACATACTCAAGAACCTTATTTTTTCCCATTCACTCAGTTCCAAAGAGACAAATCTATGACTGGAAGACATTTTATTGCCCAAGTTTCCCTCAGTCTGCTTTCCTGTGTACCTTTTCAATGTCCTTAAACTTATACTAGGTGCTCTATCTACTCATATATAGCCTTCTCCTTCCCCCTGGCTCACCGCCCTCCTCAGCATCCGCCCTCAGCCATCGAGTCTCTGTCCTACTCTCCAAGGCTGGTGGCTTGTCATCCTGTAATGACTCTCCCTCCCTTCACCACTGCTACTCTGTTCCTAATAAGTGATGATCAGATCAAGGGACTGATCTACACAAGAGAGAAAAGTTGCTAGTGTTTTCAAGGAATAGAAGAAAAAAGACTAGGAGTGCAGGTAACTAGCATGTGGAAAAAATCCTTTCAAGTTTCCAGCTTAGAATTTAAACCATCTTATATTAAGCAGGAATGACCAAGGATCTACTGAGTCACTCCAGCTCAGTGGTTTCAAAATTTGGTAACTGCCAAGCCAGTGGGAAATACATTCTATGATATTCTATGGTGAACCTGGAACATAGACATAGACCTACATCCATATATAACTGAAAGAAAGTATACAAAGCAATTTTTTACTCTTATTACTTGCAATGCATGCATTTTCTATTCTACAGTAACTCTTTCAGTCTCTCTCTCTCTCTCTCTCTGTCTCTCAAGATGCACTGAACTGGTTTCAAGATTCACTAATACGTTGCTATTCACACTCTTGAAAGACACCATTACATGTGGCTCCACAATGGATAAAAGACACTAAAAGACAGTAGTTGGACTAGAAGGCTCAGGGGAAGAACAACACTTTACTTACCATATATCCTAGAGTAGGAGCCTGTAGCCTTTTAATCTTTCCCCACATACCCCAGCAAAGTTAAAAGTGTATTAGTACTTAGAGAAGGTTCTATTATTAATAACACTTCACATGGATATTCAGGAAAATTTTTTCATGATATGAAAGGAAAGCAAATAAAAATAAGTCATACCTCATCAAGAATCATGATATTTAGAAGCTTCAACTTTAGAGATTATTTAATCTAAAGACTACAAACTAGTAGCCATTACGCAAAATTCTATCTAATGATGTATTTTGCACCATGATGTTGGCAAACACATTGTTTTTAATACAGGACATTTAAAAATGGAGATAAATTCACATAAAATATGGATAATTAGATTTTCTTAAAAAGAAAATAACAACAGGATGTTGGACACAAATTTTCACATAGTGACAAATGTCAGAAGCTTTTTCACTGTAGCCCCTGCCCCTAATCCTTTATTTTCTATTTCACGTATTTTAATTGAGTGAATGAGCACTCTGCTCACCATTCTGAAGAATCGAATCCCCATGCTCTATAGACCAAGGCTCAGATAGCAGTTGCATCACTCATTAGATCTCTGACCTATGTAATTAACCTCTGGGCCTCAGCTTGCTAATGAATAAAATAAAAGAACATTAAGAGTCATGGGCACACTATAGATGAACCATGCTCTAATTCCTGCTCTCCTCTTTGGCTATTTCTCAGGTCATAAATAAGTCAAGGTCTGAAACCCAGTAAATTGGTCTGAGGTCCAAACGTTTAACAGATTGATTTCAAATTAAATAAAGTTGCCCAAGTCTAAGTAAATGCTCAGTTCAGTGTCACTGTTGATACCTGAGAAGTAACCAGTTTTAAGTAGGGTACAAATAGAAAACCAATCATAAAAGACAGGCATGACTAATTCTATATAATAAAAGGCTACTGTGCAAATTGTTCCCTCGGGAGTTCGACTGACCAGGAGTTCGCCCGCTCACTATGATGTGTGCTGACCACCAGGGGGCAGCGCAAAATAAAAGGAAGGCCCCAGCTGGCAGCCGGCAGTCGGGGGAAGGAAGGCCCCAGCCAGCAGCCAGAAGGCCACGATCAGCCCTGATCGCCAGCCAGGCCTAGGGACCCTACCCGTGCACGAATTTCATGCACTGGCCTCTAGTCCTATATAATAAAAGGCCAGCAACCATAACCATAATGACCAGAACGACCGCTCGACCAGTCGCTATGAGGTGGGGGGCCGGCGAGGGGAACCGGGTGGCTGGCAGCGGCAGTGGGGCAGGACGAGGGCCGGCGAGGGGAACCAGGTGGCTGGCAGCGGCGGTGGGGCGGAACCAGGGGCCGGTGAGGGGAACCAGCTGGCTGGCAGGGGCAACCGGGTGGTACCGGAGACTGGCGAGTGGGCAGAATATGGGCCTGATTGCAGGCTAGGCCTAGGGACCCTATCCACGCACGATTTTGTGCGCTGGGCCTCTAGTAAATATAATAAAGCTAGAGGCCTGGCCTGCGAGAATCAGGCCGAAACCAGCTCTCTGACATCCCCCAAGGGGTCCTGGATTACAAGAGAGTGGTTCTCAGGTGACACACCCTGGAAATGGGTTCCCTCCTCTCTGGTTCTGGATGCATCACCCGAGAACTGCAGCTGCCAAGTCACCGAGCTCAGCAGCTCCTGCTTTGAGCATCTGCCCCCTGGTGGTCATTGCTATGTCATAGCTACCGGTCAGACGGTTGGACAGTCACTTGGGCCAGTGGTCGGCAAACCGCGGCTCGCAAGCCCCATGTGGCTCTTTGGCCCCTTGAGTGTGGCTCTTCCACAAAATACCACGTGCGGGCGCGCATGTACAGTGTGATTGAAACTTCGTGGCCCATGCAGAAGTCGGTTTTCGGCCTGGGCGAGTCTATTTTGAAGAAGTGGCGTTAGAACACTCAAGGGGCCAAAGAGCCGCATGTGGCTCGCAAGCCGCGGTTTGCCGACCACTGACTTAGGCTTTTATATCCTATATAATAAAAGCCCAGCAACCAAATGGCAGAACAACCAGAATGACCAGTCGACCAATCGCTATGATGTGCACTGGCCACCAGGGGGCAGACGCTCAAGGCAGGAGCTGCCCCCTAGTGGTCAGTGCGCTACCACAGTGGGAGCGCCGCTCGGCTGACCGGGATAACCAGCTGCTCCCGCTGCGAACCCTGGGCAGGTGGGCAGGAACCCAGGCTGCGATTGTCGCTTCCTCACCCCAGGATCCTCCTCCTTGCTCCCTGCCACCTCCTCCAGATCCCTGCCACCTCCTCCAGATCCCTGCCACCTCCTCCAGACGCCTGCAGGCCGCATAGTAGCTCCACGGAAGATGCCGGACCAGGGAGCAGCCACTCAGAGGGCGGGTCCACAGTCACTCAGCTGACCCGGATGAGCGGAGCTCCCACAGCAGGCCGATCCCCACAGGCCACGCCCCCCACCGGTGCAGGAATCCCGTGCACCAGGCCTCTAGTATATAGATAACCTTCATACCATCTGATCTCATCCCTCACCATCTTCTTCAAATTTCATTCCAATTGTGTTCATGAACAAACTGTATTCCACTTGTCCTGGGGCCCCCTGCTAATTACAGTCTCCTAGGCCCCTCCCCTGGAGATTCTGATTCAGGAGCATGAATGCAGGGTTTAATTAGTACCCAGATGACATGTCTGGGAGGTTGCAAAGCACAGCCTATAACCCACACCTTTGGAAATGCTGCCCTCTCTTTCCAGAGGCCTGGTCAATCATATCACCCACTCACCACAACAGCCCCGACTCATCTTGTTTTAGCTTGCCCTTGGAGTGGGAGAGATGGAGAAGGATCCACACAGGAGCTACAGTAAGGTACTCCCGGCTCCGCTCCCATTATAACCTGAGCATGGCTCAATCACTGGCACTTGCTACAGTGTGCTTCAGGTAGCTTCATTCTTCAAGGTCAGGGACCTTCTCTAACTCCTTCCCAGACTCCCAAGCGTCTCACACTTGGCCAAAGTTAGATGATCAATGGCCCGTGTATTTAGGATTCAGTACTATCTTTGGCTTCTGGAATCTACTGGGGATCTTAGAACATATCGCCAGCAGATAAGGGGGGACTACTGTACTTGTGTTTTCTCACACTTACTCCTGCTTCTAATGGAAGGAAAGCCACACTGAGACATAAAAGAGGAAACGAGGTGTTTTTGCTTCCTTTTCCCATACTACCTCTTTAACTGAAGAGTCTGCCAGGCAACCAATTAGCTAAAGACAGTAAAACCCTCTATCAACCGTTCCCATGGGAAAGTAGAGCCACCCAGTAGACAAAGGCTCTGAGGAACATTTTTAAGGTTTTTCAAAAATATCATTCATAATTCTAAGATTTAGCCCGCTCCACAAGGAGCTGATTTGTCATGGTTTCCTGATAATAAATAAAATGGTTCCGTGCTTTATTTGACCTAATATTATGCCACTGATTGGAACCCTAACCCGAGAATTAACAACAAATTTTAAAAACACACATACACACAAAGAAATAAGTTCCATTATTATCACTTAGAACCAGAAAGAAGGCTTAGGTCTTGATACTCTACTCCCCAGTGAGCTGCTGTCCTTACAGGCAGGGAGATTTAGCATTTTATTAAAAAACAAAATATAGTTTACCTAGTTTTTTATTAAAATCTCCATTCTTAACTTCATTTTAGTTTAAGAGCAACTACTACTGTGTGGAAATTAGAATTACAACAAACTTCCTGCTGGTCAGTGATGGAAAATACCACTAACGATTAACGCTATGAAAAAGCCTGCATGTTCCTGCGCTGAGCGTGACGACCTGATGTTCAAAATTACCCAGAATGCAGTGACAAAGGACACCTGTCTCTGGACACCTTGCTTTAATTAACTGACATCAGCATTTTATCTAGAATGTAAATGTTAATTCATATGACCAAGATCAAGATTCTTAACATAGCCTGGCTGGCGTGGCTCAGGAGTTGAGGTTCGACCTATCGACCAGGTCACTGTTCAATTCCCAGTCAGGGCACATGCCCAGGTTGTGGGCTCCATCCCCAGTGTGGGGCATGCAGGAGGCAGCCAATCAATGATTCTCCTCTCATCATTGATGTTTCTCTCTCTCTGTCCCTTTCCCTTCCTCTCTGAAATTAATAATAAAATTTTTTTAAGAAAATCACCACCACCAATTACAAACAGCCAACTAGGTTTAAAAAAAAATTCTTAACATACACGTTTAACACTGCTAGACAGGGACTGAATATGAGATTAATACAAACCAAATGCTATATACACCCAACTTGCAATACTATTTCACAGTAAGGCAATTATATAGTAGGGAAAAAAAATTTCATTGCCAGTAATCATTAATCACCATCTCAGAAATATAAATTATGTTCTAAAAATATGCATGTGTAAATGTCTTTATAATTGGCACAAGAAAATTATAAATCATTTTCACTTATGAATATTGATGAAAAACCTCAATAAAATTTAGCAAATTAAATATAATTCTGGCAATGGGAGTGTGAATTGCTACAATCTATTGGGTTTCCAAAAAAAAAAAAAAAAAGGAATAGTAGGAGCTTGTTAACTTTTCTTTCTTTGTTACAATGAAATGTATTAAATTATAATTTTTAAATTTTCATTTTCAAGTTTTTAAAGGAAGAAGTTTTAATTAACAGCTATGAAACAGTCTAATGCTGCCCTATGCATTATGTGTGCATGATGCTACATGATCCAATATCCCACTGACCCACAGAAGCTGAATAAAACCTATAATTAAAGTTCTAAAATCTATAAGCTATCAATTTTAGGCATAAGATCAATTAAGATTAGAAATAAAGAAATACAAGCCAAACATTGTTAGAAAATAAGTACATATAACACTTTCATAATAATTAATGCTTACAAAATACATTTCACATGCCATTTAATTTAATCTTCACAACATGGTATGAAGTTTTACTTCCTAGTTTCAGAAGAAATAAAAGATCAAAGAATATAACTCAAGGCATGCAATATCTGACTCCAAAGTCATGCCTTTCCAATTACACAATTCCATTTATACATAAAATTTCAAATAATCAAATATGATCATTTAAATTAGATTATTTCTAATTAATAATCTACATTTTTATTATAGTTATTTCAAATAACTATATTTTTCTAGAAGATATTGAAAGCTACAATCTATAACAGAGTGTGCCTAAAATAACAGATACTATGTTCCTTCTTGTGTACAAATGTACTTGAAAGCAGACAGAGCTCAAAACCCTGTTTCCCTCCATGAATGCTTAATGGAAATTTTGTAGCAGGGCAGATCATCAAAGATAAATATGGGATAATGAATTCCCTTAAGTCCAGTTCGTATTTAAAAACTTATGAGGTCATCATCAGCCAACACACAACTTGAAATGTACATACATGAGCTCACTTGTCTAAAAGAGAAAAACATTCTTGTGTGTAGTCATTTCAAGATGCTCTGCTTGTGGCTGTCAAATTCCAGTATGTACCTGAATGTGCTGAAGCACTCCCCCGCGTTGCTGATTCAGCAGATCTGGGGTGGGGCTCAGGAATCTGGATGTCTTTCCTTCCCGGTGTGGCTCAGTTGGCTGGGTGTCATCCTGTGCACCTGGGATTGCCAGGTTCACTTCCCAGGCAGGGCACATGCTCAGGTTGCAGGCTCAATCCCCCGTTGAGGGCATGTAGGAGGCAACCAGATTGATGTTTTGCTCTCATATTGATGTTTCTCTCTCTGTTTCCCTCTCCCTCCTTCTCTCTCTAAAAATCAATTTTTAAAAATCTTAACAACAAAAAAAAAAAGAGTCTGCATTTCTAACAAGTTTCCAGGTAGTACTCAAGTTGGTCCTTGGAACATACTTTGAGAACTGTGCTATGTAAATTTCTTTCAATATGTAAAGTTGAAATTAAGAATGAAGATTTAATTAGATGTCACTCCTATTATTGGGCGGTCTTTCTTCTTTGAGTGTATAGAGCCAGGCTACGTACCGATGACTTGACAGCTGATACAAGCAGACCCTCTCATCTAAGGCTAGAATTAACTAATATAGCGAAAGTCTAGTTTACCTACAAAAATACCCAGTGGTAGCTGATGAGGCCTTCAGGATTGATTCTGCAGATTTAATACAATTACAAATCAGTTTCAACCAACCTTTCCAAATGTTTGGCAAGAGAGAACCATGGATCCTGGCCTCCAAGGGACAACAATGGGTCCTGGCCTTGACAGACTTGTAACCTTTTTCTCAACCAAGATGAGAAAACTCTAACAAAAATATCCAAGTTCCTATATACCCCAAACCTGGGAGGAAAGAGAATTTACCTGTCAGGGTCAATAAAAAGAGAGAGAGAGAGATGTTATAGCTATAAGATATGAAATTTTTCACAGTAGACCCGGGATGTGAAAGTTTTCTTGACCTGTACATCTCTGAAACGCAGATAAAACTAAAGCTTGTTCCAATCTGGGTCACATCTGACCTACTTCTCCAAGTCTCTATAAGAAGCTTATTACCTCAAGGAGACCGATTCCCTATCTGACAGGTAATAAGCAGTAAGGTGGCAGTAAGATCATCTGAAATCTTTGATGGTGTCTCATTGCATCAGGTGCCAAGGCGACATGTTGGCACGGCTCCCTTGGTGATTATTTCTGTGCTACCTATAAAAGGAGGGGGAAAAAGTCTTTTTCTTCACCCCACACAATCTTTGGAAAAGAAGATAAACAGTTTATTATAGGATGCTAACGGGAAAAGGCCAACTCTAATCAAGCACATAGCCCTCATGCGTCTTTAGAAAAGAGTGCGAAAACCAAGCCCACTCAGTCTCAGTTCACTCAGCAAACAAGACCTGAACACCAAACGCTGTGGCTGATGCTAGGGAAACAGAACGGAAAGACACAGTTCTACATCACAGAAGCAGCCTCTCGCTCAGACTGAGGGAAGGCACCCTCCGCCGCCACGTGTTTTATTTCACTGCTGATGAAGAGTCCATTTAGAACTTTCAAATAGAGCATGTTTATTTTTAAAGAAGACAGAGGTATAAGACATGACTGTGGTGTCTAGATGCATTGCTTCCTACTGGGAAAAGTTTCTCTCTTCTTAATGTTTCCAAACTACATTAAATAGAAAGTGATTTTTCCATTTTCTTTTGTAAGAATTAAGTATTTATGTGTCCATTCAGACACTGAAAGCTTTATTACCTCTTTTTTTCAATATATCTCAGCTTTTTCTTATAGGGATCATACCTCCAATTGAGTTACCTTTTGCTAACGCTTAGGCTCAAAACTGGTTTAAGCTAGCAAAAAGGCAGGAAAAATGTTGCAGTGGTATGTTGTCTCTCCATGTTACTGGAAACTAAAAAAAATCTCACCCATACTCATGGTGAGTTGCCAATATATCATAGTCTATTCTTAAAGCTGAAAATTATAAACATATATTAAAATTTGAATGATAGCAATATGTAATACTATGTTCTAGCATTGGTAATCCTGAATACTCCTAAAATCTACATTATTGAAATGATAGAATAGTGTGTTTTTGAGATTCAGTTATTCAACTGTAATACAATATTATTAATTCAATAAACCTGAGATCATAACAATATCTATCATTTAAAAAGACATGCAAAGTCCTGTGCTGGGGATAAATATACAAAACTTTAATCTGACACCAATGTACACGTTTTTATCCCCGTTTAAGGTTGAAAACATTGAGCCTCAGAGTGATTGGGAAACTCACCCAAGTGACACAGCTTGGTAAATGGTTACCCAAGCCTGATCCAAATACCTCCGCTGGAGTGAGAGCCTCCGCAGCCAGCAGACGGCTCTGATATGGGGCAGAAACTTGAGCAATAAGTTGGTAGAAGGCACATACCTTCTGGCAGCCTACCAAGGAATGTTGAGAGTTCAGAGAAAGAATGGGACTAGTATAAAATATTTGAACTTAAGTCATTCAGGGGGAAAAATACTAAAAGCATACTTCATTTGAAAAAATAAATTAACAAATTCAAATATTTCATTTTCAAACACTCATTAGATGCATGTACTAGAAAGCTCTTTACATGTATCTGAAATATGATCCAATATATAAAAATAAAATTTACTTGTAAATAAATGATCCATTTCAGCCTGACTTCAATATCATCTGGTCCCACAGGGACCTGTAAGCAACTGACCCCCTATCTTTCACTGCCCCTCCTTCTTACATGGCCTCATCTCCCTGCTCACACGTTTAGAAATTTATGGTCAACACTGTGATCACTTCCTTGTTTGTTCTCTCCACCCCTTAGGTCCTCTCTCACTTCTTTCTTGGCAAAGCCCTTGCCCTAGTTATATTCAAATCAGTTATATCAAATCCCTATACTAGTATATTGTTCCAACACCTATGGGTTGAAAGGGCCCACAGAGAAACACATAATGTGCCTGGTTAGTATCACTTTAAATTACCCACCATGAACTACAAGTTGGCCGCACATGCCAATGGCCATCATATAGGACTTCTAGTCTCTTTACTTTCCCATTTTAACAGGCAACTGTTTCATACTTTCTCCGCTAACTACGTATCTTCCTCCCAACTTCCTTCCTGCTGATGATCTTGTTTCTGTTTTACTGAGAAAACTAAGACCATCAAACGAGAACTACAGGTTTCCCTAAGTAACTATTCTCCAGCTCAGAACTCTTCCCCCAAGTCCAGACTCATCCATCTGACTTCCAACTATCTCCAAATGGAAACAAGTGGAACACTGAGCTCCTGGTACTCTCCCCAGAACCTGCTGTCCCCTCCCCCAGATTAGCCCTGTCAGTTGATGGCAGCTTCATCCTTCTAGATCCTCAGCCCCAAAGCCTTTGAGTCATCAGCGGGTCCTGTCTTCCCTCAAAATCCATACAGTCAGTCAGCAGATTGTGTTGGCCCTGCCTTTAAAATATATCCAGAATCTCACCACGTGGCATCATTCCCACCATCTCTCATCTAATACTATCACCTAGTCCTGTTAAAATCTAAGTTAGATCCTGACATTTCCACAATTCCAAATCTCTAAAGGCTCTCATCTTCATTATAATTATAGCCGCCAGTGCCTCGCTGTCTGCCTCCCCGTGTCCTCTCCATACCCCTCTCCTCCTTCACTCCCCTCTGCAAAGCCTTGTCTCAGCAATCCCTATTTTCCTCCCGTTTCATTTCTCATAGAACTCATGTCCCTTTCTAATAAGGTGTAATTATTTTTGTATTTTAGCTCTGTTTTCTTCTGCCTCCATCAGAGGAGGAATTTATATCTCTTTTGTTCATTGATATGGCATAGGCCTAAAATAGTAAGTATCAGGCACAGAGTAGACTTTCAATATGTGTTTGTGAAATGAACATACGATTAATGAGCAACATAATACCTCTCTTACATGCAGAATATCTGTAATAATCTTATATACACTGGCTGTAGAAGTGATATGTGCTTATTTTCTGTTAATTCATTACAGCTTTTATTATGCATGCTAAAGTTATTACAGTTCATATTAAAATCTACAGCATGTCAGCCTAAAATGGCCACTTGCAAGACTGTATTAGGGAGACATAAAAAGGGAACTAGAACAACTCAAATCTGTTTTTAAAAATAGCCAAGGTATGTTAATTTCAAAACTCATAGGAAGGAAGTTCTTCTGAGTAACCTATTTTTATTTCCAGACAGCTTAAGGTTAATTCCTTTAAGTACCCAAACAATTTCATCCAGGATGGAGAGCATCATAAATGTGTTCTCAATTTTCCTATACTTTATTCAGCATTTTAAATGCATTTCCTTCTCTGAAAATTCAGCACCAGTGCGTTGAGCACCAGTCATTGCAAAGTGCTCTAGATAGTGATGCCTTCAGGGTCTTCAGAAGCCTCTCCATAGGTGGCCTTCCAGTAGTTGAAGACCTCCTTGTTTTGAATGCTCGTGTCTAATTTTATAGGTTTGTTTCTCCCGTGGCTGCCAAAATATCTGCCTTCCTTAAGGCTTAACTCCTACTTCCATCTACCTTAGAATAGTTAATAAACAGAAATAAATGGAATTAATGACCTCAATGGTCTTCAGAGAGCAGAATATAGAAACTTAACAAGACGTATTTAGTGAAACCTATTTCGCTGTTCAGAGATCTCTTTTCCTCATACCTGTGTAATAAATAGGTACCAAAAGGCTAACGTGTCAGCCATGCACTTTTCCAGGCACTACAACCAAAACGGTGAAACAGCCTATGTAAACTCCATGGTTCTTGTCTCCAAGGAGTACATAGTTCCTGTAGAGGAATCAGGTGTGAACGTCATGAGGTTCCCTCATTACCTGAAATTCCTCAGAGGTTAATGCTCATGAGATAGGCTTTGACATGTTTATGGCAAAATCCAGCTATAATTTCAGCTTAGCTTTCAGAACAGCAAAAGAAGGTTGAGATAATTATTGCAGTAAAACATATACTTACAAAGGGCATATACATTTCTAGATATCAAAGTGATCTCAAAAACAAGTCTGTTATACTTTTTAAATACCACCTTCATTGCTCTTTACATTAGAAAATTTAAGTTAGTGGGAGGAAAAAAAAACACTTATTGGTCAGAAGGTTCTCAATTCCTAGATAAGAACCTATTTCAAGATTCCTTCTGCTGATTCCTAAAATCTTCAGAACATGACCGATCTACGGTATTCTGAAATGACCATGTTCAACATCATGTGGGCCTGGTTGCATAAACAGAGGTGGCAAATAAAATTACCAGCAATTAATGAGAGAGACTTAATCTAACTTGATTAAATCCAAAGTATATTAAAAGAAAATAGCCCAAGTTGTATACAGATGAATTATGAAAATATTTTTATGCTGGGTCTCTAACTTCACATAGAATCAATTAATTACAACTTTAATGGCCAGTGTGGGACTCTCTATCATTCCATACCTCTACAAAGATACTCAGGACCTCTGATAAGAAAACTTGATTCCCTAGGCAAAACAAACTCTCCGCTGAATGTCATGAGGACTCGTATTTCTTTCCTTATCTTCATCTAAAAATATACCCACGATCAAAGGATGGAGAAAGTGTTCCCTTCTTTGTTTCTTATGAAACACTAACAAAAATGTTTAGTTTTATTATGTCTTAAAAGGGAATCTGTTGCCAGGAAGTACATACTAAAACTAGCCAACACAAATCTTGAAGTATTAAGCTATATCTTTTCAGACGATTTTTAAAGCTTTGTGTCTCAAATGAGTGGCTTTTGATGTCAGCTCAGTGATAACACAGAAGTATTTGAGATGGCATGCAGGAAAAGTCAATGGCCTTGTCTTTCCTGGAGGCATTTTGTTATTACCTACCCTCCATAGAGTTGAAATTTTATAAGTTCGTTTTGCTAACAGAAATGTAATTGTGCTCATCTTCCTCATTCAGAAAGGCCTTAAATGGAACAAAGCAGATTTTAGAAAAATAAATTAAGGAAGATTTAATGAAGACCTATCAGCATGAGACCTTAGCAGATGTGATCGACAGGAAATGGAAAGGAATAAAGCTTGAATCAGACCCACACTGCTTATTCTTCTAGAAAACAGCTGGAGTCAGAAGAGTGACTGTGACTAGAATAAGTTTTATCTGGTGGTTTCCCTTATAAATCAAATGTTCTCACCAGCAAATATCATTCAGAAACAATGACACCTGACATGAAATTACATACAAGAGACAGTGGAAGCTTTGTGAAAGAGGGGAAAAGTAATATCGTCTATGTTCTCTTCATTCGAGGACAAAACTAAAATATATTTATTGTAGAAATTTTAGAAACTACAGATGAATATCATAAGAAAAATAGAAATCATATATAATCCCACCACCTAAACTAAGTACTATTAACGTTATGTTTTTATTGATTTCAGAGAGAGGATGGGAGAGAGAGAGAGAAAAAGATCAAAGAGAGAGAAACATCCATCAGCTGCCTCCTGCACGCCCCCTACTGGAGATCAAGCCCGCAACCCAGGCATGGGCCCTGACCGTGAATGGAACCAGGACCTCCTGGTTGGTTCATAGGTTGACACTCAACCAACTGAGCCACACCAGCCGGGCAATCATGGGAGTATTTTTCAAAGATAGGACATCATTTTGTAACTTAGTGTTTTCATTCCTCATATCATGAACATTTTTTCCATGTTATTAAGCAGTCTTCCCAACAACCTCACACATTTTGAATTGCTTTCCATGTTTGTTAATGTGATGTGTGAACATATGGTAACATATTTTTATGCTGAATATTCTCCAATTATTGGGAGGTAAACATCTCTCTTCCCGAAACCTTAGAAAAGTCAAAATTGCATTTCCTTTGTGAATTGCCCAGGTAAGTCTGTTTTTCACTAGGGATCATTTTCCATAGGGGTGTTGATCAATCTCTCACTGCTTTTAATATCTTTTGTAAAAGGCATATTGGCATATAAAATACAGAGCTTAGAGTTGGTCTTTTAATTTTATAGTATTCTTGGTGATATTTTTCAAAATGGCATTTTTGTGATTATAAAAATAATAGTTGCTGTAGAAGATTTGGACATATCAGAAAAAGACTGAAAAATAAAAAGCTATAACTTTACTACATAGAAATCCAATTTTTTTGTACATGATATATCTGTAGTTATATCCATTGATACAAACAGGAACTTGTATGCAAATGGCAAGTGCAACAGTGTTGTTCAACATTTATTAATTTAGGACAATGCCTGATATGTAGTACAAGCTTAAATATTTATTGAGCAAATGATATTTTATATGTATTTATATTTCAAAATTATATTCTATACATTCAAGATGATATAGCATTAAATCTGATTTTTTTCACTCAATACATTGCAAAAATCTTTCTAGATCACAAAATTTTAAAAAATATTTTGGAAACTAAATTTTATCCATTTAGAGATATAGTACATTAACTTATTTTAAAAGCTTGCTATTGTGGAATTAATTTTATTTTAAATATTTTTCCATATCACAGATAACACTGTAATAAACATATATATATATAAATCTTCATATGGAATTCAGATGACTGCCTTAGGATATATTTCTGTATCAAGGATTATGAGTTTTAGTGCAGAGTCCCATATTATTACCTCAAATAACTGAATGAATACACTCTTCACTGAGCATCATAAAAGAAGATCCCATTAAGGGTGCAATTCTTATGAAATTAGGACCACTTCTTACTCCAATAGTGATACTGGTTTTGTGACAAGTATTGTTTCTATGACTAAGATGATTTCCGAAATTAAATACACTCACTGAAGATAATAGGAAGGGAACAG
Organism: Cnephaeus nilssonii; assembly: GCF_951640355.1. Classification (NCBI taxonomy): domain Eukaryota; kingdom Metazoa; phylum Chordata; class Mammalia; order Chiroptera; family Vespertilionidae; genus Cnephaeus; species Cnephaeus nilssonii. The sequence continues at coordinate 88,943,369 of NC_137072.1, forward strand.
TGTTTTCAAGAGAATACGCTCACAACAAGCCTCTTCTACGTGTAAGGAAAGCTGCTCAGCTGCTGTAACTATTGACCAGGAATGATGAGAGCATCCACCACACACATAATGGTTCCAAGACTTGATAAATCGAGTCTCCTTGTTTCAAGCATTGACAAGCTATTAAATTTACCTTCACCAATGCTTTGATTTTTAAGAATCCCTAAGTGAGCTTGCTTGTAGTATTTTCTTTGATTTTCCTTCATTAAAAAAAAAAAAAAAAGACTTCCAACTAGATCAGACAATAAGACATCCAATGAAGACTTGAATATGTGCTCACTTTTTACCTCTTACTTTTTAAAATTGATTCTTAAAAGTACATTTGTCTAACAAGGAGTCATCTTTGTTCTATTATAAATTGTCATCAAATTCTGAGCATTTCCTTCATTTTACTGGCATCAAAATAAATGATATCCTATTCAATTTCTATTTAGTTACTAAGTCATTGTATTCAAAAGTATTCCGTTCCTGCTGTGCAAAGGTCAAACATCCTTGACACCCATCCGGTTTTAGACTGCCTAGATTCTCCATCCTTTTCATGCAATTTAACAAATGTTAAAGTAGCAGTTGCAATATTATTTTTTAAACTCCCTAAAACTTTTTAAATGTTGTTGCTTTCCATTACACGCAGGTATCCTGGGCTTTTCAAAGTTTGCGTCACACCACTCATTTTTACAAAAGACCCACATTAGTACCTGCTTCCGCTAACCAAAAGTAATCTGAAGATTTTCAATTTTACGAAAAAAGGCAAAAAGTGAAAATAGTGTTCAGCATGCGTTTGGCAGCAATCATTATAGAGGCAGCAGCATGCCCTGCAGCGAGAGTGGCCCCACCAAACCCCTTCCCAGGGAACGACATTCAGCATCTCAGCATCAAGCTGCCGGAGCTGGGAACCGTGTCTGTGAACATCTGTGCTTTATCTCGGTTTATCTCGCACCTCTATTAGCAGTGTGTGTCCCAAGGTACCAGAAAAGCCTGAATGCTCATACGGGTGTTACGTTAAGTGTAAAACTGAATGTAATTAAGAGCATTTGGTATGAGTTGGTAGGTTATTTATTTATTTATTTTTTTTAGTCTGGGAACACTTAAATTTTTCCCATATAAATTAATGTTAACTGCTTCTTTGCTTTATGCCATTTTGGTTTAAGATAAGTTTTCATAGGAATGCTCTACTTTTGAATAGTGGGTGAAACCATTACAGTGTTGACCCAAATGAAAAAGCAAGCTCAAAATTGTCAAGGAAAGAAAAAAAAGAAAGAAAGAGAGAGAGAGAGAGAGAGAGAGAGAGAGAGAGAGAGAGAGAGAGAGAGGAGGGAGAGAAGAAAGAAAAGAAAGAAAGAAGGAAGGAAGGAAGGAAGGAAGGAAGGAAGGAAGGAAGGAAGGAAGGAAGGAAGGAAGGAAAGGAAGGAAGGAAGGAAGGAAGGAAGGAAGGAAGGAAGGAAGGAAGGAAGGAAGGAAGGAAGGAAGGAAGGAAGAGAGGGAGATGAGTTCAATGAGAAATAGCAGAAAAATTACAATTTGGAACACACATACTGTAGCAAGCTACAGGCAAACCCACTGAGGGTTTGGGGTAGGCTGTATTTATGGACAGGGAACAGGAAGTGGGGAGAGTTTAGAGTCTGTTAAAATGAAATCAGAGACCAGCTTTGAAAATTCCTCAAGCAGACAAAACCAATCCGGTCACACAAATAAAGCTCCATTTAGACCAATTTGGTGAGACCAACTCGGCCTGGGTTGGTCTTGTTCACATTTCTGGAAACAGAGGTTTATAAGCTTATGGTTTATGAGCAAAACTGTCAAGGTTGATATGAGGCCACCTGATTAACACCCCCTACTGTTTAAAAAAATGCCACAGGATCAGTTTTCTGTAAACCAGGCATTTATAGGAAATCATCTATCAGTCTTTTAGTTTTGTTTTTCTGAGGGCACATGCCTGCGACTGTCCACTTGATATCCTCTAGTTCACTTTAGACTGAAATTCTTTCACAGCAGTATGATCTCATTTTGATAAAAACTAACTATCCGCATGTAGGTATGTAATATGTATTTGTAATGAGAATAGGAAAGAATCCAGAAAGACATTACTTTTTACAGTATATTGTTGTGGAAGTCCACACTGGGGCAGTGAGTGAGTTGACTCTGTTGCCATGATTATGTATTACACGTTTGCTCTTAAAAAGCCAACGAAGGGCCAGCCAGAGGGGCTCCGTGGTTAAGCATCAACCCTTGAACCAGGAGGTCACAGGTGGATTCCCTGACAGGTTACAAGCAGGGGTTGTTGGCTCAATCCCCAGTGGGGGTGGGGGGGAGGTGGGGGAGGATGCAGGAAGCAGCAGATCAATGATTCTCTCACATCACTGATGTTCCTCTCTCTCCCTCTCCCTTCCTCTCTGAAATAAAAAATAAATATATATGCTATTATTTTTTTAAGCCAACAAAGATTTTTTTAAAATATATTCTTATTGATTTCAGAGAAGAAGGGAGAGGGAAAGAGAGATGGAAAACATCAATGATGCGAGAGAATCATCGATCGGCTGCCTCCTGCAAGCCCCCCACTGGGGACCAAGCCCACAACCCGGGCATATGCCCTTGGCCAGAATTGAACCCGGGACCCTTCAGTCTGCAGGCCAATGCTCTATCCACTGAGCCAAACTGGCTAGGGCAAAGATTTTTTAAAAAATAATGGTATCTTCACAGAAATGTGACCTAGCCCAACTTAAAAATAAGTATCTACTCTGGAGTTACTTTTCTGATACAGGATATAATTCATGTTGGTGGATAAGGAGCCAATCCTTGTTGGTCCACCTTTCAGGGTTGATTTTAGTCAAAGGCTTGCTCTCAGACTATAGGGTTGTTTTTCTCCTTGCAAAGAACTAGGTGAAAAGAAGCAAGAAGGAACTTTGCTCTTATTTAGACAACTTTCTAAATACCTGTGTTAACATGCCCTTATGATTAAGACTACTTTAAATGCATCCTTTCTAAAGGCACAGGGAGGTTAACCCTCCACACTGGAGTGTGTCACTAACCCAGCCAGCTGTCTCACTGCTGTGCACAGCCGAGTGTGACTGACTATGTGCTTTATAATGTAAAATGAAGGATGCCTCAAACAACTATTTAGTTCTGCAGAGTTAGTGTTTGCTGGGAAGAGCACCAACTTTTTTTTTTGCAGCAGCAGCAGCAGCTCTCCCTTAAAAACTATTTGTGGGCAAGCTCCAAAACCAACACCATTTTCCCCCTTAAGGAATCAACCCGTGGTTTTTCAACCTCCCATCCTCTTCATTACCTTTGAGACAGAGCCAAAATTGCCTTAAACTCCTGCATTTCAAAATGAGATGACCAAGGTGGGGGGGGGGGGGGGGTAGGACGCAAGCATAATTTGCCTTTCCACAAAACCCAGCATTCAGAAAAGATAAAATAATTCCTCTTTCGAAATCAAGGGGCTGAAAATGGTGTGTTTTTCCTTAAAAAGAAGTTCGACAGCCCTAACGTCTAGTTTTGAGGCAGTTCATCAACCCTGAACACCATCACTGGGGGAGAGGGCGAGCAGGAGGGGAGAGTGAGACAGAGAAGGAGAGAAAGGGAAGACGGCGGATATGAAACCGAAGGCAGGGATCAGCCCGAAGGGGTTCGCTCTCCCCCCTTACCGCGTCCGCCCCGGGCACGCATCACAGCACGACGATCCCGAGTCCCAAGAAGCAAGAGAAGAGCCAAGCACAGATCCGAAGGGTGGAGACGGGTGGTGCTTCCACGCCAGCCATCTGCCTCGGGAATTTAAAAAATAAAGTAAAAAATTTTAAATAAAAATCACTTCTCAGACAGCTCCCCAACTCAGCTGCCGGAGCTGGCGCCGGGCCGGGCAGACGGCGACCTCCTCTTCCCTTTCCCAGTCCGGCCTCCGCCGGCTCCGGCGCTGCGGGCGCCCCGGCCAATCGCCCGCCGCCCCGCCGCCCCGCCTCCCGTGACGCCGGGGGCGGAGCCGGCAGCTGGGCCGCCCGGGCTCCAGGTGTGGGACTCGGGGCCGTTCCTCAGCGCGGAGCCCCGGCCCGGGGCCTCCCCGTCTCAGGGCGGACGGCCTGCGGTGGACGGCCTGGCTCCTTCGCGTTTTGCTGAAACTCTGTGTAACAAGGCCCCCATTCACCCAGGCTTGAAACGCTTGGCAATTATTTTTTGGAGTGTAAAGGGATAACATGGAAACATTTAATGTTCTTGTTTTAGAACTAGAAAAGAAACGGAGAAAAATAGCTCAGTTCTGATTGCTTTTTTTTATTTATTTCCTCCCTCATTAAATAGAATGTGGCTTTATCCACTCACCTGCCAGGCTCTGTTAGCTTAAAACTCACAGCTAATTTTTTTTTTCTTCCTTTTACGCCTAAGTAAATTCTAACAACCTTGTCTGGTCTCTCAAAAGTTCTGATCCAAGAAGTGCTTTGAGAAAGGGAAAGGGCATTTGTTGAAGGCAGAACCAATGGTGGCAATAATTCGGGCCGAAACCTAATGGTCACTGGCTGCCAATTGTTGTATCTCCCAGAAACAAGATTAAAAGAGGAGCCAAAGCCTCCACAATTCTCCAGTTTTGTGCCTCTGTCTTCCAGGTTCTCAAATGCGTAGCGAGAGTGAAGAAGACGAAATGACCATCCACCTGTTGCGCCAAGACAGACACGTGGAGCTGACTTGCCAACTCCCCCAGACCAGCCTGCAGCGGCTGAACGAGCTCCTTCAGCCTCAGCAGGAGAGGGGTGCGGCTCCCAGACCCGGAGAAACACGTTCCGGGTGTGGCTTCCCGTGATGGGCAGCTCAGGAGACCTGCAGGCCAGGGCACATCTCCGGAGTTGTCAGCTCCGGAAACCAACCCAGCCTAGCAGAGCGCACGGTTACTGATGCGGCCTCTGAAATTCCTGGCCCTGATTACACGTTTTGCAATCATGTGCCTGTCCCTAACATGATCGGAGAGAAAACCAATTTCCTCTCAAGCCCGTCTTCTTGAGACTCTAAGTGGGCGTCCCAGAGTCTCCCCAGTCGGCACTGCAGCTGTCCTCCTGGTGGGCCTTCCCGGGAGGATGTGTGCCGGAACCATCCCGCGGACGGCTGGCACGTCCAGCCTGTTCGGGTGACTTAAATCAGTGGTTTTAACGAGCTGCACATCACAGTCAACTGGGAGCTTGATGCCAAGGCCCCACCCAGGCCAATTAAACTGGAATCTCAGGGGGGCGGGGCTCTGGCAATTTCTTTTCTTTTTTTTTTTAGCTCCCCCAGTGATTCTAATCTGTAGCATGCATTGAATCACTGATTAAGATGGAAATTATTGTCTTAGACAGGAACATCTACATTATATTTAAGTAAAACCAAAAATGCACTAGCAGAATAATGTGAAACATTTTGAAATCCAACTTATCCTTATACATATTCTTTACATATTTAATATTAATGAAGAAAATATGTGGTAAGATACACATCAAAATTGCTTAGTTAGTGTAAAAGAGTGAAAGAAAGTGAGGGGATATTACTAGCTTTCTATTTGTGTCTGTATCATTTGACTGAATAAAAGGTGTATCCCATGTATGATTTAAATATGCCTAATCAAGTTTTAAAAATGAATACTTATGAATGTCATTGAAAAGAAGCACTATGAAAGTGGGCTTCAATTTGTTCCTTTTTGCAAATGTTTCTTGAATATCTAATCTTTTTCCTAAGGGTCATTTCTATTTGTAACAAAATAAATAAATCCATAAATATCTTTGATTTAACACATTAACTACTAAAATGTAAGTATTAATCCATGCAATCATTGCCAAATTTTTGCAGTTAATTTCTTATAATTTCAGAAATATATTCAATTTTGCATGTACCTATCTTCTCATGAAATACTAATATTCAAACTATGTCATATAGATATAAGGAAATTTCATCTTTTCCAAGTGAAAAATTATTTGTAATTAACATCTCAATACTAATAGCTTTATAATTAATTGCCAGTAGGAAACATGTAATATAGTAGTCAAATATCTAGGTTTGATCTGGCTTTAAATCTTAGCTCTGCAAATTTGTAGATATATGATCTTTGGTACCATCTCTAAGCCCCATGAGTAAAATGAAACTAATAATATCTACCTCAGTGTTATTAAAATTACATTAAGCCATGCAGCTAAATTGTTTGTGAATGTGTAAAGCAAATAACAGGTGCTTGATATGTGATAGTTATCAATTCATCGACTTCTATTTTTTCCTCTCTTTTCTAAAACATACTCAGAGATTATTTACATGGCAGCAGTGAACTAAAAATTTATTAGAAAACAATTTCATAAAGCAGTAAGCATAATTATTCCTATGACCAATGATACTGCTTATCTATTGATGAAGAAGCATATTCTTTCAGGCCACTGCTTTCACATGTAACACACAAAAAAACAATGTTTTGTTTGTTTGCCTCAAAATATTTGACATATACCACTGTTTCCTAAACACTGATATTTTCTAAACACAAGCTGGGTTTTCATGATTCATAATCAACGTTTTTCCCCTCTATATTTATCTTATTGACAGAATGTGACATAAGCACAGATGAGGGTATTTCCCAGGATCAGCTTTCTGACTAAGTTTGGACAAAAAAACAACAAAGGAAGTAAATGCCTCAAGCAACAAAGGCTTATTACTTATAGATGAATCCTGATTTTAATAGTATCATCACTGCATTTTTTTCTCTTTTTTTCCTTCATTAATATTTACTGAGCAGTAATAAAACATTTGTATGTCAGGCACTGTTCTTAGTAGTTTACAATTCTTACCTCATTTCATCCTGTTATCAGCCCTATGAGTTCAGTGTTCATTTAGAGATGAGAAATCTGACATGGAGAGAGGTATATGGCACAGCTAATAGGTGAAAGACGTGAGGGCCTGCATTCTACTGTGGACTATTCAGCATTACTTTCAATGACTTAGGAAGGTGAGTATTAAATGATTTTTGTTTGGGGGGACGGTAAAATGATGCAATGACTATAAATAAGTGCCTTCTTTAAAATAGAAATTCTATATATGGGATGGACAAAAGTATGTTTACAGTTGTTTGTATGAAATGTGACATGCAGGTTATGATCATTACAATAGCTCCATTAACTTAAAATAATGTCATCAGGAAACTGTAAACCTACTTTTGCCAACCCCTATATTTTGGAAACAACATCATTATTAACAGTTGTAAACTTGAGCTTAATTTTATGGGTTCATTTCTTAAAAAGAGGAATTACATTTCTTTCTCTTTGTAGCAACTGATTCACTTCCTTCCATATGAGAACAAGATGGCTTTTAATCTTCTAAAAGACCTTTGAAATGCAATGATTACGCAGAATACCAGAAAGGGAAACTATAATGGTGGAGATTCATGCTGGTCCCAGAGTTCTTGATAAGTCCATCGGCCCCTTCTTAATCTGTTTGTAATGTGATGAAAAACCCTGTTAATAGGACAGAAACAGAGTTCTCACATGGATCGATGGGCCTTTAGTTCAGGAAAGATAATTCTTCAGTCCCTTACTTAGACACAGGTAGGCCTCAGAGCTTTTGTCTGCATTTACATGTAGTTAAGACAAAGACGTGTACATTTCTCTGGATATTATATATTCTGCCACTGGCCAGAAAGGTCAGGAGCCCGGGAGCTTTGGAAAGGTGAGAAGACGGGTGATAGCTCTACCCGGGGAGCAGATGGGATCCAGCCTCTAAGGAAAGGCATGCAAACTGGCACCAGAGGTGAAGGAAGGCTGGTGACTAATTCCCTGAGCAGGTATGGCGAGAGACTAAGAAAGTGATGTCTGATGGTCATTTTTAAGTCATTTGCTTTTCTGTGGTGCTGCATACCTTACGGATCAGAGTTCCCCAGACAACAGGCTACGGTTGTGTAACCAAATAACAATCTCTCAGCCCTGGGGCTGCTGCATGGGACCCGGGGTGTGTGGAGTTCATCATGGACAAGGAGAACCCTGGAATTGATGAAGAGGACTGTGCAGGTTTCCTAAGAAAACAGTGACGAGGCCGAGGGAATATTTGGGGGGGGGGGGGGGGGGGGGCTGGTAAGGAACACCACTCCAGGCCTGGTTCCAGTTCTCTCTTTCAACAAATCTTGGATACTCTCTCTATTTTCAGCTGTGGGGACTGTTGCACCTTAGCACGTATGTTCTGCAACTTAGAGCGCTCACATTTACCACCAAGAGAAGTCATCTCTTTGCAAACGACAAAATGGACTTCAATTCCACGGGGGAGCCTACTGCTCTGGAGGACGACGTCTCTTTTATGGTGCCAGGGAGTAATCACAATCCGGGAGGATGTGAAAACCTCATACTTCTGGTCTGAATCTCTCTGGTTTAGAATCTCTCTCTCTCTCTCTCTCTCTCTCTCTCTCTCTCTCTCCCTCTCCCTCTCCCTCAGAGCCATTGGGCATTTTAGCATTTACTTTCCCAGTTAGTGTAAAGTGTGCAGGGGCTTCATACATTTATATAGCAAATGCTTACTGACAGCCTACATGGTGACTGGCTAGGTGCTAGGGACCCAAGAGTAAACAAAGTCTTTGATTTCATGTGCTTTTTAGCCGAGTCTTTGATTTCATGTGCTTTCTGAGAGAAGAGCAATAATCTGACATTTCTCCCCCCCCCCCCCCCCCCATGGGGAAAGTTTAAATACTGTGGAAGCAACCTAGGTGTTGTGGACAAGACTTTCTGGAGAAAGTAATATCTAAGCTGGAATCTGAAGGATTAAGAGAAATTAGTCAAATGAAAGGGTGACTAAGGATACGACTGTTTGGGGCAGAGGAAAAACTCTAGAAATGTAAGGGCTATCCTATTTGGGACTGATGTCATGTTCATGTTACCAGCACAGAGAGTTTTATAGATATTGGAGGCTTTGGCCTGAGTAGGGTTGCCATCTCTAGGACGGTTTGACATTTTTGGCTCCATATTTCAAGGGCCTCCTACATGATCATGGTCAACTCTCGGTTCCACTCCCCTTTTCCTACCTTGTCAGTCCACCTGTCTGTCCTCAACCTGGGGTAACTGCCAGCACTTTCTTTCCTTCTGTTTCCAGGTTGCGTTGCAAGAGTGTTGCAGGAGAATTTTATGAAAACAAGCCAATTATTTCCTCTGAAAGCCCCAGTCAACTCAATGGAGTCCACACTCTTGATTAACAATCTTTCTGTTTAAAAGATTCCCTATTACATTCTCAACTAACCCTGCTTCTTCTAACTGCGCACCCACCAAGTGCCAGGCACCAAATATCTAAGTCCAGTCTCACCACCTTCACTCACTGCGGCTGACTAGGCAATATACTGCTGTGGATCCAAGCCCCCATGCCATGTGAGTCCCGTTCATCCTTCTCTCTCTCCATTCCTGAATTTCTATGTAAGTGGTGCTCCCTTCTTTGGAGTAAGGAGTTCTATTGCTCTTTCAAGTTCATATCTTTGGCTACTAGCTCTTGGCCAGGGCTTTATGTTATCAATTATTGCCTCTTTTTAAATCACTACTTTGTTTCTTTCCACTGGATTATTCCTCTCAGCCTACAAATATTTTATTTAGAGATGAATATATATGTTTTATATACTAAGAAGAACAAGGAATAAGAAGAAGAGAGGAATGAAGGAAGGGAGAGAGAGAAAGAAGGAGTTTTATGGAAAAGAGAAGAGAAAAACAAACAAACAAACCTTTCTCTTAATCTCACTCTTGATAAAACTCTGGTTTCCTCTTTCTCCTTACCACATTACCAACATTTACTAGAATTGTCTTAACGTTTACTAACTCCTTAAGTCTCTGCGGTCTGGTTTTCTACCTTTTCTCCCCTGAAATCTATCAAAGGTCACAATTCCAACTGTCAGATTTGTTTCTCTCCCATTGTCCATTGTCACAACTGACTTTCATGACCCTTCCCTACACCTGGAACTCCTCCACTGAAGAGTTGCTAGTGTTCTTCCTGACTTTTTCTTTTTTTTTTTTTAAGACTCCTACCTGGCTCATCTGCTTTTTTCTTTACCTCAGACATAGGTGGTCTTCCCAAGGACTGGCCTGGTAATCTTATTTATTGTCCTGGATTTAGTTTTTGTCTCTTGGCTCAGGATTTCCAAGTTTCTATCTGCCCTCTACTGAACTTCAGGTGGGCATTTCCAATGCCTGGCAAGCACCTCCTCCTGGTGGCAATGTCCTCTCGGTACCTCCACAGCAACGTGCCCTTCTTTCTATACCTCTTCCTTCCATTTCTTCTTCCTGTTTCCCTGTCAGTCATGTGTAGGCAGGTCTGGCAAACTAGTGGGGCCCTGTACCAGAAGCTAATTCGCAGGGGAGACCCAAGAACCTCTTGGCACTTAGTCATTAAAAAACAAAAAAAAAAAACAGGCCGAGTTGATTGGCCCAGTAAAACACCTTACTCCTTGTAGGGGTTGGATGATTCTACGTGAACAAGATATCTTTCCTTTAGAATTATCTTTGATCCTCTCCCTTAACATATCACCACTGAACCCTAATACCAGCTTGTAAAGTGCTGATAGAATAAATTTTTACAATGGAGGTAGGAATCAGGTATATAGGCATATACAAGAGCGGGAATTAATTCTTCTAATGGGACAGGGGAACTAGCAAGTTTTATATAGGATTGGTCACTTGAGTGGGCCTTATGATATGACTAGGAATGCTCTGATGGAAAAATAAAGAAAAGGCTTCTAGCAAAATGCAAAACAACAAACAGATACGAGGAAAAATACAAACATATTGGGGTATATGGCACCTTTGAGAATTTGTTCGTTTTTATGTGACGGGTGCACAGCAGAGAAGGAGACAAAGAATATTGGGAGTCCACTGTGGAGGTTTTTGAGAAGAAGGACAGTTGTATGAACCCAGAAGCCCTGGGTAGGACAGACACTGCAGAGTGAGAACGATGAAATGACGGCCCGAAACGAGGAAGTAGTGTGGAAAGGAAGGGATGCATTCAGAGTCTGTGCAAGGTCAAATCTCCCCTGTTGTGATAAAAGTGAGAAGGAGCAGAACTGCACCCAACAATGTAGGTTGTGTAGCCTGCAGGAGTGTTACTGCTCTGCAGTGATGGGGTCAGTCAGAGAGGCCTGAGCTCCTCGGAAGAGCCCAAACTGGGCAGGCTGACTGGCAGAATCCCAGCTGCTGTATTTTCGGTCTGACAGGCGATGCATGACTTAAATGGTGATAGGAAGTGACATTAATTCACTAAGCCTAGTGCAAGTTTCCATGCTGAATGTAGTGATATCCGTGCCATCTACTGGGTCAAGTGCCAACTCTCTTCCTTGAGTGATTTTGCTGATCAAGTGTCTCTGTTACCAGGAAAAAACACACAATACAAAGTCAATATGCCCCAGGGAGGGGCGCTCAGTGGAACTCAAAAGTTCAGAGGATGTTCTATTATTTCTGAAGCTCAATAGTGGTGTATTAGTCAGGATTCTCCAAAGAAATGGAACCTAAAACATGTATAGGAATAGACAGAGAGAAAGATGGAGAGGTTTTAAGGAATTGGCTGAAACAATTGTAGAGACTGGCAAATCCAAGATCCGCAGGGCGGGCGGGCAGGCTGGAGGCCCGGGGAAGAGCTGGTGTTGCAGTTTGGGTCCAAAGGCAGCCTGCTGCCAGAATTCTCCCTCTTGTGAAGGTCAGTCTTTCTCTATTAAGGCTGTCGACTGATTGGGTGAAGCCCCCCCATATTGTGGAAGTCAATCTGCTTCACTCAGAGTCAGCCGATTTACAGTTAATCTCCTCTAAAAAAGTACCTTCACAGAAACATCTAAGTCCTAGATTAGGATAATGTTCAACCAAACATCTGGGTACTGTGACTTACCAAGTTGACACATAAAATTAACCATCGCAGGTGGGTAGATGGGTTGCTTTTAAACTGTCTACATACATGAAACATTAAAACAAAGTCAGTATCTTCCTTTCTGCTGGAGGCTGAGATTATAATGTGGACTACAAGCTCCCAAGGTTGGCCAAGACGGTTGTGAAAGTCCCTAAGAGCGAATAAAATAGACTTAAAAAAAAAAAAAAAAGAGATATGCCAAACCAGGGCCTTTGGAATGCAAAGGAGTCAAATATGTAAACAAGCACCTCCAAAACAAAAGGCAAGGACAGGCAGGTCTTTCCTGCTCTCCCTTGCTTGGTCCTGGCCCACGTTATCACCTCCAATCAATGAGCTCCCAATTGGAAGTTCTGGGCATTTGAAGGGGGCAATCTAGAAAATATCCTAGCAATTAATTGCCTTCGTGGATCAGACAGGCAGACTGGAGAGGCAGAAAAGAGAGCTGGCTAGACCCCAAGTGGCTGATTCCCTTGCTGTGCCTAAAACTACTTCTGTTGACACACGCTGGCACTGACTATTCCTCTGAAAACTGTTATTGCTCAAGTCTACCCGGGGCATAATGTTTAATGTTTAGCCTAATTTGGACCATCTGTCATCCAGGAGAGACACATGTACTAAATGCAGTGAGTGTAGAGCAAGACAAACATTTATTTTTCTGTTCAACCAAAATAATGTTTCTTAACATTCATGTGCTTGTTGACGTCCCATAAATCAGATTTTAGTTCACTTGCCCTAGAGAAGCTCATCATTAAAGGAGCCTGGTAATGAATCCTTTTATGATGTTAAATTTTGCTCTGTCTCTTTTCTTAAAAGAGGGCACTAGTCATGTGCAGTGTGCTTCGCAGGCCTGCTAGGTTCTGAGTGGTCCTTCCGCTGGTCCCCTGGTAGGTTACTACGGTTTACATAAGATCCATTTGCTGTCACTGATATAGGGCTCTTATAAGAATTCTTAAAAATATTATGTGTGTATGCATTCCATTAAATCAGCTCTTACAGATTCTAAGAGGGCTTATGTTACCCTTTACTACAGCCTAAGTTTGCCTAGTTTCATTTATACTAACATTTCTTTGATTTTTCGAAAAAAAAATAAAATCTTTCTTTGCACATAAATAGATTAGAATAAAATGGATTGAACAAAAATGAATTTACAAAAGTGTCTGTGTTTTATTTGTGGATTTAAAAAATTTACCATCTAGAGCAGGCAGGGGTGGGGAACCTTTTTGTGCCAAGGGCCATCTGGATATCTATAACATCATTTGTGGGCCATATAAAATTATCATCTTAAAAATTAGCCTGCTATATTTGGTCAAACAATTAACTCACCCCTCAGGCCTTGGCAAGGCCAGACCAAATTATTTCGCGGGCCTTATATGGCCAACGGACTGGACGTCCCCCTGATCTATAGCATACATTATGATTTCCATTCATCTTTCTCCTTATGTAGCAGCATGTCAAGTGGATAACTCTGCTGTACCATAAAAGAAAGTCAGACACGATTAGCTTTACTGAATTGTGTTCTGATGACTTCGATGCTGTGGTCAGAGTCTGCATCGGACTTGACCACTGGTGGCTTTAAATCCTGGGAGTGTGTCCCTCTTCTGTAAGAGGAAGTGAGATTAGGTGCCTTCTGCATTGTAATTGCCTAACTGAGTTATTGTTTCATCCTGCTCAGCTCTATAATTTAGCAAAAATGCCAATAGTGGGGCCAGCTTAGAAAAATCTACTTGCTTTGCTCTGGATCTGAATATTCCTCATGATACTATATATAGAAATTTCTTTTTTGGCATCAAATTTTGATTTACAAATTTGCTCACTTGGGGGTATATTCTGACTTTGGGTTTTATTGTCTATCCTTTTGGTTTGTGTGATTCACTGCAACTGAATTACTACGCTCATCCTTCCTGCCTATGGGTTTTCAACCCATCTCTCAACCTATCTGCTCATTCCTTCACCACAACGCGTCTGATTGCCCTGAGAGTGAGTTCCCCTTCCTCCCAACTCCTTGCTTGGGCCTATCACGGGAACTTTGCTTTCATTTTTGTTTTGTTGTGGGAAATTTGAAAGATCTGGAAAAGTATAAAGAACATAGAGCAAATGCACACTATCCTACCATGTGGAACTAATCACAGTTGCCATTTTGGATTCTGTGCCTCCAATCTCTTGTTTCTTTAATGAAATATTACAGATACCAATAAAGTCCTTTTTAGCATACTCCAAGTCCTATTTCCAGAAGCTGCCAATATAAAGTTGTGTACCTTTCCAGATCTTTTAAAAACATGCGCATACCTATGCTGTGGCTATTTTTCTTAAATATTTTTACTAATGTACTTTGTGGTGATGATTGCGTAAATTTAGGGAACCCCAACAAACTATACATTAAATGGCTGGGTTTTATGATATGCAAATTACAAAGCTATTTAAAAAAAAACACACACAAAAAAAAATGTAGCACATTTAAAGTGAAAAATCATCACTCAAAAATGTCCTGGGGTGACTCTAATGTGCTATCTTCTTGATTAAGCACCACTGGCTGAAATCCTAACAGCTTACAGATGTGGAGCTCTCAGTACAGTGATTAAGGGAGGTGGCAACTGAGTAAAGGGAGGTCTTGCAGGCATAGAACCTTCATCAGAAAGACTAATTGAGCAGTTGACATGCCATTAGAAGAAAAGACAGCCAACCCCTGCGGATATGGTGTAGATTACAATGCATTATGTCTAAGGTCCAAAATTGCAGTTCACTCAAGGATTTCACTTGAACAGAGCAATTTCAGAGCTTTAAAGATGTTGCATTCCTTAGTGGTACACTGGAATAACTTGTGTGTGATCTCTACTGCCCTTTTAAAATCCAAATGTCTGTCTTAAAGATTTAGTTAATGGAGAACTCAGATGGCCTGAGAGAAAATAGTTTTGATAAACAAAATAGGGAATAAAGAGGTGTTAAAAGCATTTCTTAATTAGTACACAGCTCAGAAAAAAAAAAGACATAGCCCTTCAGTTTCTTAAGTTTGTTCACCAGAATGAAATGATTTATCCAGCTAACTTTCTAAGAAACTGTTTTTACAGACAAGATCAAACACAATACTTCCCAAATCTTTACAAATTAGCTATTCATAACTTCTTTCAATGCAATAGAACCAAAGCCAATGTAACATTTAAATATTTCCTGTATGATATACAATACTTTCAACAATAAAGATTTTTTAAAAATTCCTGTATGGTTATAAGATAATAATAAAACTCATTTAAACTTGAAGGTCCCTGTCTCTCAACAATTTATGAACAAGAATGATTTTACATAGATTGCAATGCAAATCACTAAGCACATCTATATTGTAACATATCTAATTAAGGTGAACAAATTAGTCAACTTTAAGTCATAAGGTAACCTGAAAAGCAGGTTTGAAATGACTGAATAGGTGTGAAAAGCCACAGACCTTTTCTTTTATTAAAGGATGCCATAAACTCTGAATAATGAATTAATAGCTTTTCCTGATTCCTCCAACATTTATCAGAAATTATAATGAATGCAGCTAATGTTGTCAGTTCATGGGTAAAAATAGAGAGCCTAGAATTTAGGGACAAAGGAAAGCTATCATTTAAAATTTACTACTAAGACTCAACCCACAGTGATGCAGAATAGAAATTCCCAGTGTGGAATTTCTCTGTGGAGAAGAAGTGTTTCCTAAATCTTGGTCAAGGGTCTATACGAAACAATAATAAGTGTGTATGGCATCTGGTGAAAAGGAGAGTCAAAGAAACAAAGTTTTTTTTTTTCACAGTTGAGATGAAAGAATGCTTTGCTCTTTCTTTACCCAAAAATGTCCCTAGAATGAAAATGGATAGTTTATCACAATTCGAAGGGAACGTATTTTAGACTTATCATTAAAGTAGTTAACCTTCTCCAACCAATACCAAAATTGGTATGAGTGCAAGGCTGCTGAACCATTTCCTAAAATACGTAGTTAGTGGCTGACGGAGGCCTGAAAACTAGGATTCATGATACTCGGTGCCTTTGACAATTTGGAAGGCAGAACCCATGCTGAGACTAGTTCTAGACAACAGGGTGAGAAAATAGATCATTGTCACTGTATATTGGTTGTTATTGGTTGCATTTAGCAAGATGTTGGAAGAGGAGGATGAGTTCAGGCAAGATCTGGCTGTTTTCAAAGCAGAAAGCAAGGTGTTGGCGCTATCGGTTCCTTCTGCTGGCTGTGAGAGAAGGGTCTGATCCAGGCTTCTCTCCTTGGAGAGCCAGGCCAGCGCCCTATGTCTTTTACATCGCTTTCCCTCTGTGTGTATTTCTGTGTCCAATTCCTCTTTTTATCAGAACACGGGCCATACTGGATTAGGCCCCATTCTGATACCCTCACATGAACTTGATTACCTCTCTAAAGACCTTATCTCCAAATAAGGTCACGCTTTGAGGTACTGGCGCTTAGGACTTCAACATATGAATTTTAGTGGGGATAGAATTCAAGCTGTAACAAAAGAAGAGATATTGGGGGACAGATGGCAGTTTGTGCCACAATGCCCAAATTATGATGACTCCCAGCTTAAGCTTGGATGATTGGCACAATCCATCTACCCCTGCCCAGGATTTTTGGGAGTTCACAGGGATGAATCAGCTCCATTTCTCTCTTTTGCTTTTCTTATCAAGCACCTCTAGCATAGACCCTCGGGCATAGCGTGTATGTGTGTGAATGTTTCACTTTGTTTCCAGGATTCCACGCTATTACTGCTACTTGCTATAAACAATAGCTAAGCTTGACTAAGGGCAACTTACATTCTAGATGCTATGTTAAACACATTGTATGCATTATTCCATTTGAATTTCACTTTATTAGGTGGGTGGTAGTTCCTTCCCCATTTTCAGAAAAACAAAACAAAACAAAAACAAAATGAAAAACCCTGAGATACAGAGAAATTACCCAAGGTCATGTGGCTGGTTAATGACAGAGATAGATTAGAACCCAAGTCTCCCCCACCTGTGACCACTGACCTATATTGCCTAAACAGCACTATACAGCAGCCTAGATGGGTTTCAGAATCAGATCACATCCCGGGAGCTGAGACTGTCCAACACCCTGCTTTCTGGAACCCACTGATCTTTGGCCAGGAAATAGGAATAAGGCCACTTAAAAGGGAATCTGATAATGTTTTCTATGTGCCAGGTCAGACTCATTTCAAGAACTTTGCATATATGAACTGACAACGACTCTGTAAATTCTGTGCTGACATTATAACCAATTACAGATGAGGAGTCAGAGACACAGAGAGGTGACACAGCTCGCCTAACATTATTACGTGGGTAGTAATTTGCCAAGCTGGGGTTTCAACTTTAGGTTAGCTCCATGTTTTTAACCATCATTACAAGTACAATTTGGAAGATGGGGACTAGAACACTCGCATACATAGGACGAGAAGAGCCAGAAATATGTTTTGAAAACCTCTTGGATTACACACATAAGAATATCAAAGCGCAAATAATAAGCTCTCTCTCTCTCTCACTTTGTGAACTATTTAAGCTATATTTGTTAAAAGTTGAATGCCAAAGAAAAATTCTTGGTACCCAGTGTTGTCCGAAAGAGAAACCAGGACCTAATGCTTTGTCCTCTGACTAACTCTCGTGCCCTGCTTGCTGTGCCTGTTTGCTTTGAGTAATCTGTTGTACGGCGTTAGGTAGTCACACCACCTCAAAATGCCTTTCCTTCTTCATTAGGGACATGAAGCGCAAAGACTGAGGCCACCAGTTCCAGACTCAGACCAGTGACTTTGCAACTGCTGTCTATGTGACCTTGTTTCCTCATCTTTAAAGTTGGGATAATACCCACGACACAAGGCTGTAGAGAGGATTAATAAGATAAAATATATAAATTGCTTGGATATAGCAGATTTTTTTTAATTTCAAAGAGACAGAGGGAGGGACAGTGGGAGGAAGGGAAGGGAAGAGAGAGAGAGAGAGAGAGAGAGAGAGAGAGAGAGAGCATTGATCGGTTGCCTCCCATACACTGGAATCTGGCGACCTTTCAGTGTACGGGACGATGCTCCAACCAACTGAATCACACTGGCCAAGGCAGCATATAGTAACTTCTTGATAGATATTATTATTGCAACTATTACAATATATAAAATTTAGTTTTGTCTTAGGAAATAGACCTTGCCTTCAGTAGACTTATTAACAGATATAAATTAGATAGTTTTCCAGATTCTCCCTCATTTACTAAATATTACTTGGGGAGCCCCTATGCACAAACACAAAACAACTTAAGGCAATTATGTTTCAGTTGGAACAACAAGAGTTGTACATACTTACCTATATTAAGAACTAGAAATATTTTAAGTGAGAAACCATCATGAAAATTCAAAAGAGGGAGAAACTGCTTTCACCTCCAAGAGTTGGGGCACAGAGTAGAGGAAGGACATTAGAGCTACACCTTAAAGCATGCCAATAATGAGTAATTTTTCTCTGCATAGCCAACAGACTAACATAATTACTTCTCTTCTATGGTATGCTTCATTACTTTGCACTGCTTTTTAAAAATTACATGTATATTAGACTGTAATTCCTGTTTCTGTCTCCTCCTGATTGTGCACTCTGGATGGCAGGGACTGTCTTATCACCGCTGAATTCTCCAGCAACCAATTAAAGGAATAACTGCAGTAACAAGAGAAATTACAGAAAAGCTGTTTGGGTTTTAGGGTTAGTCCAATGTTGAGTGTGGCTCTAGAACCTGATTGATTCTAACTTCAGGCTGTGCCTCTTAGCTCAGGCAAGTGACTTCTAGGATTGACAGATAAAAACAGGACACCCAGTTAAATTTGTATTTGAGATGAACAACAATACATTTTTGGTATGTGTGCCCCATGCAATCATTATGGCACACGTAAAACAAAATATTATCCGTTGTTTATCTGAAATTTCTTATTGAACTGGGCACCTGTGCATTTTACTTGCTAAATATGACATCCCTAGTGGGCCCTGGCCCCGTAGCTCAGTTGGTTAGAGTAGGGTCCCATAAGCCAAGGTTGCAGGTTCTATCCCCAGTCAGGGCACATACAAGAAGCAACCAATGAATGCATAAATAAGTGGAACAACAAAGCTCTATCTCTCTCTCCCTGTCCCTCGCTCTCTCAAATCAATAAATAAAATTTTTTAAAAAATGACAACCTTAGTGACTTCTCTCTTATCTGTTACTAGGAAGTGGGATAATCTTGCCCACATTAAACCCTTAATTCACCTTCCAAATCAGGATACTTTAGTAAGATACATATCAAACCTCCAGGACAAATGGGCCGGGTACAATCCAAATATGGTTACCCTTAGTAGATGGCTTTCTAAAGAGTGCAGAAAAAGTTCAGCAAAACTCTCAATGAAGTTGAAAACTTTTGAGAGATTTGCAAATTTGCCTTCAAAGTAACCACACAACGGTGCTTAAGCAACGCGGCAGCAGGCAGAAAAGGCTGGGCTGCAATTCTGCGCACGCGCACCCGAGCGCCCGCAGCCACACCAGGCCCCGCCCACCGGAGTCACGCGGAGGAGCGGCCTGGCCTCGTCACGTGACCCGGACCCCAGCTCGCCCAGGGATGGAGTCGGAAGAGGGGGCGCCGCTGTGGCGGCTGCAGAAGCTTCCAGCCGAGCGGGGCCCGCAGGTGAGGGGGGCGCGGGGCCGGGGCTGCGGGTCGGCCTGGCGGGCGGGTCAGGCCCGTCCACCCGAGACGCGTTCGCGGGCTGGGCTCGCGGCCCCGGGAAGGGGCGGGGTTTCGGGTGCCCGGCCCCCTGTTCCTCCGGGTAAGCTGTGGAGGCCGAGACTTGGGGCGCCACCTCCTCGCCGTGGCCGGGAGTTGCCCCTCGGGGGGGCTTTGCGCGCAGACTCCGTCGGGCCGGCCGCACCCTCACCCCGGTGGGGGAGGCCCGTTGCTCCCTGGGGAGGCCCGGGACCCAGTGACCCCGGGGGGCGCGGAGCTGCCACGTATCTGGGAAAGCTTACCTCGTGGACCGGTGGTTTGCACCTTCCCACCTAAGTTTCATTCATTCACTCATTCATTCATTCAACACACACCTCCCAAACGCTGCCTCCGCCCTAGGCACAGTGCTACGTGCCTGGGTTACCGTGGTGACCTGGAGAGGCATACCTGGGCCCCTCGGGGGAGCAGGGTAAAAACTGGTAAGTGCTGCCAGTAACGGGGCGACTGAATTCGGTAGCGTGTTCCAGGGGGGCCTTTCCCTAGACTCAGTCTAGAGGACAGGCAGGCTGGCAGCTCCAGCCTAAGCAGAAAGCCTCATTCATTTGTTCATCCAGCTTCTCCCGACGCCTGCCACGCGCCGAGTGCCCAGTGGTGACTGAGACCCAGTCTGTGCCCTGGGGGAGCTTGCTGTCTAGGCAGGAAACCTGGAGGTATCCAGTCCGGAGTTTGCGGGAGGGGTAGCGACCCAGGTTTGAAGGGGCAAGGGAAGGTTTTCAAAGCAGGAGCATCTGGATTTATTTCTAGGCTTAGCCCTGAAGGATGGGTAGCAACCAGACAGGCTAGAGGGGAGAGAGTGTTTCAGACAGAGGAATAGCAGCTACAAAGGCTAGAGGAGGAAGTCCCCACCGCCTCCCAGGGGGCTTTGAGGACCTGCTAGAAGCAGATGGGGGGTAGCGAAGGCAGGTGAGCAGGAGTCAGGTGGCTGCTCCTGTGTGTAGCCTTACTACGAAAGGCACTGGCATTTTGAAGTATTGCTTTGGGCAGCAGCAAAACTTGAGTGAGTTTGACAGATGAGAGAAATGTGGAGACAGTCAGTACGTATGACGGTGTTTTGACAGTGAACTGTGAAAGGAAGAAAGCCCAATGGTTGCTATAACAGGAAAATCTGACTGAGAAGTGGGGCTTCCCCCCCCGCCCCTTGAACTTTCAAGCAAAAAACGTAGCGCCCCAAGTCTTAGACCTGAGGAAATTTGCTGACCCTGAGAGAAAGCAATATATGCGATATGGAGCTTCAGCGTTAGCTCTGGGACTGTGGTTCTCATTGCCTACTCACCTCAGACCATGACTGACACTTGGTACTGTAATTAATAGGTTACTATGTTTACACCCACCATCTCCGTTCCCCGGCAGTTCAGGCCTGGTGAAGTCTTCCTTGAACACAACTTCTTAACTGGTCCTCTTGCCACTGGTCTCTCTCCTACTCTGAGCTCCTTCAGGGGAGACACTTGTTTTACATCTCCAATTCTTGAGAATTGTGTCTGGCTCAAGGTGGTTCTTAAATCGGTGTTTGTTGAGGAAAGTAATCAGTTAATGTACATTAAACTCAGCTTTATCATTGGGACAGTCATCTGGATACCAGTGATGGGCAGCTTTGCATACGTCCCTATTCTGCTCCATTCATTATGGGGGAAGGGTGGGCAT
Source organism: Cnephaeus nilssonii (assembly GCF_951640355.1). Taxonomy (NCBI): domain Eukaryota; kingdom Metazoa; phylum Chordata; class Mammalia; order Chiroptera; family Vespertilionidae; genus Cnephaeus; species Cnephaeus nilssonii. The sequence goes on from NC_137072.1 coordinate 88,964,638, forward strand.
GGGTGCTTAGCCTACGTAATGTGATAGAGGGGTGTGTGGTAAGTACCTTTTATAAGTTCCAAAGTTTGGCCTGCCTTTTGTCTCTGTTCCATTTTATAGTGGGGAAAGTGTGGTGGTGGTGGTGGGTGAATAGAAGGGATGAACTTACTTAATTCCTGCCAGGATAAACAACAACAACAAAATATTCTTAACCCTTTCCTTTGATTTTACAAATGAAGAAATGCATATGGCGCATTCGCCAGCTTTTGGAAGTGGGGTCACCAGTAGCTCATCTCTGTTCTGATATGTGTGGTGTTATAGAGAAGTTATTCCTTAAAATGGAGTTAATATGATCCAGGGGGAAAGAGTTGAAAGACTTGCTGCTAAAATGTATTTCCAAGCTGTTTGGCTTGAAATACTCTTTTTATAAGACATAAATAGCCCCCGAGGAAGAATACCATGTTAAGCATTTGCCTAGAATAGTGCAGGCATAGTAGGTACTCAGTTCATATATGTTAAAGGCATGGAACGTAGTAGTAGTAGTAGTAGTAGTAGTAGTAGTAACAACAGTGATGATGATGATGATGATGATAATGGCTGGCAATGTTTAAGTGCCTTGTATAAGCTAGCAATGTGGCAATCGATTTGCATGTATTCTTTTTTAATCCTTACAACATTACGAGGGTATGGATGTTGTCCTATTTTATACATGAGAAACAGAAGCACAGAACTTTTCAATAACTTGACAAAACTAGTTAAGTAGTACAACTAATATTCAGACTAGCCAGTTTCATTCCAAAATTTGCAGTCTTAATTACTGTGTTCAGTTATGTATGTGTTAGGATTTCCACTGCTGGTATTAAGGTAGGATAGAGAAAAAGGAATGTAAAAAAGGAACAGAAAGGTACTGAGGGCTTTCTTGGATGGACCAAAAGAAGTAAGTATGAATGTTGTGAAAAATGGAGGCAAGGGAAAATGTAGTTGTAGATCTACAGTAAAAGACTTTGCTCTAAGAGTTACACTTGTTGTTGTTGTAATTGGTATACATACAATGTCTAAGGAATCCCAAGATGAATCCTTTATACTCACCATCCTCCTTTCAGTAACATTGGAAAAACACCAGTGTAATCTTTTAGCTTCTGAACATGGACAAAATGATACTTTTTTGTGTGTGTTGTGTGAAGTTCTAACTTTTAATTAATAAAATAATGTTAAAAGTAGTTACTAGTACACTTCACCCTGGCTGGTGTGACTCAAGGTTGGCCCTCACCCTCACATGTTGGGATGCATGTGGGAAGCAACTAATCAATGTGTCTCTCACATAGGTATTTCTCTCTCTCTCTGTCTTTCTTTCTCTCTGCCCCCTTCCTCCCTCCCTTTCGCTCTCTAAAAATCAATGGAAAAGATATTTTCCGTGAAGATTAACAAAAGTAAATAAATAAATAGTTACATTTCAACCTCAGCTGCTCTTGCAGATGATATGAACTTCTTTCAACAAGAAAAGTTCATGTTTGCTGTAAGGGAGCTAAATCTGTTTTATAATTTTACTCATAATTACATTCATTTCGTTTTTACTCCCTAGCTTCTTCACAAAATAATTGATGGCATTTGTGGCCGAACTTATCCTCTCTACCAGGATTATCAAAGTGTTTGGGATTCCACAGAATGGATGCATGTTCTGGAAGATATTACCAAATTTTTCAAAGCTGTAGTGGGCAAAAAATTATCTGATGAAGAGGTAACTGTAGTCTAAATTCCTATATGTTATAATAGATAATAAATAGTGTTCAGATTTTTTATTAAGTTGGTCTGTAGGACACTATATAATATAAGGGCCATCATTGGTAAGTAGCTAACAAGAAAAACCTCATTATTGTAAGTAGAAAATCTCATTGTAGAAGTTCTGGGTTTTGTAGTTTTATTTAAAATGTTGTGAAACATTTAAATGTTATAGAAGAAAACTGAAAGTTAAGTAGCTGACACCTACATTCCCATTACCACAATTAAACAGTTGTTAACATTTCTGATATATTAATATAACTATACCAGCTTTTTTTGGTGGTCTCCAGATATAATCACTTTCATGCTCTTCATCAGTCAGCCCTTTTCCTTTACTTCTGTTTTGGAAAAATTTGTTAAAACCTAGTTTGCTGGTTATGTATTCTCATCTTATTCTTTTCATAGTGACAGAAGTATCTTTTTTTTCTCATTTAGTACCATTTTAAACGGTATGTGAAAGGAGAGTCGAACTATGTGTTTACATTTTAGATAGAGAGGTTCTTTCACTTATTTTATAACCATTTATTTTTATGTTCATAGATATCTCAGCAATTGAATCAGTTGAATTCATCTCATCAAGAAGCTATCATGAAATGCTTGAAAAGTAGAAAAGATGAAATTAAGCAGACTCTGTTAAATGAAATAGTTGATATTTCCTCTGCACAGCTACAGGATTTTGATTGGCAGTTAAAGGTGAGAATCTATTTATTTAGGAGTATGTTTTTATTTCTGTTTTTGAATAGGAAGAAATGTTTATTTTTTTTATAGTACGCATCTAAAATTTCATTTTGAGAATGCAGTGTCCCATAAAGATATCAAAGATCATTAAAATTATATCTTTTGTATTAACTTGACATCAGTATATTATAAATATCCAAACAAGGTGTAATAACTTTATAATGATAAATTTCATGAACTGGAGCTGTAAATCATTACGTTTCAAATAGTGGAGCTATCTATCTATCTATCTATCTATCTATCTATCTCTATATATATAAAGAGATAATATGCAAATTGTCCAGGAGGCTGTAACATCACAACCGCTCAGGAGGAGGCTGCGCACACAGGTGGGCAGGAGGGGACTGCGTGCGCAGTGAGGCAAGCCACGGATGGTGCAGGCCTGCAGCTGGCAGGCCCTCTTCTTTCTGGGCCTCTGCACGTGAGCTGCAGAGGAAACACCTTTTCTGACCGCTCATTGGCTAAGCTCCCAGTACACCACTCGCAATGCTCTTTGTAATTTGGGTAATAAGAATCTAAGGTGATCTAGGGTTTTTCCACCTCACTCCTGCAGGAAAAAACGAAGGTCCACTGCTGGAGGGGCTAAGAAATGTCATATCCTGCCCTAGCCGGTTTGGCTCAGTGGATAGAGCCTCGGCCTGCGGTCCGGGTTCAATTCTGGTCAAGGGCATGTACCTAGGTTGCAGGCCTCCCCCTGGCCGGTGGCCAGGTCAGGGCTCATGCATGAGGCAACCAATCGAAGTGTCCTTCTCACATTGATGTTTCTCTCTGTCTCTCCCTCTCTCTTCCACGCCCTTTAAAAATCAATGGAAACATATCCTCAGGTGAGGATAAAAAAAAAAAAAAAGAAAGAAAGAAGTGACATATTCTATGAAAGAGACATCTTGAAAATGCCTAAAGAAAGTTTGTCATTTTTTTGTGGTGAAGGGACTGGAGTCCGTGTTGATGAAAACACCTTGGTGGCTGCGGAGGCCGGCAGTGGCAGTAGCAGCGGGGTAATGGGGGTGGCGCCTTCCCCTGATCAGCCCAGTTGCCTCCCACAGAGGGAGGTCAGTAGGACATCCCCTGAGGGTTCCCAGACTGTGAGAGGGGGCAGGCTGGGCTGAGGGACAACCCCCCCTCCCCAGTGCACAAATTTTTGTGCACCGGACCTCTAGTATGTATATATTTAACATCTGTTTCAGGCTGGAATTTTCTAGACATTATAGTCTTCCCCAAATTGGTAAAGGTGTTTCTGTAATGTGTTATTAAAACAGCTTTAAAAACATTTTTCAAGGAGAGTCATAAAGAACAGTTTTCGTATTTTAGATCCATTGGATGCTACTTCTTCCATCCTTCCCTGTACTTGACAGTGAATAGGAGTACTTTTTTTTAATAAAATGTGTTGTTCATAAGCTCTGATCCATATTTAATATAGGCCTGTTTAATATCTATTAATTGCTGTTTCCTTCATTTTAACCAGCTTGCACTTTCCAGTGACAAGATTGCAACATTACAAATGCCACTTTTAAACCTTCATCTAGACGTAAAAGAAAATGGTGAAGTCAAACCATATTCTATCGAAATGAGTCAAGAAGAGCTACAGAACCTAATAAATTCCTTGGAAGCAGCTAATAAGGTGTTTGTTTTAATTTTGTTTTGTGGTCTAAAATGTTTAAGTTTTGATAGATACCAATAGAGCCATGTAAGAAAAAACTCATAGTTTGCTGTTAATATTTCTTTTCTTCCTGATATTTTATGTCAAGCACAGAAAATACTTTATGTTATGTATCTTTAGATTTAGACATTAACTTAATTATAACTTGTAATTTTAATTACTTTGGAGCATAATTTATCAAGTAGTTATTTTTAAAAGAATAATAGTGCTGTTCTAACAGCTAGATTTGTTTTGCTCCAGTGCACATTAATGATAAAAATTATTATTTTTTTTTACCTTGGGAATATGATATTAGTTAATTCTGAAGCGTTTTATGATTTAAAATAGCGTGATCTTGAAAAAAAGAGTGTCTTATTTAACTGGACAAATAACAGAAAATTGCTTTAACTACAGGAGACAAAAATATGCCTTATAGTTATGACAAAATCAGGTTGAGACAAGATAGAACTAATGAATGACAATGACTAAAAGCTTTACATTTACAAAGGAAGGGCTAAATAACAGTAACCATTCCCAGTGTTCAATTAATGAGAAAAATAATATTTAAATCGTAGAAACTGCTACTGTGAGGAAGATATAAAAATAATTATCTTTGTTATGTATGTTCCCTTCATTATTGCTCAGCATTTTCTCTAATGATCAATCTCAGTGACTAAAGTTAGTTTTTCTTACCAATCTTTTGCCACTGACCAATCTTCTTGTGTCTGTGTTTTTCTAAACCCTGGTATACTTCAGCTTCCCGTCATACGCTGCAGTTATTCAGCCATTTTGGTGCCTTGATGACTGGTCCACCTGCCCAGTCACCAAACTGGTACTGGCTTGCCTTTGAACGGGACTAAAGGTCTGATGGGATGTGTGGTAGAGCCTGGTATGAACGTGAAGTGATTCTGAACCATGGATCTGGCAGGCCTGTGCCATTAGTTACTGAGCAGTATATTTGTTTTCAGTTCTTGGGGCACTTCACAGACTGTAAAGCATCTCGTACAGCAGATGTTGGCATCGTTCTGATGTAAACTGATTCTCCCCTTTCCCCTTTGTTTTTAAGGTCATCCTGCAGTTCAAATAACTGGACATGATGAATACCAGCATCATCAGATTCCACTGTTACAACTGATATGACAGCAAATACTGTGTGCTCAGAAAACCTGCAATATGCTATTATGCTACTGTGAGAAAGCAGCCGTTTTGAGATGACAAAGATAAAAATTTATCAAGTTTCCTAAAGAACAGGAAATTATATGGTTGACAGGAAATGCATTAAAAAATAAAGATAAAAAGCAATAGTAGCAGTTTATATTTTCATAATGACTGTTCTGCTTCATTTATTAAATATTTGACAGATCTTTATAGATACCAAGTTTTACTGAATACTAAAAATAGGCTCTAAAGTAATGTTAACATACAAAGCACAAATAAATTTGAATCTTGCTAAAAGAAGTATGTGAATAGCAAAGATGTGTATTATGGATATATACAGTATATATATATATCTATGACTAATTTGTGATATTTTAAAAATAACTTTTAAAGACTATATAAGCTATATATAACTAAGGAGATTTCATATCTTACTCATATTTCAAAGGAAAGATTATAAAATGAAAAAATTCTTAGAGAAAGAAGCTCTTCAGATGAATTGGAAAATACTGTGTGTGTGGACAATTTTGAGTTTATGAATTCTATAAACTAAAATCTTATACTAGAACATAGGAAAAATGCAATAACACTGCTACTCTGGTATTTCTATGTCTGCTTGGAAGAGTATGAGCTGGTAAAAATATATGTCATTGTATAGTTTATATATTACTATTCAAATAGCTAAAATTATGTCCATTTTTTTTTATAAACTCTTAATATTGAATTTAACAGTTTTGGATGTTAACTTTGTTGGCACACAGATCATTTTTTAACTTCAGTTAAGTTTAAAGATAAGCATTCTGAACAAATAAAAACAATTTTATTTCAAATTACTTTCTACATAATGCAATAATACATAATTAATTGGTACCTGCTATTTGTAAGCTTTATAGCTCATTAGAGCATCAGGCTATTATCTGAGGTGTCCAGAGCAATTATTACTACTCTCATTATATATAGATGAGGATAGACTTAGAGAGGTTAATACATATCAGAGTGTAATCTAGATGGTGCTCTCAAAATGTATCTTAGACTTCTGCCACTCAGCTATTTATACGTTAACTAGAAGCCCAGTGCATGGATTAGTGCACCGGTGGGGTCCCTCGCCTGGCCTGCGGGTATCAGGCTGAAACTGGCTCTCTGATATCCCCCGAGGGGTCCCGGATTGCGAGAGGGCGGTTCTTGGGTGATGGTACCCTGGAATCAGGCTCCCTCCTCTCTGGTTCTAGGTGCATCACCTGAGAACCGCCACTGCCAAGTGACCGCAGCTCGGCAGCTCCTGCGTTGAGCGTCTTCCCCCTGGTGGTCAGTGTGCGTCATAGTTACTGGCTGGTCAGCCGGTCGCTTAGGCTTTTATATATATACTAGTAGACTAGGGGCCCGGTGCACAAAATTCTTGCACTGGTTGGGTCTCTAGTGGCCGCTGGCTGGCGCCTCCCTCCCTTCCCCTGGCTGGTCCCGCCCCCTGGTCGAACTCCTGGGTGAGGGGACAATTTGCATACTATGCTTTTATTATATAGATTATAGATGAGGAGTTGGTGCCAGAATGTTCATCAATATACTTTCTTAACTGGGAAATTTTGGTTAGGAAAAAATATATATCAGCTGAACTAAACAGTGTGCTTAGGAAGGTAGTTGATTGATCTTGTGCAGGTTCCTCATGTCATTTTTGAAGGTCCTTCTGTATTTCTACCCTCCATACAGCACTTCCTATCTGAGAAGGAAAAAAATCTTGGTCTACTTAGTACCACATTATCACTACATTAGCATATTGAAATCTGACTGATATACTATAAACTGCACATATACAATCTGACAAGTTTTGATATATGTACACCCGGGAGAGCATCACCTCAATCAAGGTGGTGAACATTAGTCACTCCTGAAAGTGTCCTATTCCTTTGTAATCCCGCTCCTGTGCCCTTCCCCCACCCAGAGAACTGCTGATCTGCTTCCTGCCATGAAAGATTCCAATTTGTTCACATTTTCAAGGGTTTAATGTAAGCAGAATCAAGCAGTTTATACTGTGTGTGATCGGCTCCTTTCAGCATTATTTTGAGCTCATCTATATTGTTGCATATAGCAATAGTTCACTCTTTACTGTCAAGTATTCTGCTGTAAAAGTCTACCCGGATTTGTTCATCCACCTATTAATGAATATTTTGGTTGTTCAAATTTTTTGGTATAACACACTGAATGCTGTGAAATTCTTGTACATGTCTTTATGTGGACACTAGAGGCCCAGTGCTTGAAATTCGTGCACGGGTAGGGTTCCTAGCGGCTGCCGGTTGCTGGCTGGGGCCTCCCTTCGCACCCGCCTTGGCCTGGCACCACCTGCTCCACCATCCCACCATGCTCACCTGCTCCACCATCCCACCATGGTCCTGCTCTCCTCGGGGGCCCATCATGTTCCACGCCGCCCCCTGGTGGTCAGCGCACATCTAACTCCTGGCTAGTTGAATTCCTGCCTGTGGGGACAATTTGCATATTAGCCTTTTATTATATAGGCTAAGCTTTCCTATGAATACTTAGGAACAAAATGATTGGACATGTGGTAGGTTTATATTTTCAAGAAGCTGCTAAACTATTTTCCAAAGTGATTTTACCATTTTACATTCCATACCAAAATCTATGAAAATTCCTCCTCCACATCCTTACCAACACTTGTCAGTCTTTTTAATTTCAGCTATTCTAATAGGTGTGTAGTGGTATCCCATTGTGGTTTTAATAAAACTAATGATATTGAGTGTCTTTTCATGTGCTTACTTGCCATCTGTATATCATTGTAAACGTTCACAGGTGGGTTTTTATGTGGACACAGGTTTTCAAATTGTTTAGATCTGTTGCCCATTTTTAAATTGGACTGTTTTCTTATTATTGAATTTTGGATGTTCTCTATGTAGCCTGGCTATAATCTTTATCATATGTATGTCTTGTAAGCATTTTTTTCCCAATCTGTAGCTTGTTCTTTTCTTTCTGTAAATAGACTATATTTGTTTAGAACAGTTTTAGATTTACAGAACAATTGAGCAGGTAAGTACAGATAGATCCCATATACCACACATGCATTTTCCCCAGATTATTAATGTGTAATATTAGTATTGTACATTTATTATAATTAATGACCTAATATAAGTATATTATTTTAAACTAAGTTCCATAGTTTATTCAGACTTCATACCTAATGTTCTTTTAATAATATGTTCCAGTGAGGTTGTTTTAAATATTTGTAGTACAGTTAAGTTTTTTTTATCATCGTCTATTACTTGCTGGGATCCGACTTCCTAAGTGATTTTTAAATTTGTGTACATTAAGCTTCACTCTTTGTGTTGAATAGTGCTGAGTTTTGACAAATGCCTAAGGTCATGTATCCTCTGCACAGAATAGTTCAATACCCTAAAAATCCTCTGTGCTTTACCTATTCACCCCTTTACACCCTCTGAACGCCAGACAACCAGCGATTTAAAAAAAAATGTTTATAATAGTTCTACCTTTTCCAAACAAAACACACACACACAAAACAAACCCCACCTAACATGAGCTCTACCTTAGCAAACATTTTAGTGTTCAGTGCAGTATAAACTCTGCACATCAATGTACAGCAGATCTCTCGACCGTTTTCATCTGTGTCACTGAAACTACGCATAGCACAGCAGCTCTCCAATCCCATTCCCTAGCCCCTGGCAACCACCTTCTGCGTTCTGCTCCATGAGTCTGTCCACTTTAGATACTACATATGAGCGGAATCATGCCGTATTTTTCCCTCTGTACGAGCTTATTTCACTTACCATACTGTCCTCAAGGTTCATTATGGTAAGTGATTTACCACAGCAGTTTAACAACAGTGTGCCACAAGAATTTTTAAAACACCTGACTGTTTAGTCACAGGCACTGATCTCTTTTAACTTAGATTGTCAAATAAAAAAATGACAACAGCCAACACAACAATAACCATGTCCTCTCCCCCTGGCCAGGCTGGCTGGACCCCACCCATGCACGAATTCATGCACCGGGCCTCATATATATATATATATATATATATATATATATATATATATATATATATATATATCCTACCTAATAAAAGAGTAATATGCAAATTGACCATACCTTCGCTACGCACAAGCCATGTCCACCAGCCAATCAGGGTGAGTATGCAAATTAACCCAACCAAGATGGTGGTTAATTTGCATACATACCTGGGTCTGGGGAACCTCCTCGGCACCTAGGTCACTCCCAGCCGGCCATCAGGCAGAGGCTTTAGGCGTGGGAAGGGGCTGAGCCTGCCATCAGAGGGACGGGGGTCCCCTTCCCAAGCCTATAGCCTGGGGCGGAGGCTTTAGGCCTGGGAAGGGCCAAGCCTTCGATCGGAGGTGCGGGGGTGGGCTGGGGGGGGAGGACCCCTTCCCAAGGATAAAGCCTGGGGCGGAGGCTTTAGGCTTGGGAAGGGGCCAAGCCTATTATCGGAGGTGCGGGGGGTGGGGAGGGACCCCTTCCCAAGCCTAAAACCTGGGGCGGAAGCTTTAGGCTTGGGGAGGTGCTGGGGGAGACTTTAGGCTTGGGAAGGGGCTGAGCCTGCGATCGGAGGTGAGGGGGTGGCCGAACCCCTTCCCAAGCCTAAACCTGGGGAGGAGGCTTTTGGCTTGGGAAGGGGCTGAGCTTGGAATCAGAGGGAAGGGGAAAAAATCAATGGAAAGATATCCTCAGGTGAGGATAAAAAGAAAAATAAAGAAATGTCATATTCTATGAAAGACACATCTTGAAAATGCTTAAAGAAAGTTGTTATTTTTTCATGGTGAAGGGACTGGGGTCTGTGTTGATGAAAATACCTGGGCGGCTGCAGTGACTGGCAGTGGCTGCAGCAGAGGGGTGATGGGGTGGGTGCCTTACCCTGATCAGCCCGGTCGCCTCAAGCAAAGGGAGGCCAGACTGTGGCTTAGGTCTGCTCCCAATGGAGAGTGGGCTTAAGCCATCCATAGGACATCCCCTGATGGCTCCTAGTATGTGACAGGGGGCAGGCTGGGCTGAGGGACCCCTCCCCAGTGCACGAATTTCATGCACCGGGCCCCTAATACACACACACGCGCGCACACACACACACACACACACACACACACACACACTGAGTGGCAGCCCAAGACCCCTTGGGGAATGTCCACCTGCTGGCTTAGGCCCGCTGGCAGTCAGACATCCCTCTCGCAGTCCGGGAGCCCTCAGGGAGCAGGCCTAAGCCATTAGTCAGACATCCTTAGCGCTGCCACGGAAGCGGGAGAGGCTCCTGCCACTGCTGCTGCGCTGGCCAGCCATGAGCCAGCTTCTGGCTGAGCAATGCTCCTCCTGTGGAAGTGCAGTGACCACCAGGGGGCAGCTCCTGCATTCAGCGTCTGCCCCCTGGTGGTCAGGGCGTGTTAGAGTGACCGGTTTTTCCCAGTTGTTCCGCCATTAGGGTCAATTGGCATATTACTCTTTTATTGTATAGGATAGTTATCTTTTTAAGTCAAAGTGGTACAGAAATAAGTCCTGAAATTGAGGGAAAAGTGTTGGTGTTTCCCCGCCAATTGTTGGATAATACTGCAAAGAATTTCTTCCAAATGTAAGGGTTTTGCTTTGTATTTTTGCCATAAAAGCTCTACAATGATAGAGTCAGAATTTTAAACATTTTAAATATTGTACAAATATGTCTGAAGTTGTGCATGTTTTTACAATAGTACGAAGTAAACTTTTTACAGGTAGGCATTTTGAATAAAAAAATCTTTTATTTGTCTTAGGAATAAACAAGCGAACATAAACAGTACATATTTACAGCAGTAAACTACACTTCAGAAGCTGCACAACGGCTTTTGGAGGAATAGCTGATGGTTTTTCACACCAGCCTTCAAATGTGTTTTCTTTAATCCGCTGCAACGTTTAAAATCTTAGAGTCCAACGTAAAGAAAACAGCAACTTAGTTTATAGCAAAGCCACATCATTAACACAACTACTGAGTGAACTACAGTCCTGTGACTGCTAGGGTATCTGTGAGTCCTGAAATTGAGGGCACAAGTGTGTCTTGTGCCCTTACCTGATTGCATGTAAGTTGGTTTTGCATTGTACAAGAATACACGATTACTCAATGAATGATTACGAATAGAAAAAAAGGCCATGAAGGGTAAAGGGGGCAGGAATCAGAGGATGCCGAACAGTTTCTTATTCACTGATTCACTGCTTAGAAGAAAAATTTGTTTCTTCTTTCATGTGTATAGATCACAGTCTACAGGCTTCATGGATCTTGCCCACAGATAGTTTTTGAGATAGCAAAGGCATAACGTCACATATTTTAAGCACACAACAAGGAATGACTGAAACAGCTAGAATATTTTAATCAAATCCTTAACAGAAAGGAGACACTCAAGCACACTTTAGGAAAGTTTGCTTCCAAATGTAAAAAGCAACTACAGAAAATCATACAAGTTTCACTAGACAGAGCCGCAGTTTCAGTCAGAAAATGCTCATCGATGAATACAAAATAGAAACTTGAATTATAAAAGTAAGGAGTCTACCCTTCTTTTCTTGACATTTGTTAAACCTGTCTCATTTTATTAAAATTTCTCTAGGTTTCCAGAAATACTCGTTCTTGCCATTTAGCTTTATTTGGGGTCTGGTAGATATACAAAAGTATCTGTTTATATAAGAAAGCAAATACTTTTATGTCAAAAGAGCAAAAGAACATTAAAATATTGTGATTTACGTTTCTTTGCAATGAAAGGAGTTCTGCCTGCTGACAAATAAAAGAGGAAGAGAACTGATACCAATCCGATAGGGACGAGCTAAGTCATGTTTGGTAGGAGGGTGTCTAGACAATTTGGCAAATTGACTAGTGGAGTTTTGAAGTCACGAGGAATCAAACGACTAACATTTTCTAACCTATTTGGTGAGTTTAGCCTAACGGAATCGGAGAGGCAACGGACGTTGTGAAATAATTTCTCTCTGTATGCCGGTACAGGTAGCCCCTGCTTCGGAGAGCCCAGCTGTTCAGGACAGGGTGCCATGAACGAAACTAGCAGGAGTCTGATTTGGAAAGGTTAGCTGACTTTTGGATTTTCCATGACACTGCAGCGAGTTAGAATAATTTTTGGATTGGATCAAGGTTTAGGTGAGGTGGTAGCCAAAGAGGTGTTCCATTGCTGGCAGGATAATAATCTTCTCATTCTTGAGCCTAACGAATCCTGCTTTCCCAAACCTCCAGAATCACCATGCAAAGACCTTTGCCAGGTCTCCCCAGATCAAGGAGTGAAATAACTATTCAGGCACGATGGAAAGCCAAGGGAATTCTGCAAGCAAGCCACCCTAACCCAGCAGATGCACTGCTCTCAGAAACAGTGTTATTTGTGTCTATACAATATTAAACTTTCCGAGTTACATTTCCACTGACCTTTCAAATAACATGTCAACATCATTTCACACTAGTCATTAGGTTCCGATCACAATGGCATCAAAGGCCGCCTGGCGGTCAAAAAGCTTATTTAAAGACGCCAAACAGTTTTTGCTCCTTGTAAACGTTTATATCATTGGGGATTTCCAGAAACTTCCTGCAACCTAATGACTTTGTAGTAATGCCACGTGGTAGTTTTATCGAGAGGGTTCGTGGTCCTCTCTACACGGAGGAGTAGAGCAACGCGGTCAATGAATATATGCCTACCTGGTCACAAGAGTTCCTTACTTAGAAGCATAGTGGGTGTTCTGAACGGGAAATGTCACTTGGACATGTAATTCTGTTTCTATGACACTGCAGTAAGTTAGAATAATCAAGGGGATTCCTTAAAAAAAAATGTCTTGGGGCACTGTTGCAAAATATAAAGTATTTCAAGCTTTATCCAATGAGTATTTTTAAAAGATGTAGGAAACAGATTAATGTGAGTTCATTAGCTTAAAAAAAAGAAAAGAAATTCGGTGTATTTGGGGGAATATTACGTAGAAAAATATGTTATCTAGTGAAAGTGGGGTGGCTGGTTGCCACTCTGAGGTAAGGCTTGCAAATGATATATTTCCTATGCTAACGTGTAAATAATAGAGCAGAGCAGGAAAGTCAACTACTGAAAGGGGGAGAAAATGTATTTTACCATACATCTATCTATGCAGTCTTGAGGGACAGTGATGAAGGTCAAGAACTGCCCATTCCTCTAGATAGTTCTAAACTCCTGTTTATTTCTTGGCAGGAATGAAATTGGGCGTGCAATGCTCTCTGTAAGTATTATCTGAATTCTCAAGTTTCCCAACTATGCAGTGTAGCCCCAGCGTGGAGCACCAACAGCCCCACAGAACCTAGATTTAAAAGGCGTGTAAGAAGGCAAACATGGGGAAATGAGGAAAACTGAATTTTAAATAAAGATTCTCCTTTTTCCATAAAGGGAAAGCAGTAGTTATCGGCACAGAATGTTCCATTCTGCCAGAACTGGTAGAATCTAGAAGGGTGGTATTAGGATTCCGTCTGTTTAGTCATAAGCGATGGGAAAATCATCTCAGTGACCACTGTGCACAGACCCCAGCCTGGGTTCAGTGTAACTTTGCCTGCAGTTTTTAAACTCACTTAGAGATTTGTGGACATGCCAGTAGGCTCTCTAGAGCTCAAATAACATGGGGGGAGTGTGGAGGAAGCACCTGCCTCACAGGGTAGTAACTGTAATGCTGAAGTACTGCCCCTTAGAGACATGTTTCTCTGTGGCTGCAATCACCAAGGCAGTTTAATCAGCATTAACAGACCTTCTACCATGTGAAGAATAATAGATGCTTTGGGCAATGCAACGGAATGAGAAAACGGGGCATTTACCCTTAAGGATCTTATACTTTATTTAGGGAGGCAGAGCATCTATTTGCAATAGTTCTGGGAAATGCACAAATGGAATACCTATTATTAGGACAAAATGGTCATAAGAATTGAGGGAGGACTAGCAGGAGAGTGAACAGAATGTGGGAAGGTTGCTCCTGGTTGGCTTTTGGATGATGTTGGCCTGATTTATAATCCTGTTGGGAAGGAGAGAGGGAGAGGGAAGCCTGGGTAATGGGGATACAATGTAAAGCTTCAAGCATAGCAACAAGAACCTCTTGGGATGTGTGGCCACGGCAGTGGGAGGGTAGGGAAAACCTGAAGATTAGCTTGCTGGGTGCTGAGAAGGGGAACAAGGAGAAAGAAGGTGCCCATTAGTGGTGGAGAAGTCAGGTCAGACTTCACAAATGATTCCATAGGGAGCCAAGACATACATTTTCTCCAAGGTGTTAACATTAAGTTATTAATATTTCTCAGACCCTCCAGGAATGGGAATTATGAGAGCTGATTATTAGTGTGACTATATAACTTACCATGTAAATGGACAATTTGGGAGTGAAAGGTGGTTCTATTGATAATTACGCACCCCTGGGACTGTCTGACTGTCTTAGGAAAGCTGGGTCATACGTTCCCTAACAATGTTAAGCAAAAAGAACCAGGGCACAATTTAGGCTATTCAGTTGCTGTGAAAATGATTCCTTCTGTGCTTTCCTTCAAGAGAAGAATGAAGGGCTTTGGTGTGAGGGCTGGGGGAAGAGTAGAGGAGAAGGATAAAAGGAGAACTAGACAGTGTACTGGGCATACACAGAATCTAGCTGTTGGGAGTGGAAAATTTTCTCTTTCCTCCCACTCTCCACTCACTTTTAAACTAATCAAGACCGGGATCATCAAGGCAAGAAGAACATAAGCCAGCGACAGGGTCCAGGAACGGGGAGCAACATTGAAGGGGTTTGCAACAGCATTTCTGCTCCGATGTTACTCAGAAGTTGGCTTTTCCACTCACGAGGGGTATTTCTTGGCGTTTCCCAACTGAGTGACATCCTCTGGAGACCTGAAAGTAGAGACCACCCTGATTTATCTTACCTGAGGGCCTCTGATGCTCTTAAAGGGAAATTCCATTACCAAAATCATAAAATAATTTTTTTTTGCCAGTTGCCTGCCAACTTAACTTTATGTTCTATATATTTTTAAAAGGAACATAGAAAAGTATTAAATTCAATTCACTTGACACCTGATGGCTTCCTCCCAAAGACACGCAACAAGGAACGTTATTAACTTTGTGGGGCTAGGTTAGCAGAGGCCATGGTCCTCCTAGGCATTTCTGGGACTCTCCTAAACAAATGAAAACAACTCCCTTTGAAATTTAGTTCTGGAAGGGAGGTTGGAGCTCATCTGGTGGCATGTCCGAAGTCACACAGTTGGGCAGTGGTAGAGACAGCAAAAGGCCGGGTCACACAGTCTGAACTCCAAGGTGTTGTGTATCCCACTATAATTTCCCTCTGCCGACCACGCAGCTCATTTATTTATGGTTAACTTTTAACGTTAGGTTGCACATTGCTAAGTATAACGTTTAGAGAACTCGCTGTTTTCTAAGTATAGAAATGCTATCTAGAGGAAAAAGAGGTTCTACACATTTTATAGGGGAAACTTAGTTTGCATTATGACCTGTCCAATTACTAACTATATTTAATGTCTGCTAGAAGGTCAAGGCAGAGTAGGTAGGGTGAATCACAGGGGTGAAAATCTGTAATAGGAATAAGATGCAGAAAGGGTAAAATGGGTCAAGTTCCTGGAGGGTAGTTTGTAACTAGTCGTGTGCTACGTGAATGATAAGCTATCCTGGGAGGAATAATAGATTTTTAAAGGGTGTACAATTAATATAGCTGAAGGAGGGTATGAGTAACGGAGTTTGAAGAAAAAGAATTGATCCTGCATGAATTCACCGTATTACAGCTATAACGTAAAGAGATGGTATTACCATCCAACATTGGTGTAGATACACATTTTCCTAGGCTTCCGCTGATGATTTTTATTTCCACTTTAGTTTGAATTACACTGGGAGAGAGAAGGTTTATGTAAACATATATACTCTTCACGTCAAGGCTGAAAAGCAGAAAAAACGAACCCCAGGCAGTTCAGCAGAGGCCATGTGAGCACACAAGCGGCCTCCCCAGGCCCCTTAAAGGCGACAGGAGAAGGAATGTGGGGAAGTTATTAAAATTTATTATTATTTTTGGTGTGGATTCAACTGAAGATGTGCAGTATAAGTCCACAGAAGCTGAAGCTTTCAGCCATTCATGGGCACAATAGCTTTTGAGGTTTGAAATGAGAAAGAGGAAACATACATGAATCAGTTTCATTGGGTTAAGGCATGAGGGTTGGGGTTCTGTGGCGCTGGGAAGGGATGAACACAAGAGAGGTAATCTATTTCACACAGCCACACCTGCAAAACGCACACACACATCGTATTTTAATACTCTGCACTTATAAAAGTTATACTGGAAAATGTCCCCCCTCCCCCATTTCTCTTCAAAAGGAAGCCCAGGGAGACTAGGGGCCAGAGAGCAGCACTGGTTGCGCCTATTTGTCCTCTGGCTTCCCCTGGGGCTGCTTTAAGCTAGTGAATCTGTGACCCTGTATACCTAAGGCAAATGCACCAAGTTATTTGGCCTCTCTTTTAATGATTTTTATATTTATTTTTTTATTGTATTTGTTTACAATTTATTATGGTGCTTTTATACAAAATGAGTAAAGAAAAGAGTTATCCTCAGCGTTTTTAGCTTTGAGAGCTAATAGGAGGTGTACCCTGCCATTGCCAGAGTGGCTCATCAAAACACTTACTATTTTCCCCTCTTGTATTGTTTATTTGGCCTGCCTTAGTAGACAGAAATTCAGATAAGTTGAAAGGTTGAAGTGGATGAGTGAGGAGGGGGAAAAAGACTTTTTCATCTTTTTCCTTCTTGCCCATGCCTGTTAGTGATTTATGTTTATTCATTTATTTTTCTATTGTCTGCAGAAAAAGTGCAGGCAGAGTTGTTCAATGGAATGGAGTTCTTTTCCCAGCTGGCTCAGAACTACCACACCGACGTTTCCCACACTTATTTCCTACTGAAGCCTTTGTGGTGAGTGCTGGTTGCTCCAGGATGTGCAAGGTGAGTAGGGGCCAATCAGGGACGGCTGTGAGCCCCTGGATGTACCAAGGACTCTTTGATTAGGAAAAACAAAACAGGCGTTAGACATCTTGAGTTCCAATAAGGAAATTCTTGCTCCTGGAGAAGTAAAAGCTAACTCCAAACTCTTTCCCATACCCTACCAGGACCTTAGTATGTTCTGGTTTGCAACGCTCCTATTAAAAAGCATTCCCTTTCAAATGTTTGCTTTTGAGTTGTAACCTCTAACAATTAATTTTCTGCCAGTATCATTGATTTCAGTTAACTAGAAAAAGCACGTTTAAAGTAAAAAGCACATTGTATTTTGAATGTAGAAATTGATTAGTTCGAACAGGATATTTTTCTTATTCAACTGATGGTAGCTCCTCATTGGCACATCTTGGAACCAAAATGTCTCACAGTGATGGCTCCCTGCACCCGTCTGGCACTTAAAATGCTGGCACAAAAAGCCCTGTCTTGCCAAGTTCTGACCTCTGAGAAAGACATTGGACTCTCTAAAACATTCCTAAGAAAAATACCAATCTATGTCCCTGCTTGCTTGGATATTGTGAACTTCTGTGGACACTACCACCCTCTCTGGGACTGCCAGTTTGCATGGAAACACATCTATGGCATCACATCCCACCATTCTGAATGTCTTTTTCAAGAATATCAGGACTGGGGAGAAATGCATTTGAGAGTACTTAGTTATCAAATTCTCTTTTAAGTTTAATTAGCACACATCAAACATATCTTGGGCCTCCCCAGTTGTAAAACATCTGTTTTCATTCCCAAGATTTCTCTTTACCTTTAAAGATAGTGACACGGTTCCCTCTGGGTCTCTCAGAAATGAGCCAGCCAGCTTGCGTTACCAATGTCATTTGCTATCTCTTCCTTTTCTCCTTCCCATCGTTTGGACAGTCGACTGTTGACCCTGATGAAATCCATCCATCCGCTTCTAGACTTATTAGAAGTTCTGGGAAACATCGTGGAAGGGGAAAAAGTTCCAAGGTGAAGCATTGGTGCCAAGGAAGCTTCGGATCACCTGTGGGTTTTGATCATCTCTTCCACTCCTTACCCCCTGAAGAGCACAGGTAATTCGGTATCGGAATATATAAACAGCCGCGAGTGACTCAGAAACACGTCCCCTTTGCAGGAGGAGCGGCTGGCTACAGGCTCTGTCTCTGCGGGTGCGCTGTCCCCGAGCCCCGCAGGCAGCGACTGTCCCTCCCGGCGGGACAGTGGTCACAGACACCTGGCAGAGTTACACACGTGCACACGGAACATGGCGGCGAGAGAGCAAGGGCTAAAAAGCTTCTGGTTTGGACCCACATCACTAGTCATTTCACTTCATGGAGGAAAGCGAGTGCCTTAGAAGCTGACGGTATTTACAATGCTCAGCGGTTTCAGGTGCCCGCCCAAAGCCGAGGACCGCCACGCAGCAGGGACAGTTCAGTGGACTATGTACAGAATTTACAGGGAAGTTTACAGAAGAGTCTACATCCCATGACCAAGTGGACCTTGTTGTTTACTTGTTTGCGTTCAGAAAAACCGAGATCGTTTTGTGTGTCCTCCGCATCCCAGTAACTGCTAACGGAACCAACATGAACAAACGCTGGCACGTTGCCTTTTGCTTCCCTCTGGGATACACGATTACACTTTGATTAGAAAAAAATAAAATAAAAATGTGGCATTATCACCCTTTGGTAAGATACTATTCAAAATGGTCTGTGTAAGAAATCTTGGAGATAGTTTCCTTCTAGCATTATAAATTGTACCTTGTTTTTTTGTTGAACTTGGCAAATTTTAATTGCGCTCTTTTTGAAATGAATATTTATAAAGTAGTCATTGATTTTTTTTTTTTAGAAAGATGGAATTTAGTCAACATTTCTGTAGATTGTACAAACTGTTTGTTTAAGGAAAGCCTACACTTGGAATCCCTAAAGCAAACTTTATTCTCTGCACCACATTTTTCTCTTGGCACTTTCAAACTCTTTCACTGATTGTAATGCACAGTAAGATGGTTTGTATGAAAACACGTATCATTTAATCAGCAGAATGACCGCCCAGTCTGCTGCTTCTATTTGGCAACGTAGAGAATGGAGGCGACAGCCTCCAGCAATTCAAGCCAAACACATCTGTACCTGGGTCTTTGCTTCACGAAGCTGGTAAGGGTAACACACGTCACCCCTGATATTTTCAGCCAAACGACGTGAGTGGTAGGGATGGATGTGCAGTCATCACTGTCAAGTGAAAGGTGGGATGCGTGCGGGGTTTCACAGGTTACATTGACGACACAATATATGTCACCGTTTATGGATTGTGAACATGGGGGTCCCCTGGACGTGACTGTAGCATAAGAGAGTCCATACAATTTTCAGCCTCGCTGCCACTTCCGTCGTGAAGGAGATTATGGCTATTTTCATGGCAAGAAGAAAATAACCGAATAATAGTTGAACCCCTGTTTCAGGCCTTGGTCTGAACCTTTCAGGAGCAGGATCGGTGTGAGGGCACTTGAGAATGTCTAACAACTTCCGTGTTTTCGGTCTATCACTTTGGGCAAAACCAGGGGGAGAGGCAGAGAAGGAAGAGTGTGTTTCCAAGCATCGTTCAGCCTGGAGGAAGAGTGGGAGGGGCCCAACTGGGAGGGGAGGGTTCAGCTGGGAGGCGTCCAGAAGAAAGAAGTCGGAAAAGAGGTCATTAAACAGAAATATGGCAGCTTCTCCATTTTGGGGGGGGGCTGCCACGGCCTCGAAAATCAGAGCTACTGAACAGGACTTGCATGATGGTGGCTGGGACCCCTTACCACCAGGAGGGCCATACAGTGACACCATTTCACGCCTGATAGAATATTCAGGCTTACGAATTTTACATTTTACAAAGGTTAATATATAAGAATTCAAAATGTTCTTTTTTTTTTTTTTCCTGTTAGAGATACATTTTAAGCTACCAGCATAAAATTCTTTAGACTTTTAAGGCAAGATAAAAAAATAAGAAAAATATAAATTACCTCAATCTTTTCCAAGAAGAATGATCTAAACAGATAAAGAAACATTGTTTTGTTAAGGAACATGGATTATGGATACTTCCTTTCTGATTTAGCATTTCATCTCTAAAAACTTTTGAAGAGCTTTGACATCAGAATGATTTATTCCTGTTAGGCATTAGCCAAAAGTCTCCCTTTCTGTGTTTAAAACAGATGGCTACACAGTGGTTCCTGGGTGGTTGTTGGAAATATTAACCTCACAGTCATTTGGGGGATTTTTACAATGGCAGAGCATCTCACCTGCCAAGGAACTAATTAGTTTCAAAATGGATCACTTATCCCCAGAAGCTAAACATTTCCTTGACCAGGGGATTGTGATTATACAATTAAAACCTGAATGAAAATTTGGTCCCCATACCCTATTAATTTCTTATGAAACCATTGAGATAATTTTCCCAGTTAAAGCAGAGTTTTCACATTTTTACTAGTGTATATTAACTATAGCCATAACCATTCATTTATTCTGGGGTTCTCTTTTCCTCTTGCTTTCTAGAAGAATATCTTACAACTCTCTCCTTGGGCTCATCAGTAGGAATTCAGCATTATCTTTCAATGCAGACTATAATTTCTAACAGCTGATGCTATTGTAAACATGGACCCGCATCACAGCCTTAGGGAGAAAGCCAGGTCTTCAAGGGAGGCAATCATCCTATTATTTCCTCAACCCTTATTTTACACCCAAGGAGTAGGTCCCAAATGCCTCCATAATTGATTGGTAAACTCAGGGTTTCACACCACCTTGCAGATCAACATATAGAATTCTTTGATGCTCAGCTAAAGAAAAGAAAAAAAAAAAGCAATGGGTCTTTAATGACATAAAATGATATGAATCTCATCTGCAGCTGGTTAGACATATTTAGAATCATGTGTTGGGCTACTGAGAGACACCCCTTCTATGAGGACCATGACCAAAGTAATCTATGAACAGAGATAAGGCAGAGCAGTGATGACAGTGATTAATGGGTGTAGCGAGGGTCTGGTGTACATGTTGGAAGGCCCAGTGGGTTTGTCGTTGTTATCTGCGGTTTTGCCCTTTTGAAGGTTTCCTTTAAAATAGAAATCTGGCCTCAGAGAAGTACGACACAAAAATGGGTGCAACGTGCATTTCCTGTGCGATTCCAATGTGCAACCGTTTCATATTTTGGAATGCAGCGCTCAGAGAGCAGAGCCATAAGGTGCCAGTTGATGCTGGTGCAACTAGCCTATCGCCATTAGAAACTGCTCTCTGGAAGGCTAAGAAATATGTACTATTTGATTTAAGATTTGGCAGTTCAGGTAACTGCCCAGGCACCCTTTTCACAGCAGATAAGTCTCGCCTTCTTCATGGAAAGAGCAATGATCCCCATCTTTGAAGCCCTCTTCTCCCATCCCCCTTCCTCTCACTCTCTCTGGAGCAGGAACCAGGGAAATGTGATGGCATGGCTTCATGTCAGCGTCAAGTGATTCCAGGCTAATGAATGAGTTCAGGGCTGTTCATTTGAAATAGTTAAAAAAAAAAAAAAGTCATTAACCCCCAAACTCCTCATTCTCAAGAAGAAAGGAAAAATGTTCTCAATGGTTACCAGGTTGGATTCTAATGTTAATCTTAAATCAGCCTGGAAGTCTGAGAAAGAAGCATTTTTTTCAGAATGTCCGGCTCAATGGTGAGGTGAAACTGGCAAGATTGGGTTTGCATGACCTCCACCAGTGCTGGCCAATCCTCCCTCCTCTTCCACGGAGCTGAGAACCCTTCTACGTGAGAATTAGGGGTGGGAGGAGTCTTTCTCTTCCAGGCTCCTCTTGGTTTCCTTCCTGGAAATCTGTAACTGGTCAATGGCTTTGTTTTTTTTTTTCTTCTGAGATCCTGGAAATTGTGTTGTTGTTTTTGGCAGTATGAGACTGTTACAGTTTACCAGGAAGCAGCTTGCACAGAGAACTAGGCCCTCTTTTCATTCTTATTTTAAAAAGGATAAAATCAGGGCAACTAGGAAGGACTGCTCCAGAGCTGCCTACCTAACTTCTCTCTTCGTGTGTGTTTGTAAACATGGCAATTACCGAGCTCCAAAGAGCTGATAACCTGGACCACAGTAGCCTGGAAAAAAATAGTGTTGTTTGTTTTCCTTTTTTGAAGTAAACATGGTGCAGTAATAAAATTGATATGCAAGACCTAAAACCAATTAGATGGCTGAATCTCTTACCTCAAAAACACAGCAGTCTCGCTGCTGGGGACCTGTGGGGTGAAAACTCAAAAGAGGAAAGCAGTCGTTTCCGAACCCTTAGGACAGACCTTAGTGTACATAGTAAAGCCAATACACGACGTTGAAAAGGGAAAAGGTGATGGGGAAAAACATTCGGGACCACTTGTCTATGGAATTCACATCAGTCAAGTCGGGGATCTTGACTTTGAGCTGCGAGGCGCGCCTGCGGATGCGCCCCTTGCCGTGCGCGCCGTGGCGGTCCAGCGGGTGCCCGTAGGCCTCGCGGGTGGCCCGGGGCTTGCGGTAGTGGATGCTGGCGCTGTCGTAAGAGTACATGGTGGTGTTGGGGTCGCTCATGCCCGTGAGCACTTCCGAGCCGCTCGTCTCGTTCCTGATTTCCAGGGTGCTGAGGATAATGTTGCCGTGGGTGTCGACCTGGCGGAGAAAGAACACGCTCAGGCACAACTGCTGGAATGTTAGCCTGTTTTCATTAACCGACACCACATGGGGTTCATTTAACACGGTCCACTAGGCATCTTGCTCGGCGTGCGCGTGCCTCCTGGATCTGGAGACTATCTGCCTGTCTGTCTGTCTGTCTGTGTCTGTCTGTCTATCTATCTATCTACCTATCTATCTATCTATCTATCTATCTATCTATCTATCTATCATCTATCTGTCTGTCTATCTATCAATCTATCTATCATCATCTACCTGTCATCTACCCATCTAACATTATTTTCATCCATCC
Source organism: Cnephaeus nilssonii (assembly GCF_951640355.1). NCBI lineage: Eukaryota > Metazoa > Chordata > Mammalia > Chiroptera > Vespertilionidae > Cnephaeus > Cnephaeus nilssonii. The sequence continues at coordinate 88,987,851 of NC_137072.1, forward strand.
ATCCATCCATCCATCCATCCATCCATCCATCCATCCATTGATCTCTACCCACAAAACACATGTATGTATGTATATATGCATAAACTATATATTTATACTTGTATTTATATAATATTTTTGTTGTCAATAACTACCACTTATTAAATCCATGGAGGTACATACAGGGTGTCCCAAAAAATGTATACATACTTTAACAGCTGATAGCTAAATTTTGAAAATAAGATGTATTTTAATAAACACTACCTTTACGATTATTCAAAGTGTGTGTATACATTTTTGGGGAACAGCCATATATACATATATTGTTTGTCTATATGTATGTATATACACATATTTTTGTTGTTATTGTTACAAAGATGGCACTTAGAAACTTTTAAAACTAGAAACAGGAAACAAAAAATAAAAAGTAAATATCCATTTATCACTTCAGAGTCCATTATTTTTAACATCCTGCTAGCCTCCCACTCTTTTTTTTCTGTTCATATATATTTACACACACAGGTTCTCTGGGTGTATTTTGCTTTGCAACCACTTTTGTCAGTTAGCAATATAACCTGGTAATCTTTCCATGTTAATAAGTATTCCTGTGATATCATTTATTAATAGCTGATGTGGATAAATTATAATTGAATTAATATATTGTTAGATGTCAAGGCTTGTTTTACTTTTGTAGTGTCATGTAAACAAGCCTTCAAGGAACATATTTAAGCTAAATCTTTGTGCAAGTCCATAATTATTTCCTCTGGCTAAAGCCATGATACTTAACCTTGAGACCTCCTGACTACAGGCGAACCTTGGAGGGGCTCACATATACAGGAAAGCCTGGGATTTCACTGCATAGACATGGAGTAGGGGACCCTCTCCTTCCTTCCGGCAGTGCAGTGCTTATCAACCACAACTATTGTTTTTAAATTCTGAGGACACATGGTCCTGGGAAGAGAGTAGTGAACAAAACAGGCAAGTCCTTGAACTGTGGGTACTTACATTCTGAGGGAGAAAAATATTACCACATGGGAAACAGTATGGAGGTTCCTCAGAAAATTAAAAATAGAACTACCATATGAGCCAGCAATTTCACTTATGGGTATTTAGCTGAAGAAAAAGAAAACACTAACTCAAAAAGGAATCCGTACCCAATGTTCATTTCAACAGTATCTATAATAATAAAAGTGTAATATGCTAATTAGACTGGACGTCCTTCCGGGGCTGCTGCTGCGAGGGCCAGGGTGGCGGCCAGGGCTGCTGCTGCAAGGGCCAGGCAGTGGCCGGGGCAGCAGTCTGGGCTGCCGCCTCAGCCCTCAGAACCCCTTGCGTGAATTTTGTGCATCAGGCCTCTAGTTTACTATAATAACCTGTGTCCATGGATGGATGGATGAATAAATAAATTATCCTATATAATAAAAGCCTAATATGCTAAGTGTCTGACTGTTCGACCAGTCGCTATGATGTGCACTGACCACCAGGGGGCAGATGCTTTGACCAGTAAGTTAGCTTACTGCTGGGGTCTGGCTGAACAGGACTGGGCAAGATTGGCTGGACATGCCCTGGAGCCCTCCCACAGCCCCTCCCCAACTGGCCAATCTCCCACGGTCCCTCCTTGGCCTCTAAAATATTTCTTCTAATTAATTTCCTTTCAATGTGCACAAATCCATACACTGGGCCTCTAGTATATATATAATTCAGCCATAAAAAAGAATTAACTCTTTCCACTTACTACAGCATGGATGGACCTTGAGGATATTATGTTAAGTGAAATAAGTCAGACAGAGAAAGTCAGATACCAAATACCAAATGATTACACAAAAAACAAAAAGCCAAGAACACAGAACAACCCAAGCTCACATAAAGAGAAGTGATTGGCAATTGCCAGAGGTGGGGGGATGGGAGGTGGATGAAATGGGTGAAGGGAGTCAAAAGATAGACTTCCAGTTATAAATAAACTAGAGGCCCAGTGCACGAAATTCATACACTTGGAGGGGAGATCCCTTAGCCCGGCCTGCACCCTCTGGCAGTCTGGGAGCTCTCGGGGGATGTCTAACTGACAGGTTAGGCCCACTCCCCACCTGCTCCCCGTGGGGAGCGGGCCTAAGCCAGCAGTTGGACATCCTTAGTGCTGCTGCGGAGGTGGGAGAGGCTCCTGCTACTGCCGCTGTGCTCGCCAGCTGTGAGCCCAGCTTGTGGCTGAGCAGTGCTCCCCTGTGGGAGTGCAATGACCCACCAGGGTGCAGCTTCTGCATTGAGCATCTGCCCCCTGGTGGTCAGTGTGTGTCATAGTGACCGGTCATTTCCCCATTCAGTCAATTTGCATATTAGCCTTTTATTATATAGAATAAGTCATGGGGATGAAATGTACAGCATGGCAGCTATGGTTACTAATACTGTATTGCATATTTGAAAGTTGCTATGAGAGATCACAAAAGTTCTTATCATAAGAAAAAATATTCAGTAAATATGTCTGGTGATGGATGCTAACTAGATTTGTGATGATTTCATGATATATACAAATACAGAATCATTATTTTATACACTTGAAACTCATATAATGTTGTATGATGATTATACTTCAATAAAAATATAATAAAATAAAAACTATGTGAAACCTTAACATCTTAAATAGAACTGGCCAGAGGAAAAAAAAAAAGCAAAACTGAAGTTGTGCAACGAGAAGAAAATCTGCCTCATGACTGTAACGTAGCATCCTGCCCCAGTTCCCAGCCTGCCTTATAGATTTTGGACTTGGTGTTTTCCACAACCACATAAGCCAATTCCTTAAAATAAATCTTTTTTGGTGTGTAAGTTTGTTCTGTTTCTGTTGGTTTCCTTTCTCTGGAGAACCCTGAGTGATAGAAAGGGTAGGGCAAAATTCATAGGGGTGATTAAAAAAATTTTTTTTATTGATTAAGGTATTACATATGTGTCCTTATCCCCCGCCCCCACTACCCCCCTCCACTGATTCCGTCACCCCCCTGGTGTCTGTGTCCATTGGTTAGGCTTATATGCATGCATACAGGTCCTTTGGTTGATCTCTCCCCCTTACCCCCACCCTCGACATAAGGGTGATTTTTAAATGTCTAAAATCCATAAAACTTTGATCTGATGGCTGTGTTTTATCCCTCAATGGAAACCCTATGCAAACATGCCATTCATTTTCGAGCTGGGGTCTCTCCTTTCTCCCACCCTCTCACTCTCTGTCTCTCTCATCCTCTCCTCTCTGCCTAACAATATCCCCTAAACAGTGCCTTAGGCTGTGAAAAATGTTGCCACTCACTGAATATAATTGTTCCGGATATTTCAAATATATAAACATAGCAGAACTCATTTCAGTGTAATTGGAATAAAATATAATCTTGTTTTCAGTGGCAGTTTTAAAGCCCCGTTGAGAAATACCTCCAGGCTCAATCTACTTTGCAAACAGAAAATCATTTCCTTCTTGCTAACCGATTCAATTAGATTCATATTCACTAAGTGAGTCTGAAGTACAGAGCAGGAAGCCGAGTGAAGTGATGCTGGCCACAGACTGAGCTGCCCTCCGGAAGCCTGTAGTCTACACAACGCAGCTGTCCAGGGGAATGGCCGCTTCCCCTGCAGAGAACAGAGAGCCACACAGCCCAGCTTCCATCTGCCCATCCCACTCCTAAAATGCACCACATTGACGCTGTTGCTGTGACTCATTTGTTCTTACCAGGGGTGCCCACCCTCAATCCCTTGGTCTCAAATTCCTAAAAAAAAATTTTTTTGTGGGGGAGGGGTGCAAAAGAAATCAGAGGCTTTGCTGGAGATGATTTACATGTCTCTTTACTTGTCTTGAGAACGACAGGCAGAAGTGGGAACTTTAATATTTCTAGAAGCAATGAAAGGTTAAGCATAAACTTACATAAACCTAAACACTGCATATATTATTCAAGAAATAGAGAAGATAATATATGAAGATAAAATGAAACAACTGCCCATTTTCCAGAACATTGCTCAGGTAGACACATTTATCCTGGATCTTTTTATTTCCCTTGTTTCTCTCATTCAATGTATTAGCAGATCCTAATGGCTCTATTTTGGAGAAGTAGATTCTGACCACTTATCGCCACTGTCAACTCTTGATGCATAATTGATCTTTCTCTTTCCAGGAGTGAGCTCTCTAGTCTTTTCTCTAGAAAAGGAGTTATCCTTTTAAAATGCAATAGAGATCATGTCTCCTCTATTTGGATCTTCTAGCTACTTCCCAAGACATAGACTAAAACCCATATTTCCCATTTGAATCCACAAAGCACCCTGTGATTTGGCTCCTGCAGGCACCTCCACCCTCCTTTCCTACCACTCTGCCCCCTGAACTCTCTGCTCCAGTCATATTGTCCTTTGTTGGCTGACCCTTGATGCCTTAAGTCCTCAGGGTATTTTTCACCTGCTATTCCCTCTCTCCTGGAGTGCTCTTGCCCAGGTTGTTACCTGGCTAGCTTCCCATCATTTTCGTCACCACAATGATCATCATCTACCATTAGATCATGTATCTACACATTTGTTGATGACCTCAAGTGAAATGTAAGTTCTAGGCGAACAGCTGCTTTTTTGTTGCTGTTGCTGTTCATCATTGTATATTCCCCTTGCTCTTCCAGAACCAAGCCTGAGATACTCCAAAGGAGGGGCTGATAAATGTCTGAAGAATATGGAACGCTGAAACTTAGACTTGGAGCCATCTCTCTGAGCTCTGCTTGAGTTTCAGTGGCCCAGGACTTCTGCAAAACTGTAGAAGGCGCACCAACTCAGCCTGAGGCATGAGGGAAAACATCAGTCAAGAGGTGAATCTGGGCAACAAGCCAAAACAAAAATTCCACAGAGTGAAAACATGGCAATTTGGGAAAATTATGTTCTAATTCTGGAGCCAAATGTTGTTGGTGAAGGGGAGAGGGAGAAGGAATGAGGCAAAAGAAGAAAGCAGAATGAAACCGTGGTGGACCTTGAGTCCCACATTAAGGAGTCTGGATCTTTTCCTCTAGGCAGAGAGTTTGAGATAGATTGTGGTGAATGCCTATTGGTTTGACTTACCTGATACTATCCCACCTTCCTGAAAACATTGCCCTGACATTCTTTTGGTGCATGTTATTGAGGTGAGCCTCAGGGACCCTCATGTCAATGTGAGCCTTTCATGTTTTTCATCTTCCTGGTCAGAGGAATTAATTTTGACCTGCGAATATAATTCTATGCTAGGACTTTTTAAGTGTAATTATTTGATGTAAGAAAGTACTTTTGTGGGGTGACCATGTGAGAAGAGTCTACTGTAAATAAAGCCAATATAAAAGAAAGCAGGATTATGAGATGAAGAGAGGTACTCTCTAATGACACCGTTTGAATGTGTGGATATAGCCACATGTGAACCTATCAGTTATACTGGCTCAAAATTCCTCCTCTCCCTTTCTGTTTCTTAAGCCAGTTAAGGAAGTTTGATTTCTTTCTTGTTTACCAAAATAATCCTAATTGTGTGTAGAAGAAAATAAGCAATAGACACTAGATAGAAAATGAGAGAGTCAGATGAGATGAGATAGTTGAGATGTGTGTGTGTGTGTGTGTGTGTGTGTTTGAGAGGGGGAGAGAGAGAAAGAGAGAGAGAGAGAGAGAGAGAGAGAGAGGTAGACTTGGAAATTATTAAAAACATTTGACTGTCAAAATTAGATAGGACTAAGCAGCAAAGGCTGAAAAACAAAAAGTGAACCAAGTCAGATTTGGGCAGGGATTTGAGGACCAAAGATCATGAACTGTCAACACAGATTTATCTGCAATTCAAGATGCTAGTCAGAATAGTTAAAGTTTCATCAAAGGCTGAGGGAAGTGTCCTAGTTGGCTTGAGGGAGATGCAGTGATGTGGGGCCCTGGGCCTAGGCTCAAAGGCTAGTATAGATATCCAGCTGTTGCAAGCTAGACTTAAGGAGAGAGCTGTTTACTTTCATATACACTTTGTACCTTGGAATTAGTCATAACACAAAGCTGATTTACATTTACAAATTTGTCTAGAAGTGTAGGTGTCTAAAATGTAGATGACTCACCACAGAGAATAAAAATGGGAGAAAAGAGTCCAGATTACAGTATCAATAACTAATTTTAAGGGAAAATTCTGTTTTGTTTTGTTTTTTACTTCTGGGGTTGCAAATGCCCATTTGGTAGATCCTACCCATGTCCTCCCTGACTTAAAACGATTTCGAATCTATCTCTGATCAAAGATCATCCATGTAACAACCATTTAATCTTAGGCTGATCTGTTGGCAAATGGGAAGGCAATAAGGCCAGTAGATACAACCATATATGTTCCAGATTAGGATAAAAGTGGCACAGAACCAGAAGTGGCTTCCTCACCGTCTCATTGTATTGTGAAATGTGTCTTTCAAAACTCTAAATACCATCTCTAGTTTCAAATGATGCCTGAGGGGTTCATGAATCTACAGCCGTTATCACCTTGGAGGCTGAAACTCTCCTAATGTCTGGATTCAGCATCTGTACTCATATAAAAAGATGCTTCAGTGCTGCTGGCGGCAAAATAAATCAAGAAAAAGCAAGCACTTCTGAGGTTTCAGTACAGCTACCCCTTGACATGACTGCCCAGCCAAGGCCATCAAAAGTAACGTGTAATAAATGATCAATGCCACTCTATGCTCCGGGGTACCAAGGCAAATATTAGGGAGCCCTCAGATGAAAATTCGCTGGGACCACAGCACATATGTCATTTGAATTCAACTGTGTACAAGTATCTAAAAGGAAAGAAAAGTATCAACCAACCATTAAATGAAAGGAAAAATCTAATGTTTTCTGGTTTTTAAAATTCAACCAGGGGGTAACATTTTTAAATACCACACAGGTTGCATTATTATCCTCACTCCTGAAAATGATACACTGAACAGGTGAAGTAATACATTTATATTGTTATGGGCACACTGTCTGAGCCCCTGGTTTTAGAAGAGGACACGGAAGTTGGGATCTGGAAAAACTGAGCAGCTGCAGGGATGATTATAAGTTGCCTGAGATGGAAACACTGTGTTATTATTCCATCCAAATGTGAAGACGGTTACAAAATCTGAGCCGTGACACTCCTTTAAAGATTGTATCTATCTGAAGTCATATGACACTGTGATTCCAAAAGAATAGCAGAGATTGATATAAAACATCTTTAGGAAATGTTAAAAATCAAAGCGATAGAAACAGTAAGAAAGGGCAGAAATTAAAGGGGACTCTAGTCTTTTTTTCTTACTTTTATGACTATACTAGTATAAGGATTTTATAAGACATTATGATGTACTACTTAACACCTTGTGTGATATCTAAGAACTCGTCTTGAACAGTTACTATTTGGTATTTTCTCTGTTCCAGGAAAGAACAATAAACATAATAGAGTGCCTACCCTTGGGAAGCTTATCTATAATAATGAAAGCGTAATATGCAAATTGACTGAACGATTGAACAGCAGAACAACTGTCCAGACGACCTTCTGGATGTCCACGCTATGACACACACTGGCACCAGGCCAGCTAAGGCGGGTGCAATGCATTTCGTCGGGGGGCCCTGCCATTGCCCCATGATTGCCCCTCAGAGGGAGGCCCCGGCCACCCTCTGTGGGCAATCAATGGGGGGGGGCTCCGTGATTGATTGCCCCAAAGAGGGAGGCCCAGGCTACCCGACCAGCGGCACTGCGGCAGGTGGGCAGGGCCTCCCTCTGCATGGCGATTGATTGCATAGCCCTGGCTGGGTGCGCAGGGCCTCCCTCTGAGCGGCAATTAGATCTGGGGACCCCACGATTGATCGCCCCATAACGGGAGGCCCAGGCCAGCCAAGTGATTGCACCCCACGCCTGTCGCCTGCAGAGGGAGGCGACCAGTGGCAGGAAGGGGGGCAGCACCACACAGATGGCAAGTGGCAGGGGCAGGGCCAGCTTCCACCAGCTGGGGGAAGGAAAGCCCTGATAGACTCTGATCGCCGGCCAGGCCTAGGGATCCTACCCGAGGTGTCCCGGATTGCGAGAAGGCACAGGTCGGGCTGAGGGACACCCTCCCCCCCGCCCATGCACGAATTTTGTGCACCAGGCCTCTAGTACTCTAATGGGTTAGACATTAAAAGATAATTACACAGATAAACATATACTCACTAGAGGTGGGGTGCACAAAACTCGTGCACTGGGGCTGGGTGGTCCCTCAGCCCAGCCTGCGCCCTCTCACAGTCTGGGAGCCCTCGCTCCTTACCACCTGCCTGCTCGCTGCTCCTTAGCACTGCCGTGGAGGCAGGAGAGGCTCCCACTACTGCTGCTGCACTCACCAACCGTGAGCCCGAGCTCGGCTTCTGGTTGAGCGGTGCTCCTGCTGTGGGAGGGCACTGACCATCATGGGGAAGCTCCTGCGTTGAGCGTCTGCCCCCCTGGTGGTTAGTGTGCATCATAGCGACCAGTCATTTTGGTTGTTCTGCTGTAACGGTCGCTTAGGCTTTTATTATATAGATAATTGTGATAAGTCCCATGGAGGAAGAGCACAGGAAGCCATGAGGATGAATAGTAAGGATACCTAATGTAAACTAACAGAAGGTTGTCAGTTAAGGCATCCCTTGAGGTAGTAGCATTTATGGAAAGAACTGGTACATTGGAAAAGTTGAGATAAGGCCAATATTGTCTTCAATTTTACTAATTCTTTCTTCTGCTGATAAAATCTGGTGCTAATCCATCTAATTCTTTTTCAATTATATAATTTTCATTGGTTCTTTGTTATAGTTTCTTTTATTTTTCTCCTGACACTCACCATCTCTTCATGTATTTTATTAATCTTTTCCTTTGGTCTTTATTTTAACCATTAAAAAAATATTGTAGATTCCTGTAAAGTTTCAAAAATAGCAGAGAAGTTCCATGTACCCTTCACCCAGTTTCTCCCCATCACTAACTCCTGGCAACCACTAATCTGTTCTCCATCTTTATAATTTTATTTCAGGAGTGTTAGATAAATAGAACCATATAATATGTAATCTTATACTCAGCATAATCCCCTTGAGAGCTATCCAAGTTGATGCATGTATTAATAGTTCATTATTTTTATATTATATATATTATACTAGAGAGGGAGGAAGAGAGAGAGAGAGAGAGAGGGAGGGAGAGTGAGAGAAAGAGAGAGAGAAACATTGATATGAGAATAAACATCAATTATTTGCCTCCCATACACACCCTGATCAAGGATCAAATCTGCAACCTAGAAATGTGCCCTGACCAGGAATTGAACCCACAACCTTTTTGATGTATAGGAGGATGCTCCAACCAACTGACCCAGCTGGCTTAGCTAGATGGGAACATTTAAATTATTTATTAGCCAGTCAGTAAGTTCTCTTCAGAGCAATATATATTATACATCTAGATATGATATGATATGATATGATATGATATGATATGATATGATATATTAAGTTTTTTTTCCTACCTTTATTTTTTCCTTAGCACCTTAGAAAATTCTCATATCCTGGTCTGGAATCATGGCAAATGCCTCACAAAATTGGTTAAAATTTGTTTTATAATCTTTTTATTTTATTGAAATAAATAGATTTCAGTTTGCTTGACCTTTTCATTTAATTTCTCTCTATAGAACATTGCTTTTCTAGCCAATTGAAAGGGCATTTTCTCCTTTGTACCTTCACAGTTCTATCTATCTTTTAAGTGTCTACCCAGTTCATATCTTCTGAATTTTCCTACCAGTTCTACTATGCCACTTTATGTAAGCATTTCTTTATGATGTATCAGTTAACACACATTCCAAGCTATGCAGAGTACTAGCTAATAGAGTTACAAGACAACTGAGATGGGGATGGGAATAGAAGAGAGGTGGCCTTGAAAACTACGGCTGAAATACTTCTAAAGCTACTAGGGCTGCAATCAGACAGTGGGAAGCTTCTTCCTTTCAGATATATTCCTTAAAATAAATGCCATCCGGGCTCATTTTATAATCCAATCACCTCATAGGAGTATACTTTTCTTTCCCAGCAAGATTAGAGGATTCTCGAGGGCAAGTATCATGCCTATTCCTTCTCCGTTAGCATTGAATTTAGTGTTTCACACAAAAATAAAAATTTATTTGAATGCATTGGTTTGAATTTTGACCATGTGGCTGAATCTGCATGTTTTCTTTGCTTATAACTTTCTAATTATCTGGCAGTGTTTGTCCAAATTTGAGATCCTACGAAAGAGCATGAAGATACACCTTGAAGACTCATAGTCTGTCTTCTGCCTGATTCTCCAGCCACATTTCATAGTCTATTTTCTCTCTCACTTACTGTGCTCTTACTACATTGGTTTTTCTCTCAGTACTTTATAAAATCTCGGTCTTATTTCTTTTGCCTACATGGAACAGGGTATGGTTGCTGCTTCTTATTTCTCAGATCAAATGATAATTTCTCAAAGATGACTTCCTAGTTACCTGATTAAAGTCCCCTGTTGCCTCAACCTGAACCAAACCATTCTCATCCCCATTACTGTTTTTACTTTCTTCATAGCACATCCCTGTACCTGAAATTATCCTCTTAATGCTGATTTGTGTGTATATTGCCGGTCTTCCCACGTTGGACTCTAAACTCCATGAGAGCAAGGAACTTTGTCTCATTCAGAGCAGTGCTCAGAACACTGGTTAAATGAATGGATATTTGAGTTGTCGCCTGTGTGCTGTCTTGAAAACAATTTGTAGTGAATACAGTATTCCAATGTACATCATTTAAAACTGATTCCAGTAAAAATAGCATAGAAGACGAGATTACAGATATATTTTAAAAGAATAAACAGTGCATTAATTTTAATTCAATTTCACCCACTGGGAGTATAAGTCATAAGATTTACCAATAAATAGCAAAAGAAAAAGAGTGGCAATATCTTGTATATAATGATAATAGCTAATACTTACTGAGTACTTACTATGTTCCAGGATTTGTTTTAAATAGTGAACTTAAAAAAACACCTTATTTAGTCCTTATAACAAGTCTGTGATATAGGTATGCCATAATCGTCTCCATTTATGGATGATGACATTGAGAACTGACATTAGATGAGGAGTTACACAGGTTGATTGGCCTGAAGTTATAAAGCCAGTGACTGGCAGAGCTGGGAATCTAATACAAGCAATTTGATTCCAATCTGTGTTTGTGACCACTGTGCTCTATTGTCTCATTTCCGCTTCCAGAGTACAGTGCTTATCCACTTTAGTTCTCATTGATTTATCAAGTAGACCTGGAATTATTCTTTTGCATATAATTTTACAACTATGTAGTTTAGAATAAAGAATAATGAACTTGAGGTTGAATTTTAGGTCCAGGTGTGATATTAATATATGTAAACATCAACCTAACTTCTTCCATCCTCAGTTCTCAACTACGGAAAATGAAGGAGTATTTGAGCCTTATTAAAGGTAAACTAACATTTTTTTTTTCTGTTGTGGGAGCCCTGAGCACCATGCTGCTGCTAAATTTCAGATTATTGCTAGGAATATTAATCCTCACCCAAGGATATTTTTCCATTGAATTTTTGAGAGAGTGGAAGGGGGAAAGAAAGACACATGGATTGGTTGCCTCCCGTACACACCCCAACCAACCGAGGCGGGGATGGATCCTGCAACCAAGGTACATGCCCTTGACCAGAATTGAATCCAGGACCCTTCAATCTGTAGGCCAACGCTCTATCTAAACCAGATAAGGCTTAGAAATATTTAATACATTACCTGGACTTTATTCATCTCCAGTTTGTTCTTATCATTGGCACTCTGGTTTTGTTTGCCAGCTCCCTTTTTCCGGGGGCCTTTTCCGAAGAAGATGTAATTTACAAAAGCATATTCCAGCAGAGCCAGGAACACAAACACAAAGCAACCCATCAGGTAAATATCAATTGCTTTGACATACGGGATCTTTGGCAGGGTCTCCCTGAGGTGAGTGCTGATGGTTGTCATTGTCAGCACCGTGGTGATTCCTATGAGACGGAAAGAGACAGCTTAGCTGAATGCACTTGTTAAGTTGCCCTTTTTAAGATTGAGAGGACAGATGCCATTCCCTTATTGAAGTCCGAGAATGATGGCGGTAATGCAATAAACCACTGGGCAGAAAGGGCAAACATTTTAAATACAAAACTACAGACTCCCTACATAGTCCACGAACAAATCATAAAGTGGGATGTGGCACCAATGGAGAGTTAAAAACCATTAAAAATAATGCACCAAGAAAAAAGACAAGTAGATAGAAAGGCATATCAAAATCTCATTGATATGCGTATTGACTAATGTCAAATACCCCTCATTCTATTATATGTTACATCTTTCTTCTTCTTTCAGCATCTTATCTCCCTTTTAAATCTGTTTTTGTGATACTAATCCCCACAGCAGCCACTACCAAGCTGAAAGTTGGTGACCAGTTTGAGGAAACCTACTTCATTCCATGAATCTGTGATGCACCTAGATCACAAGGTCAGTATTACATTTTAAAATAAACTGATAGAGACAACACTAAAAGAAGCACATAAGAAATTCACGATTTTCATTAAGCACTTGATTTATGTATTTTTTAGATATAATAAAATCTTGTTGCATTGGATTTTCAAATATTACTTCTAGTTTCTTGATTCCAGAACCTAGAATGAATTAGTTCCTTGGAGCCAAGAAAAGACTTCCTAAAAAATTCAATTTGGATTTGTTAAAGAAGTTTAAGGCTATGAGATCTTAAAGGGAAGATTACACATTTTCGACTTTGTTAAATATAGCATTCTTAACTATATAATGTTTGTGTGGCTGCACAATAAGTATTTGGTATTGATGAAATGGTAATTGGAAAAAATAAGAAGTGCAAAAGAAGTTGGAATCTCATGTACATAGTTTGTGCTGTAATACTAATATTATACATTTGTATAGTGTTTATAGTTTTATACACTTGATTATGAATTATCTTATTTGGCTGTTATAAGACCTTCCTGAGTATGATAGGGCAGGTATATTATTTCCATTTTATAGCTGAATAAAGATAAACTCTGAGATTATTTTAGTGTAGATCACACAGCCAGGGACAAAAAAAGCAAGGAGCTGTTAAACAAAGGCATTTAAAATAAAAGCAGAGATTAAAAAAACAACACCTGAAACTTGATGGCAGTCCTTAAAAATAAAGACAGAAAATATGAGTTGAATATTACAAAGAAAAGCTGGGAACGTAGAAAAGGTATGGAAGGTAGAAAATGAAAAGGGGAAAAATAGTTTAGTAGTCATTTGCTAATTAGGTTATTCTAGATAGGTTCCCTGATTTGACTATTCAACATTAGGAGAACAGATAAAGTAGGTAGTCAAGATTACCATACAAAAATTTAAATGGCTTAGATGGGTGATGAGCTCAATTGTGCTGCAATATTATGAAATACCATCATGAGTGGTCTTACTTTTGAATAAAATTTTAAATTTCACCTAATATAATTCTAGCTAATAACAAACAATTCATTTACAAATCCACTAATTGTATTTCTGCTTTCACTCCTTGGTTTAAATTTTTAAATCAAGATGGGTTAGTAAATGAATGCCTTTTCTAATTAGATAAGTATTAAAATACCATAGGTTTTACATCTCAAAGTACAGGTTAAGTCAGCATATTTATATGCTGACATCTCTAATCAAAATATCATTAACTTTGAGGATAGAAGTGTAGGGAGAACCACAATTGATGACCTCGGTAGCTGTTATTATGTACATCATTCAGTAAGTTTTCCTTAACCATAGCACATATATTCATATTCACATTAAAATAACATGCAGCTACATACATATAATGTAATAAACTATTAGTTTCCTTTTCTTAGTCTTGGAATGTTCAAAGGTTAATAAGGGACTGTCAGCACTTGACTTTATGAGCTTTATGTACTCAGCCACTAGAAATAAACTGTAGAGATGACAATTAATCTAGGTATGATAGGGTATGCTGATCATCTTACCAGTTCAGTAATCTCAGAAGAGAAGAGATGTATGTTAGCTTAGTCAGAAATTATGCTCTCGCGCGCACATGTGTGTGTGTGTGTGTGTGTGTGTGTGTGTTTGTTTGTGTGTGTGAATAAGCCCCAGAAAGTGGTAATTGAAATGGCTCTATGATAAAACAATGAGACAGATCCACATATGCTCAGATTCATCAAATAGACTATACATTCTAACTTTCCAAGGAACCATTTAAAGTCTCAAATATAGCCTTACAGCTTGCAGCAACTACTCAGCCATGGCAAGATTAATTCTGAAAATTTCCCCCAGGATGGAAACCATTTTCATTCTGTGCTGATCACAGAATAGAGCTGTGAATTATCTGTGCCTAGCTCATTAATACAGCTGATGAATTATCTGTGCCTTGCTCAAGTACGATGAGCTCCATTTAAGGGAGACTCAGATCAATAAGATTTAACTTTAGTTAATGTTCGAGAAAGAGTATTTCCCAACATTCAACATAGCTTGGTAATAGTCATGACATCTAGCTTTCTTCAAATCTATTTGAGAATAATGCACTATAAATATTTTCCACTGCAAAAAGTAGGGACTGAAGAGAAAATCATCACACCGTTAGTAAAAATTAGTGTAATAAGAATTTAAAAAATACTCTAAGAAACACATAGTATTGAACATACTCCAGGATCCTTTTTTAAGAGCAGCATTTTTAGCAAAATGCTGAAAAGGTATGGCATTGTAAAACATTCACTCTGTAAGAGTTTACACTCAGGTGCTTTATCATCAAGGACTCATGTTAATTGCATTCTTTGGATTGCTATGAGAGAAGACCCTTGCCTATAATTCCAAACACTGGTTATTTGTTTAAAGCTAAATCCCACCAGCTCTCTGTGGTGCTGGCAATGCATTACCTAGTGCGACTCTGGCTGCAGAAGCATCATAGTTGATCCAAAAAGACACCCAGGACAGAATTGTAATCAGTGTGGAAGGCATGTAGGTCTGCAAAATGAAGTAACCGATGTTTCTCTTTAGACGGAAACTTAGTGATAGTCGTGGATATGACCCTGAGTTGAAAAAGAAAAACAATCAGATCATCACTTGGTTGAAAACATCTTCTCTCTTTGACAGTGCTCCAGTTCATTTTGGAGGAAACATCCTCACCAGTTGTGAACTCCACCTTCTTGGACACCATCTTGTAGTCGACAATTGAAAACTGAGGAAGCTCAATTTTATTTACTCCGGTTACTGCTCCCTCTCCTCCATTCCAGTAAAACTCAATGTCATCAGTGGTATAGCCATCTGAAACCAAGAATATAGCATAGTTAACAGATTCCAGTGGGTCTAGGAGTTCATTTTGAAGACTGGGAGCTGAAGACACAATTCCCAGCAAGCGATGGTAAGATGACTGTGCTTTAAATCGGGATTCTAGGTAGAGTTGTAGTGAAATGCAAATTTCCCCCAATTCTCATTATTCTACAGCTTAGGCTCATCACAGGGGGCTGAGTGCACTGTGGCTGAGATTCTAGTAGAGATGAGCCATGCCTACAATGCTGTTCTTTTTATAGAATCGAATGGACATTTGTGTGATTGATTATGTGACTGTGTGATAATGGAAGCCCGGGTGGAAGAGGTGGGTCCGGTCAGAAAGGCATAGCCTTAGGAACCAGCAGCTGGGACCAGCCTGTGTTTCTATCCACTTAACTCAGATCTACTGAGTCTGCTCCCTGCCAAGGAAGAAGGAAATGAGCTTTCAGGATCATTTGGACCTTTCTCTCTTCATAGCCATAAAAGCGCCTTTCTATCACAGAATCAGATCAGTTAAAAAATTCACAGTGTCCATGAGATAGAAACAAACCAATTGGCCTGAAAGAAGAAGTATCTCCCATGGACCTTTTTTGTTGGACGAAAAATGCCCCAGCATCATCCATTTAGGAAGTTGGCATGAGAAATAAGCTTTTTCAAAAAGATGGATGGAATCAACATAGAGTTTAGTTTTAAAAAATCCTTTAAGAAGCCAAGACAATATATCCAAAATTTCAAGTTGTCTTCTTGTCCGACTTGATCTGAGTGTAGATTTTTCACTAGCCTGTCTCATACCCTCTGCTCACCTGTATGTGGGCCTGGGTGGTCTTTCATTCAGGCAGGTTTTTGGCAGGCTCCTCACCTTGCACAAATGAATAGCTCTCCTATTCTGAGCTAGACAGAACGTGAGTTTTCTTTTAGTTGACAACATAGAATATTTGAATTATAAGTATTTGTCAGGGAGAAAGTTCTTAAACCCAGTAACTCTGTGGAGAGAAACATTATTTATAGATCAAAGCCTAAATACCAACCTTTGCCCTCATCTCAATTTGAGGCTGTATTTATTCACCTATAGTTTTTCACCTCATTATGCCTCTGTCATTAGCTTGATGATGATCCTGGTGTCCTCTCTCTAGTAGGCAGCACACACACAGGGCTGATAGAACACAGCTTCTATATGCTTCCCAGGAGAGGCACCTCCTTGCTTACATCCCCTTCCCAAGCGCTCTAGTGTGGGCTTTGCTGACTCAAATGAATGGAAATTATATTCTATATTCCAGTACACATATTTTGAGTGCCTACTATGTGTCAAGCACTATTCTAGGCACTAAGCATGTAGAATGTCTAGGAATAGGCCTAGTTCTGCTTTCCAGGATCTTGGTCTAACAAGCAGTCTCAGCAAATTCTCGACCTGAGGGAATTAGAGATGGCTTTGCAGAGGGTTTGGCCAGATGGCTAGAGCAGACCTGCTGGCAGAGAGATTACTTATTACATAGAGTGAATAACATAAAGGAAGCTGATGTCAGTGTCAAACTGATTTACTTCATAAAATTTATTCGGTAAGCAATTTAATTTTAGTAAGAAAATGGAAACTTGCAGGGCAGAGTTGAATACATACCAACACTGTAACATCCTTAAAGATTTCAGTATGCAAAGGTAAAACTGAGCTGAGAAGAATAAAATGATTAGGTAGCCATGACGAAGTGTAGGAAGAAGTGTGGACAGATACCCAAGGCAAGCAGTCACAGTCCTTCCTGCCCTCAATTGCCTTTTATCAATTAGACAATGTGCTCGCCTTGAACAAAGCACGGAACCATGCTGAATTTTACTTGCCTTATCTGTCTTTCACCCACCAGGCTCTGAGCTCCTTGATCAGGGACTGGTTCTCATTCCTTTCTATACCTCAGTGTCTAGCATATATACCAAGCTCCTAGCATATGGTGGTATCCAATAAAAGTATGTAGAATATTGCATTCTTGCTTCTCATCGTTAAGACTCCCGGCTTTGTGCTACCAACCTTAACTTTACAACCAGGCACTAACCTATGTACATGTCTCTACTCATTCAACGAGTAGATATTTATTGAGTACCGACTAAGTGTCAGATGGTGGAAAAGACCTGGGAGTTTAAAATTGGCCTGGCTCTTGTCCCCTTGGAGCTTGCAAAGGGTATCTTAAAGGGTTACACATTTCATGAAATTCATTCCGTGGCAGATATCTGTCTGGACTGGCTTCCATTAGCATGTTCTCATCTCCTTTAGGAAATATAAAAACTACAGATTCCCTTGCAACTAAGGTTGTGGATATGATTTAGGTTCCCTGGATCATATAGAGTTAAATGATGTCAGAGGTGGTGTTAGAGGCACTCATTTGTTGGTGCAACTCCTATAGAATAGGTAGTTCTGGACCCAGGAATTCTGGTTTTAGCTTTGGTGGTCCTCAAGTCAACACCAGCTTCCTGATTGTGATGGAGCTATCAGTAGGCTAGTCTGCACTGTGGTCTGGGAGCCATTTCCAGTGGCCCAGCCTGGAGCCTCCTACTTTAGTTCTTTAACGTTGTAAGCACCACTTCTCTGTGTTAAATCTCTTTCTGCTTAAGCTAGCCAAATGGGCTTCCTTTATCTGTAACAGAACTGCATTCTCTCTTCTAGGGAAGAATTATTTGCTCCAGGTTTGGGATTACCAGGGCTTTACATTAAAACCTCTGTTGTGGGTTGTGCCAGCTATTCGTTTGGTGTTTCTGAATCTCATATCTCGCTTTCTACACATTGCTCTGTACTGTTGGTCCTAGGCTCCCTGTCTCTCCAGCTGCATGTTAGGTGCTGTCCTTCAGAAGAACTGGCTGGAGATTAGAAGGTGGAGGGGAGGGAAGGCTCTTGGTTCTGGCTCTGGAAGTGGTGGTGCTGCAGTTGCTTGTGATTGCTGCCAGGGTGGTGAGGTGATTCCAGACTCTCACAGCTGAAGAAGGGGCAGCACCTCTTTTTGCAAGTCCGTAGACATCTAGAACAGCATCTCTCATAGGAACACAGCAGATTCAGGCCTGTGGGCTCCAGGACAGGGCTATTAGCAGCTAATGCCCTTTGCACTCTTTTCTCCTCCTTCCTTTTGCTTTTCCGGCCTTTCCCATTTTGTAACCAATTCTCTCAATTAAATTCCCTTTTGAAAAACCTTGAGTGGTTTCTGCTTTCCTGATGAGATCCTGTTAATTATACAGTATATCGTATGATGCAAATATTTTATCTGTGTATATAACTGTGTTTACCTCTGCCTTTGTTATCTCCATTGTATATTTTTATTATACTACACTAGGTCTGGTGCACGAATTCGTGCACAGGTGGGGTCCCTCGGCTTGGCCAGTGATTGGGGCAATTGGGGCTGCGGGAGGTTGGCGGGGGTGGGGGGTGGGGGGCAGGGAGGGGCCTTGGGAGGTTCCAATTGGGGCCAATGGGGCAGGCTGGCTGGGAGGGAGGGACCGTGGGAGGTTGGCCAACTGAAGGAGGTTGACTGTGGGAGCACACTGATCACCAGAGGGCAGCTCCTGCATTGAGTGTCTGCCCCCTGGTGGTCAGTGCATATCATAGCAACCAGTCGACAGGTCATTTGACCATTCAGTCGTTTGGTCGCTTCAGCTTTTATATATATAGATGCTATATTACATTATAAACTTTTGAGAGCAAGGACATTCTTTTATTCATTTAAAAAAATTCCTGATGCCTAGAACAGATTTCGTCTATAGTAAGTACCCCATGCATATTTTTGAATCAATGAATTAGTGAATACTCTTTGCTGCTTAGAATTCTATTGTCCCAAACCACTAACCTGATATAGGTAACTTATTTGGTAGAGTTCGTGAGCTACAGTTATTCCTTGATAAAGATGATTCTGCTCACAGGGGGCTTATAGATAGATCTGGGAACCAACAAAATGGAAAAAGCTGCTTGTTAATTTTAGGCTAACCAAGTAACTAAGTGATAAATTACAACCTCAAGCTAATTTTTGAGTTATAGAATCCTAGGGGAGAAACATAAGCAATAATTAGAGTTGAGAGTCCAGAGATGGCTTGCAGTTTGGAGGTGAGAGGGGTGGAGACCGTGGGTAGGCCAAAACAGCACTCCTCAATGTCTCCCACCTGTGAAGAGTGACAGAATACCTCAAGGTCATGGACAATCAAAAAGCTGGGATATGGCTATCAATCAATGCAAATTTTATTATTATTTTTTAAATATATTTTCTTGATTTTTTACAGAGAGGAAGGGAGAGGGAGAGAGAGCCAGAAAGATCGATGAGAGAGAAACATCAATCAGCTGCCTCCTGCACACCTCCTACAGGGGATGTGCCTGCAACCAAGTACATGCCCTTGATGGAATCGAACCTGGGACCCTTGAGTCCGCAGGCCGACGCTCTATCCACTGAGCTAAACTGGCTAGGGCTCAATCAATGCAGATTTTAATAGTATTCAGCAGTTTATATGGTCAGTAGTCTGGGTCTAGATTTCCAAGCTCACTTGCACTTTGTTTAACTAAAACCCGTTAGGCTTAGTGTTCAAGGCACTGAGATAATTATGGATGATATGGGGGGGAAAAGAATGCTCACTCCATTTCAGTAGAAGTTTGAGTTCTCCTGGGAGCAATAATGGCAGCTGGATTCAAAGGAAAGAATAAAGGCCTACAAATACACTATTATTCAAAGGTTACACAAGAACATTTGCTACAGAAAGAGAGAACATCAATTTACTCACACCTAAACAACCTATTTACCAAAGGTTTTCCTTTATGAACCAGTGGCTTCACACAGTGTCTCAAAGCTCAAACACTTGGATACCAAGGATGTTGTTTCCTAGCAACAATAACTACATAGAAGCTCTCAAATTTTCCTCTCAGCCCCCGGGGACTTCTTAGTGATGCAGAAAGTACAGATAAAATTAAGTTGATGTCAGTGGATAAAGATGCATGGAGCTAGGACAAATGCAGAAGTGTCTGGATGTTATTGTTCTTCTTTGCTATTTGAATTATTCTATTTAGAATGCATTTTCTAATCTGGAAATAAAAATTGCTCCCTGCTGTGCTTAATAGAGCTAGGAGGATGGTCTAAAATTGTACTTAACTGAGTTTTAGATAATGTAGAAATTTAAGCTTTTAATTCATGACTGAGCCTAAGTAAAATGTATTTCCCTTTGTGGAGCAGCCATAGCCTCATCTTTGGTTTCATGGTGTGGGGCTTGATTGGCTGAGGCCAATTATCAAAATATCTTCTCTATGGCATTTTGCTATGGTGACTGGCTCATGGTTTGGCAGTAGACAAGCCTAAGACAGTTAGTTCATAGCAATGCTCTAGCCAAATTACTTGCTTAAAAATAGACACGTGACCCAAGTTGGTCCAGTCCTAGGGAAACCCAGGACTTTGGTTCAAACGTTGGAGGGCAGAGATTTCCCCCTTTCTTTTAGCTGTTGGGAAACATGAAATGCTGAGTGGAGAGTGGCTGAGCTAGTTACAGGAGCCAATATGTTCCCTTCCTGCTTTCATAGTCATTACTAGCATCTAATTGAAGTAAAACTTGTGATGAACAGTTTCTGTTGTTTTTTTTAATGAATTTATTGGGGTGATATTGGTTGATAAAATTATATAGGTTTTAGGTGTACAATTCAATAATACATCGTCTGTATATTGCATTGTTGCATTGTGTGTTCCTACCCCAAGTCAAGTCAACTTCTGTGATCAGCATTTCAACTATGGTTAGAAAATGACCCATTGAAATAACCGTAGTTGTCTGCCACTCCCCATTTCCTTCTGCTCCTCACACATGAGGGCAGAAATATTAGAAATTTCCCAGTATCTCTGCTCTGTATATGTGTAGATCCTTTCCATGCCAAGATGATTAGATATTTGTAATTATGTATCTAGGCAGAGGATAAGAAAGCCAACTGGATCAAAGAAAGCCAAGTGGCTCCCTGGCTGTTATAACATTTATTCTAAAGGCTATTTGAGATTCCTTTCTCACCCATATCTGTATCTCCATATCTTAAGAATCAGCAAGCAAACCATGGAAGCCAGATTTTTATTCTGACAGCATTGAAAACCCCTAAGTACAAATCTATTCAACAATCCATAGACTGTTTGTTTGTCTTCTACCTGACCACCAACCTTCTGAGTGGTAAGTCATTCAGTTGTTAGAGATGGCCATCTCACTATTTTCTCAATCAACTCAATAGTTGATTAGAATTTTAGGTAATAATTAGACAGCATGACCTTATAATAAGTAAAAATTCATCTTCTTGGAGAGCATTCACCACCTGACGTTGATGTCAGTGGATGTCTACCCCCAGTTTGCTTTTCTGCCCCTTGAAGTATGAAGTCCTAAGCTGAGAAGTGGGCATGTCTACCTGTCTCTTCTTCCTCTGAGTTATCTGGCTCCTTTCCCTGTCTTGACTCACACCCGAGGTTATTCCTGCTCTGGTCATTGAGCCACTTCTGACTGGTTTAGGAATTAAACAGCAACAGACTTGGAATTACATCATGTCCTTCAGATTTAGAATCTTCGAGGCCAGACATGGTTCCTGGTTTCTTAAGCATCCTCTAAGGGGCCCCTTTATTTCCAGGCAGGCCTAGGACCTGATGCACCAGGAACTAAGTCAGATTCTCAGGTTTTTCCCATTCTAGTCAAGCCTTGGCATCCCCTATGTTTGATCAACATGTAAATTCTCAGAATGACTTTTCTGGAGTCTGCTTCTTATCTGTTTGCTTAACACTGTCTAGTCCATTAATCCTTGACTACCCCAGATTATCCTCGTTTAAAGTCTTTTGGCCCCCATGCACTTTTGCTTTTGGATAATAAACCTTTGCACAGTATAACAAACACATTAAAATGCATTCACAGTCATGTTAAATATTATTTACATGTCACTATAAAAGCATCAGATTGCAGCTGACTTGATATCACAATGTTATATTAGTTTTAACATTGTAGTTTTCTTTATGTATTTTGGAGCCAACAATTTGTTTAAGACACTTGAGAAACCTCATAGCATGTAGACATTTTGCCTACAGTGCTTGATGGCAAAATGATTTGGCTGAGCCCCAGATACCATTAGGGCCCTAGTGCACTGCCTAAGATCTCCTTCCAAGCTTTCTTTATTTGGAATACATCCAGCTCCTCTTAAATTTCCCACTGGTGGGAATCCTACTGCCATCATCAGATCTCTTGACCGTGACTGTGGCCCATCTTGACTTCTCAATTAGCCAGCCACTTGAAATATCTCAAGATCAAATTGCCTTCCAGGTTGGACTGCATGTATTAGCTATCTCCTTGGGTTGTCCAGTGCCCTCTCTGAGCCTCTGTCTGATTCTATTCTGACCTTCTCTACCATTTCTCTGGCTTCATGCTGATACAATTTTTAAATGCCTTATGCCATGCCTGCTCCACTCATGATGTTCTTGGTGTGGGTGGCTAGCAAAGATCAGGACTTCTTTATTCTAGTCATTGGGTTTATATTAAAGCAGCACAAGTTCAAATTAACTTTTCAACAGTCACATTATTTTTCCTTTGGATTCAAATATAGGATCTAATATAGCCCCCATTACATTTTATCTAATTCAATTTGAGTCACTGTTCTAGCATGTTGAGTTTTTTTAATCCTTATTTGCTCATCCTCTTAGTTTCATGTTATCTCCAAATTTGACAAACATGCCTTTTATCATTACTTTCTTGATTGAGACAAATGTGGAATGGCAGAGACAAAGACAGAGCGCTGTAACACTCGCTTGGCAATATCCCTGTAGGTTGATATCAAATGTCTGATCAGCATTTTGCAAGGTGGCACCATCGTTTATCTATTTAATATCTGTCTAATTGCTTTAGCCTCCAGTCTGTATCTCTGTATTTATCACATTTTCCTGAGTCACTGATTTTGCAATCCTATCAAGTAAGACAGTGAGATATGGCTTGACTTGTGTTTAGAGAAATTAAGCTGCCTCCATAGGTTATTGATTGCCCTTCTATGGGGCCAGGGCTAGAATCTTGCCCAGACTTAATCTCATCAGTGTAAGTTTCTTAGAATATACCTTTCTTACCTTCTGGAGCAATGGGATGGTGTATTCCATTCTGTCAACATCAGTGACCATTTGGTATACTAATTTAAGTGTACAGGCTCATAATAATAACCTTTCCTTTACAATGTCCAACTTCCTTTACTGAATGCTAATGGAACTATATTACATTAATTTATGTAGTTGCAAATGTTTTAGGAAAATTATTGGTTACAGATAAGAAAGCATCAGTGTTTCTCTATGGCCCAAATCAGTGGTGGAGTCAAAGATAATCACATGTAGAAGTGCTAAAATCTTATTATTAAATGTTTGTCTTATATGGTGTATCCAATAAAATTTTCTCAAAACAAACTGCCACCAGCTATCTACATCTGATTTATCTTTTTAAAAAATATATTTTTATTTATTTCAGAGAGGAAAGGAGAGGGAAGGATAGATAGAAACATCAATGATGAGAGAGAATCATTGACCAGCTGCCTCCTGCATGCCCCCTACTGGGGATCGAGCCTGCAACCCGGGCATATGCCTTTAACTGGAATTGAACCCAGGACCCTTCAGTCCAAAGGCCGATGCTCTATCCACTGAGCCAAACCAGCTAGGGCCATCTGATTTATCTTAAAAGTCAAGGAGACAACAGTTTATGTCTCAGAAAAAAATCCTTATTAATTTCTTTCCAATTTTTATTAACAATCCCAGAAGATTTTTCTGGGATATTTATAGTCAGATTTTCTTTTATAGTCTTGTAATCCTCTTACACTGTTTATAGATTTAATTACCATCTGAACTCCTTGCACCCTTCCTCCTTTAAAAACATAATTTGGGCAAAAGATGGAATAAACTGTGACTGTCAAATCTTGTTCCAAAGTTCTGCCAAGATTGGTTACAACATCCTCAAAAAGATGAACTTCACACTACTGCAACCAAATAAAACCTGTACTCATTACTAAGTTGAGTAAGAAATCTCTTCAAAAATTGAGGCAGCCTTTTGCTTAATATTGCTGTCATGGAGTGGGGAGGGCCTTGATTGTTCAACTCACCTAAAATGAGGTCTTGGAGTTATTGCGATTGAATGTCATCTCTGCCAGTTATTTCTGCATCAGATAAAAAGGAAGATCAAAACCCCTCTCCAGCCCTGGTCAGTATGGCTCAGTCATTAGGCAGGGGTGGGGAACCTTTCTATGCCAAAGACTATTTGGATATTTATAACATCATTTGTAGGCCATACAAAATTATCAACTTAAAAATTAGCCGGCTATTTTGGTCAAACATTTAATTAACTCATCCCTAATGCCTTGGTAGAGCCATACCAAATGATTCTGGGGACCAGACGTTCCTCACCACTGGATTAGAACGTAGGTCCATGCACCAAAGGGTTATGGGTTCGTTCTGGTCAAGGGCACATACCTGGGTTGTAGGTTTGATCCCCAGCCCCAGTTGGGGCATGTGTAAGAGGTAATAATCGATGTGTCTCTCTCACATAGATGTTTATCTCTCTCATTGATTTCTCTCTCTCTCTCTCCTTCACTTCCACTTTCTATAAAAATCAATGGAAAAAAGATTCTTGGATGAGGATTAGCAACAACAACAACAACAACACCCCTCTACATGCTGAAACAGTTGCTTGTTTGTGGGAAAAGGCCTTGAAACCTGTATTCTCTAAGCAGTGGAGTAACCATATTCACTTGAACATATAAAGAAAGAACTCATAAGCAGGGGATCTAATGTAGTGTGTCAAAATCAGAATATTGTGTAAGATTGTTTTAAAATCTGCTTTAAGATTGTATATTATTTAAGAACTAGTGGCCCGGCACATGAAATTCATGCACATTAAAAGGGAATTAATCATAGGAAATATTTTAATATTGCTATTTGCCCTTTCTCTATAAAAGAAGTATCAGAGATGAAAGAAAATTAGTAAAATGTATATGACAATCTCCCTCCTGTCAGAGTCTGGGGCGTGCCGCGGGACCCAGAGTCAAGTCCCCGCCCACCTGTGTGAGCCTCGAAATCGAATGAGACCCAGACCCAGCCGGCCCCACCGCCGGTCAAGCCCCACACAGTGGGGGGAGGCGCAGCCTCAGGTCCCCCGTCAAGCCCTGCCAGGCGGAGGGCACGGACTCAGGTCCCCCGGCCCTGGCGTGAGGGTCCGAGGGTGTGATGACCATTTGCATATTAGCTCTTTATTATATAGGATAACTAATCTATTTGGCATCCTTAAAAATGTGCATGATTGCTTTGTTTAAAAGAATAAAAGACAAAGTCAGGCCTAATCTAGATAAAGGAGTCCACTTCTAATTTTGACAAGCACCTAATATGCCCCATGTAGCTTTATTTTCTAAAGTGTATACTTTGGAGGAGAAATAAGATCATGAATAAGTATAGTAGAAATCTATGCAATTATCCAGCTAATTCAAATGCAGTATTATTTTAACCTTACTACTCTGGCAATGTTATTGTTGGCCTGAAATCCTAGATTAGTAGTTTAGATGATAACATCAATTATATAGTTTAATTTAATGACAACTTTATATCTGAAATGTAAAAAAAAAATTATTCCTAACATCTTTATGATATTTTTATTTGAAATCCTATCAAGTAAATAAATGAAGCCTTGTTTGAGTTATGTTTAGAGAAATCAAGATACCCCCATAGATTATTGATTTTCTTCCTGTGGGATCCACTCCTAAGTGGTTATTAAGTTTTATTTTATTTAAATTCTTCTTCTCCCCCTCCCTCACCATTTTTTTTTTTGGTGGAGGGGAGGATCACTTTTCACTGAGAAATTCTGATGATAAGAAATGACGATTTGGCCTCTTACCCTTTGAGACAGCACGGAGGGACCTGGAGAGTATCATGCTAAGTGAAATAAGTCAGTCAGAGAAAGACAAGTATCAAATGATCTCACTCACATGTGGAATTTAATTAACAAAATAAACTGATGAATGGAGTAGATCCAAAGACATGGACATAATGGAAAAGAGTGTGAGGGAGGGTGAGGGAGGGAGGGAAGGTGGGTGGGAGGCAATTAACTAAAGACATTGTATGCATATATGCATAACCCATGGACACATACAATAGGGTGAAGAAAGCTTGGGGTGGGGGGCTGAAGGGGGTCAATGGGGGAAAAGGGGGGACATATGTAATACTTTACCAATAAGGATTTTTTTTTTAAAAAAATGATGATATGTCAATAAAATACATTTTGGGGTAATACCCAAACCAGCCATAGTAAAATATTTACAGTGTGTTTTAAGGAAAAAAAATCCTAAAAATGTATGTGCATGTGTATGTTAACCAAGAATATATATGAAAATAGTTAATAGTGGTTATCTCCAAATATTAGAATTACAGGTATTTTTATTCCAAAAATTTCATGTGGTGAACATGTAATTCTTTTAAAAATAAAACCCAAATAAGTTATTTTATGTTCTAAAATTACCCAAATATATTTTGGGACAGTAAACTCCAAATCTGTGGAAATTATTTAAATAACCTGTAGAGGGCAATCAAGATCTTTCAGATTCACAGGCAGAGACTCAAAATACTGTCTGAAAATGTATTTCTTTCAGTTGCAGGAGTTTTCGATTTTTTGTGACGATTTTAGCTTTGGATCACTGATTCTCACAAGGTTTTATTTTAAAATTAATTTATATTCAATAACACTAGAACAATTGTGATTAATATACCATGTCACAAATTCAGATTTCCAGCTAGAAATATGTTTATATTTATATACATGCAACTCTAATTGATTACTAAAATAAGTATAAAAAATTGCCTCTTTTGCTATATTTAATGCTTAAGTTATAATCTTTTCACTAACATCTTGAAAAGGACAGTCTATGCCCTTTTAGCTAAACATATAAGTTAACAAATATCTATGTGCAGCAAGTGATAAGGAGTCACTCTTTATAGCTCAGTTATGATTATGCAGCTGATAACAATACAATACCCTACATTATAAATTACCATTTTATCAGCTCTGAGTTTATTTTCAATTTTTACTAATTTATTTGCCTAGTTTCTGATTTCTTTTAGGTATATGTTTTTTAGTCTCAGATCCCTTATTCACTCACACTTAGGTGACATTTATTGAGACCCATTCAATTCAATTTATAATCCTGATTGATGCCTTCCACATTTGGAAGACATCATGTAGTCCCCGGAAGTATGTAGTCCCTGCCCTGTGTTTTCACAGATGCATTGCATACAACCTGCAATAATCACATAGTAGCAAGCTTTCATATTTAAAAAAGCTGTATTTTACTTCCCAACAAGATAGATTTTTCTGGCAATTCTCAGCCATCTTAAAATATCCCATATTTTTTTAAATGGGGGGAAAAGGAGACTTATGTAATACATTAAACAATAAAGAATTTACATTTTAAAAATCCCATATTTTTTGAGTTCCATTTAGGATCAGGTTGGATAACCTTAACAAAAATTAAGCCACGTACCTTTTTTTACTTGTTTTTTAATCCTCACCTGAGGATATTATTTTTTTAATTATTAATATTTTTTAAGAGAGAGAAAAAGAAGCATTGATGTGTGAGCGAGAAACATCAATTGGTTGTCTCCTATATACACCCCTACCAGGGAGCAAACAGCAACGTAGGTATGTAGCCTGACTGGGAATTGAACCAGCAACCTTTTAGTGTACGGGACAATGCTCCAACCAACTGAGCCACCTGGCCAGATCTGAAGCCATGTACTTTTGTGACTCACAAACTATTATATGTTCTTGTATAATTTCTTGGCCTTTGAAATCCACGTGAATAGTGTAGTAGAGCCAACAGTTCACAGTTGTTTGTAGCGATAGTCTATCTGCTCTCATTCCCAAGTGCTAGATTGGTGTCACAGAGGTTACCATGGTACGCTTGTTGGACACATTAATATCTGTTTTAAAAATTGCATTGTGTCTGGGCATGATGGAAAAAACTATTCGATTATTACTGGTTTTGCTGGAATTGATTTTTCACTCCGTGTAATTTGGCTGTTACATTGATGAAACATGTGCCTTGCTGCCATTTTATTCATGTTGAAGGCTTTATTTCTGATGCCCATGAAATAGGAAGACAGGCAAATATAAATTTATCTTTAAAGCTGCCTGGTGTAGCAGTGTGGGAATAGCAGTTATGAAAGGGCAATTCTCCCTAGTTATTGTTCTACCTGAGGCCAGGGAAGAAAAACAATGATTATCATTTTCATTTTTCAGAGGGGGAAAATTAAAGCACAGACTTCCGTGACCTGATTGGGAAAGCTGAATGCTTCGAAGTTTCCATCTGTGGAAATTGGGCTAATAATCTGCTACCTGACTCACAGGGAAGATAAAAAAGTGTCGTTTGGCATAGTTATAGCTACAGAGTGCTTCTCAGAAGCACTTTATCATGGAAATACTTAGAAGCATGAAACAGGCATCACATGTTGCTTCAGGATGGATTTTTGCAGTGGTTCTCAATCAAGGGTGGTTCCCTCCACCCAGGGGCAGTCAGCAACATCTGGAGACATTTTGGGTCATTATAATTTGGGGATGGGTGCTGCTTAGTATCTAGTGGGTAGAGGCCAGGGATGATCCTAAACCTCGCCAGTGGTCAGGACAGCATTCTACAAGAATTATCCAGCCCAATATGTCAATAGTGCTGAGGATGAAACACCTGGGCTCATAGCTGTAGAATGCTGTGGTTGGTAGAAGGGTTCATATTAAAACCATTTGTACGAGTGATGCAACCAGTGGTTCATAATAATACCTAGGTCTCATTCTAAGTAAATAGTCCTTTTGGGAAAGGCAGATACAAAATGTTCTGTAATCAAATGGTAAGTGGAATTTCTTCACTGATAATAATCTAAGGGCCTCGTCTCCAACTCTGGCCTAGATAATATGATTGTGATCACACACTACTGGGGGTGGGAAGAGGAGAAAGGGTCCTTGAGGATCTAAATAATAAGCATGGCAGATTCTTGGTCCTTTGGTTTAAGAGATGCTAGTCTGAAAGTCAGATAGAAGGATGTCTACACATGCAAATTTTCTGATGAATTCCCTTTACCCTGAACTCCCATAACACATAACACTAATTAAAGACACTTCCAGGAAGGAAAGAGGGGAAAGGCAAGTAGAGAGGAAGAGAGGAAGGAGTCAGATGTGAGGTTGGGAAGCTCTGTGTCTGCCTCTGCCCCTTCAAGCTGGGTTCTGGGGTGGGGGTATGATGCTAGATAGCCTCCTAAAGTTTTGGATATGAGCAAAGCCTGGGCCTTATGCTGCAGGCAAGCAAGCTTGTAGAGAAGGCTTTCTATTCCACCATTTGGGCGATAGGCAGTATGGTCTGTTAAGGCTGCTGAGTGCAAGAGACTACTCTGTCTGAGCTTCTTGTGGGTTTATAATAGTGAGGGAGGATTTCAGAGGGTCTCTGGTTACAGACTTGCAGTGGAATAGAACCCGTGGCACTCTCAGAGATCTCAGGGTTACCTCATTAAAGGGATGCAGCAGGCACATGACTAGGGCTAGAGAGTTGAGTGGGAGCTGAGTCAGCACCATGGCAGTGAGACCTGATTTCACTTGTGGCTGAGTCCCAAACAGGATAACTTACCTCTGAGGTAACTTGAGGTCAGCCAGAGGCCCAGGACCCAACAGACTGAGCATGAGAGGTGGACACCCGCTCCTTAACCCCGCCCCCCGTTGGGGGAGGGTGTCACAACTGAAGTATGAATTGACTAAGGCACATCTCCTCTGTTCTCCTGGAAGCATTTACCCTGGTGCCCTCTGAGCTCACTGCCAATGCCAGTGGTAAAAGCAGGAAGATAACAAACAATCCTGGTATTACTGCATTTATATATGAAGTGTCTGAGAAATTAATTGGTGAATTTGAGAGTATGTGGAAGTTATTAGATTGAACCATATAGTCTAAAATTAAATTGTATCAAAGGACTTGTATGCATGCATATAGGCCTAACCAATGGACACAGACAACAGGGGGGTGAGGGCATGAGTGGGGGGATGGGGGGTAATGGGGGAATAAGGACACATATGTAATAACTTAATCAATAAAGAAATTAAAAAAATAAAATTAAATTGCAGAAGATGAAGAATGCATTTTGACATACTTTAGTTTGTAGACTAAAATTCTTACTCATTTTAGCTGTATCTATGAGAAAACAGTACAGAGATTACAAAGTCTATTCTTATTTACAATTTCCATATAATATCCAAGGGCCATATTAGAATTCTATCAAGAAGACATACAGTTAGAGTCCCATGAAACAACATATTTGGGGATTTAAGAGTAGATTGAACTACGTTATTCTCCCCCAAAGAATCTTTATTTTTCATCTTTCTCAATTATATAGCTGGGTGCTCAGTTTCCAGAAGTTCATGTTACTGAAACATAGATTTCAAAATAAAATAATATTGTCATCATTTTCAGGAACAATAGGTTTTGTCCACATACTACTGACCAAGAACCCTGGGAGTGAAGATAATGCTGGACACTTATCTAGATTGCTTTTGGAGCAGCCATATCTGGTTATTAATTTTCATTTTAAAAGGAAGATTTGGCTAGGTTATTTTTCTAGCGCTCAGAGCAGTCAATGCTCCTAAGAATTCTTTGAGAAATTTCATATGAATATTTTTCTTTGAAACCCTACGGCTAAAAGGTATTGCTTGGCAGGCAGCTACTTGTTACATGCTTCATGTAATGGACCTTTTAATTCTGGGGCAAGTAATATGCATTATCACAAAGTTCCAAAGAAACAATATAAAATATATGTATAGAAAGCTAGAGAATCTCCAGAATAAACCCTGGGAATAAATATCAGTGATTAAATAAACACCTTATCTCAAAAGCATCCATGTCCTCTTGTGATCATAATTATAGCTGCCATTGATTCAGTGCCACTTCCGGGTCAGGTCTAGAGCTGGGCATTTTATACACCTTCAATCTTTGCAACAGCCACTTTAGAAGAAATTGTTATCTCCAATATAATGACTAAGAAACTAGGTTTAGAAAGTTTAGATAACAGGATTCCAAACCTTTTGGTCTATTTCCAAAATCTTTCTTCCCCACCACACTGCTTAGTTTCATTCTAATTAATCTGTATTACTAGCTCATACTTTTAGCTTCATACTGTAGAAAGAACTACTCTATACTCTATTAGGTTGAATCACATGAAAATGCTGGTATTTGAACTTTTTTTTGGACATAACATAGCAATTTCATAAGGTTAATTTCAATACAGTATTGGCTCAGCCCAGTCACGACTATAGATTTGTGCACTGTGGGAATCTGCAGACTGGTGGGTTCTTTCTTTCTTTCTTTCTTTCTTTCTTTCTTTCTTTCTTTCTTTCTTTCTTTCTTTCTTTCTTTCTTTCTTTTTTGTTTTTTTGCTATCCACATCTCGGATTGCACTGTTAATCTTGAATAGAGTGAGGTAGTTGAAAAGCAATGAATAAGTCATTTTGAATCCATCACCCCAGGAGAAAAGATGTCAAGGTAATTCTGTATGATCAAGAGAAACAGGCATGGATCCAAAGCCTGGATTTGGGTCTCAGTTCTGCCGCCTACTGCTTGTGACCTTGTGCAAGTTGTAGCCGCCCTGAAGTCTCACCAGCCTCCTCTGTGAAATGAGGCTAATCATAACTACCTCACAGAATTGTGAGGATTAAATAATTTAATTTAAAAATTTATTGCATGCTCACTATACCCAGGACTTGTGACGAGCTTTTGGTATAAACAGATCAATTAAATCTTTCTCCTGTCTTTATCCCCAAAGAGTGCATTGTCCTAGGAGAGATATGAGGAAGAAATGAACACAATATGATGTTATAAGTGCTAAATTAAATTAATGTACAAAATGTTACAGGAACAGCAAAGAGGAAATGTAACACTCATCCACTAAATCACAATCTCAAGAGAAGAAAACCCAGGCATCTTGTTTGCAGCTAGTAAGTCCTTCCTTAATATCGGTTAAATGAACAAGTGATTCCTTGGGTTGAGGAATAAAACTTCACTTTCTTTGCCTCTTCCATTTTCTCATTGCCCTCTCCTGATCAAATCACATCAGCCTAGCTTGTGTCTACTCCTCTCATGAACCTTTTCTGCAATAGCTTCTTCTTCTTTCTTTCTTTCTTTTTTTTTTTTTTTTGCAATTGAACAAACAAGAAAAACATATTCCCAGTGTGATTTTAAACAGGCAAGACTAGGAAATATTTCAAATACCCAGCAAAGGAAACAATTAAACAATCGACAGAGTAAAAAAGCAACCAATAGGATGGGAGAAAATATCTGCAAACCATATATCTAATGAGGGGTTAATCTCCAAAAGATACAAGAAATTCATGCAATTCTATAGCAAAAAGCCAAATAACCCAATTAAAATATGAGCAAAGGACCTGAATACACATTTTCCCAAAGAAGACATACAAAATGGCCAACAGGTATATGCAAAGGTGCACGGCATCATTAATAATTGGAATTGCAATTCAAAACCACAATGAGCTATTACCTACTACCTGTTAGAATGACTGTTATCAAAAAATTGAAAGATATGTGTTGGTGAGAATGTGGAAAAAAAGAAACCCTTGTGCACTGTTGGTGGGAATGTATATAAATACAACCATTATGAAGATTCTTCAAAAACTTAAAAAAGAGAAATACCTTATGATCCAGCAATCTCACTTCTGGGCACAAATGCAAAGGAAATGAAATCATGATCTTACAGAGATATTAGCAATCCCATGTTCATTGCAGCATTATTCACAACTAGTGGCCCAGTGCATGAAATTTGTGCTGGGGGTGGGGGGAGTTCCTCAGCCTGGCCTGCACCCTCTCCAATCTGGGAGCCCTCGAAGGATGTCCTACTGCCCGTTTACAGGGATTGAGCCTAAACCAGCAGTCAGACATCCCTCTTGCAATCCGGGACTGCTGGCTCCTAACCGCTCACCTGCCTGCCTGCCTGATTGCCCCTAACCACTCTGCCTGCCGTCCTGCTTGCCCCCAACTTCCCCGCCCCTGCTGCCGGCCTGCTCGCCCCCAAATGCCGCCCCCCCGCCAGCCTGATCACCCCCAGCTGCCCCCTGTGCCAGTGTGCTCGCCCCCAACTGCCCCCCCTGATGGCCTGCTCACCCCCAACTTCCCCCCTGCTGGTCTGCTTACCTCCAATGGCCCCGCCCCCCATCAGCCTGATCACCCACAACTGCCATCCCATCCTGGCCTGATCACCCACAACTGCCCTCCCCTCTTGGCCTCTAACCGCCTCTACCTCAGCCCTGCCGCCATGGCTTTGTGTAGAAGAACGTCCAGAAGGTCTCCTGGAAGGTCTTCCAGTCTAATTAGCATATTATCCTTTTATTAATATAGATAGAGGCCTGGTGCATGGGTGGGGGCCGGCTGGTTTGCCCTGAAGGGTTTCCCGGATCAGGGTGGAGGTCCCGCTGGGGTGCCTGGCCAACCTGGGTGAGGGGCTGATGGCTGTTTGCAGGCTGGCCACGGCCCCCGGCAACCCAAGCTCCCAGCCCCTCCTTTTTTGCCTTTTTTTTTTTTTTTTTCAGCGCCTCCTTTAGCGGAGGCCAGGGCCGGCTGGAAGCAGGTATCTGGGATTTATTTATCTTCTATAATTGAAACTTTCTGGCCTTGAGCAGAGGCCAGGGCCAGCCAGGGCGGGCAGGAAACTTGGCTTCCTCCATCACCGGGGGCGACCTAAGCCTCCTGCTCGCTCCAGCTCTGTGGCCACTGCCAGCTTGGTTGGGTTAATTTGCATACTCGTTCCTGATTGGCTGGTGGGCGTGGCTTGTGGGCATAGTAGAGGTACAGTCAATTTGCATGTGTCTCTTTTATTAAATAGGATATGCAAGATATGGAAACAACCAAAATGTCCATGGTTGAGTGCATAAAGAAAATGTAGTACACATACAATGGAATACTATTCAGCTTTTAAAAAGAAGGGAATTTGCCATTTGTAATAACATGGATGAACCTGGAGGGCATTGTGCTAAATGAAACAAGTCAGAGAAAAAAAGAAAAATACTGCATGATCTTACGTATCTATGAAATTAATGAATTCCTAACTGCCAAGTCAACTGGGCCCTTTCTAGCACCTGATTTATTAGTGTGTTTGTTGTTGCTGATTATGTTTTCTCAGAAACTCTGACATCATTTTTTTTTTTTAATGACATTTCTGGGTACTTTCCTGTCCTCTTTTTGGGTTTTTCGCTCAACTCAAAAATCTGATGTTCCTTAGGGAACATCCTATTCTTCTTGGATAGTACTTCCACTATTGGTTTTAGGTGTTGATGATGACTCCTAAATCTTATTCCCAGGATTTCATTCTCTTTTAAGAGAGAGACTTTACATTTCCAACCATCTACCTGTCATCCTGAAATGAAAATTCTTCTGGCACATAGTTCAAAATGCTCAAAAATGGGAGTCATCCTCTCATCTTTCTAACACTTTGTCCCTCTTCTGGGACTATCATGCTCCCACTACATGGTACTACCATTCCCATAGTTGCTGGTGGAAAATATCCTTGATGCTTTCTTCTTCTTCACTTATGATAATGTTATTACCAATATCTGATTTTCCTCCCATTCCCAGGCACATGGAAGGGCACGTTTCCAAGACCCCTTGTAATTAGCCAAGGGGTCTAATTCTGATCAGTGTGCTATAACCAAAAGTAGCAGGTGTTACTTCAGATCAAATCTACTCTCTAAATCTCCATGCTCTTTTCAATTTTTTAATGACCCAAGAAACTCTCTTTTTTTTTAGATAGTGCTGACAGAATCTTCACCATCTGGGTGATTCTGTGGAGCAGGATCCCCCATCCCACCACCTCCAATTAACATATGATAGACATTTAGTGTAAACAGGGTAGAAACCTTTGCTGTGGTAAACCATTGAGATTTTGGTGTATGTTTGATGTGTGTTTCTGACCACAACATGACTTAGCTCTTCCACTGATATACTAGTATTTACCTCATCTATTATGTAGAAGCTCCTTTCAAATTTTTCTTTTCCCCATATCTATTATCTTATTTCTATTCAGGCTTGCTTTTCTGGATTACTTCCACAGCCTCCTGGCTGAGTTCATTAAATACTCAAAATTTTATCCTCTCAAATTTATCTTCTACATATCTACCAGAGTGTTTAATTTAAAATACAAATATAATAATGTCACTCCCAGCTTGAATCTTTTAATGATACCTCATTACTTATAACAGTAATTTTTAAAATTCATTCCCTGGAACAGTTAATTGGTGTTCTGGAAAAAAAACAAAACCCTAAAAGACTAATGTCCCCAGATTCAAAAAGGTTGAACCAATAATGCACAGAGTCTTGGAGGTTTATAAATGCACATCATTAGAATATTATAATATCATGTGGTAAAAAAAAATTAGTAGAATTTGTTTTAAATTGTCTTTCCCTGATTACTGGACCCCTAACCATTTTTAGAAGAATGGCTTTTAGTACCAGAATATCAGCATATTGTCTAAATTCTTTTCTTGTCCCCAAGGCCCTTTATGATCTCCC
The DNA here is from genome assembly GCF_951640355.1 of Cnephaeus nilssonii. Classification (NCBI taxonomy): domain Eukaryota; kingdom Metazoa; phylum Chordata; class Mammalia; order Chiroptera; family Vespertilionidae; genus Cnephaeus; species Cnephaeus nilssonii. The sequence continues at coordinate 89,023,644 of NC_137072.1, forward strand.
TCGGTCTATCTCTCCAGCTTCTACTCCTACTACCTTCTACTTCACAGTTTATGCTTCAGCAACATTAAATGCCTAAAGATCTTGAATACATGGTGCATGGAAGAAATTTGCTTTCAGCAATGTTTATTTCAACTGGAATGCCATGACTTCAAACCCATGCTAATCACTCATATAACTTATGGTCAGTCTTTTAGACCAAGTTCAGAAAATGTTTGCTTGCAAGAGGCTGTGGTGTAAGACCTAAAATTAAGGCTCAATATTATGTGCTGCCCTGATGTCTGGTGAAATCAGGAGGGCCTTGATTTGTTCCTGTGGATAACGGCCTATAGACTAATAACCTTCCTTATCATAGGGACCAGGCACAGGTTCTGCTTATCCCTAAATAATGGGTTCCAATTCCCTGCCAGCCTTGTTTGAATAATCAAAGAAGCTAATCATATCCACACCTCCTCCCTGTGGAAAGCAGGGTGCACCTCACTCTCTCGATGCCACAAAGCCTACCTCTCAGGTCCTGATTGTTCACTGTGTGCCTGAGTGCAACCTTACATGACCTTGTGTGGACACCTGTATGATTAATAAACTGCTGTTGATGTCTTCCATCTGCAGTCAGGTATGGCATGTTCAGCCACTCTAGGGCAGGAATACTTCTCTTGCTAACAGAATGAACAGGCAATTAAATTGGAGATTTTCATAGACATCTTGCCTCACAGTTCCCTTAATTCAACCTGACCTAATGGGCACTTTGTATGTACTTTTCCTTGCACTTGCCACATTTTATTGTAATTATGTCTTTATGTGTCTGTCTCTGTATTAAGATTGTGGACTCCTTGATGTCTGACACCAAGCCTCACCTACCCAGTATCTTAAACATTGTTTTCACAATGCTGCTTGTGAATCTAATGGAAATATTAAATAATGTGTCTTAAGGAGCATGTTTGTAAGTCATAGCTCAAGGCTCCACAAGGTTGATATGATCCTTATTGTAGAGGATATTGATCTTTTATTGAGCAATTTGTCTTAAAACCACACATGTTAAGAGGCAGGGTTGGATCTTGAATGTAGGTGTGTCTCTTAAGACTGTGGTCTTTGTATGTAGATCGATGTGTCCAATGACTTGGTGATGTGGGGGTAAAACTCATGGAAATGTGACTTTCATTTTGCCCCCCAATTGGTGATGGAATCCAAGACTGGGCAAAAAAAAAAAAAAAAAAAAAAAAGGTACAAAGGACCTCACATTCTGAAGATAAGCACAAACAGGTGGGACTACATGTCCTTTCCTGGGTGTACTGAGGCAGCAGACACTGCCATTTCAGTCGCCATTCCCACACCAGCCTAAATAAAAAGAATGGAAGAAGAGAGAAAAGAGGGTATGGAGACAGAGAAAGTAAAGGACAAACGGATCGCTTGAGATAATTCTCAGGGTGTGAGCTGTCAGCTAGTGGAGAAGGTTACGGCTTTCTCTTCACCTCTTCAGGGGAAGGGTAAAGCACTTAAAAACTTGCAGGAAAAAACACTTTGCACCTCCTTCCTGCAGGGACTGTTTACTTGGGTACAGACTTGTTGATATGCCCCCTTGCCTGCAGGAAAAGGGTGCAAGACCAGGTAGGGAGGAAGAGGGAAGACAGGGCAGCAGCCTGTCCTCCACTGTTTAGCAAGGTCAAGTTTCCAGGGGCTCAAGTGGACCCTCTAAGAGGGCTGCCTGTAGGGCAAGTGGACGAGCAGAAGGAGAGGTTTGGAGATTCTCAGGGCCAGGATGTGTGTGTGTGTGTGTGTGTGTGTGTGTGTGTGTGTGTGTGTGTAGGAGGTGTTGGTGGGAGGGTGTTAATTGGTGGTGGTAGCTGTTTACCTTCATATCAGGGAACTGTGTAATGAGGAAGCCTCCATCTCCCCAGAACTTATACCCAAAGAGAGAGGCAGTTTTTGGATGCCAGCCATGCAGAGGGCATGGTTGGTCAGCCTGGGTAAGCTGGAGAAGCACTGCCATCTGGCACAGGTTGCTGTCACTCGGCCATGAAGCACAGACCATTTTTTTTCTTTATGCACATTCCTCCTTCCAATATCTAGTCCCAGAGAGGAAGGCAGAGTGACAGCGCAGACCCCGCCCCTTTCCCCCCTACTAGGATTATGTGAGCTACAGGGTGGGAATGGGAGAGTTAGTGGGAAGCAATTGGAATTTTATTTTATTTTATTTTACTACATGAATAAAAGAAGCTTTATATAACAAAGATAGAGACAGAGAATGGGATTGGAATTTTAAACAGGACCGAGTTTTGTTGCTAAATAACGGAACATGGACAGAGAGTTATGGAAGCAGCTTGAGGCAAAGGGATAGAAAGGGGAGAATCATTAGCACATTGAGGGCCAGGATCAGAGGAAAAAACACAAACTTCTGTTTGAATCCAACAAGTTCTGGCTGTTTAGTTAACCAGCCACCTGAAGAGACTGTTAAAGTGACAGCCTCCTTGCTTCACACAAAGTGAATTTAGTTCAGACCGTGGAATATGGGAAAACGTTTTCTATACTTCTCAGGGGAATGCCTAAAAACTCGTTCCTGCCCACTATAACGATCCACTTATGAGCAGCTTGGTGGTGTCCCTGATTAAAGGCGACTACTTGCAGCTTCTGGGAGACCCTGGGAAGACAAGCAGCTGAGCACTGCTGTCCGTCTCTAACGTTCCAGGTGTTAGCCCACCTTGGAGCACAGGAAACACTTGCAGGGCATGTGGGGCACACAGCCCCTTCCCAGAACTCTAGAAGTCACAGAAATCGTGATGTTTCTTTCATCATAATCCTTAATTTTAGCTTTACTGGACCATTATTCTGAGCATCGCCTAAAGTCTCCCACAATATAACCTTAAACTGAAGGCGAATTAGTGGGATACAAAAGATTTGCTTACCAAATCCTAAACGGCCACTACAAACCTTGAGGACAACAATAAAATGATGTACACACATTTGAAGAGTCCGACTCTTCACTGTAATGAATGGGAAAACCGAAGCTTGGAAGGGCTATGATTTGCTCAGGATCTCACAGCTGGTTAAATGGCAGAACAAGATCTTTTTTTTATGATACACAAAAGCAGGTTTAGGAGAGTTACTTGGAGAACTAAAGAGAAGCATAGCTATGATATTGCCTATATTTAAATTTGATTTTGCTCTCTATTTCTTTTAGTGTGGGTTGTAGAGTAAAACAAAGGAAAGCAAGGACTGCAAAGATAAAATCACAAAATAACTACCCTTTGTTGCATTTTCATGGTCAGTCATTATTCTTGAAGTTTTAAAATATAAGCCCTTTTCTACTGTTACGTTATGCAATGCTGATGTCTTCACTTGTGAGTGAGGGTGATTATGTTTTGATGACACTAATCATCCACACAGGTGTGGGAGGGTGCGAGGTTATGCTGAAAGAGGTTCTGGGTGGGCAAAGTATATCAGGACTAGAAGGGAATTTGGAAAGTGACTCTCTTACTTTGCCAAGTGGAAACAAAGGCCCAGAGAGAGTAAGACTTGGCTGAGCTCACACAGTTAAGATGAACCACCTACCCACCTCTGAGCTGCTAAACAGGAGAGAAACAAGGGTCTGTCTGAGCCAGGGAATTGTGGGGTTTATTTGTTCTTGCAACATAGTCTGTGTCCTACCTACATGGCAACATGACAAGATGACCCGTGAGGAGATGAAGACTGAAGACAGGATGGAAGCTACAAATTACTGCCCAGCAGCATAGCAAAGGGATTCACTGGACAGAAGAGCCCATGAAAGGTTTCTGGGAAAGCATAACATCTACCTGATTAGACTTTCCCTGCATGCATTGCATGTGGTCAGGTAGAAGGTCCATTATCAAGACTTTCCTTTCAGTTTAGGGTCTCTATGAGCAGATAGGAGATGTACAGTGAAGGTATCACTTCTCTATCAGGTTGAGAGGTCTGCCTCCTTAGTGCTGCCTTTCATAGATAGAGGAAGCTTTGACTCGGGCTATAAGTTATTTATTGAGCTTCTATTTTTGGTCAATTCTTGGGCTGGCGTGCTAATGTGGGATACAGAGAAGTATTAGACAAGGTAGCTCTCTAAAGGCACTTACAGTCTAATCAGGGAACCCTGAGAGACACATGCAATAATGTAGTATATGAGAAATTCACCAGTCCACAGCAAGGTGTCTAGAGAATGATGCTTGAAATGAGTTTTGAATGGAAGGTAATAACGGTAATGCCTACTAATTATTTTGCACATGACATGTGCCAGCAGTATTTGGATAAGCAGACAGGAAAATAAACATTTCAGGCAAGGGAATAGAGAGGCCTGGAAGGAAGGAAGTCAGATTGCATGTGGTGGGCATGTCCAGGTTTTGCAGAAGGAATGCAGCATTGGGTGTGGGAGACATCACAATGTTGGTACCCCAGCTGATAACCCACTTACAATGCGACAATCTCATGTCACAAAATCTCAGAAAGCATTTTGTTAGTCTAAGATGCAATAGAAACTGAAACATGATAGCACACAGAATCAGTAGATAAACGTGAAGTGTAATTCACATACTTTTTGTCCATGTTCCAGTGTAAACCTTGCAACTTTTCATCATGATAGAAATTAAAATCAAAGAAAAATTATGAAAGCTAGCTCATGGAGGAGTCCACTCCTGCTGTGCGATGTTCTTCTTCTGTTATTGAAGAATACGAGGGGGGAGGAATGGGGGTGGTGTTGAGATTCTTTTCCCTGCCTACTTCATGCTATTCCTCTAATGCTAGGGCTCTCTGTAATGGCGATAAAGGGGAAGACTTGCTTGAAGCCAGATTGTGAATCCTACATGGTTGAATTTATCCCTCGGACAATGAGAAGCATTTTCAAATCAGTTGGTGGCATAATGAGAATGTCTTTATGGAGAAATTAATGGGTGGGGGACAACACTGGAGGAAAAAAAACTTGTTATTTTTTTCTTTTTGCAATGAATAATTCATAGCAATGTAATCTGAGGACCATTAGAAAACATCCCACTATCAGGGCAACAGATGATTCATTTTCTGGCAGAGACTAGTTACAGGGATTCACCTGCATGCACACTGAAGATATCTGGGTCTTGGAAAAATGGCTCAATATATAGACACATTTGGATGAAAGAGGAAGTCAGATACATTCTACATGATGCAATAGCCCCATAGGTATACCAAATGGGGACCTATGACATAGGATACTGAATGTTACAGTGAAGACTGCCAAAGTTAAATTTGCCTATGACATACTTTTATCTACTGTGTCAATCAGAGTCCCAGCAGAAAACCAGATGGCATACTCAATGTTCAAGAATTAATAAAAGGGTTATTTACAACCTCAGTGACAGAGCTAAGAGAAACCAGCAAGGGCCAGCCAGTTTAGCATTCTAGGACCAGTGACAGCCGGGGAGCCAGTTACCAACCACTCCTAGGACTGAAGGGTCAAGAGGAGAGAGCAGGTTACCTGTGCTCACAATCCAGAGGTATTGATTCTGTAGAGGAAGACAGCCAGCAGGAGCTGTGCGGCCTTGGTCGAGGGATGGAATCAATGGCAGTGAGGGAACCACAGGACTAAATACATTGATGTCTCTCTCATCTCATTCTCTGATATCCTGCCCATGCCTTCCATTGGTAAAATCAGCCAGAAGGCTGAGGGTAAGCAAGCCATGGACACAGACCATGAAAGTCAACCTCCCAGAACACAAAGCAGAGCGGAGAAGGGTGGAGAGAGATGGGGAGGGGTGGTGGGCAGTGGGGGTAGAACACAGGGAAGACATCTAACATGAAACTTCCTGTTGTTACTAATCATTAAAACCTAGGATGGGAAGAAATGATTCCTAGCCAAAATACCTCTCCAATGGGCCTCCTTTTAAAATGAAAGATAGCCTGGAAATAGTAGAATTAAATTAAGATAAACTATGTGACAATTAAATAATAAATGAATAATAGGTTAAAAAGTAGGAGGATACTGAAAGGATAAGCAAATTAAAAAACATAGATTATGTATGTTTTGCAATTTTACCTAGGACTAGCCATACCTAAGCTGTTGAGGTTTTGTCTGTGCTTCTTTTTTATTCTTTAAATATATTTTTATTGATTTCAGAGAAAGAGAGAGAGAAAAACATCAATGATGAGAGGGAATCATTGACTGGCTGCCCCCTGCTCGCTCCCTACTGGGATTAAGTCTGCAACCTGGCATGTGCCCTTGACCAGAATCAAACCCAGGACCATTCAGTCTGGAGATTAATGCATTGTCCACTGAGCCAAACCAGCCAGGGCTTATCTGTGTTTCTTTATTGTAAGCAGTTGGAAGGGCTGAGTTGAGGATTAGACAACAGTATTGGCATACCTCGTTTTATTGCACTTTGCTTTATTGAGCTTTGCAGGCATTGCATTTTCAGCAACACTGGGGCAAGACCTTCCACCAGTAAAAAGATTACAACTCACTGAAGACTCAGGTAATGGTTAACATTTTTATAACAATAAAATATGTTTAAATTAAGGTAGGTTCATTGCTTTTTTAATCTAATGCTATTTGCACACTTAATAGACTATAAACATAACTTTCATATGTACTGGGAAACCAGAAAACTCCTGTGACTTGCTTTATTGCAATGATATGGAATCCAACCCACAATATCTCTGCAATGTGCCTGTATTTCTTTTCTCTTCTTTTCTTTTCTTTTTTCTTTCTTTCTTCCCTTCCTCCCTCCCTCCCTCCCTCCCTCCCTCCCTCCCTCCCTCCCTCCCTCCCTCCCTCCCTCCCTTCCTTCCTTCCTTCTTTCTCTTTCTTTCTTTCTTTCTTTCTTTCTTTCTTTCTTTCTTTCTTTCTTTCTTTCTTTCTTTCTTTCTTTTTTTCATATGAGAATTGAAGAGGTGAAAGGAAGGACAGGAACCAAGGATACACTTTCAGAGTATGATTTACTAGGAGTTCATTTCTTTCCCTTCTTTGGTTATTGCTTTTATTTCCTATAGCATCAAGAACATGTGCTGAGGTACAAATCAGTATCTCAATATTTTAAAATTTCTTATTGCCATGGTGTATGCTGATTACTTATTTCCCCCCTCTGGTTCCATTTTAGTTTGTTCTGCTCAATTCTTTAGGATCCTTGTTTTTCCCTTGTCTTCACTTTCTATCTCAGGAAGAAACAAACAAATTTGAAACAATCTTTAAAATAATTTTATGCTCAACTTGTAAGTATTGCTTTTAACGTGGCTACACTTGTTTTAGCTTTTACCTGTCATCCTTCTGATTTTCATGTTTCTAGTTTTTTATCTCACTGGCTCTAGGTCTTATGTGTGTTTTTTTATTTATTCTGGGTTACTTTAAATTTTTATACCTCTTATTTTTATAGCTCTTATATTTTGATTTTAAGAAATTACTGGTTTCAGTTCATTTTTTTCCTTCTATTCTTTAGGTTTATCTTTAATAAACTTTAAAGTTTTAGGCTATTTTTTCTGTATTTTGTTATCATTTAATTTTACTTAGACTTAATTTTATGCTTTTATTTGCTTTTTAAATTTCTTCTCTGCCTTCATCATTCTACTATAACATTCTTGCTCCTCTCCCGTCCCCCGCAACCCTTTCTCCTTCTCATACTCTTTATCCTTATTCTTCTTTCCTTTATTTTATACCATGTTTTTATCATTTCAAGAAGGGTTTTATAATTTGAAGAAAACACATAAAATAAATGGAATTTTTGGAGGCCTTCTTCTGGCCACCTGTCCCTCAGCCACTTTTCTACTATCCCCTTAAGGACCTCTCAGTTCATTGAAAGATAATCTCCCCAAATGCTCTCTCCAGAATCCTCAAAAACAATTCACATCAATACCAGCTTCTTTTAGTTGCTCCTCTGTTGGTTGATTCTCTGACTTAGTCTGTTATAACAGAACTAGAGGCCTGGTGCACAAATTTGTGCACCAGTGGAGTCCCTCAGCCTGGCCTATGGGATCGGGCCGACCAGCTTTCCAACATTCCTCGAGGGGTCCCAGATTGCAAGAGGGTGCAGGCCAGGCTGAGGGACCCCACCGGTGCACGATCAGGGCTGGGGAGGGACGCGGGGGGTTGGCCAGCTGAGGAGGGACTGCGGGAGGGCTCCAGGGTGTGTCTGGCCCATCTCGCTCAGTCCTGATCAGCTGGACCCCAGCAGCAAGTTAATCTACTGGTCAGAGCATCTGCCCCCTGGTGGTCAGTGCACATCATAGCAAGTGGTTGAGTGGCCTTAGCATATCATTAGCATATTACGCTTCAATTGGTTGAATGGACGACCAGACACTTAGCATATTAGTCTTTTATTATATATGATGACTAGAGGCCCAGTGCATGAATTTGTGCACGGGTGGGGTTCCTCTAGGTGGCCTGCAGAGATTGGGCCAAAACCTGCAGTCCAATGCCTCCTGTAGCTCCTACCTGCCACTCCTGCTCATCCTAGCCCCACTGTGCCTGCTGCGGGCTTGCGCCCAATCAGTCCCGATCAGGAGAGGCTTGCGCTGCCGCAGCAGCGCTCACCAGCCATGAGCCCTGTATCTGGCACCCTCCCAAGGGGACTGGCCTGTGGGATCGGGCTGAAACCAGCTCTCTGACATCCCCCGAGGGATCCTGGATTGTGAGAGGGCACAGGCCAGGCTGAGGGACCCCACTGGTACACGATTGGGCCGGGGAGGGACCGTGGGAGGGCTCCAGGGCGTGTCCGGCCCATCTCATTCAGTCCCGATCAGCTGGACCCCAGCAGCAAGTTAACCAACCAGTCGGAGCATCTGCCCCCAGGTGGTCAGTGCACCTCATAGCGACTGGTTGATGACTGTCTGCCCCCTGGTGGTCAGTGCACATCATAGCGAGCAGCCTTAGCATATCATTAGCATATTACGCTTTGATTGGTTGAGTGTTCTGCCGTTCGGTCTATTTGCATATTACCCTTTTATTATATAGGATACCATAGACTGGGTGACTTATAGACAACAGAACTTGATTCCTCATGGTTCTGGAGGCTGGGAAGTCCAAAGTCAAGGTGTCAGCAGCTTCAGTGTCTGGTTAAGTCCTGCTTCGTGGTTCATAGAAGGCCCTCTTCTTGCTGTGTCTTTACACAAGACCTCTCTGGGGTTTCTTGCTAAGGACACTCAATTGTATTTATACCTCACACTGGGGATTAGATTTCCATATATGAATTTTGCAGGGGCATAAACATCCGGTCCGCTGCAGGTCCTAAGGATAAGGCTTCTGTGATGTTGCTTTCCTGCTGCCTGCAGCTTCTATGGTGCGATTTTAGACCCTTTCTATCTTCAGTGATTAGATAAGAGTAGCACTGGGGATAAGTCAATTAGCCTCTTTCCTCCCTTGACCTTCGGACTGTTACTGAGGTCCCCAGCTCATAAGATAGAATTTTCTTCTCTTCTGATTCAGTATTTCGGAAGCTAGCCACGATTGATCTTGATGTGTACCTGCCCCTGTCAAAGTGAACAGTGTTTCTCTTCTTTGATCTTCTGTTTACTTGTTCTTCACAGCCTCGAGTGGCGTTAATCACCTATGTTGCTCTAAGTGCCACGACTGCCAGGTGGTCTGATGGAGCCTACCTTGGAGTCATTAGGGAAGGAGCAGGATTACTTCTCTGTGAGCTGTTTTTCTCAATATGGGCTTATTAACCTAAATAGAAAATTATCCTCCAGTCCATTCTCACCGAACTTTACTTTAGAATAGACAGAACCTGTTGTTCATTCTGTTTCTATGCTATGTTGGTAATTAGGAAACAGAGAAGAGTAAGATGGAACAATTTTAAGGCCAGTGATCTGTCCTCCCCACTTCCATTATCCCATTGCCAACACACACAAAGCTTGGCTAATTTCTAATTTTATTTATGGTGTATATGGCATGGTTGTACAGAAGACAGGCTCTGAAGGAAAACTGGGTTTGAATCCTAACTCGCACACTCATTAGATAGTTCTATCATGAACAAATTACTTAAACACTTTCTGCCTCCACTTCTTTATCTCTAAAATAGGTATAACAAATTGGTTAAGATATAAAGTGCTTACCATGTCACCTGGAACAATATCATTTCTCAATAATGTAAATTGTTACTATCATTTAAGACTCTGTTCAGGGGATTTTATCTCCATGAAATAATCCATGACTGAGCTCCAGAGGTGCTCACACATGCACATATTCAGACACATAACCTCTTTTTTTCAGTCTGGTGCTTCACATATCTTTTCAACATAGCATTTTGTGCATATCTCTTTGTGGAATTTTACAATGTACTAATGGATTCTCTTTACATGTATTCCTCTTCTGTTATTAGATAAATATCTTGAGTTCAGGGATTATGTCTTTTTCACCTTGACATTCTCAACATCAAGCATAGCTAGTACATAGTGTGTTTAATAGATATTTAATAAAAATGGTAATGAGTGTTTGATGCCTTAAGACTTTTAATAACTATGCCCTAGGTAACTTAAAGGAAAGATTCTTCCTCTTAATTCTTAAGCAACAGATGGATAATAACCTCAACTTCTATATACACTCTTTCTGTCTTCTGAGTATCTAGATGGATAAGACTTTTCGGTAGTCAAAATAGTGTCCAGGTTAATGAGTCACTATATGAAAGAAAAATAAGACTCATGTGACCCTATATAAATTGTGATAAATAATAAACTATGAATTTATTTTAAAATATTACAATTCTGTGTGTAATCAATAGTTTACAAATGTGGGCATATTATTGATATACTGTCATTGGAGATTTGAATTTTATGTCTGAGATCATTCCCTTTATCTAATTATCTCTTTCTTGCCTTCACCCTAATTCCCCTCTCTGTTTCATAGCCAAATTTCTATAGAGTTTTCCACAGTTCTTGCATTTCCTTATTATTTACTCTACTCCAGTCTGACTTCTGGGAGTTTATGCTAATATGGCCATGACTTTTACTCTCATTTTGCTATGTTTAAGGTTTCAGTCCCCATTTTACTTGACCTCTCAGCAGCCTTTGACCTTGTTGTCCCTGCCTTCCTTCTTGAAACTCTCCTCCATTGGTTTCCCTCACACCATTTTCTCCTGGTCATGCTCCTACTTATCTGAGAGCCCTGTCTTATAATTTCTTTCAGACCTAGGCCTTCCTGTCTTCCCACTCATTTTACGTTTTACCCCCAGATGAGATATCAATGCCATTGGCTTCTGTAATGCTCTCTACCTTGATAGTCTCCAAATATATATGCCCAGGCTAGACCTCACCTCTGAGCTTCAGATCCATAGTCTCACTGTGAACTTGACAAATTCAGTTGATGACTAAAGCCACCTCAATATCTTCAACATGACCTCCTGAGCTTCTCATCCAAACCTGTCATCTACACAGTTGCACTAGTCATATATTTGACAGTCATCTTTGACATCTCACTCCAATCTCCAATATCTAATCTTATATTTTTAGAATTTTAACACGGGAGCATCTCTTAAATCAGTTCTGTTTTCTCTGTCTCCACTGATACTGATTTCATCACTTTTGATTAATGCTACTGCAATATTTTCTAAGCTGCTCTAGTTGCTACCACTTTGTATCTCTCCAAACTGTTTTCCAGAGTGGCAGCCATTGACCGATTTCAAAGTGCACCTCTGTTCATGTTACCTACCCTGCCTAAATTCTCTCATTGGTTTCTCACTCCTTTTAGGACACAAGACCAAGACCTGTAACAATGTCTACAAAACCCTGAGTGGAAAGCTTCCTCTCTTCTCTAACCTCTTCTCCCTCAGGCTGCCCTCACTCTGACTTCAACCCCTCTGGCTTCAGCTTCATCTCCTCAAACATCCATGTTTCATCTTGCCACAGGTTTTTGCATATGCTGCTATTTCTGCCTGAATCTGGAATATTTTTTATTTCATACCTTTGGCTAGTTTATTATCAGCTCATAAGATATTTTCATAGGCATGTTTGCATTGTCTCCAGGAGAAACTTTTTTTACTATTAAGGCAAACAAAACAAAACAAAACAAAAAATAACCCACAAACAAACAGACACATCACACAACAGCACTTGGAATTCTCTTGACCTTTTTGTTTTATTTTCTTTTACTATAATATTGCAGACACAATGAACTATGTAATGCATCATGTTTCCTTCTTGCCACCAGATTCTTGGATGTCCACATTGTATAGCCATCACTGGCCTGGGCTCTGGATCTCAATGAACTAGGTTTAAATTCTGGTTCCTGTATTCACCAGCTGTTTGATCCTTTTACCCTTTCTGTGATTTTATTTTCTCATCTATAAAATCAATCTATCTATCTATCATCTATCTATCTATCTATCTATCTATCTATCTATCTATCTATCTATCATCTATCTATCTATCTATCATCTATCTATCATCTATCTATCTATCTATCTATCTATCTATCTATCTATCTACCTATCTATCTAAAGAGGTAATATGCAAATTAGGCTGGGACGCTCTATCGGGTCACTACCGAACAGGAGGAGGTTGCACGCGCAGGTGAGGCTTGGAGCGGAGACAGAGACAGAGACTGGGGGACTGCCTGAGCCAGCGCGGTGGCTCCGGCGGCCCAGAGTGGACACAGGCAGGGGGCCAGGGGGACCTGGGGAAGAAGTCAGGCGCGGGTCCTGGCTGCCCGCGGTGCCAGTCAGGCCTGACTCCCGCAGCGGCCCGCAGGGTGCTTCCTTGCACAGCGGGAGGTGGGGCGCCTCCTTGCATGATTTCAATCGCACTCTGGGCCTCTAGTAGAAATAATAATAATAATAATAATAATAATAATAATAATAATAATACTTATTCTCAAAGGGTTGATGTGAGAAGTAAATGAATTAACATGCCCAAAGCATTTGGAATGCTGTCTAATGCCTAATAAGCACTCAATAAAATTTGGTATTATTATTATTTCCCATCTTATCACAGCTTGAATCGTCAGGGAGCTTTACATGAAAATGACTTTTGGGTCTTACTTATATGGATTCTTGACTCAAAGCTCCACTTTAGTTTGCATTGTAATAACACATATCGTAATTGAAGAATAGTTTTGATTATTCAAATTCAGATTCTAAAGAAGCACAATAGACTCCCCATTGAAATGATAGATATTTTATATTAAAATAGGGGAGATGCTATTGGTAGGACTAACTGTAAAGGCGTTAGGATTTGCTCCAGAGAACTGTATAATCAAATCAATAGCAGAAAGTAGCTTTGAAGCAAGGGTTTATCTGCACTCCCAACTCCACGGAAACATGGCTGCACACCATATTAGAATCCAGGCTTAGAAGCATGTTATGTTATTAACACAGGCAGAGCCTTTCACACTTGCTATGTGAAATTATTTATTTCTTTACATATTTAAAGATGTTGGATTTCATTTTTATTTTTGAACACCAAGTAAACGGGGAAAAATAAACCAAGTCTGAATTGCAGTACTCCTGCAATCGAATCATTTAAAACACATACAGGCAACAAATATAATTGTTTCTTAGATTTTAAATCCTAAAAATGATCTACTTTCTGTACTCTTTGTATTTCAGGGGGAAAAAAAAAAGATCTTTCTTATCCCACATCACAGATGTCTCCGTGGCTACAGACTCCACCAGCGGAATAATAACAAGAGGATTCTCAAGATTATGCTGCGTGTGCTCAGTTTTTTATTTTTTTTAAGCTTTCCTGCAGAGAGCTGAAACAGCCAGCGTCTTTGTTGTACACCGCGTGGTTATATTTGGACAAATTAGGTGATCTCCTCATGCCCGCAAAGTTGGTCAATGTAACAGGCTCCCAGAGTGAAACAAAATGGAAATTCATTTTTACTTCACATCTGATTCAGAGGCACTCAAGCAGAAACACAGGCCACTATTTTGTTTAAAAAAGAAATCACCATCTGCTTTGTGTAGGGAGAAATGTTCAGGCCTCATATATTTGTGACAAGTATTTTTGGTTTAGGATCTTTTGACCACAAATTGCCCTCGGTGTTTCTTTAAAGGGAACACGTAGGCTTGGATATTAACCGAAAAGCAGAATGGGAACAGAGGCACGTTTTTGTCTGAAAATCTTAACAAGGTAACATTGGACTTAAAAGCTAGCCCTACAGAAAATGGTGTCAAAAACAAAGTAAACAGTAAGAGATTGAAAATCTTGGGAGACTTCCCACAACTCCCTAAGGATTTAACTTAGTAGCTTCACTGTTTGTGAATTTGTGTAATAACGCCGCCCTGATTTTACAGAATGCTTTCAGAGCAATTTCCTCACCTTGGGTCATGTGTTTGCAGCTCCTAAAGTGCTCTCTAGGATAGTTAGTCACGTTGGGAAGCTGATTTAACTTTTAGGCCAATCAAGGACCATTTAGGATGAAATGTACTAATGCATGTACAAGCACTTTGGAAGTGCAAAGCACTCTACAAATGTAAAGTGGCTTAGTGGCTATTAAATCACTGATGGAAGTGTTGAGGTGTCTTTTCCAAACACTCACCTGCACTGGCAACCACTGAATGACGAATGTACACGTGAGAAAAATGACAAATGTTCCTACCATGAAGTTTATTGCTAAGAGGTGGACTGCAGACCTCGCAGTGCTGCCTGAGCCCCTCGAGTCTTGAAACCTTTGCAAGACCTGTGTGTCGACAGCCAAAAGCCATCAGGACTTGAACAAGACTATGTTGAGTAGCCCTGTCACTGTGCCATAGCGCAGCTTATTTCACTTGGTTCTCCCAGCGAGTTAAAGTACTGGGAAACTGTAGTGCAACTAGTTCTTGGGCTTTTTGTGGAAAACACAATCTAAAATGTCCATGTAGCTGGGCATCATCAGACCTGAGCTATTTAATAAGGACATAGGAGACCTTGGTTAATATTATGATTACCATTTTGATGGTGGCTATGGGAAGGACTGGTCTTTCAAAAACTGAGCCTCCCCGCCAAAAAACACACAAAACAAAACACCTCTAGGTATATCACCCATACTCAGGAAATCCTTGAAATTATATTTGCATTAGAGTGCTTTCAAAAGTGTTGCATTGAAATGATTATTGTTATAGACTAAATGATGATGTCCCCTTCAAAATTCATATGTTGCAGTGCTAAACCCCAGTACCTCAGAATGTTTTTTTTTTTTTTTTTGTAGATTAGGCCTTTATGGAAGTAACTGAATTAAAATGAAGTCATTGGTGTAGATCATGATCAATTCCTTCTCTTAAAAGAAGAGGGAATTTGAATACAGACACCTACAGAGAGAATTCTGCCCCCGGGCTACCTCTGGACTTGAGCTGCAAAATTAATTCTTCCCTGGGTCTCTGGCCTGCTTGCCTGCCCTACAAATTTCAGACTTTCCAGCCACCACACTTTTGTAAACCAGTTCCTGAAAAACAAATCTCTTGTTTCACATACTCTATTTGTTCTGTGCCTCTGGAGAACCCTGACTAATACAACTACCTACTGATATTTACAGTCTTAAAACATATGAGTACAAACTACTCCTAAATTATATATTTAAGTTTAGTGACTGAGTGAATAGATTTTAGAGTCACCTGGATGGCTTAAAATCTTGGCTCTGCCACTTTCTGCAGTATGTCTTTGAGTAAGCCACTTAATCCCTCAGTTTTCTCATCTGTAACACGGGAATAACCGGGTTGCACTGAGAACTTAAAGAGTAAATTTAGCAGAGTGTACTGTCACATCGTAAGCTCTCAAGTTATGCTAGTTATTATTATTATTGCTGATAATTATGTATTGTTTTGGTCAGGATTCTTAGTCATGGGCAGTAGGAACTGATGAAGGTTAGTTTAAATACAACGGCATTTATTAAAGGATATTTGAGAGCTCACAGATTCCAGGAGACTGTCAGAAAACCAGGCTCTGAGGTCACCAGAAATCATTGCCAGATGGATTGTCATAGAATTGGCCCTGTGAGACCCCACTTCTACTGCCCCGCACGTCACCAGAACCACTCCAGTAGCTATAGTCATGAGACTACTTTTGTCATAGTGGGCTCTCCATGTTCCTTTCTTCTTCACATCACTAATTTCTGATTTGATGTTTGCAATGAGTGTGAGTTAGTGGTAGAACCAAGGTCTGTCTCATGCTCAGATGCAGGGGGTTCTGGGAAAGTATGAGGTATTTTCAATTTTGATAGTGAGAGACAGGCTCTGCCTTATAAGATAGGAGGATACATAGATGTAGAATGCTGAGTATTCAAAAAGTGACAAATATTCACCATATGCATGAATGGACATTTAAAATAATCTGCTCACTTGTCACAGAAACTCTTGTGTTTATCTCTATTTATAACAATTATTTTCTAATTTTTCTGTTTCTTTCTCAACCACTGCTACTTATAATTCCCGTACTCTTAACCCTAAATTTCCTAACCTTTCTGTAGATATTGAGTGGGTTTAGGAAATCTTGTGTGACAGGTGTCACATGAAGGTCTAACATTATTTCATTATCTGTGATGATATTTCATTATGATTGTAAGAGAAAAAATCCTCATTACAAGAGAGAAAGGTATCAAGGAGCATGAATATTGGAATCAGAAAGAATGGGGTTTATATCTTGACTTTCTGCTTAGCATGATAATGACCATTGGAAAGTTTCTTGCCTTTGTCTTCATCTCTCCATTTGGTAAACAGAAGTAACAATAAATACTGACCCTGAAGGATGTCTGTGAGAACTGGGCATAATGTATTGTAGGATGTATTTAATAATAATGTATTATATAATGCAATGTGGGAAAAAACTAGGACCTACTGCAATCATTCCTAAGCTTTAAGGGACATTAAAAAGACCAATAAAGCAATATTTTTAATCTCGTGTTATCAGGTTTGTATCTACAGAACAAATAAATGTCAATTATTTTTGCATGGTTCCTTTTTTTTTCTGGATAACATTATTAGTGAACAATACATGATGGAAACTTTATAAAAAAAGAACCAGTTTATTTTTCTTCGTCCAAGGCATTTTTAAGATATATCGCCTGCCAAAATATACTAGCACCCTTGTTACACAAGTAGTACAAGGACCATCTTAACTAGGACAGGTACTTTCCAACTACTAATACAGCATCCCCCCATTTCTCCTTTTGTTCTTATGCAGCTAGAAAGGGCATGACAGACAAGACTGAGTGAGTACCTAACTGGTCATGCTCAGTCAAAATCTCTGCCTAATATTTGCTCCTTGGAAGAATCTGTTTGGAGACCAATGAGGAACAGAGGGTGTTCTTATAATGGCAAACTGACTTTTCTAAATACATACACTCGGTAGTTGTCTTGAAAAAAATTATTTTTTGTATCCTGAAAATTAATGTGAACAAGACATATCTATTTGCTCATTCCTTTATTGAAAATTTTATTTAATGAGAAATTTTCAATTTCTGTTATGGGCCAGGCACTTTGGCACCAGGATATAAGGAGGAATTACAAAGACGGGATCTCTCCAGTTTTTAGACCAGTTGGGGATGCAGGTCTTAATCAAATTCAGTTGCATGCAATTCATTCACTGAACAGTTATGTATTGAGTGCCTACTAGGTGCAAAACAGTGTGCTATATGCTGGTTAATAATAGCCACATTCAACGCATGCTGATTATGTGTTACGTACTGCTTTACACACATTTATTCTTCACAAAAAACTTGGAAAGCACACATGTTTTATAGATGGAGAAACACAGGTTTAGAAGGATTAAGTAACTTGCTTAAGGTGATATACCTAGAAATTGGAATAGCCATGGGGTCTGTGTGACTGCAGGGCCAAACTCAATGGCTGCTCTACAGCCTCTCAGGAGAAGTCCATTTTGTGACTCACACAGTTGATGAACCAAATGACTAGATCATTTAAATGTACAGCAGGAGAATTACTGCTCCCTAGGGCCCTTGATCTATGTGCATTAATGGTGTTTACAATTTCTATAAATTAGGAAAATAGCAATTAGGCCTACTGAGTTGAAATCCAGAGGCAGAAATGGTATTGTAATAGTTATAGCCACAGATAGGGAGGCAAAAGCCAGAGAAAGAAATGTATTGCCTTGCTCAATGACCCCAGGAAATCTTTACACCATATTGTTTTTATGTTTTAGTCTCTGAAAAAGTAAACAATTCTATTCCCAATCCTTTAATAATGATACTTGTGCTCCTTGGTATTTACCAAAAAGAGTTGAAAACTTATGTTCACAGAAATCTGCACATGGATGTTTATAGCAGCTTTATTCATAATTGCCAAAAACAGGGAATAAACTAAGATGTCCTTTAATAGGTAAATGGATACTCTGTGGTATATCTATAAATGGAATATTATACAGTGCTAAAAAATGAGCTATCAAACCTTGAAGACATGGAAGAAAAAAATCCCTTGACCTTTCTCCCATGTGAGAACATAGCAAGAAGACAGCTATCTATGCACTAAGAAGTGGGCCCTCACCAGACTCTGGATTTGCCAGCATCATGTTGGACTTCCCAGCCTCCAGAACTGTGAGAAACAAACTTCTGTTATTTGTAAGCTACTCAATCTATCTTATTTCATTAGAGCAGCCCATGTGAACTAAGACACTTATGATTCCAATTATATGACATTCTAAGTGTTTCCAGATTGAAAGTCCTATCCTATCTGGTACCTAACATGATCAAAATGGTTTACCATAAGGCTCACCATTATGAAATTTAGAATATTAGGGAGCAAATAGAATAGGCTAAATGTTGAAAAGAAAAAAAACACACAACTACATACATATAAAGATTCAAGAATCAGAATAGCATTGGCCTTCTCAACAGCAATATCAGAAGCTAGAAGACACTGTAATTTTGCCTTAAAAAATGAGAGGGGAATTGATTTTTTACATAGGAGTTTCTATATGTAAAAATTCAATCAATTGTCAAGAGAGAATAAAGGCATTCTGATACATGCAAGGCATCAAAAATTTATCTTCCCTGTAGCCATTCTCAAGATGTAAATTAAGGAAGATGATACTGTAGGATTCAGGAAACAGAGGCTCCCCAGCAACACAGACAAAACGTCCCTCAGATGAAGAGAAAAGAGATCCTAAGATGACAGTAGTGTAGGCAGACCTGGAGAGCAATTCATTCCAACGGGAGCCAGAGAACACAGAGTTCTGAGAGCAATGTCCTAGGAAGATTAATCTTACAGAGCACCTCTGTGTTGGAGAAGAGATATACACCTGGAGCAAAGAGTTGGTGGATAATTTAATAATGGGAAGAGGCAAATTTGCCCAGCAAAGTAAATTTAGTAATAATATACCAAATAGCTCAACTGTGTACAATGTTCTCAGAGTTGTAATAATGTGAACATTGAGTATCAGTATAACCAAAAATTGTCATATAACCAGAGATCATATTAAAATATTAAATATTTACCAACTGGTCTGGTATGGGCCATAAACCAAGGCATACTTACTGGACACTGGGTAGTGCTGAGGGCATGTTGTTGTGCTAGGCATTACTCAGTTCATCGCCGAATTGTAGGAGGAGACTACCTGGGGGCCCCAGGGGTGGGGTTGGGCTTATAGAGTGGAGGTGTCACTTGGGAGCCTCAAAGACATCACTGCTTTCCAATATATACAGGATATTTTCAATATGTTAATTCTAGTGAATACTGGTTGATCATTAGCCATCAATATTAGGAGGATGAAGGGAAAAGAAGTGTGTGTGTGTGTGTGTGTGTGTGTGTGTGTGTGCGCGCGCACGCATGCACAAATGTTAGTTTGTGGATGTGGTAGCATGGGAATATACGTATAATATGTAGATCTGAAAAACCAAGAAGTAGCATGACCAGTGATGCTATATTTAGAAATGTGAAGGTAAATAATAAATAAACTAAAAGAGTTTTAATCAGTTACTGCTGGTAATGGAAATAGAGGGAGATGGGATGTAGAGGGGGATGTTGTTTTTATAATAGGCATTGGAAAACTACTGTACATGCATTACTAATAAAAATAAAAATAGAAAATGAATGCTGCCTATGTACTAGGCTCAGTGGTATTTCAGTATAGGTACTGCCAATCCCATTTTACTATGAGGAAGCAAAGGTAATTGGTAGAACCTTGAAGGCAAGATTCCAATGTCTTCTAGCTTCTTATATTGTTGTTGAGAAGACCAATGCTATTCTGATTCTTGAATCTTTATATGTATGTAGTTTTCTTTCTTTACAACATTTTAGGATATTCTATTTGCTCCCTAATTAGTGACTTTTCTCCTGTTAGGGTGGGAAAGGGAATATTCTTTTATATATTGGAAGATAAATTCAAGGCATTTATAGCAATAAGATTTTTGAAAGCACTAACTTAAATTAATTAAGGATTGATCTTGCTTCACCTTAAAGTTGTCGATAATTAAGTTATGTACTTACTTGTGATAGAAATATCAAAGGGATCACTTAGCATGAACTCCCCTGAAATGTGTCTGATGTCACTTTCAGAGAAAATACTGAAGTGAAAGGACCTATGATGGAATTCATTATTACATTTTAATACTTTTTTAGTAGTCTTTGCTTAATTAAAAACAGTGGAAAGAAACTGGATATAGAAGTATGCCAGAAAAGATTCCTGAGCCTCCTATACTGTCTCTTCATTAAACATTCACTACTAGGAAAGAAATAAACAAAATATCCAATATAAGCAAAGCCAAATGTACAAACCAAAAAAAAGTGTGATTGTCAAAATATAAATCAAGCAATAGGGAAATTAGAATGTACCTATATGCTCAGAAGCAAACAGTATCTTACAGAAGACACAATTATATGGTGAAGATAAAAGAAAGGGAATCAACAATTTGTTTTGGCATTTGGTTTGAATGGATTGAACATTGTTTTGTTGCGGAAGCATAATAGACATATTTGGCCTAAAATGGAAGGATTAGATGAAGATTTGATGAGGGTTATTACTTTATTTGGCGAGTTTTGGAAATAATCTTGTGATTATCTGGTTCACAATTTTCCTGTCTGGCACTAGGGCAGGGACCTATAGATATGGTTCTGTTTTTAACCATCACAACAACTATCAGTTGAGTTAATGAATGACTGTAGAGTCCAGCACAGCACCAATTTCCCACAGAGCTGTGGTTTGCAAAATCAGCATAATCTCTAATTTATATACATTTCCTAAAAATGAGAAGATACTCTACTCACTTTGTTTCAGTTATTCATTCACTCAACAAATCATTACTGAAGGAATTCTCTTTGAAAGCCTCTCAGTAGGGCTTTCTTTCCTGACAACGAGTGGAAGAGAAACCATCACTTTCTTCTCTCAAATCGTATGGAAGTGAATTATCCACATTGTTTCTGCTCACAGGCTATGAGTTGACCATAAACCCAGAGACAATTTGTTATCAATGTCATCAGGGTTCATGGCTGGCTGAATATACTGAAAACCATGTGATTATTTTTCTGGATGGCATATATGTTAGTTAACAGCTCATAAAACAGTCAATTTTTTTTACAATTTCAGGTGGCAATTTTTGCATTTCTGGAGCCTACAATCCTGGCTTCCTATTATTATTGTGATGTCGAGAAGGTATTAACATTTATTGAGTAGTTATGTGTGGTAGACATTTCCTTACAGCAGCTTCATGAGGTAATAATTATCTCTATTTCACAGATGAAGCAAATGAGGCACAGAGCAACATGATGATGACCTGCCCTAGTAGCACAGTTGGGATCAAAGCCAGAAATGTTTGATTCTTACTCCCTGCCCTTTCTGCTATGCTATAGCCCTGCCTTTTCTTTTCTACTATGCTACAGAGGAGTTGGCCAGTAGGGCTTACTATCTTTGTAATACATTAAGGCCAGATATATTCAAATATACACATAAATTTACTTAAGGAAACATATTGCAAATCCAGACTTTAACTGACTGAGATATATGTATTCATTAATGAGTGTCTTAAAAATCTATCTATCTATCTATCTATCTATCTATCTATCTATCTATGCCCCAGAGGGAAATATTTTATTTATTTACTTTATTTTTTAAAATATATTTTTATTGATTTCAGAGAGGAAGGGAGATGGGGAAAGAGATAGAAACATCAATGATGATAGAGAACCATTGATCAGCTGCCTCTTGCACGCCCCCCTACTGGGGATCGACCCTGCAACCCAGGCACGTGCCCCTTGATCAGAATCAAACCCAGGCCCCTTCAGTCCGAAGGCTGACGCTCTATCCACTGAGCCAAACCAGCTATGGTGGGAAATATTTTAAATTATGAGAAAATAAGAACTGATGTTAAGTAACATATTTTTTCAAGTATTAATTTAGCTGATTGCAGTCACTTTGCAAATGAGCTTCTTATACTCTATGAAGAAATAAACAAAAGTATATTGCAAAAGTATATTGGAAAATATAGATTATAATATTCCATCCTTAGCACTTTCAAGAACACAAAGTCAGAAAATATTTTTAAAGCTGATAAAGAACTAACAGAAACAAAGACCACTACATGTGAGAGAAAGTAAGGTGTGTGTGTAAACATATTCTGACATTGTAATTTTGATGAGAGAAATATATCACAGCCTTGGTCTGTTTTACTCGGTGATTAGAGCATTGGCCCTTGGACTGAAGGGTCTCAGGTTCGATTCTAGTCAAGGGCATGTACCTCGGTTACAGGGTTGATCCCTGACCCAGTCAGAGTGTGTGCAGGAGAAGCCACCAATCGATGTGTCTCTCTCACATCAATGTTTCTGTCTCTCTCCTCCCTTCCACTCTCTCTAAAAATCAATGGAAAAAATATCATCAGGTGAGGATTAAAAAAAAAAAAGAAATGTAGCACAAAGAATGAGGCTCAAGGTGTGAGAATTAGTATTAGAGCTGGGATTCAAACTCCATGCTCTTTCCTTAATTCCATTTTGAATTTGACTAGAAAGATGTGTAATTTTCCCAGTGAGACAAAGATAGATACATAGATACTTGGACCTAGGTTTACTTTATTTTCTTTCCTTGGCCTCTGCAATGCCACATTCCATGGTTTTCTTCCTATTTCTCTGCCCATTCCTTCCTTGTCTCCTATCCATTCTCATCTTATTCTGCCTAATCATGAAATATTGGAGTTCCTCAGGCCTCCTAAACCCTCTTCATTCCTTACTTTGCATCACCTGTTCAGGAAAACTCACCCATCCTATAGCTATAACTATCATAAAAATATTCAGATAATTCAGAAATTTGTATCTTCAGGGCAGACCTCTCTCTGTGCTTCATTCCTGTATCATACATCAAGAAGTCCAAAATTAAACTTGTGATTCCCCTACTAGGCCCCCATCCAGAATCTTAAAGATCCTTTTCTTTCCATTTTTTGGCAAATGGCATCCTTATTCATCCACTAATACAAACAAAAAAACTTGGAAATAGTAGGGGTCACCCTTCATTCCTATATCTTTATCATTCATATTGAATCCTTCACCAGGTCCCATCTGTTTTTACCTTCTAACTCTCCCTTGGGTCCACCTATTTCTTGCCATTTTTATACTGGTTTAAGCTAGCATCCTCTCACCCTGGTCCACTCTGATATTTTTGATGAAATGGCTTATTTGCCTTCTCCACCTGCATCAATTAATTCTCAACACTGCAGCTATAGAGTGATTGTTCAAACACAAATCTTATCATGTGACCCCTCCTTCCTTCAGCTAGAAAATCTTCAGTGATCCACCGTTCTTAGGATAAAAAAAAAAGAAGAGGGGCATTTGTCATACTTTCAACAATAAAGGTAAATTAAAAAACACACACAACTCTCACAAGATCCTACCCCTTACCTCTCCAGCTTCAACCCACACCATGGTCTTTTTTTTTCTCTTGCTACTACAACCTCACGTTTGCCAAGATTCCTCTTGCCACAGGTTTGTATTTAATGTTCTCTCTTCCTGAAATGTGCATTTTCTCTTTCTTTGCCTAGTTAACTCCTTACTCATTCTTTAGATCTTTAAACAATGGACACATTCTCACGAACACTCTCTTGACCTCCATGAATTCAATCTCCTTAATTTACCCTTGAGTTGCACGATAGCATAATTTATCCTTTAACAGCGCTATTAAATGTTTACTGGTTGTTGTTTTCTACAAAATCAAGAGGTTTAATTAAATTCATTATTTTAAAATTCAAACTTATACAAATTTTATTACTTTTTTTTTCAATGTTTATCTGTCTCCCTCCCCTGCCTGGGAGCTCCATGAGGGAGGACAGGGACCTCTTCACTTTGGCTCACCACTGTCAGCTAGCATGGTGTCAGGCACCACCCAGACTACAGAATGGATTACTGAAAGAATTACATCGTTTACCAAACATTTCTGATTATGGGATGCCAATTCTAGAAACTACCTATGTTTCAAGAGAGGATATTTCATTGTTCAGGGAAGGGAGCAAATCACTATTTTGGTAAGATCAGATGTAAATTATAATAGTGTCTTTAAATGACCAGGCACTGAGAGACACTATATAGACTAAGGGGATCATGCATCAGAATGCTAGAGGCAGTAACAGGCTGGAGATACCCTACTGACACAAGAGATTTCAAGAAAATTTAAATACAATCATGAAATTTAAATACAATCAGGATGGTGGCCTAAAACAGATCAATGTTTGATTTCAACCAAGTTACATATATGTTGAATTTTTCCCTTCAAGATAAACAATCACCCTTTAACATTCTCTTGGTCTCAGGATATTTAACAATGCAGAAACCCAGTTTCTGGTACTCTAACCATATAATACCATGGTGGCACTGAATGCATATGGTAAAGGATTTAGGTTCCCTTCTATATACTCAGGTTCAGTTTTTTTCTCATACTCTGCAATTGTTGACCAGCCCCAGAGAAGACAGTAGGGAAGCAGTGTTGAGCACAATACTGTGAACTGGATGGCCTGATTCTCCACTAACTGGCTGCAGGCCTCTGGGGCTGTTCATGTTTGGTATCTCATATCCAGAATTAGAGGATTGGGCTAATGATCTCATAGGTCCTCAGTTATCCTTGATATTCCATGATTATTCTCCTAGGAATTGCTTTTCTTTATAGTGCTTTATACTGTCAAACAAAGTGCTTTAGTAATATAAAGCAACAGCTCCAAAAAGCTGAGAATCTATATTATGTAGAGTCAGAGGTTTAAAAAATCACTAGCTTTTGAGTTAGAAAGACCTGGATTCAAAGTCCTTGGCATTAATCATTTTGTAACTTTGAGCAAATTACTTAAAGTTTCTGAGCCTTTATTACTACACCTACTGACAGTTCTTCCTTCATGGAGGGGTTGTGAGGATGATATGAATCATGTACTGCATGCAAAGCACGACACCTGGCACATAGTTAGCCTACAATTAGATATAATGTAATTAAAACTTTTATTTATAAAAAGATAGTCCTTATTGCTCCCTCTGTGCCTATGAATGCACTCTGGTAAGCATAGACATCGTTTTCTGGTATATATGAGACATACCAGGCTACTAATTTCTGAGCCTCATTATGGAACCAGAGTCCATCAGACATTGTCAGCCATTCTCTCAATCAGAACGGCTGATGGAATCTTCAGTGAGGTCACTATTTTTAGCTTTGGAGCTGTTAGAAAATCTACAGGGGATTTACATGGCACTCAACAAATTAGCAAAGGTCATCAAAACAAATCCACTTACTGCATTCATTGGCTGGAAATCCTACCAAACCAGTGTTGTCATATTAAATTAAAGAACTTTTTACTGGAAATATTTCCATAAAAGGATCAAACTTTCTGTTTAAATTGGATCAGGTTTTCTGTTTAAATTTGCTCCTTTGTCGCTGCATTTTAAATACACAAATTTTGGTGGCAAATCTACTTGTCTCCTATCTGCAACCTCCCCACCATGTGTTCATGTGATTTCTTCCTAGTCTCTCTGTCTGTCCAAGTTTAAGCTCCATCTCTGTCGAAGCCATTCCTAAGTTCTCTAACCCTTGATCTCAGGTCTGTTTTACTCTTGACCCAGAATAGTCTCCCCCACCTTTTTAATGTTGGGTGGTGTGATTTTGACCTTATTTAGCTTTGAACAAAGGTATTAAACATGACAATTAGGCTCCTACATTTTTACAGATGCCCTTAATGACACTCATCTCTGCTTGTTGATTCTCCAAGCTTGTGGAGCAGCCATCAACCAGCATGACAGCCTATCTACACCATAGGCACTTGCCAGATATCACAATGTTGAGCTCCTTACTTTCCACATTGCCATAAATAATGTTTGGGAGAAATACTTGAGGACAAGTAATTGATCCATTTCTCTCCATAGCCTGAAGGATGCCTTTGAATTGAGCCCGACCACAAGGTTGCTGGATCTTTCAGCGACATCATTTTGGATTAAATAGAATTGCTCTACTGAATTGTACTTTGGTATTATGCCAATGGACCACACTGATGGATTGTATAAGAAAGAACCAGAGAAACCTCAAGAGTTCTCTTTTTGAATACCTTGTTGGAGGAATAATACTGTAAATTTGGTTTTGTCTTATGAAAAATTTGAATCTTATAAATTGATTGTGCTTACTTTGCATTGGCCATTTAAAAACTTGCTGATAAATCTGGGGTCCATTTCTTTTACTGTATAGTTCAGTTAAAAGAAATAACCCCTAATAACAGGTATGACTTTATTATTTTTTTTGCCCATAGTTTTCCTTTGCCCTGGTCACCACACCTGCTTACTTTATTTGCTTTGCATTGAAAGTATTTTTGTAAAGTGCCTCACATCTTTTGTATAATGAGGTGAAAACTAAAAATAAATTCTTGATCTATTTCTTCTGTGAATTACAGCAGTTATAGCTTCTGGACCATTATTTAGCAATTATTTCCGGCCTTGTGTTCTTTCATTGCTTACTGTCTCTACAATTTGATGTTAAGCCAGAGAATAATCTTAAAATTTTCTTATATTCTCCCTCCCCCCTCCCCCCCTCACACATCCTGGTAACATAGTAACTCAATGAGCCTTTAACCAGACTTCTGCACACAGATGTGCTCCCAAATAACTGGCTGTGTGACTTTGACCTCAGTGTCATCGAGCCTCACAGGATTTCATTCTCCTCATCTCTATATGAGAGAACTGGCTTAAATAAACCCCAGTATCCTCTCTTGTTCTAAGATCTGTCTCAAGTGCCTGTGTTCCCTAAAAGGATTTTTGCCAGACACAGATATTTCAAAACAGATCTGACTTCATAAACTACTTATAGATAAGAATGTGACCAGGTGGCCTATTTATTGCAGAGGGTGTTCATGAAAGGAAGGGCTCTGTCAAAGGGAGATTTGCTCATTTGTTTTTCATTAAACAAAGAAGAGGACAATTTTAGACACCTCAGTTCAGAACATAGCTGGAAGAATAATAACAAGTGGGCAATAAAAATGATTTAGAAGGCCAGGGTCTTTTAAATTCTATAATTTCATAAATAGCAAGTGCTGGTTCTAGTTCTTTTATTACAAAAGAGACAGTGGGATGCTGTAGAAGGACCCTAAGATGATAGATAAGGCCTACTTTCAAGTCCAACTTGGTCAATAATTAAATACATAATTTATTTCCCTTTACTGTGTTCTTAGTGTGTGTTTTTTAATCCCCACTCAAGGACATGTTCATTGATTTTTATTTATTATTTTTATATTTTTTATTGATTTCAGAGAGGAAGGGGGAGAGAGAGAGATAGAGACATCAATGATGAGAGAGAATCATTGATCGGCTGCCTCCTGCAACCCGGGCAATGTGCCCTGACTGTGAATTGAACCCACAACTTTTTGGTGTAGGAGACAATGCTCCAACTGAGCCACCTGATTGGGACTGTCCTTAATTTTTATTAATTAATACAGAAAAATTATTTGCCCATATCTGAAAGATGTTTTGTGAGGGTCAAACAAGACAATGTTAGAGAATACCTTTTAATAAGTACAAAGTGCTATACAAATGTTGTGGACTATTGTGATAATTTCCTGAGAGTATGGCTATGAATCAAGAAATGACATTTGATGTCTCAGTGGGTATCTTGGATTGCTTTTCTGACTAAACTAAATGATTTTTCAAAGTTGGTCATTAAAATGGCTGAAGCAATCTTAGACTCTTGATGTTCCCCAAATTAGTGTATGACTCTAGAAAATAATTCCCCCCAAAAATGAAAATTCAGTGGAGTTAAGGACAAAGCTTTATCAGGATGTAGGTTCCACAAGGACTTGGTCCATGTCTATTCTTTTCATTTCACATAAAAAGTTATATCAAACATTTATTGGTTATATGAAGAGAAGCAAGATGAATAGTGAGGTATCCTCCCTAGCTATATGGCTTGCTCTTTTACTATGCCAGTTAAGATATAGGATTCTATGTTGTGCTTCAGAAAACTCATAAATGAGACATGGAATTATATGATCACTTTGACATGCCTGTGTTAGATTGCTTGTTGTCTATTTGGCATCGCCACCCCAAGTACCATTGAAGAGATGTTAGAAACAATTTTCCCAGACTCTTCTCCAGCTTGGAGTTTTCAGGAGAGAGGCATTGGTACCAGATTCAGAAGATGGCAAAGTAAAGGCCATTATATTCTGTAGGACACTGCTGCCAGGTATAGGGGCAGATGTGAAATTATTTACAGTGACTTGTTGGGGAGTTCTTGAGTACTTCTACCTTGCTATGAAGCAGAGATCCCTGGTGGGAGCTTCCCAGAGATGCTTGAGTATTGATGCTGTCCCTGCTCAAGTGCTTCAGGCTGAAATTGCAGAGGTTCATCTCTTTGACCTCTGCTAGCCAGCTTTTTCAGTCTTTGTGTGTGCTCTTAGTTACTCATGTTAAAGCCTTTAATAACTTGAATATATTGAGTGGCTCTTCCTTTTTCTTAACAGAACCTTGACTAGCAACAAAATCTCAAATGTTAAATTGAGGAATGTTAAGCTTCAACTAAATGCATTTATATGCACAGAGTTATAGGCTGCACTTTGGGGGGAACCATAGAATTTTTTAACGAACCCATTAAGATAATAAACTATTATTTTATTAAACTACTTAATAAACTATTACTTTCCTTCATTCAGCAAAATCTTTGAGACTTAAGAAAGTCATGAAGTTTTCCAGAGAATCATATTCTTTTTCTTTTAGGAAGAACCTGGTGAAATGGGACAAAGTTGCCTATAGGTAAAAGGACAGATTTTTAAACTCATATAGCTCATAATTTAGTTTGGGTCCAGCCACTTTTTAACCCTGTGTAGTTGGCAAATTAATTAAACTTCTTTTGAGTTTGGTAACTGCATCAGCATGATGGGAGTCATGACAACTATCTTGCTTTCTTTTCCTTTAGGTTGTTGTGGGACTCAAATGAAAGTGTGTGAAAGCAGTTTATATATATGCATATTATTATTTCCTAAGCTCACATTCTAAGGCAAATAATAATGGAGATTGATAAAGATTCAATAAAAGCAACTTCAAAAGCATGGAAGTATATCTCTCACCCTTGAGATGAAATGTTGTGGTGGTTGTGTGCATGCCTATCACCCTAAGACCCAGCCCAGTGTGGCCTGTCATCATAAAGGCCAGTGGCTGAGCGAGGACATTATACTGTGGGGCAGAGCCTCCATGGGACAGCAGTGGGAACCTTTATTGCTCCAGTAATGGACGGTTCTCCAACTGCTTAAGTTATAGTTCAGACAACAAGGGTAGAGGTGTTAACTGCTCTCCACCCAGAAGGTCACTGTTACAATCACATTTTATCTTGAGGTCATTGTGCAGGAACATCAAGTATACTTCTCAAAGCTATGAAGATAACTTACAATTCTACATACTCCCTGACAGTGACACTGTGGACACTATCCTTAAGTTACTGAATAAACATGGTTAGGATTCCATACATGTGACTTATTTAAAATAGACCCTTTTTGAGAATATAATCAATAATCTAAAAATAGAGGAATATGCAAATTGTCTGGGATGCCATCACAGTAACAGTAACGACCAGCAGGCTGCCTGGGGTGACAAGGCCAGCAGGGGGGTCAGTGAGGGATGACCAAACAACTCAACAGCAGGCTGCGTGGGGCAACCAGTTCAGCAGGGGGGTTAGTGAAGGACAATCAAATGACTGAATAGCAGGCTGCGTGGGGCGACCAGGCTGGAAGGGGGTTTAGTGAGGGACAATCAAATGACTGAGCAGCAGGTTGCATGGGGAGACCAGGCTGGCAGGGGGGTTAGTGAGAGATGGCCAAACGATGGAACAGCAGGCTGCGTGGGGCGACCAGGCTGGCGGGGGGGCGGGCAGTTGGGGGCGACCAGGCCGGCTGGGGGTCAGTTGGGGGCAACCAGGCCGACAGGGGGGGCACTTGGGGGCGGCCGAGCTAGCAGGGGGCACAGTTAGGGGTGATCAGGCAGGCAGGCAGGTGAGCAGTTAGGAGCCAGCGGTCCCAGATTGTGAGAGGGATGTCCGACAGTCTGACATCCCCCAAGGGGTCCCGGATTGTAGAGGGTGCAGGCTGGGCTGAGGGGGACCCCTTCCGTGCATGAATTTCGTGCACCGGGCCTCTAGTAGTATAATAACTATGTATGGTGCCAGGTGGGTACTGTACTTATCAGGGAAATCACTTTGTAATATTTGTAAATGTCTAAACACTATGCTGTACAAATAATATAATATTGAATGTCAACTGCAATTGAAAAATAAATATAATTTTAAAAATGAAAAAAAAAAGCAGACTTTTTAAATTCAATGTACTGAGTCAAGACAGGGCTATAGACTAGAGCAAGGGAAGGAGACAAGAGCCAGTGGTTCAGAATTGCTGAGTGTCCTGGTGGCATTGAACAGATCTTTCTGTACCTTAGTGCCTAGTGTTCATGCTCGTGAAATGTAGACACACTCTAGCACAAGCATGTCAAACTCTCAGCCTGTGGGCCGCCTGCCTCATTTATTTGGACCGTGTTAGCATTTGAGTTTGATGTGCTTGCTCTAGCATATCTTTCCTTGAGCACTATTAACATTATTGGATTTTCATAATTTTCCCATCCAAACAGTGTGCATGTAAGTCTGCACATACTCACATACCACACACACCTCTCCACTCTTCTACCCAGGTTTTCTTTTCGTCTGCACACTTGCCACAGCATAGGATACTCCTGCATAATATTTGTTTTGATTAGTTCCTATTCCTCTAAGATAGCTTGTGAGGTATATCTCGGCAGGAGCTTTGTTTTTCCTAGAACAGTTCATAATACATGATAAGGACTCCAGAAACTTTGTGGGTAAATGAATAAAGTATGAGTCTCTGAATTACTATCCAAGAGGTTTTTTTGGTGTGTTTTTTTTTTTTTTGACATTCTGCTTGATTCCCCAAACCCTTAGCTACAAAACTGAACCGTTAAATCTACAAAGAGGATATATTTTTAAGAATATCCTAAAGATGGAACCTTCACGCACATTTTCCACCTTAAGGAAATGGAGGCTTTATCTATAGTTGTGTAGGAGCCACAGTTCTTCAAATGCAACAAATTATAAATATTTCCTTCCTGGGAATTAGCTAGAGAAACCATGGACCAAATTCTTTGTCACATCACGTCCTTGTCCATAAAGCAAGCTGAGCAATCATCTGCACAGTGCTTCATACAACACACAAAAGAATGTTGAAAAGTAGTCTGCTTAACAATGAGATGCACAGGAATATGCTGAAACCAGTAGCTGCATTTAAGTTGCCAATGATAGGGAGAAAGATGTGCCCACAATCTCTTCAAGTGATCCCAAGTTAACCTCAGAGGAATTGAGCCATTGCTCTGTGATCCTGATAAGAAAGTGCATTGGACTTTAATGCTAAGATAAAATATCTATAGTTACTGGTCAATGATCGAGTTTCTAATAATCTGAAACTCTTGAAAATGGCATTAGTACTTCTGTACAAATGCTACTTTAGGAATGTAGCCTTTGGGGGACTATGATATAGTCATCTTGTCAGACCAAAAGTTCTGATGGTGTCTGAAATGGTATCTTCACAATAAACACCTGTATATGATGAAAGGATCGGAACCTTCTGGAAACCTAGAAATAGACAAAAACAGCCAAGAAGAGCGAGACAAGTAGTTGCTCCTGGCACTCTGTCATCAGTCAGCTCAAGAGCAGAGGAGAAGAGGGCTTTCATTGCTTGGCGATGTACAGAAAGCTTGGCTTTTTAGGTAAAAGCCAAGAGAAATGGGAGAACATGGTTAGAAATGAAGAGGGGAGAGTGATGAGGACATTGTCAGCAACAGTGGGTACAGTCAGAGTGATTAACAAGTGTGACAAAATGGAGAAAAGCAGCACTCATGCAGAAGTTGGAGCAGTTCAGAATTTGGGGGAACAAACATTTGATTGATTGCTTTACTTTGATGATAGTTGTGACCACCATTTATTGAGTAGTTAAAATGTGCTAAGCATAGTACCAGGAACTTTATATGTCATGATGAGATACCATAAGGATCTATATGTCTATTCTGTTCCCATCTCCCATCCCTCCATGATCCCTCCACCCCCTATGCCCAATAAAATGCACAGTCTGGGAGAAGCAAAATCCTCTCTATCCTCAACCTCCTGGTCCTCACCACATGCTCTCACCAAAACCTTGCTCTTCCTCACAACACAGCTTAGCCAACATCCCTCTCAAAATACTGGCTGCTTTTCCTCCTGCATCCCTGGTATTGGACCTGGGAGCTGCATTAAGTGACTCTGTGTTTCTCATTGTCCCTTCTAGACTATTCTCTCTCCCTTCTTTCTAAAAACCTCTAACTTTGAATCTCATGTCATCTTAACTGCTGTCATCTGTCAATCCAAGGTTAACTCCTTTTAGCTTCTGTCCACCTACATGCTCCTGTCCTAATTCTTTGTGAATCCAATATGCATATAGATTATTTTTCTATACACCAGATTTCAATTATTTGATTTCTTTTCTGAAATGTTCATTTCCTCCATTTCACCTTACTTAAAAAATTAGATCTTGACTGTGTCTGAGAAAAAACCACAAAAAGATGTTTCCCATGTGAATTCTGTTGAGTTGATATATGACTCAGAGCTGGTGTTTCTGTGCCATCTTTGTCATGTGTTGAACTTTCTGCATGCATTCATACCTCCATATATATTCAACATATAGCTCACCTTGAACCAGGTGAGGTTCCCCTGACCTGGATGGATAGGCTTTTCCATGGCCTAAATTTTGGCAATGAACATAGTATCTGAGACATCCTCTCTCAGCATGGTTTGGCTCAGCATTGCTACTTATATCCTAGCAATTCTATTATTATTATTACCATCACCATCATTTTATTATTATTATTTTTTTCATCCCCAAATGGAACAAAAGATAGAATTTTTAATATTGTTTATGAATGAAATTCTCCTCAAAGTAAAATTTGAAGAAGAGTAACTATGATCAGAAGTCACAGTAGCAGAAGGATACTTTTCTTCATGCAACATAGGAAGAAAATTTATTTTTATTAAACTGGCCAGGAAACTGGAAATTCAGCAAATCAGGATTGACCTTTTGATTATGTTACTAGATAAAAGGTCCGAAGTAAATAATACAGAGGACAATAGGAAGAGTATCATTTCTCATTTCTTAGGGGAGACACTTCTTAATATTTCCAACCTAATAGCAGATGACAATTATGTAAAATATCTTCCCTCTAAAAGAACAAGGTACTGTTTTGGCATAGGTATTATGTACAGCTTTAAAGAGGAAGAGATAAAATAATGGCAGGAACAGTAAGAGGGAGGTATGATATGTAGCAAACCCTTATAACTCAGGAATGGATACTGAGTGAGGGCAGGTGTCTTGTTAGCCCTCACAATGGCAGTCAGGATGAAGAAAGTGATGAGGAGGTGAACACTGAGGATCTGGACAATGGCTGAGACCTTGAAGCTAACCATTTATGATAGAGCTAACACTGGTCCTTAAAGAAGATATTATATTACTTAATATGAAAACTATGCCAGGAACACACTTCTGTCTTGAGTTCTAAGTATGCCTAATTGACTAGAGATGGACATTTTTTGGTTGACACATTATTTATGTAGATAGGAGCCTTCATCACTCCTTCTAGAAAGACACTCACAAAAAGGCAGGTCTTAAGGTCACCATGGGGATCAGAGTATAAATCCCTTACATCTGCTTTTGCTTGAGATGAAGCTAGATGAATAATGCTCATAATCCTGAATCATTATAAAAGAATAAATGGTTTTTAGAATTCTCTATTGAGGAAGATTCACATCAAAACAGTTAAAGTCTGGGAAACTTGCGTTCTTCCGAATGACTCATTAAATCCCAGATAGCTAGCTAGCTGAGGTGGAGCAAGATGTCCCCTCCACTAAAAATCTCTCATTAATGGACATAGAGTCAAGTACCATCATTAGAATACTTTACACTATTTTTCCCTTTATTAAAATTAAATCCTTTCCACATATATTCACCCAAGTATTATCTTTAATGTGGACTTCAGAGTACTAATGACATACTGCATCTGGAATCTTCCACATATAAAATGGTAAGGCACAGAAGTTACACACCCAGGTATTTTACAAAATCTAAAGCTTTCCAAATTCCAGTGTTTTGAAGTCATTCAGGTCACCTGTAAATGACTTTTCTGCCTCAGGTAATTTAAAACTCCAAACTCCTGCAACCAGTGAGACAAAGGCTTTTAGCGAATTATTTAAATCTCAGTAGGAAGCAAACAGGCTGGGTAGATTGAGGAGCATAGGTGAGACAGGCTTTTTCTTTTCTTTTCTTTCTTTTACTTACCCCAGATTCTTACTACTCAGTGTGGTTCATGAACCAATGGCCTGGGTATTGTCAGGTAACACGTTAGAAATGCCTATTCTCAGGCCTCAGCCCCAGCTCATTAAACCAGAATGCGTTTTCAAAAAGATCCCTTTAAGCACATGAACATTTGACAAGCACCACAGGGAGCACATCAGACAAGTGATGGGTGTCTACGCTGACAGTTTCTAAGGTAAGAGCAGGCAACCCTTCGGCTCTATTCAGTGACATTTTTTGTCTGAATTGTAGATCTACAGTCGAAGTACTAAGAATACAATCTGCTTAGAATCAGTGCAGACATTGAAGGAGAGCTCTGTGACAAATCTGCCCTTTTACGCAACCAAATAAGTCTAGTCCATGTTTATGGGACAGAGTGTGGGGAGATAAGAATGATTATAGAAATTATAATTCTATTATTTTTTTATGGGTGAAACAAATAAATTGTGCTTAATTTCAGCTTGATTAAACTATTCCTGGAGAGCCTGTTGCTATGTGCTCATCCAAATGTAAATTTTAACTAGCCTTTTTCTTTACTTAACATGATAGAGAATGTTACTAAAAGCATTTGATGTCCTCTCTCTCTAAAGTGGAAAACTCCATTTACCACGAACAGCATCATTATACAAATTAATGTTTCATTAATTGCATTTCTATTAATACGTGGTCTTCATACTGGGGCTTTTACAATAGAGTAGTGTCTTATAACACCTTGAGCAATTATTACATGGATTTGAATATCTGGTTGAAGCACTCAGTGCCAATGAAAAGCAGGGTCTACTGGTCTACCTAGTTATTTCAAGGCACGCACTTTTAAATAGAAAGAAAAAAAATGGAGCCTTCTATCAGGAAGGATAAAAGAAAGAGTAGTTTAAATGTTCTCCTTTGATCATTTCAGTGATTTCTTTCTTTGAAAATCATGCTATTTTCTGTTCTCTGCTGTACTTTCTTCTCTTATTTCTGTTTCCATTCTGCTTCCCATTTAGAGAACTGGGTCTATCAGAAAAAGAGAGGAGCAAGAATTCAAAGCATGACAGCTTTCAAGCAGTGTCTGTCAAACTTGGCTGCATATTGAAATCACCTGGAAAGCTTAAAGAACGCTTTCAAGGGCACCTTCCACAAATTCTCTTTTTGGTCCAGGGTGGGATCATGGTATCAATATTTTGTAAAAGCCCCCTTTAAAAATCTTTGATCTGAAAGAGAAGAATAATGAAATTTAAATGTTGAAATTGATACCTAAATGAAAAATAACACATATATTCTCACATGGTTCCTTTATGAATGTGGTTCACAGAACAATCCAAGCCAAGACCCCTCATGAGAATATGTCCATTTCCAAGATTATAGATGTCTATGCAATAAAATTAAGAAAAATGAATGGATTTCGAAACTACAGCACCACTGCAGTCAGTCAGGCCTAGCTCAATCCTAAAATGATGTGGGGAATAGTATCTGTAAACATCTAGAAGAGAAAGGGTTTCTGACCATTGTGTGATCTGTTGCAAGTAGAAGTGACCTGGTAAAATAATGGTTATCCTTAAATTATATCAATGTTCAGTTTAATTGGCAAGAATGTCAGAAAATAAATGCTCATGTAGAAACTGAATTGAGAAAAGGACCAATTAAAGCCTGCTTTGTTCTCAGGTGAGATCTTTTCATAATGACCCAATGCACACACAGTGGGAAAGATGGAGAGAAGGGTTTTATGAAGACACTATGTAGAAGTTTTCTTAATAGGCTTTCCTACATGGGCTAAATCTTAGACTTTCAAGTCAGATTGCTTGAGTTCAAATCCCATTTGGACCACTAGTTTTGTGACGTGAAGAATTACTACTACGTCGGTGCTTTGATTTCCTATGTAAAATAGAGTTTTGGGGAAGATTCAATGGGAAATCCTTGTTAAGTGTCTGGCCCATCTATATAATAAAAGCCTAAGAGACCATTATGGCAGAATGACCAGAACAACCAGTCGCTATCATGTTCACTGACCACCAGGGGGCAGATGCTCAACACAGTAGCTGCCTCCTGGTGGTCAGTGCACTCTCACAGGGGGAGTGCTGCTCAGCCAGAAGTCGGGCTCACAGCTGGCAAGCACAGCAATGGTGGCAGGAGCCTCTCCTGCCTCCGCGGCAGCGGTAAGGAGCAGCAAACTGAGTGGTAAGGAGCAGATGGGCAGTAAGGAGTGAGGGGTCCCAGACTGTGAGAGGGCGCAGGCAGGGCTGAGGGAACCCCTGCCCCCAGTGCATGAATTTTGTGCACCGAGCCTCTAGTAAATACTATATAATCAATAAATATTAGCTGTCATTATTATCAAGTTTTGCCCCCCAGTGAACAAAAGCCTTCAGTTTAACAAGAGTGTCTAGTTCTTGAAGATTAAAATTCCATTATAAAATGTCTCTTTACATGTTTGGTTAATATTAAAACCTTTATGTAAAGCAATAGCTTTGTTTTGACTTCCCCTTAAGAAGTTAGCAGCAAAATGGCCATTCATCAGAGCACTAAGGAGAGAAGAAATTTTCAGAAATCCAAATCTGTAAATCTGAGATATCCTCATCAACCTACACAGCCACTTACCCAGGCATGGAAAATAAACTTAAACTGTAACTTAAACTTAAGGTCTGAAGTGAACAGCTATGAGGCTAACTTTATAGTCAAGTTAATTGCAAAACTAATTTTCATAAAAGGAACTCCATTCCTTCACTGGCTTTTATTTTATAACTTAAAAAGATCAGAGACTTTTCAGAAAGTGTTTTTTGTTTTTTTTTACAGTTTAAAAGAAGCAGTCTAGAAAAAGGAATAAATTAATTCAGAAAATATTTCCTCCTTCCCTACACCCACTCCTCTGCTCATCAAAAAAGCTACAGGCGCTAAAATTCATTAACATTTCTATAAACATAAATGTGAAATACTCGTTTTCATTAAGTATTCTACTGAATATGGCAAAATCAAATTTATCTAAGGAGATATCCAATGCTGCTAATTTCCTTGACAATGGGGACATAAAGCAAGGAAAGCCATGAATCATTCATGAAGTTCAATTTACTTCTGTTATTTTTGGTGTTTAGCATCCATGAATAGAAAGTGTGCGGCATGTTGTAGATGCTATTTTTAAATTACTTCAGATCAGAATTAATGATTTGGCAGGCAGCAATAAAGTAAGAATGATTCAAAGGCTTTGCTGGTAATTGTCCTATATTTCATATTTTCTTGTGAGTATTTATATGTTCATGTATTCATAACACTTTTGCTATATTGTAATATCCTTTATAAATCAGGATTGCTTTAGAACCATTATTTTAGGCAAGCACATAAAGTAACTAACTGGCAATGCAACTAAATTGAATAAACTCCCAGAGTTTTAGATTTTGGGGCTGAAAGAGATCTTTAAGGTTATATAATTAACTGGCATCTCACTGAGGAATGTCTTCTACATTAATGCTGGTAGGTGGCCATTTCCAATTAGTTGAAGTGTTTCTGAGAAGGGAAGTCTTTCTTAAAAAGGGACTGATTTCATGAATGTGTACCTTGGTTCATTGGAAAGTATTTTTCTTAAATTCAACATCTACCTTCCTGTAACTTCTGCCCACCTGTCTGCTCAGCTGCTGCTGTGACACCAGCACTTAGCATCCAGAGAACATGTAGTTACCAGGTGAGAAATGCTAGTTGAACTAAATTGAATTGAACGGGTTCAAATCTAGTATTGAGTGGGTTACTTTTATGTATCAATTCGAGTGAGCCACAAAGTGCCTGGATATTGGATCCAACATTCTTCTTCCTGTTCCTGGGAGGGTGCTTTTGGAAGGGATTAGCCTTTAACTAATAAGATAGTAGACTGAGTAAAGTAGATTGCCCTCCCTAATGTGGGCAGGCCTCATCCAATTAGTTGAAGGCTTGAATAAAACAAAAAGATTGACCTTCAGAGTAAGAGAGAATTCCTCCTGCCTGCTTTTCTTGGAACTGGGACAATCAGCTTTTTCCTGCTTCAGACTCACATGGAAACATGGGTCCTTCCTGGGTCTCAAGCATGCTGGCCTTCAAACTGGACCTGCACTGTAAGCGCTCTAGTTTGCCAACTTACTGTGCAGATTTGGGACTTATCAGTCTCTATAATTACATGAGCAAATTCTTCATAAAAACTCTCTCTCTCTCTCTCTCTCTCTCTCTCTCTCTCTCTCTCTCTCCCCCCTATCTAATAATAGACAAATATGCAAATTGACCATACCTCCGACACACCCACAAGCCACACCACAAGCCACGCCCACTACCCAATCAGAGCGAGTATGCAAATTATCCCAAACCAAGATGGCTACAGCCACAGAGAGCAAGGTTTCCTAGGTAACAGAGGAAGCCAAGCTTTCCGCCTGCCCTTTCCAGGCCTAAGCCTCCACTCAAGCTACAAAGTTTCAATTATAGAAGGTAAACAAATTCAAACAAATGGTGGCAGAATGGAGCTTGAGAGAGCAGGCCAGGGTTGCTCCCGGCAGCAGGGGAAGCAAAGCTTTCCGCACACCCTGGCCGGGCCCACCCACTTAAGGCAACAAAGTTTCAATTATAACCCCAACAGAAATGGCTGCCAGCCGCGGAGGGAGCCCCAGGCTTGGCTCCACTCCAGGCTACAAAGTTTCAATTGTAGAAGATAAATAAATTCCAGATACCAGGGCCTCTGCTTGGGTTGCCAGGGGGCATGGCTGGCCTGCAAACCACCACAGGCCCCTCGCTCAGGCCGCCCCACACCCCAAGGGAACCCCACCCTGATCAGGGACACCCTTCAAGGGCAAACCAGCTGGCCCCCACCCCTCTACCAGGCCTCTATCCTATCTAATAAAAGAGTACTATGCAGATTGATCATCACTGCAACACACAATATAGCTGCCCCCATGTGGTCAAAGATCCTGCCCCCATGTGGACACAAGATGGCCACCACAAGATGGTCAGCAGGAGAGGGCAGTTGGGAGGCACCCGGCCTGCAAGGGATGGCAGTTGAGAAGGACCAGGCCTGCAAGGGAGGGCAGTTGGAGGTGATCAACCCTGCAGGATAGGGCAGTTAGGGGTAACCAGGCCGGCAGAGGAGGGAAGTTGGGGGCAAACAGGCTGGCAGCAGAGTGGTTAGGGGGTGATCAGGCTGGCAGGCAGAAGTGGTTAGGGGCAATCAGGAAGGCAGGCAGGCAAGCAGTTGGGAGCCAGCAGTCCTGGATTGTGAGAGGGATGTCCGACTGCCCGTTTAGGCCCGATCCCTGGGATCGGGCCTAAACGGGCAGTCGGACATCCCTTGAGGGGTCCCAGATTGGAGAGGGTACAGGCTGGGCTGAGGGACAACCCCCCTCCGTGCACGAATTTCGTGCACCGGGCCTCTAGTGTGTGTATATATATATATATATATATATATATATATATATATATATACACACACACATACATATATATCCATACATCCTACTGGTTATATTTCTCTGGAAAATCCTAATACACTGGCCAACACCAAACCTAAGATTTTTCTTTTATATGATAGCATTTAAAGCATTCAGCAATGGCTATTATTCCTCCATAAATTTCCCCCCAAGATAGCTTGGTATCCTCCTCTAAAGGAAATTACTTCAATGCAGCATTAAGAACTGGACACAGTTCTCCACATGTGGCTTTATAAGGGCAGACTTTTGTAGAACTACTCCTGCCTCATATCTGGACATTACACTTATTTTGACCTTATTTCCAAGTGTTAATGTAACACATTATTATAAATAGAGCTCAGCATTTCAACTGCAACAATCACATTTTTACAGGAAATTTTCCATAGTTAAGTTATGCCACTGTATTTAAGTAGACACATTTTTCTTATTACTATTTTTGTGAACATGAAAACATTGAAAGCAACACAATGACAATATTCTGAGACTAAAAGATAGATTGAGTGGATGATTCACTAAATTGAACACATTAAGACAATGTCTACGTTAAAAGTTTCCAAATCATTTTTTAAAAACAAGATACAAAAATAAAAATAACCAGGTATCACTAAATGTTACCTTTGTTCGATAAATTGGTTGTGGTTCAAGTAGGAGTGATATAGATAGTCAATGGCTCAAATGAAACAAAAATTAGTGTGGTGAAGGCCTGGGGTGGGGGCAGGAGCAAGGCAGAGTGGGTCAGTGGGGAGGAGGAGGGAGGAAAGGGGACATCTGTAATACTTTCAACAATAAAGATATATTTAAAAAAAATAAAACAAAAATTCATAGGGATTTATCAAATTTATCAGCACATCAAAATTCCTAAATGTTCCCATATCTGGCTCTTGGATGACACATTTATAATCTTAAATTCTGAGATAATCTTAAAGCGCAAATA
The DNA here is from genome assembly GCF_951640355.1 of Cnephaeus nilssonii. Classification (NCBI taxonomy): domain Eukaryota; kingdom Metazoa; phylum Chordata; class Mammalia; order Chiroptera; family Vespertilionidae; genus Cnephaeus; species Cnephaeus nilssonii. The sequence goes on from NC_137072.1 coordinate 89,064,664, forward strand.
TAAAATTATACAAATGAAAGCTTATTTTATGACAAGTAAAAGAACCCATGCCTTAAATCTTATCTGAGAACATGAAAACCAGACATCTATCTTCTAGACTTAAAAGACTTGAGAAGTTTGGAGCTAAGAAATTTAGCATAAATTCACTCCAAAAATATTTATTATTAAGTACTACCCTAAGTTGTAATTATTCTTGTGAGCAAAGTAATGGTCCTTTTTTTAAAATGGGTTTTATTATAATCCACAGAAGGAAGAAAAAATAAACACACAAGCATATAAATGCTACATAGGAAACTAACAGAATTTGGAGATAATAACTCGGGTTCATAATTTAGATTGAATTCTCAGGAAAGCCTCTTATTGGAGGTGTCATCTTAGGAGAGAACTGAAGAATGAGACGAGAAAAGGCAAAAGAACCATGATGGATAAAAGCAATTCGGCCATTCATTCTATCTTGCAGGTAGAACGAATGGTATTTGACAATAGATTGGAATGGAGGAATATAAGGGAGATGTCAACAATTAGTGCAAGGATTCTGATTGGATACTGAGATTAAGGAGACTGGGAATAAAACTCATTTGGGAGGGAAAATGATAGTTAACTTTTGAGCAAATTAAGATGCCTTTGAAACATAAAAATAGACATGCCAAGAAGAGTGCTATGTACCTTGTCTGGGGCTTAGAAGATAACTGAGCTGGAGGTATATATTTGGGGACCATGGGAATAAAGATGGTAGGTAAAGAGAGGTGATCTTTCTGAGAACAGTGTCAGTGGAGGTGAGAGATGGGTAGACTGGTTCCAAATTACAACAGATACAGACCATTATTCCAAGTAGCTTGAAGGAAAGGAGAGTAATTATGAAAAGCTTAAGGGGAGCTGTAGGGGGAGAGTAGACGTGTTTGATAATGAGAAGAGTTTGAACTTGTTTTTAGGCTCTGAATAAAGGGCTAGCCAGAGGGTGAGATTGAGGATCTAAGTGATCAGGGGTAGAGTATGTGTGAACCTGAAAAAAAAAAAAATTCTCAGAGGAGGAAGACAGATGGAATCCTGAGCACAGAGGCCAAGGTCAGGCTATAATGAAAGAAGTAGGAGCGCCTCTTCCTCTGAAATACGGAGGGCTAGCTTGGGATGGTGAAGGTACAAGGGAGTTTAGAACAAGATGGGTGAGCCCACTGAGAGATTTCAGGCCTGAGGTGGCTTCTACTGCTTTGGGGTACAGTGACAAGTGACACGATCTTGTACTGAGAGGATGAGGTCAGGGTCGATATCTTCCTCCATTGTTGCTGCAGAGAATTGGAAAAGGCACCCGAATCCTCCATGATTGTTATCCCAAGTCCTTCTCTATCTACACACAGCTCGTGGCTATCGAACCTTTACATGATAGCTTTATTGATTTCAAATTCCAAATCCTCTTAGTATTAAATTTCTTGATCAATTTTTCTACGTGCCATTAACTGTTTTTATAGCATCCCAGGGCTAGAAAGCTATTGACCTGCTCCAAGTTCAACTAAAATTTCAATTTAACAAGGCTTTATAACCTTTCCAATTTTATTTGATTAGATGACATTTAAAAAAAGCAAAACATCTTTAATTTTTCTCAAAAGACCTAACCAAGCAAGACATTGCCCCATCCTTGGGATTGTGATGGAAGAGAATACAAACTAGTGCATTTTGTACGGTAGGTAACGTTTCTACTCTATTGTTCGCAAAAGTATAATCGGTTCAACTTTACTTTGGTGGAATGTCTACTTTATTATTCGTATTTCCCAACACACACGGCAGCCTCTCATTTGTAATCACTTTAAAGTTCAGTTATAGGCTTCATAAGTTCAGGGAGAGCTATTTCAGCAAATAATGCAACACATGTTTCTTCATGAAGAGTTAAAAAAAGATGAATAACAGATTCTGTATTTATTAGTACTTAACAACATATTGATTATGTACTTAGGCAGGGAACAAGCAAAGCTCATTTGAACTCCATAGTATTGCCATATGTAACTTGGTTGCTTGGAATTATTCCTGTTAATACTTAAGATCTCTTTACATTGATTTATCTATTGTTAAGAAAGGATACATTTTAACTAAAATATTAAAGCTAAACAATTGTCATTTGAGGCCTTATGTGTCTTTTGTTTGTTTGTTTTTTAGTTAACATGAATGGAATCAAGGACTATCTGGCTTTCTGCATCCACAGACTACCCTCTCTGCAGTAGCAATCATTTGACCTTTGACCCAGAAGCCAGTTCTGCCTCAGCTTCTGGGCTCTATTTTAACCTGTATTAGGGATAATTTTAGGAAATATAGACCAATCTTTGGTTGACTCAGCATCCTCAAACTAGCTGCGAGTGGCTCCAACAGGTGCTGTACTTCTAACTGTTGATGTTCAGCTCCCTTGCTCACCTGTTGATTGCAGGATTCTATGATAGTAAGAGTACCTGGTTTGAACCCCACTTCACCACTATCCTTGGCTTGGGTAAGTTATTTCACTTCTCTGAGCCTCAGATACATGATCTCTCAAAGTTGGTAGAAATATTTATGTTACGAAGCTGTTATATTAATGCCTAGTTTTGGTCTGGCAAGTACAAGGCAGTTCTGTGATTTTTTTTTCACCCTTTCTCCCAAATTCCTGCCTTTATAAACTCCTCATTACACAGATTCTTACAGACTCCAGTCTCTGCTTTGCTTTAAGTAAATATCTGTAGGGACCAGAGTTCTGTGACCTGCTGTTGGGTCACTTGAATGATGGCCACCATCTGCCTGCAATTCTACCTATTAGCTGACTTGGGGGTTCCAGTGACCTGCCTCATCCATCTGTCCAGACAGCTGATGGCATATTACTGAATTTCCTCAATGACTCCATATGCCTGAGTCACCACCTATTGCCTGACACCATATTTTATAATTATTTTGGAGTATCTGGCTGTTTGTGCTTTCCCCATCCCTGCCACAGGAAACTTATGTTTTATTTCTTCCTCATCCATAGTTTTGTTTTGGTCATTATATGATACTAGAAGCCCGGTGCACAAAATTCGTGCACGGCGGGGGGTTGTCCCTCAGCCCAGCCTGTACCCTCTCCAATCTGGGACTCCTGGAGGGATGTCCGACTGCCCGTTTAGGCCCGATCCCACCAGGATCGGGCCTAAATGGGCAGTCGGACATCCCTCTCACAATCCAGGACTGCTGGCTCCCAACTGCTTGCTGCCTGCCTTCCTGATTGCCCCTAACCACTTCTGCCTGCCAGCCTGATCACCCCCTAACCACTCCGCTGCCAGCCTGGTTGATGCTTAACTGCTCCCCTGCCAGCCTGTTTGCCCCCAACTTCCCTCCTCTGCCAGCCTGGTCACCCCTAACTGCCCTCTCCTGCAGGGTTGATCACCTCCAACTGCCCTCCCTTGCAGGCCGGGTGCCTCCCAACTGCCCTCCCCTGCTGGCCATCTTGTAGTGGCCATCTTGTGTCCACATGGGGGCAGGATCTTTGACCACATGGGGACAGCTATATTGTGTGTTGCAGTGATGATCAATCTGTATATTACTCTTTTATTAGATAGGATAGAGGCCTGGTGCACGGGTGGGGGCCAGCTGGTTTGCCCTGAAGGGTGTCCCTGATCAGGGTGGGGTTCCCTTGGGGCGTGGGGCGGCCTGAATGAGGGGCCTGTGGTGGTTTGCAGGCCGGCCAAGCCTCCTGGTAACCCAAGCAGAGGCCCTGGTATCTGGGATTTATTTTCCTTCTACAATTGAAACTTTGTAGCCTGGAGCAGAGCCAAGCTACAGGGGTGGCAGCCATTTCTGTGGCAGTTAATTCACCTTCTACAATTGAAACTTTGGGGTGGCAGCCATTTCTGTGGCAGTTAATTCACCTTCTACAATTGAAACCTTGTAGCCTTAAGCGGGTGGGCCTGGCCAGGGTGTGCGGAAAGCTTTGCTTCCCCTGTTGCCGGCGGCAACCCTGGCCTGCTCTCTCAAGCTCCATTCTGCCACCATTTGTTTGAATTTGTTTACCTTCTATAATTAAAACTTTTTAGCTTGAGTGGAGGCTTAGGCCTGCAACGGCTATGGAAAGCTTGGCTTCCTCTGTTACCTGAGAAACCTTGCTCTCTGTGGCTGTAGCCATCTTGGTTTGGGTTAATTTGCATACTCACCCTGATTTGCTGGTGGGCGTGGCTTGGCTGGTGGGTGTGGCTTATGTAGCAGAGTGATGGTTAATTTGAATATTACCATTTTATTAGAGAGGATAATAAATGGACCTCAAAGTCATCTATTTCCTAAATATGAATAAAGTTAATTGCCTACTTAAAGAAAAATATAACTTATAATAATAGAAAAACTCAATATGTATTATAAAATAAAAATGCATTTTAGGAGACAATAAATCCTGATAATTTTAGCACTTGATAATTTACAACACAGAATAGTAAATTCAAGGACTGGTCAAATTCACTACTTCTTTAGGTGACTGATGTAAACCATAAGGTCTTTGAATTTTGAGAGGATGTATCCTATTACTGTTCAGCGAAGTAAAGGTAAAAGATCACAATCCATGAAAGAGATGCCAAGGGTAAAAGGCAATCCATATGAAGCAACCCATGATGACCTCTTTCCATGTCAGTTCCAAAAGCTAATGATTTACTTGCGTAGCTCATGTTCTGCCTTGTTTATAAACTATTACTGGCCATTAACAAATGATTGTGTTCATATTTCATTTCTACCTTTTGAATTTGGTTGTCATTTAAATTAAAAGTCATCACATTCACATAGTAACACCTATCAACCAGCTTATTTATATAATGCATTTTAAAAATTAGAATATTTCTTAAAAAATAGCTCATGAATTTTCTTATTCATTCTAGTTTTAGTGGTAGTATATCACCATCTATTTCTTAATCTATATCTATATCTACATAAGTATATTTATCTGTTTCTATGTTTGTATTCAGTAAAAGTAGAAAATTAATGTAATCCTATATACTAATAAAAACTTAATATGCTAAGTGTCCCGTCGTCCAGTTGTCTGTTCAACCAATCAAAGTGTAATATGCTAATGACAATGCTAAGGCTGCCCAACTGCTTGCTATGATGTGCACTGACCACCAGGGGGCAGATGCTCTGACCGGTAGGTTAGCTTGCTGCTGGGGTCCAGCTGATTGGGACTGAACAAGATGGGCCAAACATGCCCTGGAGCCCTCCCACAGTCCCTCTCCGGCTGACCAAACTCCTGCGTCCCTCCCAGGCCCTGATCTTGCACCACTGGGGTCCCTCAGCCTGGCCTGCGCCCTCTTGCAATCCAGGACCCCTCAGGGGATGTCGGAGAGTCGGTTTGGCCTGATCCTGCTCAATGCAGTAACTGCCCCCTGGTGGTCAGTGTGCTCCCACAGAGGGAGCGCTGCTCAGCCAGAAGCCAGGCTCACGGCTGGTGAGCACAGCAGTGGTCGTGGGAGCCTCTCCCACCTCTGTGACAGTGCTAAGGATGTCCAACTACTAAGCCATCAGTCAGACATCCCCTGAGGACTCCTGGACTGCGAGAGGGCACAGGCTGGACTGAGGGACCACCCCTTCCCCCTGAGTGCATGAATTTCATGCACCGGGCCTCTAGTTCCTTAATAATCAGATAATTAGGAGTACAGTACTATATTTACTGGTATTCTTTAACAATACTATGAGGTCACCTGAATTTTTCCCATTTTCTTTTACTCTTTTGATGTTTAGATCTGGGAAGAATTTTAGATGATTTAAATAAATATCTGTCTATTTCTCACCTTACAGTAGGTGGCATTGTAATGCTCTGAATTTACTACTGCACCTTTCTGTGTCCCTTAAAACCAGGAAATGGCCTAGGCCTGGTATTCACAATAAATGGACTTAAATGCCTGCTTGTTGATGGCTATGAAACAATGATACAAAGTCAATGACATTAAGTCTCAGTGACTAAAATATTCAAGTTGTTAAGAAAGCAATCAATGAAAACAGCCCAAGAAGACAAATCAAAATCAGTCACTAGACCTGAAACATAGCAAGTCTTTGGCCCAATGCACCAGCACCATGGAGGTTTGTTCTTCCTATGAAGAAAGACAAAAGTGCACAAGACCCTACCATAGTGTTTTTCTAAAACACAACAATTTACAATCCTCCAGGTGGAGACTATCAAATCAAAAACAATCTCTTAAAGTCTTTACATACTAAAATGTTTTCCCCCTCTTGTTAATGCAGTTTAGGTGTTAGAACACCTTGGGAGAAATTCTACTCTGAGAAGGAAATAGCATTAGTTTATCAATTGTCCTGCTAAACTAAGTAAACTTTCCCTCATGGTTCAAAAATTTAACTGCATTGAAATAAACTTGGAGCCACCGATATAAGGGGAAATGTCACTAGAGTGGGAAACTCTTAAAAAGTTGGCAGCACAGTATAGCTGAAAATATCCTGTCACCTATTCAGCACGAGGTCGAATTTAATTGGGTCAAGCAAGCACCCCCCCTTTCCACTCCCTTGTCCAAGTAACTCACAACTTTCAATCTCCAGAGTGCAGTTTTGTTCATCCAGAGGATATCTTCGTAGATCCATCATACATGCCGCTGTGGTTGTGATTCTGTCAGGATGAGAGAGAGAAAGATAGCATCATAAGGATGATGGCTTCCGTTTCCAGGCTTCCCAGCCTTGAATCATGTTACCAGTGGGCAGCACAATTTTGTGGTTAAATATTTTGAAGGCAGGCAGATTGAATTTGGGTCTTCCTTTGCTGCTAACTAGTCTTGTGAGCCTGGGCTGTTTAATTGAGCTCTATGAGCCTCAGTCCCCTTATCCATCATAACACCTACTACATAGGATGAATGGCAGTGAGAATTAAAAGAGAGGTGTGCTCCACAAATGCTGGTCATTATTATAGTTATTTTTATCCCATGGCCCTTCCTATAGCATCCTGGCAATGTCTCTGCCAGTATCTTCAGCAAGTCCTGCCTATGAGTAGGTTATCTACGTTATGCATCAAAGCCTACCTTAATCTCCTGCTACAACCTAATAATAAAACAACAACAACAAAACCTGTCCTCTATAACTTTCGGTGCCTAACACTACCCACTATTAGAGAGATTTGTCAAATTCATCTCTGAGACCCTGGTCCACCTATACTCAATATAACTAGGAAAGAAACACTACCTTAGGATTGGTGTTCATACCACATAGTCACCAACTCCAGTTGAGCTTATGTTTTTATGCAAGCCCAAAAACCCTGACTCTAGATATTTCACCTGGGTTTCCATTATCCCTCCATTTTCACTTGCCTGGGCTATGGAATCTGAGAGTAACTGAAATTCCTAGGCTATCCACTCTTACGAACATTGCATATTACCATGGAATTGAGAAAGTGCTTTTCTTTGAAAAAATTGCATAGTCTTCTCTCACTAAAGGAATGTGTGATCATAATGTAAAGAATTCAAAATATTCAAATTTAATAATAGAAAGTTTCCTTGCTAATTTAATCCCCAGAAACCACAACATTGGACATTTTCCATGAATATTTCATGTACAAATAGGAGCACAGCTATATCATCTTATAGGACAGCTTCTTAGACAGCTGCCTACCTGCTCTGAACCTTTCTTGTTTTCTTTAACAACGCACCTTGGAACTGGTTTTATATCAGTAAATAATAGGCTGTCTTAAAAATTTTACTGCAATATGTTCAGTTGTATGGAAATACCATACTTTATATTCCCAGTCATCTTTTGATGGACATTTACACTGTTTCCTGTCTTTTAATTTTGTTTTGTTTTGTTTTAAATATATTTTATTGATTTTTCACAGAGAGGAAGGGAGCGGGATAGAGAGCTAGAAACATCAATGGGAGAGAAACATCGATCAGCGCCTCCTGCACACCCCCTACTGGGGATGTGCCCGCAACCAAGGTACATGCCCTTGACTAGAATCGAACCTGGGACCTTTCAGTTCGCAGGCCAACGCTCTATCCACTGAGCCAAACTGGTTAGGGCCCGTCCTTTAGTTTTACAAATGAAGATGCATTGAATATACTGGTATACCCTACTATGTGGAAAGGGAATGGTTGGAAAAAGGTATATGCATTGTAAGTTTTGCCACATTGCCCTTGGTAGAGGTTGTGTCAATTTACACTCCCACTAACAGTGTATCTAAAGTTGACAAAGTACTCTTCATTCCTATGTTTTTTGAGGCTGCCAAGGTGACTTATTGTTTTGGTCATGTGTGTTAACCTAACAGGAACCTTCTTCTTAAAAACACTGTTACAAAAGACCCTAATCCTTTCCAATTTCTCTCAGGCTTTCCTTATGAAGGATGAGAGTTCACAGGATGAGCATTGGGGCATTCCTTTTGAAGCCTTTCATGGGATGTTGGTCAATGTAATCAGATTTATTTGAGCAATAGGCAAAAGCAAAAAAAAAAAAAAATTCAGGTTCAATTTATAAAACATTTCTTCAAAGTGTTTTACAAAAATTTTAAAGACTAGTTATATTCCAGAATTTAGCACATGAAATGATTTTATTAGATTCTTTCTTGATTCCTGCTCTTATAATTACATGCATTAATTTTTTTACTTAAAAAACATATATTGCATATCTTTTGTTTTCTGAAAATACAATTTCACAAGCTTGCTTTTATGGTCTGCAAGTGTTTTAAAACACCTTAATGAGACAACACAATACATATTTTTAAAATGTTTTAGAAATTATCTATCTACCCTACTATAGTATTTGTTTAACAGCTTCTTATGAGTAAAAGGATCATGAAAATTATCTATAAACTAGAAGCCCAGCGCATGAAATCGCATGGCCCCACCGTGCTCGCAGCCCCACCCACCCACGCCGGTTTTTGGTCATTATGGCTTTAGGGCCATGGGCTTTTTATATATATAGATTACTAACGTGTGCCAAGTCCTATGATCCTATGACTTAGCCAGTGGATGATTTTCCCCACAAGGGACATTCGGCAACATCTGTAGACGTTTTTGATTGTCAGGCTGGTAGTGGAGGCCTGATACTTGCATCTAGTCGGTGGAGGCCAGGGATTCTGCCTAATATCCTGCAATGACCAGGAAATCCCCCAACAGTAAAGAATTGTCTGTTTCAAAGTGTCAGTAGTGCCAAGGTTGATGAATTTGGCTTCATGGTGGTTTTCAAACCATTTCCTTTGAGGAAAACATTAATGAAACAAAATCTTAAATAGAAGCTCAATCTATAAAATAGAAATGAAGTAAGGTAAAAGAGTATTTTGTTAATATAAAATTATCTTATAAGTTCAATGTTGACATCTATTTTAATGAGCACGCAAATTTGGAAGCAGGAATTATAATTAGGGCCTTAAATCTTCCTCCGCAGCAATATTTTTCTGTTGAATTTTATTAGTATAGTATTGAGAAAATCCTAATAGTGAAAAATTTGTTTCTAAAAATCTTACATGACCAGTCATAGGCTACCCTGAATTGGGTAAAAAAAAAACCCGCATACCTGTGTGCCTCTATGATCAATGACACCTTTCTACATGGTTCGGATACATTCATAGGTAGTTGATCTCTAGCAGGAGCTTACTGATGGGTTAAAAGGAAGCGTTACTTGCTTCAAAGCAAAAATTCTCTATGCTCTGCATAAATTAACTTGGCTGCATAAGTTAATATTGTGGTGGTCTTGAATGCATTAAAATGTACATAGGACACCATATAGTGTACTTGTTTTATTATTATAGTTTTAAATAATTATAACATTTTAACATAAAATTAGAATGAAATATTATTTGTGGGACTGTTAACAAGCTTTAGAGGTACTTGAAAATAGCATTTGACTCACACTGGTTGACATATCTCACTTAATTGACCTCATTTTCATAAAGGTGTCATCTGGTTAATTAACCACATCACATCAAAATCAGGACATGCCTTGAAATCTTACGCTGAACCACTGATTCACACATTGTGAAGTTCTGGAGTTTTTAAAAAGCAATTTGAAAAGCTAACAAAGCCTTGTGTGTAAAATGAATAACTAATGTCTCATGTGCATGGATCCTACAGTTGCGAGTAATTAAAAAAACACCCAACTTTTGGAAAGCATAACTGAACTTACTATTGCTATCTGTTATGATCAATCCATTCAGCAATCAATAGATAAAATAAATCTAATTGATATTATCTTGGGAAACCATACATCACACTAGAGACTTGTCCATGACTTGATATTTTTTCAATTATGACATCCTGGACAAGTTAGTTTCTCTTGCCCAAATCCTATTAAGATACCAAGAAAAGCTGAGTAATCCTAACTCAGAAAGGGCGGGAATCAAGGCAGCTCCAGGAAATTGAGCTGTAGGACGTGCCCAACTTCCTCTGGAAATCTCTGACATTAGTGAAACAATTTCCTTCTTGGGATCTATTTGCTCCTAATGTACAATACCGCAGAGTATTTCCTTGGTTCAACTTGGATTAGGTGCCAACTCTCCCAAAATTATTTAGTACAAGCTGGAAGGAAAGTCACAGGTGTACAAATACGGTCACCAGGAGCCCACAAGGGTCCTGAGAAGGGAGGGATCATTGAGACTTGGACAGGACCCCCCTATACATGCAGGTACTCAGAAAATGGTGTTGTGGCCTGTAGAAATTTATGCAACACAGCGTCAGTCTCTGCTAATTTAAGGGATTGCCATTTCTAGGTTTTTTTTTTTTTTTTAATGCTTATGGCTAAATTTGCTGAATGCCTTGGGCTCTTTATGAGGGAAAAAAATGCTCAGAAAAAATTCCCAGGATCATTAACAAATGATCTGGGTGAGAAGCAACAGTGAACATCTCTAAGAATGAGTACTCCCTCCCTGTTTTTCCATTTGTTCACCTTGCTGAATGCAATTGCTCAGTAGTAGTTAGTCACACCTCTGCAATTAATTAACACTTCCATATGGAAATGTGCTCACATTGTGGTGGAAGCAGCCTGATAATCTATACCTATGGAATCAAAGGTGCCAAAGATTAAAAAACAAAAACAAAAAAACAAAACTGGATGGGTTGACCATTTCAAGCTTAAAATGGTTTTTGAAAATTTTTTAACTTTTCACACTCAAGCCATTCATTTTGAGTGTGTAAAATTATTATTATTGGCCAATAGCAAATGAAGGTAGCATAGAGTATTACCAGCTAAAGCAAAAACATTAATTCCTGTTTTTCTGAACATAGACTTCCCAGAGGTTCAGATTCATGACAGCATAACATCCATCTGTCTTCTTTCAAAGACATTTAGAATGGCTTACATTATAATCCAATTTATTGACATTTTGAAGGTTAGGTCAGAACACTATAATAGGCTGTTAGAAGCTATGGTCCCGTGATACTTGGGAGTGAATGGAAATCATATTGCTGTAGTATTCATTTATGAAGGTGTATTCTACATGGTCACTGACGGAAAAAGTCACTGTGATTACAAATCATGTATATTTGATGTCTAAGGGCAGTGTGACCCTCACTGCGAACAAAACACAATCCAGGAAGACCTGGCCCATGAGTAGCTCAAAATCTACACACAAACATGCGCATACACAGACGTACATAGAGAGGACTTTGCAAATACTAGTAAGAATGTGAACTTAAATAAATGAACAAATTATGTACATATGGTTGGGATTTCAATTTTATAGGGATGAGTTCCCATGTTTTAAACTTAATTTCTGTAGAACATAACTGTACCAACTTAATAGAATCTGTATTAAGAAACTTTGATGCCCTGACCGATTTGACTCAGTGGATAGAGCGCCGGCCTGCGGACTGAAGGGTCCCGGGTTCGATTCTGGTCAAGGGCATGTACCTTGGTTGCGGGCACATCCCCAGTAGGAGGTGTGCAGGAGGCAGCTGATCTATGTTTCTCTCTCATTGATGTTTCTAACTCTCTATCCCTCTCCCTTCCTCTCTGTGAAAAAATCAATAAAATATACTTTTAAAAAAAGAAAGAAACTATGAGAACAGAGAGGGGGAAAGCCTGAAAATGCTGAATTCTAATCACACTCCTAAAATTGGTAAATTTGATAGTGAGTCGCAATTTTAAGGTTGATATCAGTATCACTTAGTAAAGTTTGTTTGAAGAATGGCTTCTTTGGCCTCGAGGCTGCACCCTCAATCCAGGTGAAGTTTATCACTCAAAAAAAAACAAAAAAAAACTGATGAGAAACTGATGAGCAAGCTTATCCTCAGTTATAACCACTGAGTACATGGATTTTTTTCCCCTTAGCTAACAATTACTGAGTGGTGAAAATAATCTGTATAATCTTCATAATTGGTGCTGGAAGCTAATTCCAGCATGTCATACATGCAAGTTTCATCAAAAGGTTGATGGAACTTGGGGACTCAGCAAGGGCTGAATCACATATGTTATTGCCTGTTGGAAATGGCTAAAGGCATTTCCCCAAACCTGAAAAGGATGCATAAATGATTGGTTGCTACCAGACAGCTGAGGGCATTTCAATCTACATGTTATTGCCTCCTACTGGCCAAACACCTGAACAACTGTAGGCAGTTTCCCCAATCTGACAATGGATTCTGTATACCAAACCTTACCCTTTGATATGTATATCTACCTTGCCTTAGGATAAATTGTGTTAATAAAAAGCAAGGGGTCCAGAGAGACAGGAGAACTTGGTTTCTTTAGCTAAGTTTTCTCTGGTTCCCCAAAATGCCTTCCAAAATTATGTTTCATCTCTGGACTCTTGATTAATTTACATGCAGCGCTTTTTCCAGATTCCTGAGCCCCTTCAAGAGGCTGGATTAAGACCCCTGGCATTAACTGGCATCAAATTTTATTTTGGGTAAAATACCATGTTTAGGAAAATACCTTGGTATTTGAAGGTGAAATCCTGAGCGTGTGAGAATAAACAACTAATCTTTTCTGTCAAAGAACAGTTTAGATAGCCACCATTTTGGACTGCGTGACTTGGCAGCCACCATGTTGGCCGCATGACTTTAAGGTTGATATCAGTATCACTTAGTAAAGTTTGTTTGATAAACTTTGTAGCTTCCCTGGGGGCCGCCATCTTGAAATGGCAAAGGACAACCGCTACCTTTGAATTAGCCAATCATGAAAGACTGTGCACCTGAGCTCCAATCAAGAGTGAGGGACAGGTCACGTGAGTCAGGATTAAAATGCCAAGCAGACCACCTGCTCAGTGTGTGCGTGCTCCCAGACAATGTGCATGCGCACCCTCCTGCGCAAAGTAAAGATATTGCCTTGCTGCCTGGCTCCTGAGTACTCATTATGTTCTACCAGGACACCTGAATTTGGCTTGCCTTATTTCTTACAATTTGGGGGCGGGTCCGGGATACCATTTGTCATCACGGGGAAATTGGACCCCTCTCCTGAGGAGGTGCACCCTGCTGTCAAGTTGCAGCGGCCTTGGTGAGGAGAGACAGCCATTGTCCCCCGGGCCGACTACAAGCTCAGGACCGAGAATCAGCCAGCAACACAGGAAGGGCTCAAGCAAGACCCATGGCACTCAGGTAACCTCATGATGAGCCAAGGTGGGAAATTGGACTGAGTACTACTTTGGTGATTGGGTATCCTCGGAGGTTGGGCATACGTGACTGGGATGTGACTTGGACATAAAGCAAGTGCAGAGTTCTGATCTGTGGTTCCATTCCCTGCGAGGGAAGTGGCCAGAGAGGGATGAAGCAGATCTCAGGGAGTATGAGAAACTTCCAATATGGGGGGTTGAGTACATAGTCACAAAGGACCTGCCAAGGATGGGAAATAGAAATTCTAGGCCTAGGAAATACATTCCCTTGAAATAGTCCATTGGGGAGAATGCTGAGATTCGGTGGTGGTGGTGGTGGTGGTGGGGGGGGGCAGTTCCCGCTTCAGGGACAGAAGACATTGCTCTGCTTTAGTGGTTCTTAATGCAGGGGATTCTGTGGTGTAAACTTTTAGTGTGTTGTGCGCGCCTGTATAAGACTTTTTCAGTTTATGTTTTATGTCTCTTTCTTGTTTAATTTGTTTTAAAATGGGCAAGTTCTGCTTTGGGAAAGCCCAGTTATGTGTGGTGAGAGGCTGAACACGTGACAGAGACTGCAGGAAAGTCCCACCAGCTGCCAAGAATTTTTTTCCTTGGGGACTCTTCTTGCTCTCCCTCACAGGGTGTTAGCCACCAGAAATTCTTAGCTAGTGAGATTTCTGTCTGTGTGGCTGTAACGTAATGTTGGCTTTCTGTCTTTTAGGGACTTCAGTTTGCTCTTCCCTGGTTTATGAATGTGGGGAAGTAAGCTATGCAGGCTGGGTTGGGCAACAAGGTGAATGTTTCCATGATAATGGGCAGTTCGTGAATGAGGACTGACCACATTACAAGGGTGACTCCCACGTCCTGGGGGCCTATGACTCCCAGCCAGGTTGGTATGTCCTTTGAAGGAAAAGGGTAATCATGGTTAACAGCATAATTAAAATTTCCCATAACCATAACTAGTTCCCAATGTTATGGTTTTCCCCATAACACTGGGAGGAACAGATCTGTAGAAGTACCCTCTAGCAGTGAGGTGGGGCACTCCTGTTCTTATGGAGAAAAATAAAATAGAACTTTCACATTGAGTTTTCTGTCTTACAAAATTGGCCAAGAAAAAGCTTTAGGTAATACTTGGCTTTAAATTCTCAAAGTTGATGTAACTAAAATGAAAGATTTATGATAAAGCTTTTCAGTAATAGTTATAAATATGTTAATAATAAAAGTCCAGTCACTCAAGAGGAGTCTGACTGTGCTCTCTGTTGGAGGAAGGGGCCAGTTGTCCTTCTCCCTGTAAAGGCAGAGAGGCCTAAAAGAGAACAAGGGCAGACAGAGAAGGGGGATCCACTTGCCTTGCCTTCCCCTCCCTAAGTGACCAGGGGACAATTTGAGGGAACATCCAAGATGGCTATTTATAATTCCAGCCTCCCCCTCAGGCGGAGGGCTGTCCTGATAAGGCTCCAACCAGCCCTGAGGCCTCTGTGCCACCAGGAACCACCTTTTCTAGGTTGTGAAAGGAGTTGGAGCAGTGTAAAAAAAAAAAAAAAGAAAAAAAAGAAAGAGTTAAAACATCTGTTGGAAGACCATGTGGCTCAGCTGACTAGCTGGACCCATTTTTGGGCCCACAAGTGTATATGTAGACCCGAGTTAATGTCTATCTTGAGAATACTATTCTCAGGAAAAGAAGGGGGAGTTATTTGAAAGTCGGGTATGGATATCTGGGAAAGGGAGCATATGGGTCACAGAGGAAAAGGAAGGGACCCCTCACTGAGCCTTTAGATCCCAAGGCCACATTCTCAGCCCCTTCCCAAAGAATAGTTTCTTTACTTAACACTCCTGATACTATCAGAAGCTGAACTCATCACCCGAACCTTAGCATGTTATCACTAAGGAAAAATGTGGCAGTTTTGAATCCAAGCAGTAGAGGTCTGGGAACAGGGTATGGGACCTGCTCCCTTCTCTCCCCACCCCCTTCTCCAGCCTCATATGCCTATACATAATTTTCCAAAGTCTTTGATAACTTAAAAGTTTTGGAGCATTGCTGGGCTAAATTATAAGCATCTACATATTCTGAAATAATAGAATATTGAAACATTAATTAATTTGAATTTGCCTCTTAGGGAAAATACTGGTATAGAGAATGGATTTGAATCTATTAATGAATAAGTCTTGTATTTTATTTGAAATATCTCTTAAAATGGGCCATTAATATCTCTTAATCTGAGACATATTAATTACTTACATACCACCTAAAATTAAGGTTTCTAAGGGTTAAGAATTCTAAAATTATGAAAATAAATTATTGTTTTGGTATAACAGAGAAAGCATGAGACATGAAAATACATTTTGAAGAAGAAAGAAAGTGGTTTCTAAAGCTGATTATTTCTGAAAGTTATAAGGTTTCTAAAGAAAGATTTGTGAAAGTTATAGAATATTTGTAAAAAAAAAAAAGTTGAAAAAAAATTGAATAAATAACACAGGCCTATAAGCCAAAATAAATAGAATAGGGTCACTGAAATAATTAAATAGCCATCTAATAAACCTTATCTTTCCTAAACCAAGGACACTTATGAGTAAATGATTTGCATTTTGCCTCCCTAAACAGAAAGTAAATAGCTTATATCAATGTACTCAGGGAGACTGATAGAAATCCAGTCAGTATTATTTGCTGACCACACCCAAGGACAAATGAAGTTAGAAAATAAACCTTATTTTGGTTAGTCCTTTTCTGAAGCATAAATTCTATAAATTGTTATACATTACTAGAGGCCTGGTGCATGTAATTCGTGCATGGGGGGTCCCCTCAGCCCAGCCTGTACCCTCTCCAATCCAGGACCACTTGGGGGATGTCTGACTGTCAGTTTAGGCCTGATTGGGCTTAAACCAGCAGTCGAACATCCCTCTCACAATCCTGGACTGCTGGCTCATAATCGCTCAGCTGCCTGCCTGCCTGGTCAACCCTAACTGCCCCCTTCCCCCCCCCCCCCCCCCCCCGCCACCGCCGGCCTGGTTGCCCATGCAACCTGCTTGTTCAGTTGTTTGGTCATCCCTCACTAACCCCCCTACCAGTCTGGTCATAGGCAGACATCTTGTGAGGGTGTGAGGGTTAATTTGCATATCAACTCTTTATATAGGATATTAATCAGGTAAAAAAAAGTAATCTTAGTTGTGGGAACTAAAGTTTTACTAGCTTATGTTTGTGTTTAATACCCTCTTGTCGCTTTGAATACTATGTAATCTTTTGGTAGTATGGGTTTGACAACCTTCCTAGGGTTTAAATTTTAAGAATTTTTTTTTTTAACCTAAAGTTGACTGCTGGCTCCCAACTGCTTGCCTGCTTGCCTTCCTGATTGCCCCTAACCACTTCTGCTGCCAGCCTGATCACCCCCTAACCACTCCGCGGACAGCCTGATTGATGCCTAACTGCTCCCCTGCCAGCCTGTTTGCCCCCAACTGCTCTCCCATGCAGGCCTGGATCCTCCCCAACTGCCCTTCCCTGCAGGCCCGGTCACCCCAAACTTCCCTCCTCTGCCGGCCTGGTCACCCCTAACTGCCCTCCTCTGCAGGCTTGATTGCCCCCAACTGCCCTCCCTTGCAGACCTGGTCCCTCCCAACTGCCCTCCCCTGCTGGCCTGATCGCCCACAACTGCCCTTCCTTGCAGGCCTGGTCCCTCCCAACTACCCTCCCCTGCTGGCCATCTTGTGTCCACATGGGGGCAGCCATCTTGTGTGTTGGAATGCTGGTCAATTTGCATATTACTCTTTTATTAGATAGGATTATTAGATAGGATAGAGGCCTGGTGCATGGTGGGGGCCAGCTGGCTTGCCCTGAAGGGTGTCCTGGATGAGGTTGGGGGTTCCCTTGGGGCATGGGGTGGCCTGGGCGAGGGGCCTGTGGTGGTTTGCAGGCTGGCCACACACCCTGGCGACCCAAGCGGAGGCCCTGGTATCTGGGATTTATTTATCTTCTATAATTAAAACTTTGTAGCCTTGAGTGGAGGCCTGGGCCTGCCAGCATGTGCGGAAAGTTTGGCTTCCTCCATTGCTGGGGAAACCCAAGCCTCCTGCTTTCTCCGTAGCTGCAGCCATCTTGGTTGGGTTAATTTGCATACTCACTCCTGATTGGCTGGTGGGCGTGGCTTGTGGGTATAGCAGTGATGGTTAATTTGCATATTACTCTTTTATTAGATAGGATAACCAGCAAAGGCTTGTTAACTATACTCAAGACGCAGTTAAAGGTATAGCTTAACAACTAGATGCCACCAGCAGGATGACCTGGGAGAATAGGTTGGCCTTGAATATAATTCTGGCAGAAAAAGAAGAAATATGTGTAATGTTGGGGGTCAGTGTTATACATTCATCCCTGACAACACAGCCAGATGGACCATCACTGAGGCCCTGCAGGCATTGTCAGCTTTAGCTAATGAGTGAGCTGGAGCCTGGGATTGAGGATCCTTTTTCTGATTCACTAGACAATGGTTTGAAAGTGGAAGGGAGCGACGGTATCCATGTTTACCCCTTTGATTAGGAGTTACAGTGATGAGATGTTACATCATCCCATGTATTATCCAAAGGTTACCTGAAACCGTATTGACCAAACAGCAAATTAGTCTTCTCCTAGACACTGTAGGTGAGCATGAAAGTCAATGAATGTCAGCCAAGTTTGAAGAAAAGAGTTTAAATAAAGAAAAGGGGAGAATTGTGAGACTAAACAAGCCATCTTTTCTGTCAAACAGTTTAGATAGCTGCCATTTTGGACTGCGTGACTTGACAACTACCACGTTGGCTGCATGACTGGGCGCTGCCATCTTGAAAAGGCAAAGGCCAACCCCTCTCTTAGAATTATCCAATCACGAAAGACTGTGTGCCTGAGCTCCAATCAAGAGTGAGGGACAGGTCACGTGTGTGCGTCAGGATTAAAAAGCCAAGCAGACTGCCTGCTCAGTGTGTGTATGCTCCCAGACCATGGCATGTGCACCCTTTTGCACAGGAGTAAAGATATTTGCCTTGCTGCCTGGCTCCCAAGTATGTTTTGTGTTCTACCAGGACCCCTGAATTTGGGGGCTTGCCTTATTTCTTACAAGAATGAGACAGGAATGGTGAGAAAACAAAAGGAGATAAACTGCTATGTAAGATTTAAGAGGAATTTAGGGTATGGGAAACAATGATGGAGTAACAAGAAAATTTTAAGAACAGTCATATTGAATAATCAATTTTAAGATTTTTGTATTGCGAGATAATAAATTTTTCTCTATTTACCTAAGCAAGCCTGCCCCCAAACACAGAAAAAAATCCTTATGTAAATGTTTTATTTTTATTCTTGGAAAGGGGCTGCATTCCATATCTTGGCAGCATTCATGGAACAGTATTTCATAAATTGAACCAATTCAGCAAAAACTCAGTTCTGAAACCAATTCAGAGCTTCAAAGCCAGAGATGGCCAAATCATGTAAGCCCCATGGGAAGCCTCAGTAATCAGGGGGAAGGCATTGAAGTCTCACAAATAATGGATTTGGGTTTTAAGCTACTCTTATCGGAATTGTAAGGGGCAGAATGCCCTGAGATAATATTACGCTAGGATCTTATAATAGAAGGCACTGTTTTAAACATCTTAAATACTGTATTAGTTTCCTATTGCTAAAGTTACAACACATTTAGTGGCTTAAAACAACATAAACTAATTTTCTTATAGTTCTGGAGGCCAGAAGTCCTTAAATCCAGGTTTCAGCAGGGCTGTGTTCCTTCTGCAGGCTCTAACTGGGAGTCCATTTTCTTGCCTTTTTTTTTTATCTCCCGGAGGCTGCCTGCATTCCTTGTTTCATGGCTCCTTCATCCATCTTCAAAGAATATCTGCTTCTGTCCTCACCTCTCCTCACCCTCTGACTGCCTTATATATGAACATTGGGGCCCTCCGGATAATCTCATCTCAAAAATCCTTAAGTTAATCACATCTGCAAAGTCCCTTTTGACATGTAAGGTGACTTATTCACTGGTCTTGAGAATCAGAACATAGATATCTTTGGAGGACCATTATTTTGACTATGACATGTGTATTATTGGATTTAATATGTAAAATTGCATTTTTACACCAAATTCAAAGATAAAGAAACTGACACCTGATGGGATTAAAAAATGTTTCCAAATTTACATGATCTGTAAATGGTAGCACTGGGATCAAAATTATATATATACTAGAGGCCCGGTGCACGAAATTCATGCACACCAGGGGTGGGGGTTGTCCCTCAGGCCAGCCTGCACCCTCTCCAATCTGGGACCCCTTGAGGGATGTCCAACTGCCCGTTTAAACAGGCAGTCGGACATCCCTCTCACAATCCAGGACTGCTGGCTCCCAACTGCTCACCTGCCAGCCTGATCACCCCCTAACCACTCCCCTGCCAGCCTGATTGATGCCTAACTGCTCCCCTGCCAGCGTGTTTGCCCCTAACTGCCCTCCTCTTCAGGCCTGGTCACCCCTAACTGCCCTCCCCTGCAGGGCTGGTCTCCTCCAACTGCTCTCCCCTGCAGGCCTGGGTCCCACACAACTGCCCTTCCCTGCAGGCCCGGTCACCCCCAACTTCCCTCCTCTGCCGGCCTGGTCACCCCTAACTGCCCTCCCCTGCTGGCCTGATCACCCACAACTGCCCTCCCTTGCAGGCCTGGTCCCTCCCAACTGCCCTCCTCTGCTGGCCATCTTGTGCTGGCCATATTATGTCCACTTGGGGGCAGGATCTTTGACCACATGGGGGCAGCCATCTTGTGTGTTGGAGTGATGGTCAATCTTCATATTACTCTTTTATTAGATAGGATAGAGGCCTGGTGCATGGGTGGGGGCCAGCTGGTTTGCCCTGAAGGGTATCCTGGGTCAGGGTAGGGGTTCCCTTGGGGTGTGGGGTGGCCTGGGTGAAGGGCCTGTGGTGGTTTGCAGGCCGGCCACGCCCCCTGGCGACCCAAGCAGAGGCCCTGGTATCTGGGATTTATGTATCTTCTACAATTGAAACTTTGTAGCCTGGAGCAGAGCCAAGCCTCCTGCTCATTCCGTGAAATGGCAGCCATTACTGTTGGAATTTATAATTGAAACTTTGTAGCCTGTAGCGGAGGCCTAGGCCAGCCAGGGCTGCAGAAGCTTTGCTTCATCCATTGCCAGGGGCAACACTTGCCTCCCGTTCTTTCCAGCTCCGTAGCTGCCGCCATTTCTGTTTGGATTTATTTACCTTCTATAATTGAAACTTTGTAGCCTTGAGTGGAGGCTTAGGTGGCAAGGGCAGGGGAAACCTGTTGCCGGGGAAACCCAAGCCTCTCTCCTGCTCTCTGTGGCTGTGGCCATCTTGGTTGGGTTTATTTGCATATTCACTCCTGATTGGCTGGTGGGTGTGGCTGGTGGGTGTGGCTTGTGGGTGTAGCGGGGTTAGGGTCAATTTGCACATTACTCTTTTATTAGGTAGGATTAGTGTTCTTTTAGTTATCAGTAATTTAGAACATTCTTTACCTAATCAATAATGTGTATAAAAATGATAGAGGACGTATACTAGAAACCAGGGAATATTGTGAGCATTGAGGACTTAACACATAAAATATCCAACTGCACCTTTGTGCTGTCAAATTTATTTTGTTTTTGTTTATTTTATTATTGTCATGTCTCAAAAAACACAAGACAGAGACACTGTCTATTGGTTTCATAAAATGGCCAGGAAGGATATGCTTATCTTTCATTTGGGACAATCTTTGCCATTTTTTGAAATCTAAATATCTTATATCAGAGAAATGTTTACATTGTCAAGAAAGCATGAAATTCACTCAGGAGAGAGAGTGCAATCCTACACTTACTTACTTGGTGTCAATTTAGACCAAAGTGCCTTAACCTTGATTTATGAATAGAGGTATGATGCAGGTGGGAAGCAGCATGGAATAAGGAAAGAGAAGAAGGTTGTTATATGCACACACAAGGTTAATGCTTGGTACACAGTAGTCACTCAATTAACTGTAGCTAATATTGTTTTAAAACTACCTTCTAAATAAATACATGTAAGATTAATAATACAAATAGATTGTAAGATTAATGCACAGGCATAGTAA
This sequence comes from Cnephaeus nilssonii, assembly GCF_951640355.1. Lineage (NCBI taxonomy): Eukaryota > Metazoa > Chordata > Mammalia > Chiroptera > Vespertilionidae > Cnephaeus > Cnephaeus nilssonii. The sequence continues at coordinate 89,086,204 of NC_137072.1, forward strand.
AACATCTAGAAAATACAGAAAAGTTATAGATAAAAGAATAAAAATAAACCATAATTTCATTACTAAATCTTACTATTAATTTCATTTCTTCTAAGTATATTGTTTAATAAAGTTGAAATTATACTGTACTTAACAATTTCATTTGTTGCTTTTGAGGTAACTTTATTGGTAAGAATTTTCTTAAGTCATCATTCTCCATGAGCACAATTTTAATAGAGTCTCAAAATTTTGTTATATAGATACCTCACAATATACTTACCATTCCTCTATTGTAAGACATAATTAGGTACTCTTTGGTGATTCTTTAAAAAAAAAAAAACAACCCACACTACAATCAATACTACTCTTACATTTTTATATTTTTATTTCAGGTTTCTTCTTTCTTTCTCCCTTCTGTTTAGTACTCTTAGTGCTGAATGTTAATGACACTCTTAGTGCAATTCCAAGCAGTCATTTTCAGGTAATTAGCTACATACCAAACATTGTGTAAATGGGCTCATTTTTTTTTAATGGGCTCATTTTTATTCATTTCTGTCCGGATGGGGTGATTCATGAACCACTTTGTGAATATGAGAAGCAGTTCATAAATCAGAGTGGCTGGGGTGGGGGTAGGAGGCAAAAACAGTAATAATAAGGCAGTAGTAATTAATAGATCCTTGTCAAGGATCCAATGCCAATTATAGTCATGTTTTACCATAGATGTCTGGATGAGTTCAAGACAGGCGATTTTTTCCCAAATCATATCACTATATTCATATACCTATGAAGTATAAGAGCATGTATTAAATTTGTACTATGTCTAATGTTTCCTAATAGTGATTAGCTGCAATACACCCTAAGGGGCAGAAAAAAATAAGGCTTCCTCTTCCAAATCAGAGCACCTTTATTCCCATCATCTTGATCATAATGAATTTCTATGATGGACAGATCACGAGGAATTAAAATAATAACAAGCCCTTTAATAATAACAATGGGAAGGGACTTAAAAATTGAAATGTAAGTCAAAGTCGAAGTCAAAGGAAATGTTTACCTTGAATTGGATGCCATGATTTGGTAATAAATAAGTACAGGATAATTAAACAAGGACTCAGTCAGAATTAGGCAGTAAAGATATGCCTTCTTTCACAGTTACTTTTTTTGGAGATTATTTGCAAAAATGCTCTATTGCTTTGCTGCATGATGATTTCTCCCAGAACAAAGAGCTGACACATTTTCTGAAAGGTAATCAGAATAATCTTGAAACTGTATTCCTGAAGGAGCAAAGTAAGATTCAAGAGGGACAGAACATTAAAATACTGCATTGTCTTAGGACATGGCTTTCCCTTGAGAAACAAAACAAAACACAAAACAGATATAAGTAAGGCAGGTATATAAATTGTGCAAAATTGTGAGCTCCCTATAGAAATGAGAGCAGGGCTTGAGAAGATCTGCTTTTTCTTTTTAAAGAATTACAAATTTTAAACGATTCTGAGAGTAGTGGAAAAACATTACTTCTACCATAACAGCTACTGTGGTATATTAGCATTGTGGTATATTTATAGTCAATGCCCCTTTCAAAGGTATGTTGGATTTTTGCATGTTTGTAACCATGTTCAAGATTATGTTTTCTGCCCTTTAATTCTTAATCATAATAGTTTCTTCCTTGGTATCAGGGCTGCAAAATTTTTTATGGTAGAACACAATATACCTTATTTTGGACACTTAGATGGTTTTCAATTTTATCAGTTTAAAATAGGCTAAAATCAAACATTTTCATCACTGTATGGCTTTTTCCACATTTTGGATTATTTCTTTAGGATAGAAACAGAATAAGTAGAATTACTATACCCAAATATATAAAAAAATTTTTTTGGCTTCTTATAACACATATGGCCAAAGTATGTTCTTAAAAGATTGTCTGAAATTAAAATGCAAAGGAGTACTAATTTTCCTACATTATTGCTTAATTGGATGCTGTACTTTTTTTTAATAGATAAAATTGGTACTTTCAATGTATTTTAATTTTTTTATTACTAACATAGTAAAGTACTTTTAATAAATTTGCTTACAAATTGTATTTGGAGCCATTTTTCCTCCAGAAACTAAAATCATTAGTGGTGTATAATTTTATGATTAAAAGAAGACCAATAATAGAATTTTACCAAATGTCAGGCAAGAGTACAGTGTCCCATTATTGATTAACTTTGCTGCTGTCTTGTTCAATTAATTAGGTGAATAAATGTATGTTGAATTTAATATGCATTTTCATGGTTTTGCTTTTGACATGTATTTTCATGGTTTTACTGTTAATTTTTTGAAGTGTAATTATAGAAATAAAAATCTAAAATAAAGCTTATATTGCTTTTTGGAATTCATAATGAACACCATCAAAATTAAGCTAATTGAGAGGTGATCATGCATTCTAAAAGGCAAAAATAGAAAGGGAATTTCATATGTTTCCAAGTTATTGATGAAGCATTCCAGATATTGCAATAATAATAAAAATATTATTTCTATCTCAGGGCTTTTGTAAAGCAAAAATGTCCAAAATGGAGCTATAATATATAATTAAGTATCTTTTCTATTCATTTTTCAAGTACAATGTTAAATTTTTCAAGTACAGTTCAGCATGATCCAGCCATTCCACACCAGAGATGTTTATTCATCAAGCACTCCTGAAATAGCAAATGGGTGAAGGTCCCAACTCTCCAGCAAAGCAAAAATGGATTTCAATGACTTCTTAACAGGAGTTAAAATGAATAAACTAGATCTATATGCATCAACATGTGTATGCCTCACATAGTGTTGTGTGAGAAAACAACAACATCCTATATAATAAAGATCTAATATGCAAATGGTCATCACACCCTCATGCCCTCACAGAGTAACGGCTCAGACACTCAATACTGGAGAAAAAGGTATGGGGACCAGCCAGGCACAAATGAGCTTGAGAGAGAGAGAGGAATGGGGATCAGCCAGGCACAAATGAGCTCATGAGAGAGGAATGGGGGACAGCCAGGCACAAATGAGCTCATGAGAGAGAAATGGGGACCAGCAAGGTTGTGGCCCGGGAGAGGAACAAGCCGCCTACCCTATGGTCCTGGGTGCTAGTGGCTGGGGCTGTGGCATGGGAGAGGGACAAGACTCCCGCCCCACAGTCCTGGGCGCCTGCTGCTGTAGCCCAGGCGAAGCTGCCTGCCCATGATTTCCTGTGGCTGAGGCCAGCCTAGGTGAAGCCAGCCTGGGTCCTGGGTGCCTGCGACCGGCCGGAGGAGGGAATCCGGGGTCCCGGGTGCGGGGCGAAGCAGAGGCAGTTAGGGGCAATCAGGCCAGCAGGGGAGCAGTTAGGGCTGATCAGGCCAGTAGGGGAGCTGTTAGGGGTGATCAGGCAGGCAGAGGTGGTTAGGGGTGATCAGGCAGGCAGGCAGAGGGGTTAGGGGCAATCATGCAGGCAGGCAGGTGAGCGGTTAGGAGCCAGCCGTACCGGATTGTGAGAGGCTGTCAGACATCCCCTGAGGGTCCTGGATTGGAGAGGGTGCAGGCCAGGCTGAGGGACCCTGCCCCCCATGCACGAATTTCGTGCACCAGGCCTCTAGTAGAAACTATAAAAAACTACATTTATTTAAAATTTTACAAGACTGAATAATATTTCTTAAGAAATCATGAGTACGTGTGTGCATGTGTGTGTGTAGCAAAAGACAAAAATAGAAATTAAAATGATACACATAGTGATTTTGGCACAGCAGTTGTGCTGGGGAGGGAAGGACAGGTAGGATGAGAGGCAGATGGAATTGTAGTAAACTCTGAAAGTTATCCCTCTCTTCCACCCATCTTTCATTCCCTCCCTCCTTTCCTTCCTTCCTCCCTTCCCTCTCTTCCCTTCCCTTCATTTCCTTTGTCCATCTTGCTGTCATTCTTTCTTTAAATAGGGCAGCACATTAACAGATTTTTAATCTTCCCGTTACTCTCCAATTTGATATCCACAGATAAATCCTTAAGTAACCCACTTACACTCTTATTTTAAATGTTGTTCTGAACTGTGTGTAGCCATCTTCCTGCCCCCATCCCAGAATTACTTTTAAAAAAGGAAAGGAATACAACATTTCTCTCTCCCTCACATTGACTTTCTACCTGATTGGTATTTAATGGTTGGAAGGTTTATAATTTTCTGCAGTGAGTCCCTTCAGTTAAGAAATCTATCAACTTATATGGATATCAGTGTTTGAAACTGATATATCTTTCCTCACATTTCTCATCACAACTTGCAATTATACATTTATTTATTTGAGTACTTGTTTCTTCTGTGAGTGACCGCTTGAGTAGATGGTAAGTGCCACCAGCATTAATGACTCACTTACCAGCTTCCAGCCCAGTGTCTGGCACAGAATTGAAGTGCAAATTAATGGAATTAATATGTAACTTAAGGAAACACTGAAACCATCACTTCTCTAAAAAAAGACAGAAAACGGCCAGCATGCTGTCTTTCTTTAAAAAATGATGCCAGTGTTGTTTGGAATATAGGTTCAGGATAAAGGTCCTTTCCCTCACCCCTATTCAATTTCTTATTAGAAATCATCTTGTGTGCATTTGCTAAATACACAACCACAGGATATAGTCAGTTAGGTAATTTCTAGGGCCATGAAGCTGCTGAAAGCATGCTTAAATGAAGCCAGCTACCATGGACCTTCATCTGTTACCATTTTTAGATGCTATAAAGCGTAAGAGAAAAGTGGTTATAACACTGGCACTTGCATTAGATAGTCCAACTGTCAGTATAGGTTCAGGGACTCTTCCTTCCCTTACTTTTGAGAAAACAGATAGGTTAGGGCCTCAAGGTACAGAAAGTTGGTGTCCATTCCAGGAGCAAAATCAGGAGTGTCCTTGCCAAGAAGATGAAAGGAAAGGGCCTTTACTGATTAAATTAGTCCCTCTCATATTAGGCTGGACTTTTCTATGTGAAAAGCAAATATTTACAAAGCATGAGAGGATTTTAAAAAATCATTAAAACATCAAATGTGCATCAGCATTATTAGAATGCTAACTTCATAAGTGGTTAATAATTAATAATTCATGTTAACTCGATTTTTTAAATTTGTAAGTGAAGAAAAATGAAGGAACCTTTAGATTATCCAAGAACTGAAACATAAATGGACATAAAGAAAAGAAACTTAAAAATATCCTGTAACAGGAAGTAACATTTTCACATATGTAAAAAATATATAAATAGCACACCTTCAACATTTTAAGTATAATTTTAACTATCATCAGTATTCTCCATTGAATATTAATAATGCAAATTTATCTATATTTATATCCATTTATACACAAATACATAATTTATACCTCAAGAGGGCTATGATTTGTGTATTAAAAGACAAGTACAAGTAAATTGCATAATTCACAGAAGTTCTATGAATTTCCTGCCTTTTTAGGGTAAACCTTACTTTTAAAACAAGTTTTAGTCTCTAGAAATTCAGAGGAAATGAATATACATTTCTGGTGCCAGGTTGGTACTAGCCTTATTTGGGAGATCATTTTGTAAGTTATATAAATGTCTAACCACTATGCTGTATAGCTGAAACTAATATATTGAATGTCAACTGTAATTTAAGAAAATAAAATAAATTAAAAAATAAAAAGCATGAAATAAAAGCAAAACAAAACAAAACAAACAAAAAACACACACCAAAAACAGCAACTACAAACAAACAAAAAACCCCACACTCTTGCCCATGCTTTTCCCGCGCTTCTCTGCCTCCTCACTAACCCTGGTGCTTCCCCATGTGCCCTGTGTGGCCCTGTGTGTCCTTCCTCTTGGGAACTGTGAGAAGAAACTCTCCTTTCAGCGGTGGTTCTCTCCTGATCTGTTGGCCTCATCAGACTTGAATAAAAAGAAAATCCCAGCTATCTTTAAAAACAGAAAAAAAGCTTAACCAAAGAACTTATATGCATATATGCATTGCCCATGGACACAGACAATAGGGTGGTAAAGGCCTGGGGTGGGGTGGGAACCAGGTGGAGGGGGGCAATGGAGAAATATAGGGGGGACATTATAATGCCGTCAACAATAAAGATAAGTTTAAAAAAAAACACACACAGAAAAAAGCCAAATATGCACTTCTTCTTATCTTCCTTTTTACTAACCTTCTCAAATTAAATCACAGAACAAGAAACCCCTAAATACACTTTATTCATAAATGACACATGAGCACATATATGGATTGCTAAAGTTAAAATATGTTCTATTTAACAGGGGAAATGATGCATATATATATATAGCTTTGCCTGTTACATTAATCATAAAGTTATTTCTCTGGTATTACCCTTGAGAATAATAAAATACATAGGGACCATTTTTAGGTTGATGGAAACTTGAATGTTCCAATTAACTCTGGTAATTATTACTCTGAATAAAAGACTGTTTTAGCACCTTGTCTATTTAAATGAATAAACAAATGGTGCAATCCTATTCAATGAAAAAACAACAACTGCATGTCAGAACTATATTTTGGTGAAAACCATTATATTACTAAGCAAATTCAAAATGCTGTATCCAATAAATCTTATTCTTAAATTATAATTATTTATAAAGAAAATGTTGTGCAATATACATATTGAACTTAATTTTGAATATCCCAATACATAATAATTTGGGTTTAAAAAACATGCTGCTTTATAGTAAAATATTCCTGAATTTTGAATATTTTAAAATATTTGAATGAAGTTTATTAGTTTAATATTTATGAATATTGTACTAATTAATCACCAATAATCTTACAGCAACTGGTATATTTGACAATATTCCAAGCTTATAATATCACTTATGTAAATAGAAAGTATTAATGATAGAAGTGTAAATAATATCTCCATCTTAAAAATCAAGTCTTAAAATTTCACATTCAAATTTTCTACAAATAAATTGCTTTATGTAATAGAGAAATTTACATGCTACATTTAATACAGCAAATAGAAAAATGAGAGTGGAAGGAATAGTGTTTGGTACTTTGCATATATTTTCTTCCCAAATCATCAGTATCTCTCCATGCTGGGAATTGTTTGGTTAGAAGAGAAATCTGTTATATCAAAGCAGGGAATCATAGCATGACCATTAGTTCTATGTTTCTATATTTACTTTTGACCTGTGGCAAAGCATAGAGCTGAATTTATAAGCACTCTATTTCTTCCTATCTATAATTCAGGAAGGCCTTTCTCATTTCATAGAGGAACTTGTGAAAGATTTTGAAATGAACCAGAAAGTTTACTAGATGTCTTTCTCTAGTGGTCAGGGCAATCTCATCTTTCATTGTCTAAGACCTATTTTGCAACTCTGTACATTATAGAAAAACTAAAGGCCTGGTGCACGAAATTCGTGCACGGAGGGGGGGTATCCCTCAGCCCAGCCTGCACCCTCTCCAATCTGCTGGCACCCAACTGCTCACCTGCCTACCTTCCTGATTGCCCCTAACCACTTCTGCCTACCAGCCTGATCACCCCCTAACCACTCCGCTGCCAGCTTGATTGATGCCTAACTGCTCCCCTGCCAGCCTGTTTGCCCCCAACTTTCCTCCTCTGCCGGCCTGGTCACCCCTAACTGCCCTCCCCTGCAGGGTTGATTGCCCCCAACTGCCCTCCCTTGCAGGCCTGGTCCCTCCCAACTGCCCTCCCCTGCTGGCCTGATCGCCCACAACTGCCCTCCCTTGCAGGCTTGGTCTCTCCCAACTGCCCTCCCCTGCTGGCCATCTTGTGGTGGCCATCTTGTGTCCACATGGGGCAGGATCTTTGACCACATGGGGGCAGCCATCTTGTGTGTTGGAGTGATGGTCAATCTGCATATTACTCTTCTATTAGATAGGATAGAGGCCTGGTGCATGGGTGGGGGCCAGCTGGTTTGCCCTGAAGGGTGTGCCGGATCAGGGTGGGGGTTCCCTTGGGGTGTGGGGTGGCCTGGGTGAAGGGCCTGTGGTGGTTTGCAGGCCGGCCACGCCCCCTGGTGACCCAAGCAGAGGCCCTGGTATCTGGGATTTATGTATCTTCTACAATTGAAACTTTGTAGCCTGGAGCGGAGCCAAGCCTCCTGCTCGCTCCGTGGCCGGCAGCCATTTCTTTTGGGGTTTGTGTATCTTCTATAATTGAAACTTTGTAGCCTGGAGTGGAGGCCTGGGCCAGCCAGGGCTGCAGAAGCTTTGCTTCCTCCATTGCCGGGGGCAACCCTTGCCTCCTGCTCTTTCCAGCTCTGTAGCTGCCGCCATTTCTGTTTGGATTTATTTACCTTCTATAATTGAAACTTTGTAGCCTTGAGTGGAGGCTTAGGCCAGTAAGGGCAGGCAGAAAGCTTGGCTTCCTCCATTGCCTGGGAAACCCAAGCCTCCCTCCTGCTCTCTGTGGCTGTAGCCATCTTGGTTGGGTTTATTTGCATATTTGCTCCTGATTGGCTTGTGGGCATGGCTTGTGGGCGTGGCTTGTGGGTGTAGTGGAGTTAGGGTCAATTTGCATATTACTCTTTTATTAGGTAGGATGATAGTAATATAAGTGATTCTTATCCACAGAATTGCAATGGTTACTGATTTCTGCCTTGTGGGTATTGGCCAGTTTTGCCAGTTTGCATCTATGTATAAATTCTCTCCCATATCCTATGTCTTTTGGGTGTATCTGTCCTTGGATTTCCCTTTGAACTGATTGTAACATATTACTAGTTCTCTCATTAATGAGTAAACTGAAATCTTCGATACGTTTTTGTTCTATATTTTTACATGATTTTTATCTTTTTAAAACGATTGCCCTCTTACAGCATTGGAGGTAGTCCATCAAGATGACTAATGGATTTACCTAACAGAGACAGGTAACATGTTCCCAGAAAAGGGCACCTTATTGGCAGCGTAAGCTCAGGAATGTCTTTCCTTGGTTCCCAGAGGTGAACTATGTATATATTGATTCATCTTAAGGTGAAACACAAAAATATAACTTTGCTGACTCCGTTGCTCTCTTTTCTTCCCCGCTACTGATTTTTTGTTTTTGTTTTTGGTTTGCTTGAAGCCAATATGTTATTTCCTGTTGGTGACAGCAATGATTGAGAATTGGTTTCATGGTCTGAACATGTAACGATTTCTGTAAGGAGGCTAATGGATTATAGAGTTAGAGTTCTGCACTCTGTTGTATAAGAGACAACAGAGAGTCTCATTTGTTAGTCTTTTTTTGTTTGTTTTATCTATTTGATCAATTTGAGCTCAAGACAATTAAGAATCTTGTGTTCAGTGAAATGGAAAGCAGCTGTTTGATATCTGGTTCATGAATTTTTGTGTTTCTATATTTACTTTTGACCTGTGGCAAAAGTGTCTGAATTGATAAGCAGTCTAAGTGTCTTTTTACCTAGAATTCAAAAAGGACTTTACTTCTCATTGTGAGAGTATTAATAAATGAGATTATAAAGTCTTAATATAAAGGGGCTCTGTCCCGTTTGGTTTATTTAGGTAAATAAGTCCTAATGTAAATAAAATATTTCTAAATTACCCCCAAATAAACAAAAACAACAACTGTACTTTTAACATTTTAAATGTTTCAGATTTAAATATTTTCTTTATCAAAACTAACATAGGAACATTTATGGATCCAAGTTCACCTAGTTAAGATAAATCTTTGGTAAATGGACCTAGTTTAATAATTTTGGTTTAATGTAAAACAGCTATATCTTTTCTGATTTATCAATATTAAATGTAATGAAAGCATACCTTTTTCTCTACTTTGATTTGCTTTCCCTAAACTTCTACACATTTTCTAATCAAATGTACTAACATTAATACTTACTCTATAATACTTAAGATTTTTAAAAATGTGAATTTGTGTTCAAATAAATTGAATCATTATTCTGACAGACTTTATTCCAACAGCAATTCTGTTTTGTGACATGTCATCTTGAAGATAATTTTCTTGATATCTAGCTTAAAACCTTGGACTAATATTAAGTTGAATAAATAAATAAATCAGTATTTACCTAGATTTTTTTTAACATTTTGATAGTTGCATTTATTTTATTTTTTCTTTATTGATTAAGGTATTACATATATGTCCCTATCCCCCCATTTCCCCCTTACCCGCCCCCCCCATTCATGCCCTCACCCCCCTGGTGTCTGTGTCCATTGGTTATGCTTATATGCATGCATACAAGTCCTTTGGTTGATCTCTCCCCTTTACCCCCACCCTCCCCTATATTCCCTCTGAGGTTTGAGCATCTGATCAATGCTTCTCTGTCTCTGGGTCTGTTTTTGTTCATCAGTTTATGTTGTTCATCATATTCCACAAATGAGTGAGATCATGTGATATTTATCTTTCTTTGACTGGCTTATTTCGCTTAGCATAATGCTCTTCAGGTCCATCCATGCTGTTGCAAATGCTAAGAATTCCTTCTTTTATACTGCAGCATAGTATTCCATTGTGTAGATGTACCACAGTATTTTAATCCACTCATCTGCTGATGGGCACTTAGGCTGTTTCCAAATCTTAGCTATTGTAAATTGTGCTGCTATGAACATAGGGGTGCATATATCCTTTCTGATTGGTGTTTCTAGTTTCTTGGGATACATTCCTAGAAGTGGGATTACTGGGTCAAATGGGAGGTCTATTTTTAACTTTTTGAGGAAACTCCATACTGTTCTCCACAGTGGCTGCACCAGTCTGCATTCCCACCAGCAGTGCACAAGTGTTCCTTTTTCTCTGCATCCACGCCAGTACTTGTCGTTTGTTGATTTGTTGATGATAGCCATTCTGATAGGTGTGAGATGGTATCCCATTGTTGTTTTGATTTGCATCTCTCGATGATTAGTGACTTTGAACATGTTTTCATATGTCTCTTGGCCTTCCTTATGTCCTCTTTCAAAAAGTATCTATTTAGGTCCATTGCCCATTTTTATTGGGTTGTTTATCTTCCTTTTGTTAAGTTGTATGAGTTCCCTGTAAATGTTGGAAATTAAACCCTTATTGAACATAACATTGGCCAATATGTTCTCCCATGAAGTGGGCTTTCTTGTTATTTTGTTGATGGTTTCTTTTGCTGTGCAGAAGCTTTTTATTTTGATGTAGTCCCATTTGTTTATTTTCTCTTTGGTTCCCATTGTCCTAGGAGCAGTATTGGTGAAGATATTGCTTCTGCATATGTCTGAGATTTTGCTGCCTGTGGATTCCTCTAATATTTTAATGGTTTCCTGTCTTACATTTAAGTCCTTTATCCATTTTGAGTTTATTTTTGTGTATGGTGTAAGTTGGTGGTTTAGTTAAATTTTTTTGCATGCATCTGTCCAATTTTCCCAACACTATTTATTGAAGAGACTGTCTTGACTCTGTTGTATGTTCATGCCCCCTTTGTAAAATATTAATTGAACATAGTGGTTTGGGTCGATTTCTGGGTTCTCTATTCTATTTCATTGGTATGTATGTCTGTTCTTGTGCCAGTACCAGGCAGTTTTGAGAACTGTGGCTTTGTAATACAGCTTGATATCTGGTATTGAGATCCTTCCTACTTTGTTCTTCTTTCTAAGGATTGCTGCAGCTATTCGGGGTCTTTTTTTTATTCCAGATGAATTTTTGGAGAGTTCATTCTAGGTCTGTGAAATATGCCTTTGGTATTTTAATGGGGAGTGCATTGAATCTATAGATTGCTTTGGGTAGTATGGACATTTTAATGATGTTGATTCTACCAATCCATGAACACTGTATGTTCTTTCATCTGTTTATGTCTTCCTCTATCTCTTTTTTCAGTGTCCTGTAGTTTTCCAAGTACAGGTCTTTTGCCTCCTTAGTTAAGTTTATTCCTAGGTATATTAATTTTTTTTGGTGCGATGATAAATGGGATTGTTTTTTTTAAATCTCTCTTTATGTAAGTTCACTATTGTTGTATAAAAATGACATAGATTTCTTGGCATTAATTTTGTATCCTGCTACATTGCCAAATTCATTTATTAAGTCTAATAATTTTTGATGGAGTCTTTAGGGTTTTCTATGTACAGTATCATGTCATCTGCGAATAAGGACAGATTTATGTCTTCTTTTCCAATTTGGATATCTTTTATTTCTTCTTCTTGTCTAATTGCTATGGCTAGCTCTTCCAGTACTATGTTGAACAGGAGTGGTGAAAGTGGCATCCCTGTCTTGTTCCTGTTCTTAGGTGAAATGGTTTTAGTTTTTGCCCATTGGGTATGATGTTGGCTGTAGGTTTGTCTTATAAGGCTTTTATTATGTTAAGGTAAGATTCCTCTATTCCCACTTTACTTTATCAAGAGGGTTTTTATCAAGAAAGGGTGTTGGATTTGGTTTTAAAGTAAATATTATACTTTAACCCTTTGCACTCGCTTGCTTTTTTCTCGATTCCTTTATTCTACTCGGGATTTAATTTTTTAAATACCTCAGATTTTACAAAGCACGGCAGTAGAATAAAAAACTGGAGTTTCTTTTCATACAAACTTATTTATTTGGGTTTTTTATATTTCAAATTATTGATACATTCTAAGAGTATAAAAAGAGCTGCTACCGATGCTAACCGTGTCGAGTCACACTCAACATCCGAGTGCAAAAGGTTAACATTGATTAAAAAAAGTGAAAGAACTCATGGACTTGGACAACAGTGTGGTGATTGGAGGGAGAGAGGGGTTGATGGAGGTGGAAGAGGTCATAGGAGGGATAAATTGTGATGAAAAAAATAAAGAAAGATAAATAAGAAAATAAATAAATAAATAAAATTTATATACCTTTGCTTTTTTAAAATTAATCTATGGAGTGGCTATAACTTTGGGCTGTGTTGATCAATGTGTTTATTTTTGGCCCTTTAGAAAAGACGTTAAAAGGATGAATGAGTTTGTCTCTAAAAAGGTGGGTTAAATGTGTTCATGAGTTTTGCTAGTCTGCTGCAATACCTACGTACGAGAGAGTTCTTAAATCAGGTCAGATATATCTACATCTATATCTAAGTATCTTTTACATGTAAAAATGTATTTTAATTTTCCAAGAGGGCCCCTGAAATATCATGTAGTAATTTTATAAGAACTACATGTGAAGAGTTGTCAAGTAGGAAGATATGCTCAGCCTGCCCCCAATTAAGTTTACATAGGTAAGATGTTATTACTATAAATATTTTAGAAAGCAATGGCCTCATGGGAAGTCCCTGGAAATGTGTCAGTGCCCTTGATTTTCATAAGTATTAACCTCAGAGAAACACTGTTCAAAAGTCTTACTAAATAGTTCTCTCTAGTTTTCCTATATTTACCATATATTTTCTATATTTATCTGAGTCCTGATGGGGTGCTTTGCCTTAAGATGTGAAGCAACAAGAGTATAATGACTTGTCATAATTTCAGTTACTTTTAAAAGTGGATACTTTTCCACAGTCTTACTTCATTAATTTTAATCTAGCATCTTCTAGACAGCAAGGTCCCAGTCTGGCTCCACCTGTGCTATTGAGATTTATTTCTAGACAAAATTGCAAAATAGATAGTCATATAGTATTTCCAGCTGCATTTGGGGGCCATAAACCTCATTTGCTAAATCTTCTGAATTTCAGCATAACTGAGTCCCACTCCCTGAAGGTTCTTATGATGCATTGCTAGCTCATTGTTATTTCTGGGTCTTGTAATGCTTTCTACTACAGTCTCAAGGCTAAAAATGGTAGAGACCCTGGTGAGGGTCAGGTTTTTGGCTCATTTGTCCCTTGTTATGGCTTAACTTCCAACCTAAACTATGTGTAGAGGCAGGAAGGCTGATAAACTGTCCTGCAACTTCCACTACTTACCCAGCGTTCCTCTATGATGTTCACATAGAATCTACTAATTGGCAGACTAAACTAAAAATAAGGCACATACTATTTTAGGGAGTGGCCAATCTACCATAGTGAGCACAGATAAAAGACCAATAAAAAAAGAAATTTCCTGTGGTGGAGTTTAATTTTCCCAGAGGCAGGCTGAAGGCTGAGAACAGAACAGACAGGTGTTCACAGCATTTGGTCTGTTATAATCTACGAGTAATCTCTCCCCACCCCCAACAGTAATAGCAGCAAAGTCTTCAATTTGTGATTACCACCATTTCAGGTTTGACTTGTAACGGTGATGTAATAAGATTGATATATGTCAGTTGGATCTTATATCAAAGAGATAATGCACTTTAATTTTTGAGTGAGCTCACTTAAAATAATAGTTTCAAAATACAAAATGGAGAAAAAATGGTAAAAGAAAAATATGATTCTTGAAAATGTGGCATTTTTGGTTTGTTTTAGTTTTCACTCAGACAGAATGGGGAATTGAAAAGGTCTCTGTGGACTGACAGTCTCTGTTTCACATCATCACAGATGATAATAGGTCCTCAGGGAAGAGTCAGAGAATTCCTCCATTGCTGATGTGCATGTCTTTTTCACTCTGAAGATAAAAACTCAGTTAAAAAAATCTCTGGTGCTTATTCTTTACTCACTCACTCATCTTGTACTTATCGATCCTCTCTATGGCACTATGCTGATGAATGCATGCAAAGCAAAACATATACAATGTACATACAGTATATATGATATTATAAATATAAGATATGGATGTAATCCTTTTCATTAAGAATGTGAGCTTTAGATAGTCTATTCACAATCAGGCTTCTTTAAATTTTGACTTGGGCTAGTTACCTGATTTCTCCGTGACTCAGTTTCCTTCTTTCCAAAATGAGTTGATACTAAGATTACATAAAAGTATACCTATAAAGCATTTATAAAATTGCCTTGAAGGGCAAGAACTCAATTACTACTCGATTTGTTATTAAGATTAGATTACCACAAGGAGTCTTCAAATCACTAAACATCTCAGACATGAATGAGATGTTTAGTGATTTGATATATGAGATGTTTAGTGATTTGATATATGAGATATTCCAGGAGCTTTTAGACCCTAGGAAAACATCACCAGAATAGAAGTCTTATCTTTAAGGTGCAAGTAATCTCATGGGTTGCACAGACATAACACATCAGTGCTTTGTGATTGGGGGTGCATAAAAATTAACCCCCAAACGTAGCAGCTTACAATAATAAAACATTTGTTATCACACATATTTTGTGGGCAAGGAATCTGGGCTTAGTGTAGTTTGGTGCCTTTGTCTCAAGGCCTGTCACCAGGTTGCAGTGAAGGTGTTGGCTGAGACTGTGATTTTATCGGAAGGTTCAAGAAGCAGGATCCACTCCCAAGCTCAGGAACATGGGTGTTGTTGGTATGACTCAGTTCCTTGCTGGTTGTTGGCTGGAGCCCGTCCCTTTTTTGTTACACGGGCATTTCCACAGGGCAACTCTCAACTGGCTTCCGATGAGAACAAGTGAGAAATAGCAGGAAAAGGCCAGCCAACCAGAAGTAAGAGTCTTCTCTTGGCTATGCCCCCTGTTCAAGCTATTGCCTTCCATTTTTTCTTCTCTCCTCGAAACTTCTTGGAATAGTGTCTGCATGCTTCTTTTACCACAAAGATCAATGACTGCACTTAGCCTCCTGCACTCAGAGATCATCACTGACTGTCACACTGTCAAATTTAATGGCCACCTTTCCGTTCTTACCTTACTGAATGTCTCTGAAGCACAAGACATTGTCAATGACTTACTGCTTCATAAACCTCAATTTTCTTGGTTTACGTCCTACTGCCTTTTTTTGCTTGTTTGTTTTCATTCCTTTCTTTGATTTTCCCATTTCTTCTTTGTTAATGGACTGCCTCTGATTTGACTGTCTCTTAAATAATGGCATTGCTCTCGGTGTTCTCTTTAGCCCACTGCTCTTCCTGTAAATATATGCACTGGTAGATTCAATTTTGTACTTGCTCTCCCCTCCTCTGCATTCAATTATTTTTCCTGAGTATTCGCCATATTGACCAACAGTGGCTATAATCCCACCAACTGATGCTTGGCTATGGACCTACAGAAGTGATAGCTCAGCAGAAACAGCACATTTTTATTGACTTTTCACCAGTTCCCCTTCATTGTCTCACACTGGTTGCTGTAAGTATCTGGTTTCCCAGGTACCCGTGTAATATCCAACTTGTCTACTCTCACTACTGATCCAGAAGACTTCGTTAGACACTGATCTCTGCTGCTCCAGAATCCCTATCAGGACTAACTTCCCAGGCTCTCCCTTAAATGAGTAAGGTCTTATTTCTTTAATAAATCCTTTATCTATATATATAAAAGGCTAAGTGATCAACCATCCACCCATCTAACCATTCGACCAACTGACCAGCTGGTACATATGATGGGCACTGACAATTTAAAAATAAAAGTTGACTCGCTCATGCACAATACATATATAAAGCTCTCGCTGGCACCAATCGCACGCATGTGTTTCGATCTGTCATTGTCGACTGAATTTGGTTGACACGTCTATTACAGAGAAAGGGTGAATAGCGATATTAAAATATTTCTCCTAATTAATTTCCTTTCAATGTGCACAAATCCATGCACGGGGACATTAGTGTAGTAATATTGTCAGAGGTTTGGTAGATTTGCCTCTGATAGAAAATTGTGATGTTCTGTTCTGATTGTTCTTTCTTTCTTAGAGAAATATTGGCAAGAACAATTGTTAAAAGTGAGAAGATGGTGTGGGTAGAAGAGACTTGAGAAGAAACTATGTGAAATAGTCTCAGAGCATTGAATAGTCAGTTGATTAAGAAAATGTAGTAGGATTGCTGGACAATGCCTAGGGCTTCATAAAGTTGGATTATACATTTGTAATTTGATCCAAGGTCATTTAATCCCAGAGAGTCTGGCTCTGTCTGTCCTAACCAGCATACATATGACCTCCTAATATTTTTATCTGTGTTGTAATTTTCTCATTATTTTCCTGTTGTAGACTCATTACATTAACATATTTTAATAAAAAATTAACACCACTACTATGTAAATAACAAAAGATAAGTATAAAGTGATCATAAATATAAAGCACTATTATGAAATTATAGCTAGTCACTACTGCATGCCAGAGGCTCTGAAAGGGGGCTTACTCTCCATTTATTACAAAAATGATTAGCAATAGTTGGAGGGAGATAAGAGACTTTCGCTAGTTGGGAAAAATTATGAAAGACTTTGAAATGGACCAAAAAGATAACCCTTCTATGTTATCTCATCTTTTCATTGTTCTTTGAGTCAAGTTGTAGAAAATGATGATAATGCAAATAATTCTATCCATAGAAACACAAATTAGTTGTGGCAAATGAATTGAAACTGATTATTGTCCTGTGAATAGGCCCATTTTGCATCTAATTGGAATTTTATTTCAGCATTTATTATTTATCTAGATGTGGATGTCCTTTGAACCTCCCTTTGACCTGCTTACTACATTTTACTGGTTCCCTTCTTAGCCAATGAGTTCAATCTTTGTTCAATCAAGCCAGTGAACATGTTCATTTTATATTGGTATGAGTCATAATTTTACTTTAAAAAAAGAACTTATTCTTTAACATGCCAAACCGAGTTTTCTCCCTTTTATAATCAGAAGAATGGGTAAGATTTACAAAGGGAATAATTTCCTCACTGTATGACTCAATACTATTTAATGTTTTTGTCACTTAATGTCCCTTAGTATCCACTCTTTAGACAAAAGCTGTCTTAGTAAGCATCTCACACTTTGACCACACTGAATTAGATTATTGTTTCTGTGGCTTGCCTGCTCTTCACAACTACCTGTGGAATTTAAAAACTGCTACTATAACACTGATCATACATAATTGTGATTTCAAAACAGTAAGAAGGTTCCTCAAAAAATGAAGAATAGAGTTACTTATGACATAGCAATCCCTCTTCTGGATATCCCATAAATTTGAAAACATTTATTTGGAAAGACATATGCATCCCTCTGTTCATTGCAGCAGTATTCACAGTGGCCAAGTCATGGAAACAACCAGTGTCCTTTAATAGATGATTGGCTAAAGATGTGGTCTATATATACAATGGCAATGATGAAATACTGCCATTTGTGACAACATGGATGGATCTTGAGAATATCATTCTAAGCAAAATAAATCAATGAAATAAGTCAAGAACCATATGATTTCACTCATACCTGGAATATAAAACTGAAAGCAACAAACAAACAAATAAGACTAAAAAAACACACAAAAAAATCATAGATACGACAAGAGTATGGTGGTTACCAGAGGGAAAAATGGGCTGAAAGGGAGGTTGAAGAGGATAAAGAGGGTCAAATATATGGTGATGATAAGAGACTTCACTTTGGGTGATGAGCACACAATGCAATTTACAAATGATGTATTTCAGATTGTACATGTGAAACCTATATAATTTTATTAACCAATGTCATCCCAATACATTTAATAAATTTTAAAAAAGAGCATATAGTTGGAAAGATAATATCAGTTAAAATATATATATGTGCTAGGACCCATAAGAGGTTCATAAGGGATATCACTTAAATGTATATCTCTAAATACCGCACATCTGCAATTATATCACATTCCAGAAAAAGCAAAACCACAATGAGAAGAAATATTAGTGGTTGCCAGGGCCTGGGAGGTGAGGGGAAGCATGAATAAGTATAGGACAGGGGGTTTACAGGACAGTGGAACTATTTTGTACGATACTGTCATGGTAGATACATATCGTTATACATTTGTCAAAACCCATAGAAGTTTTCAGTACACAGAGTGAATGCTGCTGTAAACTATGGACTTTAATTAGTAATAATGCATCACTATTGCTTCATCAATTGTAACTAATGTTCTACACTAATTCAAGATGTTGATAATAGAGGCACCTATGTGTGGAGAGAAAAAAGAGCATATAGTTGAAAAGATGAAAGATAATATTAGTTAAAGTATATGTATGTGCTAGGACCCATAAGGGCTTATAAGCTGCTAGGATACTCAAGCTAGGTTGATGGGGTGAGGAAAGCTTCCTGAAGGTGCTATAGGTAGGGCAAAGGGCAGTGAGTCAGGCAGTATTGTAAGAGAATGTAAGAGTGCCATGTACAAGGGTCTAGAGCCACAAGAGAATGTGTGCTTTTGGAGAAATGAAGCACTGCAGCATGATTAGAAAATGAATTTCTAATGTAGCATTTGGAGATAGGGTTGGGAGGTGAGGGCCTTTGTTGCCAGTGGCTTTCAAACTTTTTCTTAACTTCACTCTCTAAGACAACCTGCATTTAGCTTTCTGACCAGTGTTTTAGTTTTCAACTCAATACAACATACTGAGAATATTTGAGAAAAGATTCATGAGGCAACATTTACCCTAAATACTTACAATGCATTTTTCTCTATTCTATTCTATTCTATTCTATTCTATTCTATTCTATTCTATTCTATTCTATTCTTCATTTGTAAAAATGCTTGTCACTATCCACAAAATTGATTTTACCCATTAATGAGGGGCTACAGCATAAACACCATTGAATTTTGTTTGTTTACTTACTACACTAAAGAACTTGGACTATCCTGAAATGTTTAAGCATGGAAGTGACATGATGTTTACATTCTCAATATTTGTCTGCTGACTGAATGAATGAATGGTTGTATCCATCCATCTATCCATCCATCCATCCATCCATCCATCCATCCATCCATCCCTCCCTCCCTCAGAAATAAAGTGAAATAAAGACTTTCATATGCACAGATCCTACTTCAGTTTGGTTTCCCAAGTGATCCAGAAGGGAAGATGCAAATAAGAATAATGAATAATGAAAATGAGCAATAGAGCGCCCAGGGCTCTGGCTGAAGGAACACAGGTACAGCTTGTGCTTGCTGACCCCCAGAGGCCATCTCTAATGAGCAGTGAGACAGTTCATCTAAGTCACGAATTGTCACCATAGCTTCTGTTTCCTTAGAAACAGGGCAACTGGTGAAGCTCTTGGCTCTGAAAACCACGTAAAACATCCAGTAGCCAGATGGTCTGGCAATCGAAATTGTCATGCCTTTGTGAGCATTTATCATGAATTGGCGTCACACGAGAAAAGAAATTCTTTCAAGTGAGAACTGAGCAGGGATGGAAAGGTGTGACCAGCAGGAGTCTGTTGGTAATTGGCACTGAGGGGCAGGCAAAAGGCAGAAACCTGGGGATTGAAACTGCACCCAGTCCGACAATTCCCAGTTTACTTCTGCTGTCATTGTTCCTACTGCTTTCTCACCCACCGAGCACAGCACTGTGAAATAAACGCTGTCTCCGTCCCCACAGTGTCTAGCAACAAATGGAATTTTGAACCTCTTCAAATAAATCAATTTTTTATATATCTCCTGCAAATAGAAAATGCTAACCACCACTAGGAGAGACTAATGTCAGTATTTTATTATTCCCTGTCATATATTTCAGAGATTTCTGTGGATTGTCAATGCTACTGCTGTTGGTAAAATACTTGATAGACAATTATACATGAACTTTGCCATATTATAAGACACTAAAGAAGTAATAATAATAACTTCCAGTTATTAAGTGTTTACTATGTGTCAGGCACTGTACTAAACATCGTTAGGAGAGCTGGTATGAGGTAGGTACTAGTATTATTCTCATTTTACAGATGAAGAAACTGAGGCTTAGAGAATTATTTAACGTGGTTACGGTTATATTCAGTAATTCAAGTGCAGGTGGGGTAGAGACTGTGCTTTTAGCCACTAAACAACTTTACCAATGGCCTCCCCAAGCGTTAAGGTCATAAGATTCAAGAGCTTTAGAACAGGGCTTTGAAAACTTTTTGCGTCACGCACCCTTTTCACAGTCAAGTTAAACCTAGGAATGCCTTCTCAGAAAATGTACAGAAGCAAAAAAAAGGAAAGAAAGAATTACAAAGGAAAATAATCATTTTGAAATACTGCTAACAAAATTTAAGAAATATTAAGATGATTCATCCTTATATATATTAAGAAATACATATGCTTCTCTAGTAATGTCTTGAATAAGATCAGACACTGGGTCAAATAGCTACCCATAATTTTGAAGTAGTAAGTAGAGTCATTAATCCTAATTTTCAATGATATATTGAAATATGTGCAATAACTGGAACCAGATATAAAATCTGGTATTTAGGAGCTTTTTATTGGTTGAAAGTCACAAGTACTGATAATTCACAGTTGCTAACATTTATCATGGAAAAAAAATATTAAGTTTCCCTTTCCCATTCAAACTCAAGGACACCTAGAATCGTCCCTCCATGGATTCCAGAATAGGAGCCCAGATTCTCCAGCTGGGACTAGTTTCACTCCCTGCCCCAGTCCAGGGAACCTTTGGGAATATATGACACACTTTTGGTTGTCAGTTCAGGGGTGATATAGTACTGGCTTCTAGTGGGTAGAGGCCAAAGACGCAGTTAAATATCTTATGATGCTCAGGATAGCACCAGAGAACAAAGATTATCCAGCTGAAAACATTAGCAATGGCAACATTTAAAAACCCTGCTTTAGAGCAAGAAGACTTGGGTTTGAGTTCAAATGCTGACACACGCTGAGTGATCTCAGAAAATATTTCACTTCTGAATCTCATGAACACTCTTTAAAGAAGAGTGTTAAGATTAGAGAGCCTTTGTGAAGATAAAATACAATGGTATGAAAGTATATAGTAAAGTAATGCATCACACAGTTGTTTTCAAACTATGTTGTTTTGAGTCCTTGGATTACACAAGGTCATTCAGGGGCAATTTCTCATGAGTGATGGGAAGGTTATAAGGTTAGGCATCTAACCTACACCTTTAGCAGAAATTTTCTGCTTTTCATTTATTCTGTGAAAGATATAGAAAAAGAAAATCTGCTGTTCAATATAATGCTATTTAAATATTACATAATAATTATTTAAGTATTTAATTAATTATTTTAAGTCATGATAGCCAAACATAAGAAAATGATTCTGACCCCTTTATCTCTTAGCATTTCATCCCTTGAATGTCCACATTACTGAAGGGGTTATGTTAGCTAGCATTACTTTTGTTCAAAGTTTGGACACAGCAACTTGCAAAGAAAAATACACACTCAGTTGGCTTCCATGTGTCCTATTTTAGTGATCCGTTTCTTTATTCAAGCATTGAAAACACATCAAACAAAAGTAGTGAGACATTTATTTTCCAAAACCACCTTCCCTCCTCCCGCTGACACAGAACAGAACTTTCTCTTTCTCAGTTTCATGCATATGGAGATCAGTTTGCTCTCCTTTGAACTAGATAATTGTAAGAATCACAGAATACCCAAAGCCTGTCCATGTATATTTATGTTCACTAACACGGTTACACAAGGGATCAGCAGAAATACTACTGGTTCTGTTGGTTTAAATTAAATTCCTTAATCAATCCCCTGAGAAGTGTTATCCAGGAGGTAACTGCCGAATGTGCATGAATCTTTTATGTGCTTCATTCTATAACAGTTTCTGGGAGGCCTGCAAAATGTGAATTTTGCACAACAAAAATGATCTGCTGACATGAGACAAGGCATCAAGTGGTTTCCTCATCTCGAAAACTAATAATACAGGCCTGATACAGCAGAACACAGATAAAATAAAGTGTCATGTTTTTCTTTTCTTTTTTTTTTTACTTAAACCTCCCTCCATCCATCTCCCTTAAAGGTAGCAGAAGATATGTCTTCTACTTCTATATGCCCAAACTTTATTATTATTTAGTTTCCAAAATAACCAGTGAAGCCAGATCTATCATTATCATCCACTTTATCAACTGAGGAGGCGAAGGCTCGGAGAGGTTGAGTAAGTCCATTAGCCCAAGTCACTTAGCTTATAAGTACCTGAAGGAAGATAAGAACCAAAGCTTTATTTTTATTTTTATTCAAGAGTATATGGTCTTCCACCTATTTATATCTTTTTCGATTTCTTTCTTCAGTATATTAAAATTTTGAGTACAGTGTCTTATAATTTTACGTCCTTAGTTAAATTTATTCCTAGATTTTTTATGCATTTATAAATGGGATTGTTTTCTTAGCTTCCCTTTATGATAGTTTATTATTGGTGTATAAAAATGTATCCTGCTACTTTACTGAATTCAGCCATACGACCCAAAGCAATCTATAAATTCACCTCAATTCCTATCAAGATACCAATGGCATATTTCACAGAACTAGAAAAAATATTCCAAAAATTTATGTGGCATTGTTACCAGAGAGAGGTTCTCGGCATACTGCTGAAATAAGAATTTCAGAAGCCCCATGGGAGAATGAGATGTGGTAAAAGTCTTTACTTGCATGGGGTTACATTTCTCAGGTTCCAGGGTCCCATCCCCCTTAAGCCAGTCCTGGAAAAGGTGCAGCTGGGGTTCAGCAGAGCCAAAAGCAAGGCCAGTGCCCAGAGTTTCCTTCCCATGGTGCAGCTGGGTGTAGTTCAGCATTCAGGCCAGATTGAAGTCCATTAGTCTGTTGTGTGGAGTACCACATGGCCATGAGCCATGGGGCGCAGGGGAGTGCATCCTGCCACAGGAGAGCCAGGAACCCAGGGCGCCAGAGAGAGGAGAGAGAGCCTGCTTCTTTGTCTAGAAGTTTACATATTCAGGTTTTGAGTGCTTGTAGTGGCCACACCTATTCTGGCCACTGATGTGACTGGCAGACAGGTATGTACCTTCCCACGTCACTCAGACCTTACTGGGCATGCATCTAAACTGTCTTTATCCAGTGCCTTCCCCCACGGAGCAGTGGGGAACAGACTTGGGGAACAGAGAGTATTAAATGCAGCTTTTTGGCAAAGCCGTATAAGTGACATGCCCATATTATCTAGTGTTCCCTCTCCTCCTTTCCTGTTAAATAATAACCAGGTTATTACAAAGGCATCAGAACCACAAAAGACACTGAATAACCACAGCAATATTGAGAAAGAAGAACAAAGTTGGAGTAATCACACTACCTGATATCAAACTATACTACAAGGCCACAGTAATCAAAACAATATGGTACTGGCATAAAAACAGACATATAGATCAAGGAAACAGAATAGAAAGCTCAGAAATAAACCCACACTTTATGGTCAATTTATATATGACAATGGAGGAAAGAACATACAGTGGGGTAAAAACAGTCTACTCAATAAAGGCTGTTGGGAAAAGTGGACAGATACATGCAAAAAATAAAACCAGACAATCTTCTTAAACCATACATAAGAAAAAATCCCAAATAGAATAAAGATTTAAATGTCAGACTTGAAACCATAAAAATCCTAGAAGAAAACATAGGCAGTAAAATCCAGACATTTTGTGTAGCATTATTTTTCTGATATAGCTTCTTGGGCAAGGGAAACAAACAAAATAAACACAGGGGACTATATAAAACTAAAAATGTTTTTGCACAGGTAAGGAAACCATCAACAAAATAAAAGGACAACTCACTGGATAGGAGAACATATTTGCCAATGATACATCTGATAAGGGGTTAATATCCAACATTTATAAAGAACTTATACAACACACACACACAAAACAAAAAACAAAACCCAAACAATACAATTTAAAAATTGAACAAAGGACCTGAATTGACACCTCTCCAAAGAAGACCAATAGATGGCCAATAGATATAAGAAAAGATGCTTAACATCACTAATCATCAGAGAATTGCAAATCAGAATCACAATGCAATATCACTTTAAACCTGCCAGAATGGCTATCATCAATAAATCAACAAAAATGTGTTGGCAAGGTTGCGGAGAAAAGGGAACCCTCATGCACTGTTAGTGGGAATGAAGACTGGTGCAGCCAATGTGGAAAACAATATGGAGTTTCCTCAAAAAACTAAACACGGAAAAGCCGTATGACCCAGCAATTCCACTTCTGGGAATATATCTGAAAAAAACTATAAACACTAATTTGAAAGAATATATGCACCCCTATGTTCATTGCAGTGCTATTCATAATAGCCAAGATTTGGAAGCATCCCAAGCATCCATCAGTAGATTAGTGGGTAAAAAAGCTGTGGTACATTTACACAATGAAATACTACTTGGCCATAAAAAAGAAGGAAATCTTAGCTTTTGCAACAACATAGATGAACCTGGAGAGTATTATGCTAAGTGAAATAAGCCAGTCAGGGAGGGACAAGTACCATATGATTTTGCTTATATGTGGAATCTAATACACAAAATAGAAAGATTCATAGATACAGAGAACAGACTGACAGCTGTCAGAAGGGTTGGGGGTTGAGGGGCTGGGTGAGAAAGGTGAAGGGATTAAGAAAAAAAAAAACCCCTCAGAGACATAGACAACAGTATAATGATTACCAGAGGGAGAGGGGAGTGGGGGTGAGTAGAAATGGTTAAAGGGGGGATAAAGGGTGATGGAAGGAGACTTGACTTTGGGTGGTGAACACACAATACAATGTACAAATGATGTATTATAGAATTGTACACTTGAAATCTATACAATTTTATGAACCAATGTCAACCCCAATAAATTCAATAATTTTTTAAAAAATTATATGGTCTTGACTACTGCTGGAGACTGCCTTTCTTCATCTAACCCTCCACCTCTTCCCTGTGTTGGCAGCGTGGTAATGTGGTGGTTATTTAAGCACTTCATTTGCAATTGAACTAGAAGTGGGGTTAATTTCAAAGGACCTGACTACTCTGCGGTGCTTGCTCCCTTATTGCTTTCTTACCAAGGCTAACTGGCTATAGATGCAGAGAGGAAATGTAAGGTGCACCCTTTGTGGTTTTCCTCCTTCCATGCTTCATTGAATTGTACCCTGAGGTCCTCCCTAACTCCTTTGGCCAGGTGGCTGGAGGCGAAGCCCTCATTAGCATAAAAGAAAGTTGTCAAAATAGATCCAGGGAACAAAGTTGTCAAAATTTCAGATGCTGAGCTTTCAAAGGCTTTATTTCAAGCATGGCATGAAAACAACTTGAAAAGGGATTTAATCCAGTTGTTGACCTCTTTCCCTCAACTGAAAAAGCAATCTCCTTTAGCCATAGGAACGGCCATTCGGACAGCAGGTAAGTCCAAAAAGAAAGATTTCCCAAGCTCCACACAGCAGGTACAGTCAGCCAGTAGCAGGTGGGATGTGACACCATGGCCTCATGAACAAGCATGGACAAAGCCCATGCTTTCAGTTCTCCTTCTTATGGTCCACTGGTGAGAATTCTGCACTGAGAGTAGCCAATGTATTGTATTTTCAATTTCCTGTAGAAGCAATGCTTGTCTATGTGCCTAAGACATTGTTCAGCGCTCCATTTGGCTTACTTGTATGGGTAGTAACCTTCTCCACATGCTGGAATTGAGCACTGGGGGCATGTGACACTTACAGAAGGAGTGAGCAGGTGTGGAGAAAAGAGCTCTTTATCTAGGCAACATGCAGAAATTGGAACCAGCCTACTGTATCTAACAGTTCATAGACAGCCAAAGAAAATATATATTTTTTACTTTAAAAAATATATTTTTATTGATTTCAGAGCAGAAGGGAGAGGGAGAGAGAAATGCAAACATCAATGATGAGAGAGAATTATTGATTGGCTTCCTCCTGCACACCCCACACTGGGGACTGAACTGCAACCTGGGCATATGCCCTGATTGGGAATTGAACCGTGACCTCCCGGTTCATAGGTCGATGCTCAACCATGGAGCCATGACGGCTGGGCCAGCCAATGAAAATAATCCCTTCCACGCACAGATACTTTTATATTTCCTACAAGTGTTCAATAAATTGGTCTTTAATAGCTATAAGCTCCCAGAGGGAGGGTATTGATGAGCTCCAAGTCTATGGATGAGCCTTATATTGACTGAGGTAGTTTAAGTACTAATTGTAAAGCAACTAACATTTATGGAATTCTTAACTATGTGCCTGGAACGATGTTTAACATTTTATATCCACTATCACTTGTAACCTGCATAAATCCCTATAGAATTATATTGTTTCATCTTCATTTTACAGATGAAGAACTTGGCAGAGGTCAGAAAACTGGCAAGAGATAAATAAACTTTGGATTTGAGCCAGGTACTCCTAGCTGAACAAGAGGGAAAAAAAAACAACAATGAAAAATAAGGCCAAATAGTAAAGGGAGATGGAGGCAGCATGCATCCATTTTTCCTAAGGAGAAAAAACATATTTATGTATGTATGTAAATGTTTCTATGTAAATGTGTGTGTGTATGGGCATGAGGGAATCTATCTTTGAGAAAGAGAGAGAAACTCTAACTTCAATGATTGTGTACCTATGGTATCTATGGTATACCTTCAAAGAATTTAATCATCTATGGGAAATGACATCAATCTCAATAATAAAATAAGAGCAACTGGTAGACATACTGAGGTTGGATGGGATGCCTTGCTTTGACTCTGGTCTAAACTGTAAGTTTCCACCAGGGCAGGTACTGTAACTTGTTTATTGTTTTACCCCGGAGCCTAGTGCAGCCCCTACCTAGCCCAGGGTCACACCACAAGCAAGTGGGATTCAAACTCAGGCAGTCTAGCAACAGAGCCAAACTCTAAACCATGACTTTGCCCTGTCTCTAACAGAGCAATCTTCTCCCTAATACTCTACACTGATTTTAGGGCAGGACTGCTTCCTTGGTGTGGTTGTGTATCAGATTCTCCTTATATTTTATATGCAAGAAAATAAACTATCCAGAGAAATGTTGCCTGACTCTGAGCTTAAGAACAAAGCTGAATATCCATAGCTGCTTGCATCATTTTGTCAATTTCTTATTCAGAGTGTGCATCAAAACATGAATAAATATAGAAGATTAGGATGCCCCAGATGACTAGGAGCTGCCTGGGAGGATTTCATTCTGCAAAGCTTCTGCATAACATGATAGATGGAAATGTTAAGGAAGTCTGCACATAAATAATAGATGCATCTAAAAAAAGGGAGATACTTGAGGCTTTTTAAAGCTACTGCACCATAAGATTTTTTGGTTTCTTGTTTTTGTGTTGTTTTTTTCTAGGATGCTGTAGGTAGGTCATATAAATTATGGACACTCAGCTTGTGGATAACTAACTATTGAATAAGCTGGAGTTCACTGCAGTGATATGTCACATCTCCTAGATGGTGGATAATCCATTGTGGGATATTGCTCCACTTTTTGGCCCTGTTAATGCCTAACCAGTCCTATAAAATCACACTGAAGCAAAGTCAGAAAGTAGGAATAACATTTGTACAGAGATAATCAATACAGCATTATTTATAACTAGAAGCCCGGTGCACAAAATTTGCACACTGAGGAGGGGGGATGTCCCTCAGTCGAGCCTGCACCCTCTCCAATCTGGGATCCCTCTCACAATCCAGGATTGCTGGCTCCCAACTGCTCACCTGCCTGCCTGCCTGATTGCCCCTAACTGCTTTTGCCTGCCAGCCTGATCAAGCCCTAACCACTCCCCTGCCAGCCTGATCAATATGTAACTGCTCCCCTGCAGGCCTGGTTGCCCCCATCTGCCCTCCCCTGCCGGCCCAGTCACCCCCAACTGCCCTCCCCTGCCAGCCTGATCACCCCCAACAGCCCTCCCCAGCTGGTCTGGTCACCCCTAACTGCCCTCCCCTGCCAGCCATCTTGTGGTGGCCATCTTGTGACCACATGGGGCAGCCATCTTGTGTGAGGGTGTGATGTTCAATTTACATATTACATTTTTATTATATAGAATAGCAAAATCTGGAAACAATCTCATTGTCCAAAATTAGATTGTTAATTTTTGGCATATATGGATAAAGGAATATTATTATAGTAGTGTAGTGTTTCTAATATAAAATATCATTAAATGCCTAAAATATGAAGATAATGGGACATCTAGAGTACTTGATATTTTAAGTCATGATTTGTAAAACCAGATTATTTTCAGTAATAATCATGAAATGTAACAAACAGTAATAATGAATCAGAAGAGAAATATGAATAGTAAAATATTTCTAATCTTAAACTTTTTATATGATTACATGCCAATGAAGAAACAGACTACAGTAGATTTAAAAAATATTATAATATCAAAAACAGAAAAAGTAACCAATTAATATTTTTATAGTAATTTTTTGGAAGGAAGGGGGGGAGTGCATGGAGAAATAATACCAAAAGGCTGAATTCCCTTTTTCAGTAGGCTATTTGCACATCTAATAACAGACTGAAGTAACTCAAGTGCTGTTTCTTCATTTTTATAACCACTATGCTAGCACTGTTTATTTCAAATCTACTGGCTAAGTAAAGAAATGTACAGAGCATAGTTGAATACATGAGCTGAACCCAATGTGAGCTGGGATGATTTTGAACCCTCTGGAATGACCTTTTAAGAGGGAGGAATATGCCCTAGTCAGTTTTGCTCAGTGGTTAGCATCATCCCATGGACTGAAGGTTCACAGGTTCAATTCAGGTCAAGGGCACATACTTTGGTTGCAGGCTCAATCCCGGGCACTGGATGGGGTGTTTGTGTGAGGCAACGAATCAATGTGTCTCTTTCACATTGATGTTTCTCTCTCTCTGTGTCTCTCCCCTCTTCTTTCCAATTCTGACTAAAAAAATCAATAAAACAATATACTCGGGTGAGAATTAACAACAACAACAGCTATATAACAACAAAAAGAGGGAGGAATATTTATAGCTGGTTCTTTGGGTCATGGACCACACAGGGATTCATTTGAATTAACTCCTATGCATATTACTAAAGTGTAAGTAACTAAACTGTGGTGATTTGAAGCTTAAATATATATTATAACTAGTGGCCCGGTGCATGAAATTCATGCATGGAGGGGGGGGTGTTCCTCAGTCCGACCTGCACCCTCGCCAATCTGGGACCCCTCGAAAGATGTCCTACTTCCGGTTTACAGGGATCGGGCCTAAACCGACAGTCAGACATCCCTCTCACAATCCGGGTCTGTTGGCTCCAGCCGCTCGCTCACCTGCCTGCCTGCCTGCCTGATTGCCCCTAACCGCTCTGCCTGCCAGCCTGCTTGCCCCCAACTGCCCCCCGCCAGCCTGCTCACCCCCAACTGCCCCCCCTGCTGGCCTGCTTGCCCCCCCCTTCCCTCTTCACTGGCCTGCTCACCACCAACTGCTCCCCTGCTGGCCTGCTCACTCCAAACTGCCCCCCTCCGCTGTCCTGATCACCTCCAACTGACCCCCACTAATGGCCTGCTCACCCACAACTGGACCCCCTGCTGTTCCATCCTGGCTTGATCACCCCACGGAGACCCAAGGTCCCAGCCCCTCCTTTTTTTCTTTTTCTTTTTCTTTTTTTTTTTTCCTAGCGCCTCCTTGAGTGGAGGCCAGGGCCGGTTGGAAGCAAGTATCTAGGATTTATTTATCTTCTATAATTGCAATTTTGTAGCCTTGAGCGGAGGCCAGGGCCGGCCAGGGTGGGCAGGAAGCTTGGCTTCCTCCATTGCCAGGGCAACCCAAGCCTCCTGCTTGCTCCATCTCTGTGGCCGGCCGCCATCTTGGTTAGGTTAATTTGCATACTCACTCCTGATTGGCTGGTGGGCGTGGCTTGGCATAGCAGAGTGATGGTTAATTTGCATGTTTCTCTTTTATTAGTGTAGATAGAGGCCCAATGTACAAAATTCATGCACAGGCCTTGGCCCCGGCCCCCACCCACCCTCGCCACAGCTTTGTCTGGAAGGAAGGACATCAGGAAGGATGTCCAGTCTAATTAGCATATTATACTTTTATTATTATAGATTAGTAAAATCCATCAGTGTCTTCACTAAATGTTTATAATTTAGATTGTTATAGGTTAGTAAAATCCATCAGTGTCTTCACTAAGTGTTTATAATTTAGATTAGAAAAAAGAAAAAAAGCAATATGGAGGAGTATTTTATTTTTGACCTTTAGAATGCTGGAGCCTTGTGATAATACAAAGCAGGCTGAATTTTAGTTGGTTTTATTTATTAATTACTGCTTTTAATTTTTCTCTATTCACCCTCTTGCTGCCCACACCTGGGATAACTATTCCTAGTGTCCCAATCCTGAAACATCCTTGATGATGATAAATCTCTGGGGGGAAAAGATATGATTGTACATAAGGTATACTTATTTAGGCTTATTATGTACAAAGAACCTTTGAGACTTCATTCTGCACAAGATAGGATGGAATGGACCCGTGAGGTTTCTGCCATTTTGATACCTGAAACTAAACTGGTCACCTGGGCACAAACTGAGTAAGCCAGGAAAAGAGATGCTCCCTGCTGGATAAAGGCCAATAGACCAATCAGAGCCTCTTTCTGGAAAAATATAAATGCCAAATGCACACATGAGGGAGGTTAATTACACTTGAGTACTCATTAAATTCATTGAATATTCATTTGGTTCTTCATGAAGTCAGTCTAGTCTGTTTTGTTTTTGTATTTGTTTTTGCATTAAACCCTCCATTATCCAAGCTTATCTCTGTGGGTGAAACTTAAAGAATGGTTTAGTTTAAAAGAAAATGAGCAAAAAATAGAGGTACACTATAAACACTAGTAGGAAATATGTAAACATTTTATCTATAGTTAGATTCAGAATTGTGAGATAATGGATGCTTTTTTATTTTCTTAGCATTTTCTTCTATATATCTACCACGAGCATGTGTTTCTGGCTTTTCAGGAAATTTTTAATGAGATAACTGTATTTCTATTTTCAACTTGATTGGCTTTAAAAGGAGGAAAAAAAACCCCTTTTATATCTAGAATTCCTTGCATTGAAGAAGTTCTCTTTTCTCTGGAAAAACAAATGAGGGCCAAAAGGAAAAGGGCTATAACCTGCTGAGATAAAACCCAGTTCATTCTGGGCCTAGTTACCCGAATTTTTATTTCTATGCTGGTGGGGTAAAAGGACCATTTGAAATTTTTCCGCAGTAGGAAGAGACCGAGATAATGGTCAGATAGTTACTGTGGGTTGGAAAGGTGAGGTGGGTTAGCGATTTTAACAATCTCTTGCTTACACCAAAAGGTTATTTTTGAAGATAAGAGTACTGAATGTTCCCAGTTTCCACAGTTGTCATGGAAACCTTTTAGCTAGCTGAATAGGTTAGCAGGATTTTATGTTCCTCACTTTGACAAATACAAGAAGACATGATCCCAGCTTTGCATTGCTAATCAGAAAACTTCTGTTTTCCAGTCTCCTAGTGCTTGATTAGTCACCTTTTCTTAATATTTATCTTCTTCTCCACAACATAAAGCAACAGGCGAGTTCTCTTTCAAAAATCATTCCCACTTTAGAAGCGGAGCCGAAATTGTGACTGGGCTGACCTTGTTGTGTTTGGGAGCAATGCTGCTTGCAGTGCTGAAAGGCTCCTGCAGGTTAATTTAGGCTCCTGCCGAAACTCTTCTGATTTGTACTGACTTTCAGTGGTTTCCTGGAGGTAAACTCACTTGCTAATAGGCAGGAATTATTCCTCATTTTAGGAGCAACAGTCTGCCCACTCCAGCTTATAAGGACAGGTAAGCTTTCCGAAAAAGGCACCCTGAGGCTAAAACCAAAACAGCCATGCCACATGGGTGAATGCATATCCAGCAAATCTTTTTCTTCCTATTTTTCTGCAACAACACTCCACATTGCTTTGGAAGGTGGGCATGGTCTGAGAATCCAAAGGCAAGTTGGAAAAACTAACAACTGCATTGCAGGCAAAAGTCTGACAAATTTGGATAAACTAGTTGAAGATGGAATTTGTTGGGTTTTGCTAAGAACAAAGCCTTGTGTGTGTAAAGGGCACCTCAAAGCATGTAGTTTGTGAAGCAGTGTGCAACTAACAATTAAGTACAAGGTAACAATTAAGAACATGGGCTTTCCAGCTATGTGAATTTGGGGAGTTCGTTTTGCGTCTCCGTTTATCATTACAATAGAAATAACACCCATCTCATAGGGTCCCAGTGAGGATTACTGAGTTAATACATACATACTGCTTATCAGCCCTGATAGAACACATGCTATTTGGCTCAAAAACTGCATGAGGGAGTCAGGAGTGATGGGAAACAAAGAAGAGTGAAAAGACAGAATAGAGAGAAAACCAATAAAGGGAAAAGGACCATGAAAGAAGAAGGCACATCTGGCTGGAGGGTAGTGCCATTACCAGTTGCATCAACTGTTGGATGTTGTCCAAACACTCCCACCCGAGCTGTACATCCCACTGAGCCTCATTTTTCACTGGTTGCAACTGAGATGATTTTACAGAATTCGTTGGACTAACACAATGCTTTTCATGATCTGATTATGCCCCAATGGAATCCTGCTTTCTTTTGTTCAATGTTCCAATGTCTGTTCTGCACTAATGCAATGATGCTTGTCTAAGAAACCTCTAGTTAATAATAATATAAAAAAGTGCAGTTCCAAAGGGGTTTGAGATGAGAGGTTTCAGCCTTGCCATAGCAGTTATATTTCTTCTGGGAAATTCAATAATTAAAAAAAATGCACCCGTAGATTCTTCTTGCAAGCTGAAAGTAATAAATAGATGGATGCAAATGAATAAAAAAAGAAACCAACCTAAACTTCATTGCATAAACCCTGAACAGTGTATAACACCAGGCCAAAAATCAATGATTTGAAGCCAGGCATGAAAATAAAACAGCTCGCATTCATGTTTTATATGAAACATGGGCTTTCCCATACTCGCAAAATGACTTTTCATATA
Organism: Cnephaeus nilssonii; assembly: GCF_951640355.1. Lineage (NCBI taxonomy): Eukaryota > Metazoa > Chordata > Mammalia > Chiroptera > Vespertilionidae > Cnephaeus > Cnephaeus nilssonii. Next base: position 89,119,653 of record NC_137072.1, read on the forward strand.
CATTATGATAAATTTGGAGGACTTTTGTGTAATAATAAGTGATAATATGTATAATGCAAGTTGCATTCTCTATTTAATCAATCATGTTATGCAAAAATATGTTATAAAACCTTATTTTGTAGATAGAAAAAATATCTACTTCTGCAACTTGATAATGAAATATTATAGTATATGTTGCTCTGCATTTATTCTCTCACTTTTTTCATGTGGCTCTTTTCAATCCTACTTCACATTCCAAAAGTCTTTTTATTCCCACTGAGCACAGACTGTGAGATGCTTAATAAATATGGGCCAAATGAATGAATGAGTGAATTATGACTTAATAATGGGAATTATGAAGTTTCAACTCTTGAAATGAATTAATTCTTATTTAAAATCAAATTTCATTTTTACCAATGTAATACATGCACATAGTAAAATGTTTAAGAGATCTTAAGAAAATAAAACAGCTCCTGCCCATTCTTGTCTACCCTTTAATCGGACTCTCTAGAGAAAATACCTTTGAACCATTTTAGGTTTTGCTTCTGGTACTAACTCTCATATTTCAAACATTATACTTTTCTTTTATTTTTTAAATCTTTATTGTTGAAAGTATTACATATGTCCCCCTTTTCCCCCCCATTGATCCCTTCTAGCCCACCCCGGCCCTGCACCCCAGGCCTTCACCACATTATTGTCTGTGTCCATGGGTTATGCATATATACATACAAGTTCTTTGATTGGTCTCTTCCCACCTAACCACCCCCACCTTCCCTCTAAGATTGCACAGTCTGTTCCATGCTTCTATGTCTCTGGATCTATTTTGTTTATCAGTTTATTTTGTTCATTAGATTCCACATATGAATGAGATCATGTGATACTTATCTTTCTCTGACTGGCTTATTTAGCTTAGCATAATACTCTCCAGGTCCCTCCATGCTATATCAAAGGGTAAGGGTTCCTTCTTTTTTCTTTCTTTTTTACAGCTGAGTAGTATTCCATGGTGTACACAACTTTTTTTTTTTTATCCACTCATCTACTGATGGGCACTTGGGCTGTTTCCAGATCTTAGCCATTGTAAATTGCACTTCTATGAACACAGAGGTGCTTACATGTTTTCTAATTGGTGTTTTGGTTTCTTAGGATATATTCCTAGAAGTGGGATCACTGGGTGAAATGGCAGTTACATTTTTAATTTTTTGAGGAAACTCCATACTGTTTTCCATAATGGCTGCACCAGTCTGCATTTCCACCAGCAGTATACAGGGTTCCCTTTTCTCTACATCTTCACCAGCGCTTGTCATTTGTTGATTTGTTGATGGTAGCCATTCTGACAAGTTGTGAGGTGATACCTCATTGTTGTTTTAATTTGCATCACTCTGATGATTAGTGACTTCGAGCATTTTAGGATACTTATGAATAAACTTAACCAAGGAGGTGAAAGACTTGTACTCTGGAAACTACAAGACATTGAAAAAAAGAGATAGAGAAACATATAAACAAGTGGAAGAATATACTGTGTTCATGGTATAATTAATATAATTAAAATGTCCATACTACCCAAAGCAATTTATATATTCAATGCAATCCCTATTAAAATACCAATAGCATATTTCACAGATCTAGAACAAATACTCCAAAAATTTATATGGAATCAAAAAAGAACTTGAATAGCTGCAGCAATCTTGAGAAAGAAGGACAAAGTTGCAGGATCACAATGCCGGATATCAAGTTATACTACAAAGCCACTATAATCAAAACAGCCTGGTACTGGCACAAGAACAGGCATATAGTTCAATGGAACAGATCAGAGACCAACCCAAGCCATTAAGCTCAACTGCTATATGACAAAGGAGACAAGAACATACAAGAGAGTCAAGATAGTCTCTTCAATAAATGCTGTTGGGAAAATTGGAGAGATACATACAAACAAACAAACAAACTAGTCAACCAATTTATACCATACACAAAAATAAACTCAAAATGGATAAAGGACTTAAATGTCAGTTGTGAAACCATAAAAATCCTAGAAGAAATCATAGGCAGCAAACTCCAGACATCTCTCATAGCAGTATGTTTGCGGATATATCTAAGATAAGGAAAACCAAGGAGAAAATAAACAAATGAGACTACATCAAAATAAAAAGCTTCTGCACTGCAAAAGGAACCCTAAAAAATATGAAAAGGGAGCCCATTCTATGTGAGAGCATAGTTGGCAATGATACATCTGATAAAGGGTTAATATCCAAAATATATAAGGAACTCATACAACTTAACAAAAGGAAGACAAACAATACAATTAAAAAATAGGCAAAGGACCTAAATAAATATTTCTCCAAAGTGGACATACCAGTAGAAATGGCCAAGAGACATTATGCTTTTGCCACTGCATTGCCACATCCAATTCTCTGACACTAACTTAGTGTCTCACAATTCAATTATAACTAGAGTTCGTTCCCACCCAAGTCCCAAATGTCTGTTCCCACTGCAGATCCAGCTGTGAGTCCTGGATTTCCCCAAGCCACCTCCACTTCTATCTTGAGTATAAATTTGGGAGTTCCTACAACGCCCTTTCAAGTTGGATAATTTGCTATCACAACTCACAGGACTTACTAAGAGCACTTACAATTACAGTTTTATTATAAAGAACCCAACTCAGGAACAGCCAAATGAAAAAGCTGCCTAGGTCTTGGTGAGAGTGGGGAGACCCAGAGCTACCGTGCCCTCTCCTAGTGGAATCTGGGCATGCCACCCTCCCAGCACGTTGCTGTGCTCACCAGCCTAGAAGCTCCCTGAGCCTCACTGTCCAGCTTTTTAATCAAGGTTTCATTATGTAGGCATGATTGGTTAATATCATTGGCTACATGATTGAACTCAATCTCGGCAGGCTGCGAGAAGGGCTTAAAATTCCAATGCTGTGGTCACCTGATTTTTTATTTCTGCTGAGCAACCCTCAATCTTAAGCCATGTAGGGACCTACTTCATTAGAATAAACTCAAGTATGGTGGAAAAAGGCTTTTTATGAATAACAATAACCATTCACATCACTTTAGGAAATTCCAAGGGATTTTGGAGCTCTGTACCAGGAACTAAACAAATATTATGTTTCTGATTATATACATGGTGAATCACCTAATTGTTAACCTTAGAATTTGGGGGCAACTGTCTAGTAGAAAAACCTACTGCCCAATGTGAGGGTCAGACTTGGCTGTGGCTGAAAGTAAATCGACAGAGGCATGCTGGCATTGTTAAATGTGGCTGTCTCAAAGATGGATGTCTGTTGCTGCATGTACAATTTGGCTGTGGGGACTGAACTGATCACATCAATGGCAGCAACGAAGGTTCCAATCAAGGCTGCAATCCACTTACATCAGCTCCATATGGGCATGACCTAGAATAGATTCACTTGATTAAATCCAAAGGAGCAGACAGAAAGTTGGGTATGGCATGGGAACTAAGACATTTTATTAATAGTTTCTGTGTTATTCGTTAGAATAGACATTTATTAAATTAATAATAACCCTGGGATTAGAGGCAAGAGATATAGATTTCACAGTGCACTGGTGTCCCACTCATTTCCAATTTAACAAGACAGTTTCTGGGGGGGGAAATTGAACTATTTCTGACCATATACGCATTGAATGTAAACATTCCAGTGGTTTTACAAAATATCTCATGTTATTTTGTGCACATAAATAAACTATGTTGAATATGGTAATTCATTAGGAAATCAGTTTTTGACCAGTAAGTTGTCATTCTTCTAAATTCTGAATTTTTAAAACTCTTGTATATGTATTTGTTGTCATTTTACAATTTTCTGGAAAAACTAAATGTGCTACCTCTAGTAACTTTCATTTGTTCTCAATTTCTCAAGTTTATTATTTTCTCAATAGTGGCCACATTGCCATGTTTTCAATATATTACGTTTACCTGGTAATTTTATAACATCCCCCTAGCTTTTGACTTCTTAACTAAGGAAATAACATATTTAAATGTAAAATGGCAAGTGCATAGCTTAAACTTATCTATGGGTAGGACAGGGATTGGTGACTTGTTACATCGTTACAAAAACTAACACAAGCACATGGAACTGGTATCTTGGCTGTGACTGCACCCTTCTCTGAACTCAAATTAACAATTCTAATCAGTTCTGGAAAGTTGAACATCCATCTGTTTTCTGATGATTTCATATATAGTTTGCTTTACTTACATATAACTGTCTATAGCACTATCCATGACACTCTATAATCAGGATTATGATAGCACACACTGCAAGAAATTAGCTCTTTTAACAGGATATGAATATAAGAAGATAAAGCAGCATTATCTAGAATGCTGCTTTTCATTCTCTGTGTTTTCATCGTCGAACAAAGGTCATCTACATCCTTTGATGAGGTTGTTAGTTTAAATGGCCTCTTCAGAAACCTCACAGAAACTTAGACTCCATCCTGTGTCATTTGTTCACCACACCATTTTAATTGCTGTCTTGCTGATGGAAGGGGCAGGCACTGGAGTGAGGTGTGAGAATGAGAAAACCAAGGGTTGCCACTTAATATCTTCATAATGACGGGGCTTTAGACCCCATCTGTTTTTAAACAGACTGTTGCTGTCATATAAAGGTGTTGAGGACTGGGTAGAGAGTCTTTTTCTTTCCCAATTAGGGTGAACTGGTCAAGAGGCCAGAGAATGGATTTTCATTATTTTTTTTCAACCTCTTAGCTTTTCTTGATTTCTAGAAATCCATTTAACTAGATGCGCATTCTTCGCCTTTCTCTGCATTCAGTTCCAAAATGTGGGAGAGAAAACCCACCTATCAAACCTTCCTTTCCCTCCTCCTGCTCCCCGTCCCCACCCAGTACTCTAAAAGCGTGGATCAGTTTGTGGGATTCAAATCCCTGCTTCTTCTACCCTTTAGCTACGTTCTGTGATTGCTCAAAGTAGCATGATTTGATAAGAATTTCATAAAGGGACTAATTTTAAAACTGTAAACAGTTCGTATGGAAACTCTGAAGGCTGTTGTGCAGTGTCCTAGTTTCAGGAACAAAAGAGCTGTTACTACACCTAAACCTTAAGGGACATGGGGAGGAATGGGTTCCTGGAATCAGGAAGGAGGAAGCTGTGTTGACAGGGCCACTTTCAGAGGATCTGACACTTTGCTGTGGAACACAGTCAGTGTGATAGAACATGCAAGAAATTAATAAAACTTGACATCACTGTGTTACTCCCTCTGGTCTCCTGCCCATTTCTCCTACTTGGAAGCTTGTCCACACAGGTCAACTTCCTGGGGCAGAAAGCAGACGGAAAAGAATGGAGAGTGAACTGGAGGGGCACATGGGAGATATCTGAAACAGCAAAGGCCTTAACCTGTGAGCATGGCTTCCTCTTCTGTAAAGCGGGGCTAACCACAGTATCCATTTTGTATAGTGTGTTGAGAATGAAGAAAACTACTAAGAACAGTGTATGCAGAATAGTTCCTAGTGCAGAGCAAGCACTGAATGCGCATTACCTATCATTATTATTATTTGGGAATTGTTTACCAAATGGATAAAGGTTGTCAAAGTGGTCAGTAGTTGGGTGGAACCTACTAAGTTCTTTCAAACCTGTTCTATTTTATTATGGATTTAAATATATAAAATAATTCCAAATGATCTTGACATACAATTAAAACTATTATGGTTAATATAGTTTATTATAGATTGTGAGTCCTCAAAGAGCATTTTCAACTAGGTTCCTTCCATTTGACCTCATACATCAAGTTCTATTTCATCTTATCACTACTCTAACTTAACTCAAGCCCCTATCATCTCTCTCCAGGTTTATTACACCAAACCTTCAACTAACCAACCAGGCTGCAGGCTTCCCAATCCCAAATCTATCCCTACAGCACTGATCCTTCCACAATGGTCCTCAGACGAAGCTTATACCTATCACAGTAGATGCCCAGGTTGTATGACCTGGGTCATTTCTTTCTCTTCAGGCCCATATCTGGTATGTGTTCACTGCATTATTTAATCAATGACAAACCCTAGTCCTTGCAATCCCCGGATACATTATCCTATTCCAATGGTTCTCCAAGTGTGCCCAAGCTGGCATCATTAAGTCAACTATGGTCTGTTAGAAAAGGTAAATTATTAAGCTTTATCTGAAACCTATTAAACCAGAAACTTGGGGGATGAGGCCCACCTACCTATGTTTTCAAAACCCCTCCAAGTGATTCTGTTGTACACTCAAGTTTCAGATCTACTCACGGCCTCTTAGTCTTGGTTCATGCTAATAATCTCTTCCTGGAATGTCCATTGCATTTAACTCATCTTCAAGAATCATTTCAGGCACCAAAGACTCCAGGATTGATTTGCTGATTGGTTTTTAACAAATTAATGTTAGCTTCATTGAATCTGAGTAATTATTTGTTCAGAGAACTCGCACGTTTTTTAAAAAAGAAACCTAACTCTTATGATAACTTTTTGAGAAAATAGTTTTGTACAAATATTTATTCAGAAGGTTGATACATTTGTTAGGAGAAAGGAGGGAGCTTTTATGTAATCAGATTTCTGCTGAAAACATGCCAGACAATGATAAAAAACTACTCTTTCTCCTACTAATAACAGTTAATAATTCAAACTCGATTTAATTGGCTTCATTTTATAGATGAAGAAATTGAGGCTCAAAGAGGTTTTGTAACTTGTTCAGAATTACAAATCTAGCAAGTAGAAGAGCCAAGACTGGAACTCAGGTCTGTCTGACTTCCAAGTCAGATACTTAAACACTGTATTATCTTTGAAACACAGATAAAGCAATTACTTTTTTTTCAAGGATTCACTTTTAAATTCAAGCTAGGTAGAAAGAGAGAAGAACAGTGTTCTCTTGTAGGCAATATAGTTTAGTTCCAGTTGGTCACTAGGCAAATGGAAGACTTGCTATTACATATCAATTCTCTCCCATATTGTTGTGACAAACTACTTTTTCCAAACTGATTAGGTATAAGGTTTGCTACAAGTAATATTTAAAATAATAGATTTTCTTTATAATTATTTTTGCACGCACTAATAAGGATTAATGATTATCTATATAATAATGTCTCTCCCAGATTCTTGCATATTAATATGCTTTTGTCAAAGGAAGAGAAAGAGACTGGCAATATAGTTATTGGAACAGAAATTGTGCAAAAATTACAACCTATTTTGTGGGAGGGGAACATCATTGATCATGTATATTCCAGTAAGAGAAAATGTCATTTATGACTTTATAGAACTGCTAAGTATATAATGGAGTGGACATAGGGGTTATTAGGGTTATTGAGAAAGCTTCTCCCAATTTTATTTCTCACTAAAAGCAGGTAGATTCTCTACAGTACATTCTCTGGTGCCGACATTCAAGAAGACTCAATCTTCTTGATTATGGGCCCTACACACAACTAGAAGAGAAAATGATCTATCACATTTTACAAAATAGCCACTTTACAACTTCTACTTTCTTTCTTTCCAAGATAAGGTGCCCCCCCCCCCATTGTCAGTACGATAGCCTATGTTTTTTACTTGTAAGCATTGTCAGCTCATTTGCTACTTTAATCTTAATAAAGTCAGACACAGAATTCATTTAATGGATCACATTACTGATGAGTACCAGCATATTCAATAAAGTATACAATTATCAGTCCATTAGCAATTTTACTAAAAAAGTTTAATTATGACATTAAGAAAAAATAGCTGACTACTTTGGCCTTTTCTTTATGTACTGGAAAAATGTGTCCTAAAAAAAGTGAGCTTCAAAAATCTCTTTATTAGTTTTCCTGCAGGTACTTCACATAGACTACTTTAATGATTTGTTTTATGTTTTATTCAATTGTCAAAATTTCATCCTTGCAAGAGTAATGGGGCCAATCAAATGAAAGTTACTTCCATAAAAAAGGATGGGTAGTATTCAAGATATTATCCCTTAAGGCACTAGAATATACTTAGTCGTTTGAGGAGAACAATTTGTAAATAAGACTAAGGAAATGGAAGTAGAGGATGAGAGACCTTGCATCACAAGGAAGACAATGGTACTGGTGAGTATAGAACACTTAATTACCATAATTACTCTACAGAGGCATTTTAAAAAATTTTCAAAAAGCCAAGCCATGTTTTCAAAGTCACCCTCCCGGTTTGCCATTTCAGAGTCTCTTCAACTGACAGTTAAGTTCATTTGTAAATAAAATTCCATTTATTTCTGTTTTAATACAAGCTCATGTATTACAAATGGGGTTCTCTGTAGACACAAGCAACTAATAAACTCTTCCCCACCCTGGCTGGTGTGGCTGTTGGTTGGAGTGTCGTCTTGTGCACCAAAGGGTCAGAGCACATACTCAAAGCCCATACCGGGAGGCAGCCAACGGATGTTTGTTCCTCTCCCTCTCCCTGCCTCTCTGAATCAATGAAAACATGACCTGGGTGAGGATTAAAACAAAGAAACAAAACTTTCTCTTCCCTATTGACTTTCTCATAAGAATAAAATTCACACCATCTCTATATTCTTCCTTTAACTTCATTACTTTAGTAGTGACCCAGCACGCAAAATTGTGTGAGACCCAGACCCACAGGAAATCATGCGAGACCTGGGACCCCAGACCCCGCTGCGTTGTGAGACCCAGAGTCAAGTCCCTGCCCACCCGTGCACCTCACCGCGCATGCAGCCCTGCCCACCCACATGCGCCTCGCCGTGCACGCAGCCTCCTGGTGACCAGTCTTTGGTCTTCTCTGCGTTAGGGCCACTGGGATTTTATAATATAGATATAATATGGATAGTATATTTGTCCAAAAGCCCAGAACCTGGAGTGACACTGCCTTGCTTCAAATCAAGGTTTCCCATTTCCCGAAGGTGTGACCTGGGGCAAGTTATCGGCTTTTTTGTGCACCACTTTGCTCATCTGTAAATTGGGAAAAGTGATTGTTTCTACTTCTTTAAGATTATAATGAGGATTAAATAATCAATGTATGTTAAGTTCTTAGAGCAGTGTCTGGGACATACTAAGCACTATAAAAGCATTTTTAATTATTATTGTTAACATATTGTTGTTGCATTTCTCCAAGTATATTTAAAGATCTGTCATTTATTTTCTTAAAAACAGTATGCAGACATGGTAAAAAAAATTTGAACAATAAAGGAATGTATGTGTTTAATTAAACAGAAAAGGCATCTACTGGCAAAAGTTTCTCAGATATTCTAAGTGTTTGTAAGCTGCCTTTTTCTTTTTATTCTTTTAACAAAAAGACAGTTGCATGCACAATGCTCCTCAATCTCCCAAATGTAAAAACATGGCGATTAAACCTGAGCACAGTGCTCCGGAAGGACAGTCTAACTAGTTAGGAATATTGTATTATCATCTTTTTTTACCTTACCAGCTGCTTTCCTTGTGATTCACCATAGCTTTCTATCAGGTCTACAGAACAGTGCCATAATGTTGACACCTATGTTTGCTGATTGTTGTCTGGTGGATGTCAACTTCCTTGCTTTCCTGGAGATGTGCACATCTTGCTCCCTCCTCCTGTCTAATCATGACTAAAGTTCAGATTACCTAAAATGTTTTCAGGGGGCAAAGACAATGGTCAGTTCTTTCTGTGACTGTTTGACATGATGGATAATTGAACATCAGAACTCCCTGCTCTTTCTCTGAGTAACTGAGAACTTAGTATTCATAGAGCAAACTGATAGGTTATCTGAAAAATTCCAATACTGGCCACCTGGTACATCTTTATTACTTACTAGTCTTATCAATAAATTGCCCATTTTACATTTTAACATACTGGATGCAGGAAAGAAATTACAAAAAATGAACCTAAGCTATGAAATTTCTCACAGAGAATACTAGATTTAAAACTCTTAAGGAGCCAGACCCATACTTTCTGTCCCTTTGTGTGATCAAAGGAAACAAAAGAGATGTTAAATAAATATTAACTAGTGTCTCCACAGTTCCCATTTTATGGGCTGAAAGTGAGAGCTGGAGGTCAAGTTCATCAACTCTTGGGCATTGCCTGGGGATGAGCATGTGACCTTTCTGGAGGAGGGTTTCTTTCCTGCAAGTAGGGGAAAAAGGTAGGCAAATGTTTGTCAACACTGCTGTAAGGCACGGAGCAGATTGTTGGTGAAATTTCCTCTGATGTAATCCTGAAGTATATGAACAGCCCTGGTGAGATTATACCCACAGTGTGCTAGGCTGCTACGCTCAAAGTCAGGTAGGTATAGACATCCTGCTCACTAGCTTGCACAAAAACACAATAACCACTTATATGCTGTAAGGGGAAGGGGGGTAGAGAATGAAAACAACCATTCTATCCTACAACATGTTAGCACTTTTCTCCTAATCCCAGATTATCTTCAGAGAAAAGAAGTCATTTTTAGCATGAAGTTTGTATTGTTGCCACCCACCGCAAGAAATCAATGTGCACAAAATCTCAGTTTCTTTCACTGGAAAAATGACCTGTGAAACTATAAATGATGCTGGAGAGCTCAAACACAGGAAGGAAAGTAACAGCTTTCTGCACCGCAAAGATCTGAAACTTGTCTGCAAGTGACATGAGGAATGCTGATTCATTATATACAAAAAAGGGCTCGATTCTACAGATTGAGACTTTCCATGGTTCCTTCTAGTCACATAGGGCATTTTAACGAGAATGTACAGTTTGTGATTTCTCTATGTAGGAATTGGAGGGCAGAGGAGGAGGAAGAGGAACAGGATTAAGTAGAAGGAAAAGAAAGGCAATGATAACTGTCACAATAATAATGATGGTGATGTTGTTGAATGATATAAGTGCCAGGTACCACACTATGCCCTGGAAAGGCCTGATCCCCCTAATCTCCACCAATGTCCTACAAGGTTGGCATTATTGTGATGCCCATCTTATGTGTGAGAAGAAAAAAGCCATGAAAAGGTAAGGCCCTCTGTATATTCTGAAGCTGTGAAAGGAAAAGCACATTTACTTTCTAGTTCCTGATGGTTCTGGATTCAGCTCTTTCGAGAGCTGTGGGCATATCTTTAGGCACGAAGGAGGTGAGGCATACCTGTGCACCATCCCATGTTCCCTCTTGCTCCACTCTTATTTGGTACAGAAAGCCAGAGATCCTGCCTCTTCCCTGGCTGCAGCCTTAGAGCAATGCAATGTTTATATCGCCACTCTGGAAAACGGAATTGCCCATTTGCTCATATGCAAGCACAATGTATAGATATAGTCTGTTGGAAAACACAGCTCTTGTCTCTCAGAGAAATATCCTGGTAAGCAATTTGGCAAAAATAGGGACTTGGAGAGGTGTTTCATGATCAGTCAAGATTTTGACGTTTTAGCCCACTTTTTAAAACTTTTACCTTTTATTCTCTTGCTCCCTCTTGCTCTTAAACTAGCTCAGAAAAGTTTAGACTCTGGAAACTATCTCCTAGTAGCTGCCTGCAAAAGTGAGAATAATCATCCTAAATAATATATAATCACAAACATGTTATTGAGACAGAGCAGCAGGGTGGGATGATGGCAACTCCTAACAAGGCCAACAACTGAATAAATTGCCTCTTGATCTCTCCACTGAGAATAAATTCATGTAAATCCGGGGAAGCTGAGCTGCTGCCGCTGCTGCTAATCCACCATGTGTAGTGACTAATTTTATTAAGTGAAATACAAGAAAAGGAAAGAGCCTTGCAGTGGGAATGTGTGCAAAGATGATTGCCTTGGCCTCAGTGCGGAGCCCTGTGGCAGTGCGGAGGAGCGAGGCCAATTAGGCTGGCTCAGCAGGCAGTGCCAGAGCACAGCCAGCGAGGATGGTGCTGAGCTGCTGCAGGAAGGCTCAAGGCTCGGAGCACACGACTGCATCCACTCTGAGCCTCACTGGGAATGTGAAAGACAGCGATTGCTCTCGACTCTGAGGTAACCTTGCTCCTTACTGTCCTTGGAAAAGTTCACCTTTCTCTAACCGAAATACTTAAAAGCCATTGCCACTGAAAATTCGATGCTTATAATTTCAGGTGATTCAATGTGCTAAGTTCTTTCACTATTAGGACTTGCAAACTCAAAGGCTTTCTGAACCAGACCAAACAAGACTGTAAGTAAATAATATAAATAAATAAGGCTGCAGAAGTGAGGGGACCCATTGCTAACTGGACAGGCCCACTGCTACTTCAGTTTTTCTGCCTTAGACAATGTGCCGCTATCTACTAAAGCAAAGCATACACCTAGCCTTCATCTCAGCCATTCTCCTCCTATGCATATTCTCAGTACATATATACCCAAGAGATATGACTGTTTATGTTCACCAAGAGACATTTATAAGCAAACCTGGATCTAACGCAAAGAAGTTCACAAATAGGAAAATAGATAATCAAAATGTGGTATATGTACACAATGGAATATTACATGGCAAAAAAAAAGAACGGACTGATACATTCAACAACATAAATGACTCACTGATATATGTTGACTCAAAAGAAAGCAGATGCTAAGGGTTAAAGGCTGTATAATTCCATATGTGTAAACTTTCTTTAAAAAGCAATGCCTATAGATGGTGATAGAAGTCAGAATAGTGGGGTATTATTTGAGAAGGGTTACAATGAGACATATAGAGTGTTGAAAACATTCAATATCTTGGTCTGGGGATAGATACATGGATGTACACATTTGTGAAACTACCTCAAGATGAATATTTAATTTTGGTTTTACTGTATGTATCAGTGAAGAAGTAAAAAATACAACACAACAGAAAAGGAAATACAAAAGAAAATAAAAGCTGTCCCAAATAAAATAGTCTGAGCTACCAATTTGTTTGCTGTCCATGAACTTATATCCTTAACTACTGTTTCTAATGATCTTCCTACCACAGTTGAAGACTTTATGTCTCATCTGTTAGCTCATGTTTCCTCTTTTTGGAAAATAAGACAGCAAAAAATGTGATATCTATTTAATATTTACATTGAGTTTTTTCACTTCTTTTTTGTTTGCATTTTGTTTAGTCTCCATATATTTGTGAATTTTCCAGTTTCCTTCTTGTTATTGATTTCTAGTTTCATACCATTGTGGTCAGAAAAGATGCTTGATACAATGTCAATCTTCTTAAATTTATTAAGACTTGTTTTGTGGCATCACATGTAATCTATCCTGGAGAATGTTCCATATGTACTTGAGAAGACAGTGTATTCAGTTACTTTTGGATGAAATGTCATATAAACATATATGTACTAGAGGCCTAGTGCATGAATTCATGCACGGGTGGGGTCCAGCCAGCCTGCCCTGATTAGATCAGGCCAGGCCAGTCAGAGGGAAGGGGGGTGGGGAGGGGCATGAGTTGGGGGGAAGGGATGTGGGAGGTTAGCCAGTCAGCCCCACCCCCTGGTTGAACTCCCAGTTGAACTCCCGGTCGAGGGGACAATTTGCATATTAGCCTTTTATTATATAGATATATGTATATATATGAAATGACACATATATGTTAAGATCTTCTTATATGGTGAAATTTTACTCTTTTTCTAAAATATAGTTTTATTGATTTTAGAGGGAAGAAGGGAGAGGGATAGAGAGATAGAAACACCAATCAGTTGCCTCTTGCATGTCCCCTACTGGGGATGGAGCCTGCAACCTGAGCATGTGCCCTGACCAGGAATGGAACCGTGACCTCCTGGTTCATGGGCTGATGTTCAACCATTGAATGGCACCGACCAAGCTTTACTTATAATATAATTTTATGTTAACATTTGCTAGCATTGCCACAGTTCACATACTTGTTATTTCATGCATTATATTAGTATTTTATTAGTAGACTCTTAACAATTTTACTATTTTTTAGAAGTTACAGTATTTTTAATTTTTTATTAAAAATAAATGGATCCTCTTGGTTTTCCATTCTCAGCTTATTTCCTGAGGTAGATTCCATGAAGTAGAGCTATTTAGACAGAGGTCATGAGTGGATTCTCAGAGCCTATTTTAATGCCACATTACTTCTAAAGGGCTGGCTTCATTCATGTTGTCAAATGCCATTTATAAGACTATCTATTTGTTCCATCTTCCCCCAAAGTCATTATTTAAAAATCAAAATGGAATGACTCTTTATTTACAGGAACTTAATTTTTAGTGGAATGGTGGCTGATTTCCCCCAACTAGCTAACTTCCTATATTTCTCCATTTGTGTGCTATTTTTTATCATTTATTAAACAGAATCGATGTAGTATCTATATATATTAACCTCATTTTTCTCTATATTTTCAATAGCAAAAGTTTATCAATTGTGTTCATCTGTTATGACTTCCTCATTATGCTTTTTATTTTATAACAATTTGCCTTGCAAAAAGTTATCTACACTAATATAAGAGAAACATGCAAATTACCATCACTCTCCTACGCCCAACAGCCAATCAGAGTGAGTATGCAAATTAACCTGAAAAGATGGCGGCAGCCCCGCCCCCCAGCCGCTCCGGGTCTGTGGGAGTCAGAGAAGTCGGGTGCCAGCACCTGAGGCTGGCTGCAGCCAGGGAGACCAAGAAGCCACCTGCCCCGTGATCCCAGGCCACAGCCAGCCAGAGAAGTCGCCCACACTGCATCCCAGGGAAGATGGAAAAGCCACCTGCCTGTGGTCCAGGCGCCAGCACCTGCGGCTGGCTACAGCCTGGTAGACGGAGAAGCCACCCACCCCACAGGAGAAGCCGCCCACTCCGCAGGCCTGGGCACCAGTACCTGCGGCTGGCTGTGGCCTGGGAGACAGAGAAGCCGCCCACTCTGTGGTCCCGGGCGCCAACACTTGCGGCTGTAGCCCAGGCGAAGCCACCTGCCCACCATCCCCTGTGGCTGCAGCTGGCCTGGGCACCTATGGCTGACCAGAGGGAGGGAAGCCCGGGTCCCAGGTGCCTGTGGTTGGCTGGAGGAGGGAATCCTGGGTTCTGGATGTGGGACCGAGGCAGAGGTGGTTAGGGGCAATCAAGCCAGCAGGAGAGCAGTTAGGGACAATCAGGCTGGCTTTAGAAGCAGTTAGGGGCAATCAGGCAGGCAGGTGAACAGTTAGGAGCCAGCAGTTCTGGATTGTGAGAGGGATATCCGACTGCCAGTTATCCCCTGAGGGGTCCCAGATTGGAGAGGGTGCAGGCCAGGCTGAGGGACACCCTTCCCCCCCCCCCCCGTGCACAAATTTCGTGCACCGGACCACTAGTCTTTATATGTTCAGGCAAATTTTGTCTCTAATAACTCTTATTTCTTGAATTTCCTTCAGGGTTTCCCTTTCTTCTGTATCATTTTAAAATGTTATTGTAGCCCTAGCCAGTTTGTTCAGTGGATAAAGCGTCGACTTGCAAACTGAAGAGTCCCAGGTTTGATTCCAGTCAAGGGCACATGCCTGGGTTGTGGGCTCAATTCCCAGTGTGGGGCGTGCAGAAGGCAACCAATCAATGTGTATGTCTCACATCAGTATTTCTCTCTCCTTCTCCCTTCCACTTTCTCTAAAAATCAATGGAAAAATATCCTCAGGTGAAGATTAAAGAAAAAAAAAAGTTTTACAAAAAAAAAAAAAAGAAAAGAAAAGCAAATAAAAATCTTGTAAAAGAAACATAAAACAGACTTCTATCATAAAATGAAGGCAAGGTAATGAACTAGAGCACTTACAAAAAAAAATTGAGAAAGGAATTTTTGTGGTAGAATCTGAAGGATTTAATGACCCACTGGATACACTATGAGGAGTTGAGTCTGTCCAATTAAGATGTATGAAAAACAGGATAGATGTGGGTACTAACAGAAGAAGTGTATTGTGTTGAGACAGAATAGGTTTGCAGAAGAAGATTATGAGTTCTATCTTGGAACTTAAACTATGTGTTAAGTACTAAATCTGAAATCCAGTTGTGGGTATGTGTAATCAGATATGGGATTCAGAGGATAGATCAGAGTTTTCAGCCAAATGGTGATTTCTGAAGTCACAAAAGTGGGTGATCATGGGTGGCCCAAATGAAAAAAGGGTTGATATACAAACCAGGGGAAGATTAATAGGTCAAGGACTGTTAGAGGATGAGGAACAGGCCAATAAATTAAAGAGGAGAAGTAGGAAAGTTCTACCTCAAGGCCAAAGAATGGTAAAAATAGATGAATATATATGTAAATATATAAAACTAGGGGCCCAGTGCATGACATTCATGCACTGGGAGGGAGTCCCTTAGCCCGGCCTCTGCCCTCTCGCAGTCGGACATCCCCTGAGGGGTTGTTAGCGCTGCTATGGAGGCGGGAGAGGCTCCTGCCACTGCTGCTATGCTTGCCAGCCGTGAGCCTCCAAGGCAGCACTAAGGAGCAGGTAGCCCGACTTCTGGCTGAGTGGTGCTCCCTCTGTGGGTGCACAAGGACCACCAGGGGGCAGCTCCTGCGTTGAGCGTCTGCCCCCTGGTGGTTAGTGTGCATCATAACGACTGGTCATTCGCAGTTTGGTTGATTTGCATATTAGCCTTTTATTATATAGGATATGCCTAATAAAATAAAATTTAAAAATTGCAATTATGAGTCCCTGGTTATCTCAGTGAAAGATATTAGAAGTCAGTTTATCACCTTTGAGGGCCAAGGTGATGATTTCTATGTTTGAAGGGTGGAAAAATATGACTCTGGCTGTGGGGCTTTAGAGTTGGACACTGTTCCAAGCACCAGGAGGGACTCTGGCCCTAATGCTGTTGTGACAGGTGAGAGACAACTTAATTTTAATACCATGGACAAAACCCAGATTTATAGTCAAGTTTACTGTTTGCTTCCTCCATTTTTTTTTAGGCTAGAAAAATAATAACTACTAGTTTGTAGGCAATTGTTGGAAAAAATATGCTCTACACAAAGCGCTTAAAGGTACTTGGAACCCTGCATACAATACTTTAAAAAATACAATGTGCTAACTATAATTATGACCATCATCAATTTGTTGCCATAGAAAACTTTTATTTAAACTCCAGCAGTGTCTTGAACATGGACACAATACTCCAAGTTTATCAGTAATTATCACTTTACTCATCATGCCTACATCTGGTAATGAAGGTCTAACAATAGGCTTTCCCAGTGGACACGAACACCCCCTATTATGTTCCAGGCCTGCTGTAAACACAGTATGTGTATTCAAAGAGCTCACGGTATTTCTCTGGTCAACACGAAAAGCTAATCCACTCTCCCAAATAATGGAATTTGTCTGCCTCCAGGGTTTACACTTTCCAGGTAACCATTCTATTGTCAATTTGTGCTGTCCAATAATAAAAAGCACCATATAAGAGACTAATATCCACTTCCATCCAGGAAATTTTTATTTTCTTCTAAGTACATTTACAGCAGTAAGAACGTGATTTATCATCATAGAAGTAGAACATTTCCAGTTTTTAATGACTGAGTCATAGGTTGCAAGACCACTGGCAACATAATATGGCTATAATTATATTTTCAACCTCCTCATTTTACAGATGAAAGAACTGAGGCCCAATGAAGCCAAATGACTAACACAGAGCATGACTATGATTTAAGCGCATGACATTTCTATTTGTTCTATTCCTATTTGATTCTCTTGAAATAGCTAATTATTTTAAACTTATTTTATGAAAAAAAATCAATTTTACTAACATCATGTATTGTTTTAGTGCAAAAGGTCTTGCTAGTAAATTGATATGAATCTTCCAGTAGCTCTTGAAGTCTCGCCAGTGCCCATGTAGCTCTAGAAAGGAATAGGGATGGGAACTCAAGGACTTTGCTTCTGGTACAGCATTTTGACACCAATTCTCAGCCCCAGAGTTTCTGTTCTGTCTCTAAAGCCTTTTACCTTACGAATCCAGCTCTGACAAGAGTCCCAGATGTGTTATAATATATTGCTACACATTTGGTGGCTTAAAACAACACAAATTTATTCTCTTAAATTTCTGGAGGCCAGAATCCAAAAATCAGGGTCTTGGATTTGAGTTGTATTATTACACAGTTACACTCCCTCCCGAGGCTCTAGTGGAGAAACCCTCCCTCATCTCTTCCACTTTCAGGTGGCTCCCTAAATTAAGTTTTCCTTAATTTGTGATCATATCACTCCAATATCTGTCCCTATTTTCACACTGCCTTCTCCTCTGTGTGTCTGTATCAAACTCCCCCCTGCCTCTCTCTTATAAGGAAATATGTGGTTGAAGATCAGGCTCACCTAGATAATCCAAGATAAACTCTTCCTCTTGACATCTTTAATTTAGTTACATTATCTGAAAAATAAGATAATATGCACTTTTTCCATATAAGATAATATTCCCAGCTTCAAGGAATTAGGAAGTGACTACATCATTGAGGGGGCATTATTTTCAGTCTACCATAGACAGTATTGTCACCAAAAGTCCATTTTTCTTGGATATATTAATTTTCTTGCCAGCAATCAACATAGAATTATCTGACACTTGGATGTCACACAAACTAGTCAATATACTGCACAAATCTAATGCATGTGGTACAGTCAGAGCCAAATAAGTAGTGTATTTTCTCTATCTACTTCCTTTGTCATAAATTGGGCCATTTTAATTGAACTATAAAAATACTGGATGGGCATTAAGCATGAGTTTCAATCATTCATTCAAATTCTTACAGCAAACATGCATTGAATATCATACACATGGTAGTTCTGAGTCAGACACTTCAAATAATTTAGCTCACTTCATTTTACAAAAGCCATTAAGCTAGAGCTTAGTATAGTGATTAAGATCTAGAGTTTTGAAGTCAGGCAAATTAGATTCAACTCTTAGCTCCACCATTTACTAGCCATGGAAAAACTATTTCACCTTTCTAAGTGTCAGTTTCCTTATCTGTGTAATGGATATATTAACACCTACTACACCACTCTATAAAACAGTGCTGTTTAATTATACCCATTGGGAGAAGAAATTGAACTTACTTCAGGGGTTAAATAATTTGCCCAATTTCAGACAGATGAGTTTGCCTCAAACCTTGCTCTGTCCACTGCATCATTCTAGAAGGATCTCTTTATAACTCAATCTCACTGATAAGGTTATTGCTGTGGGTGGCAAACCAAGGACAAACAACAACAACAACAAAAAGATATCACATAATGTTATGTAATATTATACAGTTACATAAATATCTCTGGTCAAGGAAAATTCCATTAAAAATACTGCAATAAGCATTTCCTTGAATTTCTTTTTAAACACGTGTCAGATTCAGACTTAGGGCTAGGATTCCTGAGTAGAAGAATATATAAATTCAGTTTATTAGATATGACTTAGTTGTTAATCAAAGTGGTTATTCCAGCCCAGCCGGTATGGCTCAGTGGTTGAGCATCGACCAGGAGATCATGGTTCAATTCTGGGTCATGGCACATGCCCAGGTTGTGGGCTCAATCCCCAAGTAGGGGTGTGCAGGAGGTAGCAAATTGATGATGTTTCTCTCTCATCCATGTATCTATCTCTCTATCCCTCTCCCTTCCTCTCTCTAAAATCAATAAAAACTTTTTTTTTAAAGTGGTTGTTCCAAATATATAGTCCCTTTAGTAATGCATGAAAATTCCTACTGCCAACATGTCACTGTCAGGCTTTGTTAAAACTTTGTCAATTTAATGGGTATGACATGTTAACTCGCCAATTACTAGCAAAGTTATTTTATCATAAGTCCATTTGCCATTGGACTTACCTTATTTTCACTGGAAAGCTATCAGTGATTTTTTTTTTCCTGGCCAGGAATCAAACCCACAACCCTTTAGGTGTATAGGACAATGCTCCAACCAACTGACCTACCTGGCCAGGGCATAAAGCTGTGAGTGGTTTTGCACTCTTGGTCCAGATATTACTCTGACCATAGTTTTCATTATAATAAATCCTTCATATGAATGGAAATGGCAGCAAAGAGTGGCTCATTACAAAGAGCCCTGATGTTGAATAAAGTTCAGTGTGATTCACCTGAAACTCAACAATATCACTGGGGTTAATTCTGGAGAAAAGATAAGGGACTACTTTCCCATCACAAGTTTCCTACAATCACTATGACTTTTTTTCTAAATGGAATATAAAACAACAGTATGTCACTTTATGTTTGATCTCAGACTCAGGCCATAGACACCCTTTCCTTTTCTCTAGAGCATCCTCGAAATATAATAAAGTTATATTATCAATATGATTTGATATAATATAATAAACTTCAAATAAGTTGAAGAGTGAAAAACAATTGAATCACACTGAAAAGACTTATTTTATACTAAAAAAGAGACATTTTCCCCATAAAATCAAGCATGATTTTTTAATCTCTCCTCAAATGGTAATATTTATTCATATTTTTCCTATTTATTTTCATTTTTTAACTTGGAGAGACTATTTTTCTTTATGAGTAATATATTTCACTCCAGCTTGTCAATATCAGACAGCCACACCAGCCATTTATTTAAGGTAATAGATTTCATAGAATGTGATATCAGCCACTTGAAATAATTTATGCAGTTGTAAAGCCCTTGTGTGAGTAATTTGAGAGGAGCTGTGTCATCCAATATGAGTGAAGAATTTGACTGCGTTGGCTTCTAAAGAGGTGATATTCATTCTTACTCAGGTAACATCCTAGAGTATCTGAGCATCTATTTAGTGTGAACAAAATTTCTAAAGTAGGCTAATTTCCTGTAAATAAGTTATTGCAATGACCTAAATTAATTCCAAAAATTAATTTAATCAGCATATTAAAATATCTGGGGAATTAAAATTAATGGTTCTTCTAAGGGTATGATTGATTCTTTTTATTCTCATCCTCATTTATAATAACAGAGAAACAATATCTTATAGTATATCAAAGTATATTAGCTTTTTACTGAATCAGGTTAAATCTTATTTACTTATACATATTTTTATTTTCTCCCTCCTTAACCTAACATTGTCTTTTGAACTGGGTGTGGCTCAGTAAAGAACTGAATTTACAATGATATTCATATCACTGAACACTTAAAACACAATTGAGTTATTTACAAGCAAACTTTTAGAATTAATATGAGAGTTCAATAAGATAGCTGGATACAGAATCAACTTTTTCAAATCCACAGCAGTACTGAATATAACTAAATAAAAAATAAGAGATGAAAAAGGAATTCATTTTCAATAAAAACAAACTGTAAGGTATCTAAGACTCAATCTTACAAAATATGCATGAGCTTTTTAAAGAAACAAAGTTAGAAGAAATTATGGTAATTGTAAGTTAAATATAATAGTCAAGTGTCATAATATAGGATCAATTACATCAACAAGAAGATGAAAGAAATATATATATATACACATATATATGTATACATATATATGTACACACACACACACACACACACATATATATATACTAGTATACATATACGTATAACAAACAGTTCAATGCATAGATGAAACATAATTCTTTTTTTAATGTTAAATGATATAATTTTTTCCAGTTATTTTTTTATTGTTTAAAGTATTACATATAGTAGTACATATATCTCCTTTTGTTTCCCCATTGAGCTCCCCCCAGCCTCCCCTACCCTCTGTTGCATGTCCTAATCCCACCCCCCCCGCAGTGTCTTGTGTCCATTGGCTGTGCTTATATGCATGCATACAAGTCCTTTGGTTGATCTCTTCCCCGCCACCCCAGTCCCCAACACTCCCCAGCCTTCCCGCTGTATTTTGACAGTCTGTTTGGTGCTTTACTTCCTCTGTATCTATCTTTTTGTTCATCAGGTTATAATGTTCTTTATTTTCCATAAATGAGTGATATCATGTGGTATTTTTCTTTCATAGCCTGGCTTATTTCACTTAACATAATGCTCTCCAGGTCCATCCATGCTGCTGCAAATGGTAAGAGTTCCTTCTTTTTTATAGCAGCGTAGTATTCCATTGGGTAGATGTACCATAGTTTTCTAATCCACTCATCTGCTGATGGGCATTTAGGCTGTTTCCAAATCTTAGCTATGGTAAATTGTGCTGCTATGAACATAGGGGTGCATATATCCTTTCTGATTAGTATTTCTAGTTTCTTGGGATATATTCCTAGAAGTGGGATTACTGGGTCAAATGGGAGTTCCATTTTTAGTTTTTTGAGGAAACTCCATACTGTTCTCCACAGTGGCTGCACCAGTCTGCATTCCCACCAGCAGTGCACGAGGGTTCCTTTTTCTCTGCATCCACGCCAGTACTTGTCGTTTGTTGATTTGTTGATGATTGCCATTCTGACAGGTGTGAGATGGTACTGCATTGTCGTTTTGATTTGCATCTCTCGGATAATTATTGACTTTGAGCATGTTTTCATATGTTTCTTGTCCTTCCTTCTGTCTTCTTTTGAAAAGATTCTATTTAGGTCTGTTGCCCATTTTTTTATTGGGTCATTTATCTTCCTTTTATTAAGTTGTATAAGTTCACTGTAGATGTTGGAGATTAAACCTTTATCAGCGATAACATTTGCAAATATGTTCTCCCATGACATGGACTTTCTTGTTGTTTTGTTGATGGTTTCTTTTGCTGTGCAAAAGCTTTTTATTTTGATGTAGTCTCATTTATTATTTTCTCTTTAGCTTCCATTGCCCTAGGAGCGGTATTGGTGAAGAAATTGCTTTGGCATATGTCTGAGATTTCTCTGCCTGTGAATTCCTCTAGCATTTTTATGGTTTCCCGTCTTATGTTTAAGTCCTTTATCCATTTTGAGTTTATTTTTATGTATGGTGTAAGTTGGTGATCTAGTTTCATTTTTTGCATGTGTGTGTCCAATTTTCCCAACACCATTTATTGAAGAGACTGTCTTGACTCCATTGTATGTTCATGCCTCCTTTGTCAAATATTAATTGAGTATAGTGGTTTGGGTCGATATCTGGGTTCTCTATTCTATTCCATTGGTCTATATGTCTATTCTTGTGCCAGTACCAGGACGTTTTGAGAACAGTGGCCTTGAATTACAGCTTGAAATCTGGTATTGAGATCCCACGTACTTTGTTCTTCTTTCTCAGGATTGCTGTGGCTATTCGGGGTCTTTTTTTATTCCAGATGGATTTTTGGAGAGTTCTTTCTAGGTCTGTGAAATATGCCTTTGGGATTTTAATGGGGAGTGCATTGAATCTATAGATTGCTTTGGGTAGTATGGACATTTTAATGATGTTGATTCTACCAATGCATGAACATGTTATGTTCTTCCATCTGTTTATGTCTTCCCGTATCTCTTTTTCCAGTGTCCTGTAGTTTTCTACGTATAGGTCTTTTACCTCCTTAGTTAAGTTTATTCCTAGGTATCTTAATTTTTTTGGTGCGATGGTAAATAGGATTGCTTTTTTAGTCTCTTTTTCTGTGAGTTCACTATTGGTGTATAGAAATGCCATAGATTTCTTGGCGTTAATTTTGTATCCTGCTGCATTGCCGAATTCATTTATTAAGTCTAATAGTTTTTTTTATGGAGTCTTTCGGTTTTTTTATGTACACTATCATGTCATCTGCAAATAAGGACAGCTTTACTTCTTCTTTTCCAATTTGGATGCCTTTTATTTCTTCTTCTTGTCTAATTGCAATGGCTAATACTTCCAGTACTATGTCGAACAGGAGTGGTGAGAGTGGCATCCCTGTCTTGTTCCTGTTCTTAGGGGAAATGGTTTTAGTTTTTGCTCATTGAGTATGATGTTGGCTGTGGGTTTATCAGATATGACTTTTATTATGTTGAGGTATTATCCTTCTATTCCCACCTTGCTAAGAGTTTTTATCAAGAAAGTGTGTTGGATTTTGTCAAATGCTTTTTCTGCATCAATTGATATGACTATGTGATTTTTATCTCTGAATTTGTTTATGTGATGTATCATGTTTATTGTTTTGCAGATATTGTACCATCCTTGCATCCCTGGGATAAATCCTACTTGGTCATGGTGTATGATCTTTCTGAGGTACTGCTGGATCCAATTTGCTGGAATTTTGTTGAGGATTTTGGCATCTATGTTCATGAGGGATATTGGCCTGTAATTCTCTTTCATTGTGTTGTCTATATCTGGTTTTTGGTACTAGGGTGTTGCTGGCTTCGTAGAATGA